>NC_138171.1:39157448-39852448 GCF_964165515.1 Mesoplodon bidens
AAAGAGTTTACTGCCTATGTTTTCTTCTAAGGGTTTTATGGTTTCAGGTCTTCCATTTCAGTCTTTAATATATTTTGAGTTGATTTTTGTATATAATGTAAGAAGGTGGTCCAGTTTCATTCTTTTGCATGTAGCTGTCCAGTTTCCCCAACATCATTTATTGAAGGGGCAGTGCTACTCAGCAAGCAGGAGAAGCTCCCGTCCCTGCCCTTCTCGCGGTGTATGTTGTCACTCCTAATAGGGAAAAGATCAACTCCTGCCTTCCCTTGTCTCTCCTGATTAGAATCACCAGTACCCTCCACATTGGGGACCAGACTCAGTGTGTTTCTGAGCCAGCCCTGACCCAGGCAGAAGCTGATCAGCAGCCCCAGCCCTGCCAGGAGGAGTGGGGCCCGGAGTTACTCCTGCTGCCTGTTGCTACCTGTCCTGATATGACCTGATCATGTCTGGTGCTGTTGGTTTATTCAGAATTAAGCGAGGGTTCTGCCTCTCTGCATTTAACCTTCAGTCCATTATGGGGAGCAGCTCTCTGAAACATGCCCTCCCTGGCATTAGGATGCCTCCTGCCCTAGGGAGTCCAAACCTTCTCCCTTGGTTTCCAGATCCCAGCTGCCTCCCACTGTGAGGGGAGGGGCTGTCTTTTGTACTTGTAGGACAAGTTGACCAGCCTGCTGGTTTGAACTGCATTGTGTAGCCCCTGCCTGCGCATCCTGCAGCTCACCAGTCCCTTTGTGCTGCATTGTGTAGTGGATGATCCAGCCAGTACTGGCCTCAGACCTGCGCAAAGGGGCTTCTGTCCTGGCTTGCACACTTTGGAGGGTCCCACCAGGGCTATCTTCCAGCTGGGCGCAACCCCTGGGGCAAGAAGACCACCTGGTCAAGAGGATATGCCCACCTGGAATCCACAGCTTCCCCCTAGACCATACTCCAGATACCTGAAACTCAGAACTCAGCCCCTACAGTCATGATTCTACTTCTAGGGCCTTTGTAAGCCTCTCCCCTGGGAGCTACCATAGTATGAACGACTCTAGGCTTGCAGCTTAGCCTAAAGCTATTTGCATGGGGTGTGGGAAGAATTTAGACATGTGCAAACATTCAAGACCTTTTGCAAAGCAGGATATAACCCAGAATGGGGAGAAAGGGATCAGGCAGGGGGCTGGGGGTGAGGGTCTCCACAATGCCATATTCAGCACAGAACCCAGAGAAGCTCAAGAATTCTAAATTCTGACTTGGCTTTTTATGTTATCATGAAGGTCTATTTGTCAAGGAAGAAATACATGCTTTATTTAGCAGTTCGTTAGCTTGACTTACAACCTGTTACTATTTCTCTGCCTGGCGTGAAGCCTCTATTTATTCTCTTACCCTGGACCCTACCAAAGTCAGAGGTGGGTCTAGGCTCAACCCTTGTCCTATCTGGTCACAACAGCCTCCCTACCACTTCCTCATGTTCTTGAGACGCCATATGTTTCATACTCAGGTGGAGCCAAAGTGTGACATAAATAGTCTTGCAGCATCACAGGAGGTAGAGGGAAGCAAAATACATTCAGAGGAGTGAGAATATGCTGATAAAAATAATAGGGGCTTTAGAAACCAGCCAACCTAAATCCCAGCTCAGCTAGCAAGAAATTTGACTTCTCCAAGCCCTAATTTTCTCATTTGATACAAGCGGGAAGGATTCTATACCTTAAGTTTGATAAGGATTAAACAAATGAGTCAGTCCAGGGCCTTACACAATACCTGGCTCATAATTCACACTCAGTAAACAAGCCTCTATCTCCTGCTAATTTTGGAAGGTTTCATTCTCTTAGAACGGGATCCACCAACACTAATTTTTGTCCTTTTCCAGCACAGTGCATGGAAAAGATATTTGCCACTGGAATCTGATGTCTGTTGCAAGAGCTGCCCGTTCTTGGACTGTCCAGTCTATTCCAGGACCCCTGACTTCACTCCCCCCGTCTCCCAGTCTCCAACTCCAGGGTCTGGTCTTTCCAGCCACGTGGGCTGCTTCCATCTTGCTTCACCACTGTTTGGAATGATTATCCAGGATGTTGTGTTTGGGTTTTTTTGCCATGAGCTTTCCCCATAAGCCATTCTGGAATGTATATTCTAATGCGTCCAGATTGATCTTCCTCCTTCCCAGGCTCTGCCTTTCATGGCAGGTCTGGTTGTGGGCACCATCCATGGTTCAATTAGGGCCATGAATGGGGCTAATGTGTCCCATCTCCTCAGGAAATAGAAGGCAGATGGTGGGATAACTGCCTAAATCCAGAAAACTAGGAGTGAGGGATAGAGTCCTTTTTAGTGCCCAGATGAAGAAGTAAGGAACTCTAAGCCTAGCAAAGTGCCAGGCAAGCTAACCTGTAACTCTTCCAAGTATTCATTATAAGTTGGTTTGCTCTAGGTTTCTTGGCAAAGTTGAATTTTTAAAATTCCACCTTGTGTTACTTCAACTAAAAGAGAATCCATTTTAGCCTATAAATAGAGATCTATAACCAAACTCTCAGAGGGAACCTGGCTGGATATATGTAGAGGATATATAAAGAGGTGAACATTTGGCAGGGATCTAGAATGACTAGAATTTCTCTGACCTTCCCATTAGGAAATTCCCTCATAGACTATGGCCAGACAAATGGTACCCCATGCTTAAGGAAGAAGGCTGGACCCATCCCTGCCTTTGTCTTTCCTGAGCCTTCCACAATCATTAAATCCTGCACTTCTGTCTCCTTGGTACTTCTCAACTCCATCCACATCTCTTTATCTCCATCACCACCATCTTTTGACAGGCAGCCCCTATAATCTCCTAATTCTCCTACTGCTTCCAGTACAGAGAGAACCACTCACAGCTTCAAGGTGCAGGGAGAGTGTGCGCATAGTGGTCTCCAGGAGCCTGGTCAGAAAGATGGATCCAAGGGCTGGAGAGAAGACAAATGAGCTGTTTTCAGAGCACAGTGGTCAGAGAATGGCCAGGCATCCCAGTTGTTCCCAATGGCATGTGGGAAGAGTGAGGGATGGGCTTCGAGTACGAACCAAAAAGAACTTCATAGGCTCTGAAATGGCTGGACTTTCTGGAAGTACTCAAATCACCCTTGAGAACCAATGCCTTTTAGTTTAGGTTCCCCCTTGACCCGAGAAACAGGTTTTGAGACAAAGGCTTGAATGCAGGTAGTTTATCTGGGAAATGATGGCAGGGAACAGGAGTGAGGAACTAGAGAAAGATGGAAAACCAACACCAGGATGAGTTCCAGAGTTGGCTACCATGGAATAGGGTACTTGATCCTGGACCTAGGGGCAGTAAAATCTTGCACCTGTGTAAAAAAATCCTTTATCCAGTTTGTTATCATTTTCCTGCCTGGACAGACTGGATTGGGTAGGGCATTTAGGGAGTGCTGGTCATCAGGTTTGGTAGTCTAAAATCTAGAGCAGGAAGCAATGTTATCTGCTGGGGCAAAGGGGCTGCAGGAACCTGGTGAAGACTGCAGTTCTGGGACCCAGTGGGTTGCAGTTCAGAATCAGAATCCAGACCTTTTTTTTTTTTTGATTGCTATGTTTTATTTTATTATTATTTTTAACTGAGGTATATTTGATGTATAATATTTTAAAAGTTTCAGGTATACAACCTAGTGATTCACAATTTTTAAAGGTTATCTTCCATTTATAGTTATTATAAAATATTGGCTATATTCTCTGTGCTGTAAAATATATCCTTGTGGCTTATTTATTTTACATATAGTAGTTTGTACCTCTTAATCCCCTACCCTATCTTGCCCCTCCCCCTCCCCTCTCCTCACTGGTAACCACTCCTTTGTTCTCTATATCTGTGAGTCTGTTTCTTTTTTGTTATATTCACTAGTTTGTTTTATTTTTTAGATTCCTTGTATAAGTGATATCATATGGTATCTGTCTTTCTCGTTCTAGCTTATTTCACTTAGTATGATAATCTCAAGGTCCATCCATGTTGCTGCAAATGGCAAAATTTCATTCTTTTTTATGGCTGAGTAGTATTCCATTATACACACACACACGCACACACCACATCTTCTTTATCCACAGAATCCAGACCTTTCAAGGCAGCTTAGGATATATGTCTCTGAACTGTTGCTGGGAGGAGGCGGAGAGGCACTTATGCCTTCGTGGGTCAAGCACAACCCCCAAACTGTTAACCCTCTGCACTTCTGGTTTTTTGTGGATGAAAGGTGAGGGGATTCCTGCAGGTGCCCCAGGCTGTGGACTCAACCTGCTTAAAACTGGTCACTGCAGTAGCTGCTGGAGTCAGAGATGGGGCTGAGAGAGCTCACAATGGCACCTAAGAAGGGTCCAGTGTTTCCAAGGAGTGCTGGTCGCCTCAGGTTCAATGTGACTTAGCGTCAGTGTGGGACTGAGTGCTGGCCACCTTCCGGTTCCTCCTCTTCCTTCTTTGCCCCACGTTGTCTATGTCCCAGAAGGCTGACCTGTTTGGACTGTGGCAACAGGCTTTCTCACCCTCTGGCTTCTGGCTGAGCTCAGCCCGTGGGAGCAGGGACAGTGGGCTCTGAGTTTATTCTCCTAGCTCCCTACCCGCAAGGTTGCCGTGGCCCGGCTGCATCCTTCCATGAAATGTGACAGCCGGTCTCCGGCCCCCCCCCCCGCTCTCTGGGCTCTGCTAAGCCCTCCCTCCTCTGTCCCTTCAGCCTTAGGGCTGGTAACAGCTTATGATTTTGTCAAGGGCTCCTTTTCTTCAACTTTCCTCCAATGACCCGGTTTGAATGTGCCGGCTAATTCCAGAGCCCCCGATGGCTGGACTGGATTTCACAGTCAGCATCAGTCCCAGAGAGAAAGTAAGACTGATGCAGGAGGCAGATGTGAACTCACGGGAGAACAAGCCAGCTTGACTGACCCCACTCAGTGGGGAGGATGAGGAGATTGCAACCTTCCAGCAGATGGGCACCAGAGGCTCACTTCCCTCCAGAAATTCAGACCTGGGCTGGGGAGCAGCAGACGGTTTCCAGACTCCACTTTCTAGAGGGGCAAACATTCCTAGTGGACCACCAGGCTGGATGCTATGGCTCAGCCTCCTGCCGGGTGGGGTTGCAGGAGCAAGTCCCTATACCTAGCCAGGTGGTCTCATGGTTTTCCTTACGACCAGGTACCCAGGAAGCTGTCACAGAGCACAGGGAAACCACGGAGTGGAAGAAAACAGATGTGCACTGAACAAGCATCCTTACCTGTCAGGTGCTTTATCTGCATTCTCACTGATTCAGAACTACCCTTGAGTCTGCTTTTGACATCCCCATTTTATGGATCAGGACCACAAGGCTTAAGAAGGTCCAATCAATTCCACTAAATCACACAGACAGGAACTTGGGCAGAAGGATTCATGCTCATGCTCTTTCCACTATATACACAAACTCACTCCTCCCTGAGCTAGGGGGGCCTCACAGTGGGCTGTGCAGACAACCCTGTTGAATGTTGTTCTCCACTCGCCTCCCCCGAGCCCATCCCGACAAGCCTCCACAAATGTTGATCTGAAGGGTAATTTTCTTGTCAACTGAATAATTAATGGGCCGCACACTACAGTGGCCCTCTGTTATTCTGCTTCTCTTTCAAAATGAATAGCTGTTTAACCAATCACTTGGCAGACGTATTACCCTTAGGTGTTTCTGTCAGTCAGCGTTTTCACACATCGAGCCTGAAGTCAGCAGAATCAATTTGGGTATCCGCTCTGGGAAGGTGAAAGCAGCCACGAATTAGAAATTCTTGGGCTATCTGAACTTGTCGCCTGTTAGCACTGCACGGCGTGCGGATTGCCCTTGAAAGCTCCTTGGCCCCATGCTCGGGCGCCCCGGCATTGTCTGCCAGTTTTAATAAAGTGGGAAGAGGTCTTTTGTGGTGGCTTTAAGATAATGTCTTGGACGGCAGGCGAGTCTTTTCTTTCTCAGTCAACAGAGCATTTATTTTGCTGTTTCCCTTCACAGAGGCATAAGGCGGTAGCTTTACAAAAGAATTTCAAAACTTCTAATAGCCCGGGAATGGGAGACTAAAGAGGGTGTGCATTTAGGCAGAAACAAAATTCTGAAGCATCTGAGGGGTGCTTCAGAAGTGCCTTCTATCAGAAGAGAGTTTACCAGATGCTTGCTAATGTTGAGATACTGCAAAAGGATCTGGAAGACGTGGTGAATTCTTGCAACCAACCTCCCCAATGGATCTGGCTTTTGCCCAACAGCAGTTGAAGAGGCAGAAATACTTGTAGAAACATTGCTGGTGCCCAGTCTTTGGCCTGCCCTGCAGGTCACCTGCAGAGGTCCCATCTCTGCTGATGGCCTCCTGCATCTCTCTGCCCAAGGGGCTTCACCAGTCATAAGATCACGCTCAGGTCTTGAACTAGGGGACTGGCTGGACACGTTGGAAGTTAGTTCCCTAGGAGCGACCTGCAACCTAGGAGTGACAAGTTGGTGAATAAACACTTCAACTTTCTCATCCCTCAGTGGGAAAATGATGAGGTGAATCCACACGGTTTCCCAGAGGGCCCCAGGGGACTGGGTGCCAGTTGCCCACAGGAGGAAGACAGTGGTTGACAGCCCCATTTTGCCTGTGTGAAAGCAGAGGCTCTGAAAAGATGAATGGTCTTTCTTCTACACTCCTTCATACACAGTATGTGCATCTCACCTCACCTGTCTTCTCCCACTTTTATCTCAGTCTTTGCTGACAAAAGCCAACTTCACACAGGCCATGACACACCTTGTATCTGAACCATGAATCACTCTCTTTCTGTTTCAGATTTTCTCAGAGGCCATGTTGTGGGATGTCTGTGGGAACCCCTTCCTGACCCCCCCCCCCAGGAATGAACATGTACAGATTCCAAACGTGAGGGAATTAGTTCCCTGTGGGCCAACCCGTGTCGATGGGAGACATTTATTTTTTTATATTGATCAATGTTGATACATTCAGACCTAGTTATTTCTTTTCTTAACTGAAGTATAGTTGATTTAAAATGTTGTGTTCATTTCAGGTGTACAGCACAGAGACTCAGTTATACATACATATATATCTATTCTTTTTCAGATTCTTTTCCCATATAGGCTATTACAAAGTAGTGAGTAGAGTTCTCTGCTATACAGCAGGTCCTTGTTGGTTATCTATTTTATATATAGTAGTGTGTATATATTCATCCCAAACTTGGGGCTAATGTCCCGGCAAGGTCACTTGGAGCCAGTCTTAATCCACTGCTGGGAGGGCTTCTTGAAGCTTCCACAGGATGATAAATAAGGTGGAATTTCAAGGACTGTTTTGGTACAGGAACGAGTTAGTGGTCAAAAAGTTGAGAGAGGTGGAATGTTAGAATGATTTATTACATGAAACCAGAACATTCAGCTCCTTACTTAACATGCTCTCCCATCTCACAGACTTCTCCCCACCTCCCCCAGTAGCATCTAGAAATGTGTTTTGCACATTTCTAAAACAGTAAGAAATGTGCTGGTGAGGGGAGCACCGAATTCTTTGAGAGGTTAATTGGCGGCTGTTCTCCATAGGGTGGAGATGCTGCCATGGGGTTGAATTCCCTGTTATCAGTGGGGATAATAGGACCTCTGTACTGCAAAGGCCAGGTGGTGGCACTTAACTGACAAGGCAAAGCAGAAATAATTAATATCATGGATAGCAAATCTTGGATGGTAGCCAGTGTACCCTAGACTTATAGGAATTTATGGCAATGACCATGACATTTCTGGGAACAAGATACATAGGAAGTTGTGGGTCAACCTCCTCCAATCAGTTGAAAGACCTTGAGAGCAAAAACCGAGGTTTCCCAAAGAAGAAGAAATTTGGCCTCAAGACGGCAGCATCAACACCTACTTGAGTTTCCAGGCTATTGGCCTGTCCTGTGATTTTCAGACTTGCCAGCCCCCAAGTTGTATGAGCCTATTCCTTAAAATAAATCTCTTGATGGATTGATAGATAAGTGATAGATAGATTCTGTTTCTCTGGAGACCCTTGATTGAAAGAACTTCCTTCTCTGTTTGGCTTTTCCAAGATTCCTGTTCCCTGGGGGATTACTTCCCCAAATAAACTATCCTAACAAGTCCTTGTCTCAGGCTTTACTTTCTTGAGAGAACCCAGCCTAAGACAGTAAGTCTTTGAAAACATGGGCACTTTTACACTGTTTCAGTAAAATCCTGTGATAAGCCAATTGTTGTCTGACTGTAAGGACTTGTTATTGGTAGAGAAGTTCAAAATATTGAAATGAAACTTGATTAATGCATATTTTCTTGAAGCTTTATTGGAAAATTTAAAATGCAAATGAAAGATGTCAAAGTCATGAGTTGGGAACTGAGTCACCAGCATTTGTAACCATGGAAAACTATTCATCTTTGAGGTTATTTGGATTCTCAGTGATACGGAAGACTGATAAGAAGGGTTTACAGCAGCAAATCCTGCCCTATACTCCTCTCTCCACCTTCCCCAATAGAATCTAGAATCTGGCCATTTTTCATCACCTGCAAAGCTACTACCCTGGGACCAGCCATCCTCATTTCTTACCTGGATTATCACAGACTCTTAACTGGTCTCCCTGTTTCTATTCTTACTCCCCTTCAGTCTATTCTCACTCCAGAAGTTAGAGGAATCCTGGTAAAACACAAAGTCAGATCATGCAATTCCTCTGCTCACAATGCCTCCAAACATCCCATTTTGCTCAGGGTAAA
The DNA here is from genome assembly GCF_964165515.1 of Mesoplodon bidens. Classification (NCBI taxonomy): domain Eukaryota; kingdom Metazoa; phylum Chordata; class Mammalia; order Artiodactyla; family Ziphiidae; genus Mesoplodon; species Mesoplodon bidens. The sequence continues at coordinate 39,166,124 of NC_138171.1, forward strand.
AACCAATATATGAAAGCTTTCAAGGTGCAGTGTGATCTGGCCTCAGTTTCTCTCTCTGATCTCATCTCTTGCTCTTTCCCTCATTCACTCCAGCCCCTGTGGCCTCCTCACTCTTCCTCAAGTGCACTAGACATGCTCCTATCTTAAGACCTTGCTGTTTACCCCTCCTGGAACGCTCTTCCCCTCCACAAATCCCTGGATCACTCCACTTGGCCGCCCCATTCACAGCTCCAAGGGACACCATCTACGTTGTAGCATAGACACATGGCGTGTTGGAGATTGGCTGGCCAACCCCATAATTTTCAAGTTGGGAAAATTGAGAAACACAGAGGTTGAATGACTTTCTAGGCTCTCACATAAGACAGGAGACTGGCCAAAGAAACCTAGTTTCACAGACTCTCCATTCCAAGGGATGTTTCTCAGAATAATTTTGTTTACAGAAAGAGAGCTTGGCAACTGATCATCCCGAGAACATTTTCTTCCATATTTCTGGGCGTAATACGGGGTGGATCTACTAGAATTGTGATGAATAGTATAATGGATGGGTACTTAATCCCACACTGTGTAGGAAGAGGAGCTGGAAGCATCCCCCCATCAACCTCTGCAAACACTGGGGCTCAGAGTAGCAATCCCCATGGGGAATGACTGGGGAGAGAGGCAGAGCCCAGGCTTGTACTTTGTGTCGTATTCAATATTCTCTGGCAGGTGCGGGAAAATGACTCATTCCCCCTACTCCTCTGAAAATGTCCCTTCATGTTTCATAAACAACAGCTTTGCTGTGCCATTGTCTCCGTTAGTTATTTTCATAATTCATAATTATCTTAGTTCTTAAAATGTAGACGTACATTTAAAAGCATGATCCAATCGTGCTTGATTGCTGCCACATTGTTTTCAAAGTAATTACCATTCATTTGGCTTTTGAGGCTGTTGAATGAATTTTCCACATGAGATTCCTTAATTTGTACATATTTTATTGCTATAAAATAGGTATTGGCAAGCTGCCTAAACTATAGTGAAGGCCTTTAATTCCTATCACTATGTGATAAAACAAATTGAGTGCAAACTGAGAGGCCTAAGATAGAACACTTGAAATGGATTCCACTCTTTTTTTTTTTTTTCTAAACCAAGTTTCCCCAGGTGTGAGACACAGGTAGCTTAGATTAAGGTAGCTTAGTTCAGGCTGAGAGCTCAGAATTGTCTTAGCATTTGTATAAAAATGATAATGTCCCTCTTTGATGGCAAACCTCTCTCTTCCCGTGATCTATTATTCCTTGGGGAAAAGGATGTTTGGAGAGAGAAGTTTTTTACCATTTTTCATGCATAGTAAGAGAAATGGAGTACTCACAAAACAGAGCCAGGTAATTCTTGGTCAAGGTAGAGACTTGGGCTGGATGTTGAGACCAGGGTGGGCCCTGCCAAGCTGTGTAGGCTCCAGAAGTCCTTCTACTTCTCTGAACCCACTTTGCTCGCTTGTAATATTAAGGCATTGGAACAAATTAAATTTAATTTGTAATTTGTTTTTCTGAGGTTATTGGTATCTTGGATTTATTTAAGATCTTTTTACTGAGGTCTTCTCTGGGGTTTTAAAAATCATATCTATCCTGTTCTGCCCAGATTCTAAAAATAGTAAATGAGATGAGAGATTAAGTTGTAGAAAGTATTCAAATGTTGGGTTAGATGACCTTCAAGGTCTCTCATAATCCAGAAATTCTTTGACTCCATGTGGTCAATGGAAGCTCTTCCTGGCTTCTTCAGTTGGATTTCCCACCACCCTCCAACCCAAATCCTTCCCACCAGCTCTGAGTCTCCCAGCAAAAACAAACAAAACAACAACAAAAAAGAACACATGTGTGTCCATGCTTATGCATTTGTTGTCTTTGAAATGCCTCCCAACTTTTCTCTGCTTTCCAAGAGCTTACTCTTTTGCCCAGATTTAGGGCAATTGACATGGCTTCTATGGAGGTATTTCCAATGACCCCTATTCACAGTGACCAATGTCTTTACTGAAATATTTTTCACTTGGTTCCATAGCATCATATATTGGTTTTTAGTGTTTAATACCTATTTCCCTTCTTTTTACAACTAATTGTATATTCTTTGAGAAAAGAGTTGGTGTCATTTTCTTCCATCTTTGATTTCACCCATAGTGAGAAGTGTAGCTGTTACTTAATAGGTAGTCATGGATTGATAGGTCCAACATTAATTTTTTTCTTTCATTTATTACAAACATTTAATTGACATATTTCTTCACTCCCTCCAGATCCCAGGAATTGACTAATCTGGTCTCCTCCATTGAAAGCACTCATTTTTTCCTTTGACATTCTTTCCCCCAAAGTTCATTGGCACACACACATAATTCTTCTACCAGATTATCTCTAAAATAAACACACAGCCCCTCTTAATGTTTCTGTTGGGTTTTCATTGTTAGTAGTGAAGAAGAAATAGATTTAAAGAAAGAAATCCAAGATAATCTCAAAATTACTTTTGCAAAAGACAAAGAGTTTCCCAGGCATAGTTGTCTCTAATATTCATGTAAATGTAAAAAGAAGTTTTCCCTCTTCTTAGTGAGTTGGTTGGGTTTCTCAGTTGCAGGGAGCAGAATCCACTCTGGCAATTTTGAGCAGAAAAGAGCTAAATAAAGGGCATTAAATAGCTCACAAAGATATTGGCAAAGTTGGAGCAACAAACTCTGAGTTGAGCTTCTAGGCACAACTTTGAGAACCACATCCAATTAAGGTCCCAAATCCCACATCCTCTGTTGCAATGGTAAGCTGGCAACTAAGTAAGAAAGTGCCACCACTGCCAGCCCTAGACCCATTACTGCCATGATCATAAAGCTGTAATAGTTGCTGCTAGCCCCAAAAAACTCATGTCTCCACCATCATGCTTACCAGAAAAGCCAAATTCCCAATGTTTAATCTCTTTGTTACAATGTTCATGTCCTCCTCATGTGTCTTGTGTGACCATCCACCTAGTAGAACCTGGATCCTTTGAAAACCTAGCTGCAGGAGAATCTCGGAAAAGTATTTTTTATTTTCCAGTTTTTACAGTTTGGGAAGGCTTTTGAGGGTTCAGAGTGGGTACTGAATGGGTTAACCTAAAGTACTGGCCACATTCAGTGATTTTTCTCTTGGTTTTTTTTATGACAATCAACTTCATCCCAACTATCTTTCCAGACCAAAGATCCTTCTCCATGGAAGATTTGCCCAAAGATTATCTTTCTCTTTAATGCTCTTAAATGCCATATGTTATACCCCAAGTAGCAAGTCAGGTTCTTTTCCTGTCTTTGACTAGGTCTAGATACAACTACTAAAGTACAATTGAATCCTCCTAGCATTTGGTTGCAGCCTCATCTCGTTAGGATTCTAGCCTTCCTGGCGCTTTACTCATAGTTGGACATCTTTCTCTTGTATTTAACCTTGGTCATGAGTTCTTCTTTATACCATTTTGATAGGTGCCTTTTTAAAATCAGAGCACCTCTGAGTCTTATCTCTGCAGTCATATTATTTACATAGGCACCCCTTCTTTCTCATAGGAGTTGACTGGATTATGATCATTCATTTATTTTAATCAGCAAATATTTTTTCATGACCCATCCTGAACTGGATACTAAAGTCATTTTTTGTATTCCATACTGAGGATATAATGGTAAATAAGATTTACCATGGACCTCTCAGGATGGTGGAGAAGAGAGGTATTCCAAATAAATTAAACAATGACAAATTCTGATAAATGCTGTGAAAGGAATGGTGTTGGAATATAGAATTACAGGGAATATAGGGAAGTTCTTTTATGGGTGGTGTCATACAGGATAATAGTCTGAAGGGCAAGAAGAAGACAGCCAAGCCAAAGTAAGTTATGTCCACTGGAGTAAGGAACTCAGCATGTGTAAAGGTTTGAGGTGAGAGGGAGTTGGGTGTATTGAGGAAACGGGAAAATGCCAGGGGTGAACAGAGCAAGTAGGTGGAGCGGGAAGACAAATAAATGGATTTCATAGATGCTCTGCCTCCGACCGATTAAATGTGCATCAGGCATCTAGACAATGAAAGTCTTTTGCCAGTAGAGCTTGCTACTGAAGCACCTTTTATTTCTTCCATTTCGTGGATTAGACTTGAGTAAATTCCTGCAATTATTTCAATTCTTTTTTCATTTTTACCTCACTTAAATCACCTTCAGTGTGTCTCCCCGCACGCTTGTGTGGATTTTCCCTCCAGTATGCATTTCTGATTCGATTGTGTCTTTAAATGTCATTCTCAACATGGATGGGCCTTGAGATGATCATACTAAGTGAAGTAAGCCAGACAGAGAAAGACAAATATATGATATCATTTATATATGGAATCTAAAAAAAAGTGATACAAATGAACTTATGTACAAAACAGAAATAGACCCACAGACATAGAAGACAAACTTACAGTTACCAAAGGGGACAGGGTTGGAGGAGGGATAAATTAGGAGTTTGGGATTAACATATACCCACTACTATATATAAAATAAATAACCTTGTTGGTTATCTATTTTATATAGCACAAAAAACTATACTCAATAGTTTGTAATAACCTATAAGGGAAAAGAATCTGAAAAAGAATATATATATATATGAATCACTTTGCTGTACACCTGAAACTAACACACTGTAAATCAACTATACTTCAATGAAAAAATAAAAGAAAAAAAATGTCATTCTCTTCTACTGAGGCCTTTCAAGCCAGAATTTTATCTCAACAAGGCTGTGATACCCATAAGATACTATTTACCATTTAGTGTTACAATCTTCAATTCACCTTCCTCACTGCCATGCCCTAGATGTTGGTTTGTAGAAATGCAATGACACAGGATAGCTCTTTTTGTAGCAGAATATCTTGCAGCTGTTGCTTACTGTAAAAAAATGCCTCTCAAACTTATTTCTGCTGACATTTACAGACGGGGTGCATCTTCTGACATACACCCAGAATTTGATGATGTACCATCAAAATACGAAGAAAATAGTACTTCAGATTTTATGTTTTGTGGTGGTATGAATGAACACATGTCTAACAATGAGTAATAAAATCAAAGATGAAAAAATTACTTTTATGATAAAGTAAATACACATGGTTAAGCTACGGTTTAAAATATTATAATTTATTTTTTAATATGAGTAGTAACTTAATCCCAACATATTTCTTTGGTAAAAATGTGATCAAATGTATTCTATTGGAAAGAAGCAAAAATAGACCATATTTACTGTCTAAATTTTATAATAATTTAATGATATTTAGCATCTATTGCAGATGTATTTATTATTGCAGATTGTATTTGCTTTATCAATGTCTTTGCTTTGGTAATCTGTGCTGTTTGGTCATTTCTTTTTTTTTAATTTGAAGTATAGCTGATTTACAATGTTGCTTTAGTTTCTGCTGCACAGTAAATTGATTCAGTTATACATATATATACATTCTTTTTCATATTCTTTTCCATTATGGTTTGTCACATGATATTGAATAATGTTCCCTGTGCTATATAGTAGGACCCTGTTGTTTATGTTCCATCGTCTATAATAGAAATGCTTGTGGCATCAGTCTCAATTCTGTACAATGTAGAGGTAGATGCTCCACTGAAAGTTTCTTCGTATGTCCTTGTCCTGTCCTCATTAAAATGTATCCCCAAGTAGGATGAAAACGAAAAGAAAAATACTGTGAAATCACGACTCGGTGGCACGGCAGTAGCGTCTTGTTGCCACAACGGCCACTGGGCACAGGGGTGGCAACAGGCAGTTGACAGGTTAGAGGTGAGAAGAGGGGTTTTGAACAAATCAAGCAAATCAGTTGTAAACTCCACCCCTTTGTCACTCACTATGGGCATCAAAAGAAATGCAAGGGACTGAGAACACTGTTATGGATTCACTCTAATTTATGGAGTTAAACCATCCTTTAATCTCAGTAGTTAGGTACACTCAGTAAGAAGTTGTTTGTAAAGTACCACACAAGCAGTAGTAATTCAGATACATTGCAATCAATCTTTACAAATCATTGAACCCTTTCCAGCCACAGGAGTTGAGACCTAAATTATCCCCTGGCTCCTGGCACTTGCTGATCCTGTATCTTACCCAAAACCTTAGAAAGGAAACCAAATCTTCACAGATGGGCCAACATGGATTTTGACAGTGAAAGGGGAGACCTTTAGCCCTGCCCCCTATAAACTGTTGATCTTAGCAAAACAAATTGCTGAGAAAGCATTTCCTATAGCACTTCAATGGAATTCAATACGAATACATCACAAATCAGAAGTATCTCTGGTCTCATCTCATTGTAAATAACTCACTTTTAATTATTTATTTAGTATCAGTTATTGTAATTGTAAATAACATGCTAACAGGAGCATCTTCTCTGCTCACCGTCTTTAACTTGTTCTGCAAAAACTCAAACATACACAAAAGTAGGAAGAATAACAATGAACCCCATATACCCATCACTCAATAATCAGTGTCATGGTCAATCTTTTTTTATCTATACTGCCTCTTCCTAATAAGTATATGTTTCAATGTATGTATATTTTAAAAAATACATAACCATAATGCCTATGTTGCATCTTATGAAATTAACAATTGTTTTTTAAGATTATCAAATTCCATTCAGTTAATAAATTTCCCCATTTGTCTCATATTTTTTAAAGAGTTGGCTTGTTGAATAAGATCCAATCAAAGTCCACACATGGCATTTGATTCTTTTAAGTGTTTTTTAATCTATAGATACCCTCTTTCTCTCTTTAAAAAATGTTTTCCTTTTCAATTTATTTTATGAATAAATCAAATCACTTGTCCTCTAGATTTTCCTACATTCTGGACTTTTATGATTGCATTCTAATGACATTAAACAGATTCCTCTGGATCCTGAATGCCTTGCCAACTGGTAGCTATTTCTGAGGTTTGATGTGATTCAAGTTGGAGTTTGGGGCAAGAATTCGTCAGAGGTGGTAGTAAAAATTTGTTTTTATTAGTTTCTGCTTTATAACAAAGTGAATCAGTCATACATATACATCTGTTCCCATATCCCTTCCCTCTTGCATCTCCTTCCCTCCCACCCACCCTATCCCACCCCACCAGGCGGTCACAAAGCACCGAGCTGATCTCCCTGTGCTATGCGGCTGCTTCCCACTAGCTATCTACCTTACGTTTGGTAGTGTATATATGTCCATGCCTCTCCCTCGCTTTGTCACAGCTTACCCTTCCCCCTCCCCATATCCTCAAGTCCATTCTCAAGTAGGTCTGTGTCTTTATTCCTGTTTTACCCCTAGGTTCTTCATGACATTTTTTTCCCTTAAATTCCATATATATGTGTTAGCATACGGTATTTGTCTTTCTCTTTCTGACTTACTTCACTCTGTATGACAGACTCTAGGTCTATCCACCTCATTACAAATAGCTCAATTTCGTTTCTTTTTATGGCTGAGTAATATTCCATGGTATATACGTGCCAAATCTTCTTTATCCATTCATCCGATGATGGACACTTAGGTTGTATCTCCGGGCTATTGTGAATAGAGCTGCAATGAACATTTTGGTACATGTCTCTTTTTGAATTATGGTTTTCTCAGGGTATATGCCTAGTAGTGGGATTGCTGGGTCATATGGTAGTTCTATTTGTAGTTTTTTAAGGAACCTCCATATTGTTCTCCATAGAGGCTGTACCAATTCACATTCCCACCAGCAGTGCAAGAGTGTTCCCTTTTCTCCACACTCTCTCCAGCATTTATTGTGTCTAGATTTTTTGATGATGGCCATTCTGACTGGTGTGAGATGATATCTCATTGTAGTTCTGATTTGCATTTCTCTAATGATTAATGATGTTGAGCATTCTTTCATGTGTTTGTTGACAGTCTGTGTATCTTCTTTGGAGAAATATCTATTTAGGTCTTCTGCCCATTTTTGGATTGGGTTGTTTATTTTTTTGATATTGAGCTGCTTATAAATTTTGGAGATTAATCCTTTGTCAGTTGCTTCATTTGCAAATATTTTCTCCCATTCTGAGGGTTGTCTTTTGGTCTTGTTTATGGTTTCCTTTGCTGTGCAAAAGCTTTGAAGTTTCATTAGATCCCATGTGTTTATTTTTGTCTTTATTTCCATTTCTCTAGGAGGTGGGTCCAAAAGGATCTTGCTGTGATTTATGTCATAGAGTGTTCTGCCTATGTTTTCCTCTAAGAGTTTGACAGTGTCTGGCCTTACATTTAGGTCTTTAATCCATTTTGAGCTTATTTTTGTGTATGGTGTTAGGGAGTTATCTAATCTCATACTTCTACATGTCCCTGTCCAGTTTTCCCAGCACCACTTATTGAAAAGGCTGTCCTTTCTCCACTGTACATTCCTACCTCCCTTATCAAAGATAAGTTGACCATATGTGCGTGGGTTTATCTCTGGGCTTTCTATCCTGTTCCATTGATCTATCTTTCTGTTTTTGTGCCAGTACCACACTGTCTTGATTACTGTAGCTTTATAGTATAGTCTGAAGTCAGGAAGCCTGATTTCTCCAGCTCCATTTTTCGTTCTCAAGATTGCTTTGGCTATTTGGGGTCTTTTGTTTTTCCAGACAAATTTTGAAATTTTTTGTTCTAGTTCTGTGAAAAATGCCAGTGGTAGTTTGATAGGGATTGCATTGAATCTGTAGATTGCTTTGGGTAGTAGAGTCATTTTCACAATATTGATTCTCCCAATCCAGGAACATGGTATATCTCTCCATCTAATTGTATCATCTTTAATTTCTTTCATCAGTGTCTTACAATTTTCTGCATACAGGTCTTTTGTCTTCTTAGGTAGCTTTATTCCTAGATATTTTATTCTTTTTCTTGCAATGGTAAATGGGAGTGTTTTCTTGATTTCACTTTCAGATTTTCATCATTAGTGTACAGGAATGCCAGAGATTTCTGTGCATTAATTTTGTATCCTGCTACTTTACCAAATTCATTGATTAGCTCTAGTAGTTTTCTGGTAGCATCTTTAGGATTCTCTATGTATAGTATCATGTCATCTGCAAACAATGACAGCTTTACTTCTTCTTTTCCAATTTGGAATCCTTTTATTTCCTTTTCTTCTCTGATTGCTGTGGCTAAAACTTCCAAAACTATGTTGAATAAGAGTGGTGAGAGTGAGCAGCCTTGTCTTGTTCCTGATCTTAGTGGAAATGGTTTCAGTTTTTCACCATTGAGGACAATGCTGGCTGTGGGTTTGTCATATATGGCCTTTATTATGTTGAGGAAAGTTCCCTCTATGCCTACTTTCTGCAGGGATTTTATCATAAATGGGTGTTGAATTTTGTCAAAAGCTCTCTCTGCATCTATTGAGATGATCATATGGTTTTTCTCCTTCAATTTGTTAATATGGTGTATCACATTGATTGATTTGTGTATATTGAAGAATCCTTGCATTCCTGGAATAAACCCCACTTGATCATGGTGTATGATCCTTTTAATGTGCTGTTGGATTCTGTTTGCTAGTATTTTGTTGAGGATTTTTGCATCTATGTTCATCAGTGATATTGGCCTGTAGTTTTCTTTCTTTGTGACATCCTTGTCTGGTTTTGGTATCAAGGTGATGGTGGCCTCGTAGAATGAGTTTGGGAGTGTTCCTCCCTCTGCTATATTTTGGAAGAGTTTGAGAAGGATAGGTGTTAGCTCTTCTCTAAATGTTTGATAGAATTCGCCTGTGAAGCCATCTGGTCCTGGGCTTTTGTTTGTTGGAAGATTTTTTATCACAGTTTCAATTTCAGTGCTTGTGATTGGTCTATTCATATTTTCTATTTCTTCCTGATTCAGTCTTGGCAGGTTGTGCATTTCTAAGAATTTGTCCATTTCTTCCAGGTTGTCCATTTTATTGGCATAGAGTTGCTTGTAGTAATCTCTCATGATCTTTTGTATTTCTGCAGTGTCAGTTGTTACTCCTCCTTTTTCATTTCTAATTCAATTGATCTGAGTCTTCTCCCTTTTTTTCTTGATGAGTCTGGCTAATGGTTTATCAATTTTGTTTATCTTCTCAAAGAACCAGCTTTTAGTTTTATTGATCTTTGCTATCGTTTCCTTCATTTCTTTTTCATTTATTTCTGATCTGATCTTTATGATTTCTTTCCTTCTCCTAACTTTGGGGGATTTTTGTTCTTCTTTCTCTAATTGCTTTAGGTGCAGTGTCAGGTTGCTTACTCGAGATGTTTTCTGTTTCTTAAGGTGGGATTGTATTGCTATAAACTTCCCCCTTAGAACTGCTTTTGCTGCGTCCCATAGGTTTTGGGTCGTCGTGTCTCCACTGTCATATGTTTCTAGGTATTTTTTTATTTCCTCTTTGATTTCTTCAGTGATCATTTCATTATTCAGTAGTGTATTGTTTAGCCTCCATGTGTTTGTATTTTTTACAGATCTTTTACTGTAATTGATGTCTAGTCTCATAACGTTGTGATCGGAAAAGATACTTGATACAATTTCAATTTTCTTAAATTTACCAAGGCTTGATTTGTGACCCAAGATATGATCTATCCTGGAGAATGTTCCATGAGCACTTGAGAAAAATGTGTATTCTGTTGTTTTTGGATGGAATGTCCTATAAATATCAATTAAGTCCATCTTGTTTAATGTAACATTTAAAGCTTGTGTTTCCTTATTTATTTTCATTTTGGATGATCTGTCCATTGGTGAAAGTGGGGTGTTGAAGTCCCCTACTATGAGTGTGTTACTGTCGATATCCCCTTTTATGGCTGTTAGTATTTGCCTTATGTATTGAGGTGCTCCTATGTTGGGTGCATAAATATTTACAATTGTTATATCTTCTTGGATCGATCCCTTGATCATTATGTAGTGTCCTTCTTTGTCTCTTCTAGTAGTCTTTATTTTAAAGTCTATTTTGTCTGATATAAGAATTGCTACTCCAGCTTTCTTTTGATTTCCATTTGCATGGAATATCTTTTTCCATCCCCTCACTTTCAGTCTGTATGTGTCTCTAGGTCTGAAGTGGGTCTCTTGCAGACAGCATATATATGGGTCTTGTTTTTGTATCCATTCAGCCAGTCTGTGTCTTTTGGTGGGAGCATTTAGTCCATTTACATTTAAGGTGATTATTGATATGTATGTTCCTATTCCCATTTCGGTAATTGTTTTGGGTTCGTTATTGTAGGTCTTTTCCTTCTGTTGTGTTTCTTGCCTAGAGAAGTTCCTTTAGTATTTGTTGTAAAGCTGGTTTGGTGGTGCTGAACTCTCTCAGCTTTTGCTTGTCTGTAAACGTTTTAATTTCTCCATCAAATCTGAATGAGATCCTTGCTGGGTAGAGTAATCTTGGTTGCAGGTTTTTCTCCTTCATCACTTTAATTATGTCCTGCCACTCCCTTCTGGCTTGTAGAGTTTCTGCTGAGAGATCAGCTGTTAACCTGATGGGGATTCCCTTGTGTGTTATTTGTTGTTTTTCCCTTGCTGCTTATAATATGTTTTCTTTGTGCTTAATTTTTGACAGTTTGATTAATATGTGTCTTGGCGTATTTCTCCTTGGATTTATTCTGTATGGGACTCTCTGTGCCTCCTGGACTTGATTAACTATTTCCTTTCCCATATTAGGGAAGTTTTCAACTATAATCTCTTCAAATATTTTCTGTCCCTTTCTTTTTCTCTTCTTCTTCTGGAACCCCTATAATTCGAATGTTGGTGCGTTTAATGTTGTCCCAGAGATCTCTGAGACTGTCCTCAGTTCTTTTCATTCTTTTTTCTTTATTCTTCTCTGCATCAGTTATTTCCACTATTTTATCTTCCACCTCACTTATCCGTTCTTCTGCCTCAGTTATTCTGCTATTGATCCCATCTAGAGTATTTTTCATTTCATTTATTGTGTTTTTAATCATTGCTTGATTCATCTTTAGTTCTTCTAGGTCCTTGTTAACTGTTTCTTGCATTTTGTCTATTCTATTTCCAAGATTTTGGATCATCTTTACTATCATTATTCTGAATTCTTTATCAAGTAGACTGCCTATTACCTCTTCATTTGTTAGGTCTGGTGGGTTTTTATCTTGCTCCTTCACCTGCTGTGTGTTTTTCTGTCTTCTTATTTTGCTTATCTTACTGTGTTTGGGGTCTCCTTTTTGCAGGCTGCACATTCATAGTTCCCGTTGTTTTTGGTGTCTGTCCCCAGTGGCTAAAGTTGTTTCAGTGGGTTGTGTAGGCTTCCTGGTGGAGGGGACTAGTGCCTGTGTTCTGGTCATTGAGGCTCGATCTTGTCTTTCTGGTGGACAGGTCCACGTCTGGTGGTGTGTTTTGGGGTGTCTGTGGCCTTATTATGGTATTAAGCAGCCTCTCTGTTAATGGGTGGGGTTGTGTTCCTGTCTTGCTAGTTGCTTGGCATAGGGTGTCCAGCACTGTAGCTTGCTGGTCGTTGAGTGAAGCTGGGTGCTGGTGTTGAGATGGAGATCTCTGGGAGATTTTCGCTGTTTGATATTATGTGGAGCTGGGAGGTCTCTTGTGGACCAGTGTCCTGAAGTTGGCTCTCCCACCTCGGAGGCTCAGCACTGACTCCTGGCTGCAGCACCAAGAACCTTTCGTCCAACCGGCTCAGAATAAAAGGGAGAAAAAGTAGAAAGAAAGAATTAGTAGAAGAAAGAAAGAAAGAAAGAAAGAAAGAAAGAAAGAAAGAAAGAAAGAAAGAAAGAAAGAAAGAAAGACAGGAGGGAGGGAGGGAGGGAAGAAAGAAAGAAAGAATGAAAGAAGGGAGGGAGGGAGGGAGGAAGGAAAGAAAGAAAAAAGAAAGGAGGGAGGGGGAGGGGGAGGGAGGAAGGAGGGAAGGTAGGAAAAAGAGAAAGAGAGAAAATAACGTAAAATAGAATAAAGTATGATAAAATATAATAGCATTATTATAATAAAAAAGTAATTATTAAAAAATTAAAAACAAAACAAAACAAACAACAAAAACAAACAGACGGATAGAACTCTGGGACAAATGGTGGAAGCAAAGCTATATAGACAAAATCTCACACAGAAGCATACACATACACTTTCACAAAAAGAGAACAAGGGGAAAAAATTCGTAAATCTTGCTCTCAAAGTCCATCTCCTCAATTTGGGATAATTCGTTGTAAAAAGAGGAAAAGGGGAAAAAAATCATAGATTTTTGTTCTCAAAGTCCACCTCCTCAATTTGGGATGATTCGTTGTCTATTCGTGTATTCCACAGATGCAGGGTACATCAAGTTGATTGTGGAGCTTTAATCCGCTGCTTCTGAGGCTGCTGGGAGAGATTTCCCTTTCTCTTCTTTATTCTCACAGCTCCCGGGTCTCAGCTTTGGATTTGGCCCCACCTCTGCATGTAGGTCGCTGGAGGCTGTCTGTTCTTCGTTCAGACAGGACGGGGTTAAAGGAGCAGCTGCTTCGGGGGCTCTGGCTCACTCAGGCCGAGGGGAGGGAGGGGTACGGAGTGCTGGGTGAGCCTGCGGCGGCAGAGGCCGGCGTGATGTTGCACCAGCCCGAGGCGTGCCGTGCGCTCTCCCGGGAAAGCCGTCCCTGGATCCCAGGACGCCGGCAGTGGCGGGCTGCACAGGCTCCCTGGAAAGGGGGCATGGGCAGTGACCTGCACTCGCACACAGGCCTCTTGGTGGCGGCAGCAGCAGCCCCAGCATCCCACTCCCGTCTCTGGGGTCCGTGCTTTCAGCCGCGGCTCGCGCCCGTCTCTCGAGCTCCTTTAAGCAGCGCTCTTAATCCCCTCTCCTCGCGCACCAGGAAACAATGAGGGAAGAAAAAGTCTCTTGCCTCTTCGGCAGCTCCAGACTTTTTCCTGGACCCCCTCCCGGCCAGCCGTGGTCCACTAACACCTTCAGGCTCTCTTCCAGCCACCAACCCCAGTCCTCTCCCCGCGCTCCGACTGAAACCCGATACCCGAGCCTCAGCTCCCAGCTCTGCCCGCCCCGGTGGCCGAGCAGACAAGCCTCTCGGGCTGGTGATTGCCGGTCAGCACCGATCCTCTGTGCGGGAATCTCTCCGCTTTGCCCTCCGCACCCCTGTTGCTGCTCTCTCTTCCCCTACTCCAAAGCTTTCCCCCTCCGCCACCGGCAGTCTCCGCCCGTGAAGGGGCTTCCTAGTGTGTGGAAACCTTTCCTCCTTCACAGTTCCCTCCCACTGGTGCAGGTCCCATCCCTATCCTTTTGTCTTTGTTTATTCTTGTTTCTTTTGCCCTACCCAGGTACGTGGGGAGTTTCTTGCCTTTTGCGGGGTCTGAGGTCTTCTGTCAGCATTCACTAGGTGTTCTGTAGGAGTTGTTCCACGTGTAGATGAATTTCTGATGTATCTGTGGGGAGGAAGGTGATCTCCGCGTCTTACTCTTCCGCCATCTTCCCCCGTCGGTGGTAGCATTTCGCCTCTATCTCGTAACACACAGCTTGACATAGAGGGGTGATTCGGGGATACCTATTGAATGACTGCATGATCTCTCACCCTTATCATGTTCCTGTTTGGACCCCAGGGCACTTTTCATGCCAAGATGCCGTTCCTCTTCTGATATAATAACGGCTTAGCCAGTGCATTGTTGGAACTGCACTTGGTTCTACTAACACAGAGATGAATGATCACCCCTAGGGAACTTAACACCTGCAGGACGGGGTAGGGGGCATGGGTGCCAATGGAATTCATACGATGTTATGGGAATATAGTACAAGGTCATTAATTCAGTGACAGAGGGAATACAAAGGCTTCCCAGGGGGACAAATGCCAGGAGTTAACCAGGGCAGAAAGTTGGGGAGAATATCTCTGGCAGAGGATACAAAGGAAATGGTGCATTGGGGAGCAGCAAGTGGTCCCAGGAGCATGGACAGTCATGAGCACTGAGGTCAGAGAGGCCAGGTCAGGGACGCCCTGGAATCCCAGCTAGGGAATTTGGAGTTCATTTTTAAGGGTATTTGCCAAAGTATCCACGCTTTTACAATGGAGGTAGAAGATATAAGTGACAGGTGACAGAAAATGAATACCTACATTTCCAAAGAAGCCTTTGGAAAGCTGCTCCCTGACCTCGGTCTCCTCTTGTGTAAATGGCCTTGCTCGTGGCTGCCCTCCCCACCACAGAGACTTTCTAAAGTTTAAAAGCACAACAAAGTGTGGAGAGTCCAATGAAACCTGTAAGTGAGATTGTAATTGGTTGTCTCAGGCCTTGAGAGTCCCAGAGCTCTGTTTTCGGTTCAGAAATGGTTTATGTAGGGGAAGATATTTACCTTTTACATTTACATTTAGAGGAATCACTATGGCCGTGGTTTGGACCTAGAATGAGAAGACGGTGAGATTTGGGTTTGAGCTGCGGGTGAAAAGGCAGGAATTGATGAGTGGCCTGAACTTTGGCGGGGCTGCAGGGATCCATTTCAGGCCCATTAAAAAACTAGAATCAACCGGAATCTCTAATGACTTAAATGTGGGGAAGGAAGGAAAAGACCTGAGCTGAAGTGGTCCCAAGTTGGTGATGTAGGTATTCATCTTCTGTCACCTGTCACTTATACCGTCTACCTCCATTGTACAAGCGTGGATACTTTGGCAAATATCAGAAAGTAACTGCAATTCTCTTAATATATGAGCTTCTCCAAAATACAACCTAGATTATAAATCATGCAGCAAATTGAGGGAAAATGAAACAAAATAAAAATAGCCCTAAATCCTTAATGTTTGAGTCCAGTGCTCTCACTTTAAACAGTAGGAAACTAGGACCACAATAAGATTTCCCCCATTAACGCAGTTACTGCCTGGGCTGGGATTAGAACACTAAGGGCGCTGGGGATTATGACTGGTATTGCAACAGAGTTAAAACCCAGTATTTTGGGGCCAGGCCTGGGTTGGCTGCACTTCCTGTTTGGGGATGGTCTTGGGGCTACTTCGTCTTGGTCTGGAGGACTTAGGACTCATTATTTAACTTTCTTGGAGCAGAAAGAGCACCTGACCAAGTCCACTGTCTTATGGGGAAGGCTTTGGAAAGCTGCTCCCTGACCTCGGTCTCCTCTTGTGTAAATGGCCTTGTTTGTGGCTGCCCTCCCCACCACAGAGGCTTTCTAAAGTTTAAAAGCACAACAAAGTGTGGAGAGTCCAGTGAAACCTGTAAGTGAGATTGTAATTGGTTGTCTCGGGACTTGAGAGTCCCAGAGCTCTGTTTTTGGTTCAGACTTTACTGCTAACGATGTGAGTGTTTGGACAGGTAACTCAACAGGAACATGGCTTGAGGTTCTGGGCCTCTTTTTCGTCTGTCCAGTGAGGTACTTGGAACAGATGACTTTCACTGTCCCTTTGTTATCAATAGCGACTGATGCCATAAGCCCAGAATTACAAAGATTTACTGTTGTTTCACTCCTAATCTGCTGCTCTTAACATTTTTCTCCTCTGTGGTGGAAAGTAATTCAGGTAACATAGTTCCTTTTTGCATAGATTAAACCATAGCCCCCGTCATATCACATGTCCCCTCGGGACCATGCTTACGCTATGGTCAGCAGTGCCTTTCTGCATCTGAATTACGAGCAGACCAAATGGGCCAGAATCCTGGAGTGAGGGAAATGTGAGGGGCAGAAGCAAATGGGCAGGAATCTGTACTATTAAAATTTTTTTTTTAACTTTTTTTTGATTCATAGGAAGTTGCACAGATATTGCATAGGAAATTTTAGATGCATAGGAAGTTGCAAAATATTGCAGAGAGGTCCCAGGTAGCCTTCACTAGGCAATCCTGATAATTCTATCTTAATAATTATAGTAATTATTAAGTAACTATTTACTTTTTAAATAATTATTAAATATTTAATAATGATACTATAATATCAAAACCAAATGTTTGATGTTGGTACTATGTATGTGTACAGTTCTATGCTATTTTTTTTCACACATGTAGATTTGTGTAAACACCATTGCAATATATGTGATAGTTAATTTTATGTGTCAACTTGGCTGGGCCTAGATATGTGGTCAAATATTATTCTGGATGTTTCCATAAGGGTGTTTTTGGATGAGATTAACATTTAAATTAGTGGACTTTGAGTAAAGCAGATTGCCCTCTCTAATGTGGGTGGGCCTCATCCAATCAGTTGAAGGCCTTAATAAAACAAAGACTGGGGCTTCCCTGGTGGCGCAGTGGTTGAGAGTCTGCCTGCCGACGCAGGGGACGTGGGTTTGTGCCCCAGTCTGGGAAGATCCCACATGCCGTGGAGCGGCTGGGCCCGTGAGCCATGGCCGCTGAGCCTGCGTGTCCGGAGCCTGTGCTCCGCAACGGGAGAGGCCACAACAGTGAGAGGCCCACGTACGGCAAAAAAAACCCCCAAAAAACAGAGACTGATATTATCCAAGCAAGAGGGGATTCTGCCAGCAGATGGCCTTTGAACTTGAACCACAACATCTCTTCTTCCCTAGACTCCAGCCTGCTGGTCCACTCTGCAGATTTTGAACTGGCCAGGCTTCATAATTGTGCAAGCTTATTCCTTAAACTAAATCTCTTTCTATATGTGTACATCCTATTGGTTCTGTTTGTCTAGAGAACAGTGACTAATACAATACTAAGGAGAACTAAGGAGTCTGTACTTTAACCAGCTGCCCAGGCAATTGTCAGGCACTCTGGAATTTGAGGAGTATTGTCCCCAGCAATGCCACTGCCAGCTGGACAATCAATGGATCTAAGATCCTGACAGTCAGTCAATGCGACATTACCTAGCAGTCCCTCTGAACAGTGAAGAGAGAAGTTTGTCCTGGTTGCCCCACATGTCAGAAACTTTCCAGCCCCTGACCAGCTCAGAGTCTATGGATGACATGCATCTCATGCCTCCACGTTCATGACTGGGCAGATGTCTGAGGTTCTGTGTCTCCAGCAAACTCCTAAGTGAGGCTGGTGCTTCTGGTGCATGGGATATACTTCTGGGAATCAGATGAGCCGGAGCTGGATCACTGGCTCTGACCTTCACCGGCTGTGTGACCCTGCAAATGCTGTCAAGCCTAAATTTCTTCATTTACATATTGGGGGTAATAAGGGGTGATAATCTCACAAGCATACTGTGAGAGTAGGTGACATCGTACCATAGAGTACCTGCCACAGGTCGGGTACACAGTGGTCACTCATTAAGTCTTACTTTTCTTATCTTTCTCCCCATCCTCAAATGGAGATTACCTTCCCATGGGATAAGGACAAAAGGTTAATCTGAACACAGACAGAAAGAACAGGGCTATTGGGGCTGCCTTCCCAGTTCTGAGTTTGTGTTCTTCCAGAGTCGCCTTCCAGAACTTACTAAGAGATTAGACCTGGTCCATTCTGCAATGATTTTGGTTGGGCCGTAGTCATTTTTGCTTTGGAATCTGTTTTATCATCTACCCTTAGTCCAAACTGACCTTTGATATATAGCTGCTTGAAAAATGAGTGTTCTTAGGGAATAATTTCCTAAAAAGGGCAACTCCAACTTGTTCCTCATCTTCTCGGAGACTGGGATCTCAGAAACTGCCTCGGAGTAATCTTTCTGACCATGCACTTTTCTCCTGGGGAGAAAGGTCCTGAAATGCAATTTATTGTAAAACACACAGTAGTTACAGGCTACCACAGTCGATGATATTCCTTTTATTACCACTCAGATGAGAACAGAAAATGACATTGGAAGGCAATGAACTCACCAGAAGGGCAGAGAATGTCATTAAATTCAACATGCATCATATTTCATAATCAGAACCCTGCAGTCAGCACTGACACCACAGAATGAGTATGTTGCAGTCATGATAATCTAAAACCCATTGCATCTCTTCCCTTGGCTCTTTTTGGACCCTGTCTGAGGCCAGGCCATTAATCACTGGAGGCAGGGGATGGTGCAGACCACTGCACACTGGATTGCATAAATTGAAAATACGTCAGTATTAGCGGGGAACACTGTCTTTAGTTATCTCTGTTCGGGATGGTAGCTTCTGAAAGGCTGGGATGTTTTTACAGTTAAACCACATAATTTGAGCAATTGCCCCAGCTTGGAGAAAGTGTGTGGTCCCTCAAGGCTTATGTGGGAAGGATTAAGAAGCAGCCTTTTCTTCAATCAGAGGAGGCTGCCCTGAGACTTTGTTGGTTGGGGGGGGGGGCTGATGGCTTCTCTTAGATGTATCTCGAATGGCACCTCTTAGCACATAGGACAGGATGTGTACGCCCATGGGTCGGGGTGGGCCCCCAGAGGTATCATATGCTTATATAGCATCCAGGCCGGTCTTAGAATTTGTGTTCTATGCCATAGTGTATGTATTTGTTTTAATTTAAAAGAGTGTTTTCCTTACATCACTTAATACTGAAAATCCAAGGAACTGTGGCAAAAATCTGAGGCTTTTGGAGCCCCTGACACACTGGTTTCATAGTTCCAGAAATGAGTACTTAAGAAGTATGTGTCTACAGGATAAAATCCTGAAATTTGATTCAGTTATAAAGAGCCTTCATGATCTAACCTCTAATCTCATGTCTGAGCACTCAAATCGAGAAACCCTTACTTCCAACACATTGAATCTCTGTATGGTTTCCCCACTCTAGCCCTTTAAATGCAATCTGCTAGTTTCTTCCTGCTATTACGGAACAGGTTCCGCCAGATTTGCAATGATTGGTTTATCTTATCCCTTTCTCAATGATTATAAGGTCACATTGTTCTTAAGTGGCAGAGTCAGGGTTCAAAACCAAGGAATCCTAGCCCCTCAATAGATCTTTCACTTATAATGCAAGAAGTACTTGAATTATAGCAACATGGATGGACCTTGAGATTATCACACTAAGTGAAGTAAGCCAGAGAAAGACAAATATCATATGATATTGCTTATATGTGGAATCTAAAAAAAAAAAAAAGAAAGATACAAAGGAACCTATTTACAAAACAGAAATAGACCCCCAGACATAGAAAACAATCTCATGGTTATCAAAGTGGAAAGGGGTGGGGGAGCGATAAATTAGGAGGTTGGAATTAACATATACACTCTACTATACATAAAATAGATACATCAAGGACCTACTATATAACACAGGGAACTATACTCAATATTTTGTAGTAACCTATAGGGGAAAAGAATCTGAAAAATACATAAAACTGAATCACTGTGCCATACACCTAAAACTAACACAATATTGTAAATCAACTATACTTCAATTAAAAAAATATATGTATATAGAAGTTATGCAAAAAATAATTTAAAAAGAAGTGCTTTAAATGTTTGGGAAGATACTAGACGTGTTGCAGTTAATATACAAAATCAATCTGTGATGAAAAGTGCAATAACTAAAATCAGATCGTTATTGAAGGAGTAAAAGACTGAACTGTTGTGGCAGAAAATCAAATTAACCAAATAAGACTCAGAATCAAGAAAAAGACACTATGTAAAAAATTAACAGAAAAAGAATGTAAAGTGATGGTCATAGGAGATGGAGCATAGAACTCCAACCTGTCATGAAGAGAATTATAAAAAGAGGAGAAGACAAAGCAAATGGTGCAGAATTCATAATCAAGGATAGAAGCAAAGAACTCTCAAAACTGAAAAAAAAAGAAAAACGTTAAAAAATTAAAGAGAGTGAAAATTGTTACCCAACTCCAGGTAATATGAATAAACAGACAACATCAACAACATATAGCTTTTTAACCCTCTTTTTTAATTCAAAAAAGTAATTTACATTTATTTAACTGTAGAGGGGGTGTGCATCAGTGGGGTACAGTGAATAAAACTGTTTTATTCTGTTTTAATCAACCATGACCTGTCAAATTACGCATTTTTGTCTTTCAAGTGTATCTCAGGCAGATTCAATAACTTCTTAGTCACTTTTGATTACTAAACATCTAGTCTTCTTGAAAACTTTGATCTCAAACTTGATTTTATTATAATATTTAATTCTAAACTCTAATCTCAGTGCATCTAGTAGCTCAGAGTAGAGGGAGGGTTGGAGGGGGCATAGTCTAGCTCTGACACAAGCCACCCCATTAATCGCCCTTCATGACCGAGGCCCTCTGGTTGGTTGGGGGAAGGAAATGGGGATTAAGGAAGTCATTGCCGTATTTCAGTGGTTTCTTAGGCCTTTTCTGGTTCCAACTGCTGGTTGCCTCTGAGGATGTAGCCATTGGTCTCTTCATACTTGGGGTATGAGGTTTTCTTGAAGTCAAGTTCAACATCACCCTAACCCATCTTTCACCATGGACACCCAAATGGGCATCTTCTTTTGCCCTCCAGCCATTCAGGCATCCAACTGAGGGTGGGACCTGGGACCTGGGACCCTTTGCTGCAGTGCTGGCACCTGGACAAATGTCATCTCCTCAAGCAACAAAATACAAAGAAACTATAAGGGACTAAAAATGAGTGTGTGCATACACAGCTGGGGCAAATTATGGACAATAAGATATAAAAAGACCAAAAAAACCCAACTGCCACTTTTGAAGAGCTGGGAGCAAAAATAGGGTACTGTGCATGCCCCCTGCACTCAGCACCACCGCAGGGGTGGGCAAGCCACCTAAGCCACGCCTCTGGCTTGACCCCTGGACCCGACCCTACCCTCACCCCATGTAAGGAAACAGCCTGCTCCCACCTCCTGACCCGGGGGAGCAAGCAAGGGAAACTGTTACTTGTTCTCGCTCCCCCCGACTGCAGCAGGGGCCCCAATAAAGCCTTACCTGAATTTCTTGTCTGGTCTCTTATCAACACAACCTCTTTGACACATAGCATGTTGTCTTGCTGGCCTGGCAGCCACCTGGACAGTCCTGCTGCTTCTGTCCCCTCCTCCAACCACAGGGCTCCCTTGTGAGGAGGTGCAGGAGCCAGGGAGGTCTTCTGCCTCCTCCAAAGAGTGGGAGAACTGGGATGTGGGTGAGTCACTTTATCTCCCCATCCTTTTCTTCTAGGTACACTGCTCTACAGTTTTCTCTTGCCCTTCTGGTGTCATGAACCTCCTGCCTTTGGAAAGCTCTGAAAGAGGAGTGTCTACAGTTCACAAGGGCTTCCCAAATCGAGGGACTCTAACAAACTCTCCAAAATCTCCTCACTATGCTTCTCTTTGTTCAGAAGAGAGCATCTGGATGACATGTGGGTTCTTCAGCTCCAAGCACATGGCTGGAATAGGAGATGCCAACAGCCAAGTCCAGGAGGTACTGGCAGCTCTGTGAGTTTTTCTATTGGAGTCCTCCTGGGGAGAGAAGAAAAAGCTTCTCCGCATAATTACTGCTCCCCTCAAGATGCCAACAAGTCTCCTCCTCCCTCCCCCTTTCTTCCCCTTATTTAGATTTTACGTGAGTGTGTTCTGAGATGACTAGGATGGGGGTGGTACTTGGATACAGCTCTCTTTAGAATATGGGAATGCTAAAGCTATTTTGACTTGAACTTTGAGCCCTAGCTAATAATTCCAGGGCAACAGGAAAAATCCAACTCAATATCCTGTTACACTTATAAGAATGTTAAATGTTACATAAGGGTGAGAACACACCCATTGCAATTTTAAAAATATGAATCACCCGTTTCTGAAGCTTACGTTTTGCACTTTAGCAAAAGACTTCAAAGCTATTTCCAGACCAACTATTTCATTTTTCTCTGGGTACACAGGAAGAACCCAGCCCCTCTTTCATCAAGGTGGGACCATGTGACTAAAGTTCTTGCCAGTGGGATGTGGGCACGAGGGATGGAGGCTACTTCCAGGCATATCTCATGCTATCTTCCACACTCTCTCCCCTATCCACACAGTGGAAACAAAAGACTCTAAGATGGTACAGCCATAACTTGGAGAGAGACTGGACCCCTGAATTCACATCTTTTTTTTTAATTAATTAATTTATTTATTAATTTATTTAATTTTTGGCTGTGTTGGGTCTTTGCCGCTGCACGCGGGCCTTTCTCCGGTTGTGGAGAGCAGGGGCCACTCCTCGTTGAGGGGCGCAGGCTTACTGCGGAGGCTTCTCCTGCTGCAGAGCATGGCCCCCAGTCACATGGGCCTCAGTAATTGTGGCACGCGGGCTCAGTAGCTGTGGCTTGCGGGCTCAGTTGCTCCGTGGCATGCGGGATCCTCCCGGACCAGGGCCCAAACCTGTGTCCCCTGCACTGGCAGGCGGACTCCCAACCACTGCACCATCAGGGAAGCCCGAATTCATATCTTTAAGAGGCACCTGGCTGCGACCTAGAAATTAGACTTGTCATAATTACTCTTCCTCTGTGGGTAGACTCCAGAGTCATTTCCAGTTCTTGACTATTTTGTATAATGATACAATGAATATTTTTGTGTGTATGAGGGCATATTTATGTGTAGAAGTAAGATTGCTGGACCAGAGGGAATGCACAGTTTTTACCTTGATAATGTCCAAATCCCTCCTTCCAAAATTATCCTGACATATACTTCTATTTATAGTGTATAGCAGTATCTGATTCCTTATACCCAATTCATATTTCTTTTCCTTTGATTTGCTTGTTCATATGCTTTGTCCATTTTTATACTCAGCTCTATGCATTTTTTTCCTTATAGATTTGTAGCATCTTTATATATTATTTATTTATTTATTTTAATTGAAGTATAGTTGATTTACAATGTATGTTACTTTCAGGGGTACAGCACAGTGATTCAGTTATATATATATATATATATATATATATATATTTTTTTTTTTTTCAAATTCTTTTCCCTTATAAGTTATTACAAAATATTGAGTATAGTTCCCTGTGCTATATAGTAGGTCCTTGTTGGTTATCTATTTTATATACAGTATAATAGTATGTATATGTTAATCCCAAATAAATATTTCTTGAATAAATAAATAAGATATATGGGATAAATTAGGAGTTTAGGATTAACATATATATCATTTACTTATTCAAGAAATATTTATTAAGCACCTAGTATATTCCAGAAACAATCCGAGGCATGGGGTAAATAATGGTGAATGAAAGCACATACAGTTTTTGAAGAAGATAAATAAGCTTAAGTGTGATGGATGAATAAAAGTTAAGCAGACAAGAAAAGAAAGAAAGAAGGTTCCAGGTAGAGGAAAACCAAGTACAAAGGCCCTGAAAGAAAGATCACCAAGAGAGCCATAGGAAGACACCTTGCTATTGAGTTTGAGACTGTAGAACAAAGAAAGCAGGGCCAGGGCCATGCATAAGAGGAGAGGGCAGAGAAATACCCATAGTTAATGAGGCTGAATTGCAGGGGGTTGGGCTGGGTTGAGAAAGTAGATATTAAACTTAACATCTTCTTTTGTAATGGGTCTAAGTATTTGAACATGACTGTTTATATCCATGGGTACACTGATGCAGGAATCACCACAGTAAATCCCATTGAGCTCAGTTGTCAAAAATCTGGACTTCTGGGGGGGTGTCAGGATATGTCAGTGGTGGAGGCGAGGGCAGCTGCACATAGAAGCTTAGTGAGGTTTAGGGTACCTACCAGTTTCCCCAAGTCAAGGCGTCTCTTTCTTTGTGGAAGTAGTAGAAAGTTTCAACCAGATTTCTGTACCAACATGGTAGATTCAGCCAATGAGTTTATCTTCCTTGCCTTCCCCAAACCTATCTAAACTATATTAAAGCTACGCAATGTTCATGAATGTTAATCATTTGTGTATTATATGGGGAAGGGGGAATTTCCCCCTCTACCCCTCTTGAGTTCTTGTGACTGGAATTATAATAAAGTTTACACAAGACTTTAACAGGAGAAAAAGAAAGAAATTTTAATTCATGCACATTAGGGAGTGGTCAAAGCAGGCAGCTTTTATACTTTTTAGACAAAGAAACAATAAATTTGTGAGGAAACTTAGGTTTTGGGTGCCCAATTAGTGAAGAATCTGAATGGAGTTTGGGCTGAGAGTAGTAAATTAAAGAGGTAACAAGGTTTGTTTATATAGGCTTCCTGGCCCTGAATTCCCTATCTCTGGGAGTAAGGATGTCCTTCTATCTCCAGATGCAGGGAGTGCACCTTTCACTTGAGAGATTTATTTCCTGCTTTCAGGGAGACAGAAAGGAGGGTCAGAGTGTCCCTCTGTGTTAGCTGTTTCTTAAGTAACTTGAATTCAGAATAATCAATATACCATGAGACACAATTTGGGGTGGCCTACTCTGGGCCCCAACAGTTGCCTTGGTAATATTTTTTCCAAATCTGTTCCTTGAGTTTTGTTTGGGATGTTGTTCCCTGAAATTTTCAATTCTTATCAAGGAAAACATGTCAGTCTTTGTTTTGTTTTGTTTTGTTTTGTTTTGTTTTTTGCGGTATGCGGGCCTCTCACTGTTGTTGCCTTTCCCGTTGCGGAGCACAGGCTCTGGACGCGCAGGCTCAGCGGCCATGGCTCACGGGCCCAGCCACTCCGCGGCATGTGGGATCTTCCTGGACCGGGGCACGAACCTGCGTCCCCTGCATCGGCAGGCAGACTCTCAACCACTGCGCCACCAGGGAGGCCCTGTCAGTCTTTCCTTTGTGATATTTTATTTTTTATTTTTGTGCCAGGAGGGTGTGTTGGTGCGGGGAGTTGGGGGGAGGGAAGGGATGGTGGCTGAAGAGAGCAAGGAGCACAGTTGTGCACCTAGAGGGAGGCGGGTTGCCAAGTCTAGCTGCCTATCATAATTATTAGACAAAGTTAAAGATCCAAAGACTCTAAAGCATATCGATATTTCTTTTTCTTTTTTCTTTAGGAGAGAACACTCTGGTTAGGCTGATAAGAATGTGGAGTTCATTGTTATATTTCATTCCCTGTAAATCAGTGTATTGGCATTCTGGCTTCCTACCTCAATCTCTTGTTGCAGGAGGGGGGACCCTTCCCAGAGCCTGAGAGTGGGCTCTTGTCTAAACTCAGAAATGAATTGTCTGAGGAGACACACGTCTTGACAAAGCAAGAGACTTTATTGGGAAGGGGTGCCCGGGTGGAGAGCAGCAGGGTAAGGGAACCCAGGGGAACTGTTCTGCCACGTGGCTCGCAGTCTCGGGTTTTATGGTAACAGGGTTAGTTTCCCAGTTGTCTCTGGCCAATTACTCTGACTCAGGGTCCTTCCTGGTGGTGCGTGCATCACTCAGCCAAGATGGATTCCAGCGAGAAGGATTCTGGGAGGTTGGTAGGGCATATGGACTGGCATCTCCTCTCTCCTTTTGACCTTTCCTGAATTCTTCCGGTTGGTGGTAGCTTGTTAGTTCCGAGTTCCTTACCAGCACCTCCTGTTGTAAGATAACTCACGCAAGTGGTTGCTCTCGTGCCTGGCCGGGATGGGCGGTTTTGGTCAGTGGTTCCCCTAACTTTGGTATACACCATTATCTCCTCTTCAAAATGTTAATATAATAATTCCTGTTGAACTGCAGAGGTTAGGATCTTGTAAATCATGGTAGAGAAATTCACGATCCAATAAACATGTCCCAATTAGAAAAATGAGGACGTAGGAAAGGGGAACTCCATGAGGCTTTGTAAATTTTTTTCACTTTACGAAACTAAAGTAATAAATATGGATCGGTAAACAAGAACAGCATTAAAACATTTTACTAATATTTAGTAATAATGAGCTGCTGTATTATTAATGTCTATGTCTTATCTCTAGAAGACTTTCAGGATATTCTCTCTGTATTGTTTCAGTGATTTGCCCAAAATTAATTTATTGCATCTACATTTGGAAATAAGCCTTTTGATTCCAACAGTACAGGGAACATAAACAGTTATTAGGTGAAGTATATTTATACCATTAAATACTTTTTCTGATAACAGATTAGGCTGAGAAAGAATGACCTATTGTGGTGCTCGACTGTGCAGATAAGACCAGTCACTGGTAATAACAAGGGTGACAGAAGCTTCAACCACAAGAAGTCATTCTCGTGTGTGCTAGGCTCAGTGCCACTAAGTACTCGTACATTATCTGCTTTAACCCTCAATAAGAAGCATGAAAGGCTTTCACAACTCAGGAGACTGAGGCTCAGAGACATTTAACAACTTGCCCAAGATCCCACGAGGTATAACTTAAGTTTTCTTAATTTATGGATTCATTCAACACATTTCTTGAGCACATGCAAGGTGCCACTTGGAATTCACCAGTCAACAGCAACAACAGCATTTGTATAGGAAGAGATTTAGTATAAGGAATTGACTCACACATTTGCGGGGGGCTGGGAAGTCCCGCTATCAGCCATCTGCGATCTGAGACCCAGGAAAGCCCGTGGGATAATTCAGTCTGAATCCAAAGGCCCGAGAATCAAGAACACCAAGGTTGGACGACTCATCAGAATCTTTAAAGGATGGTGCCAGCCCAGACCCAGGCTAGACAATATCTTGGAAGTGACCCCACATTTACTGTTCGTACCTTAGGAGGACCCTCTTACTCTCTAGAATTTGTGGCAATTGTGAATGACCTGAAATGCTTTTAAGCTTCCAGAGAAAACACTGCACTGCTGTCTAGGGATTTGTCCAGATCTTTCCCTGCCCACTGAACTGCTTGTCTGCCACTGTCCCCCAGTCCAGTTTCCTCTTGTATACGTTGAAGAAGAACTGGGCAAGTTTTAAAGCCTCTTGCTGTAGTTATTGTGTTTCTCTCATCCTTGCTTTCACTAGTAATTTTGATCATTTTATCCCAAACACATGACCTGAAGAATGAGCATTGTTGTAACTCAAAGTTCTCTCATAGATCACTCATAAGCGTGATGGTTATTTTATATGTCAAGTTGAATGGCCACTGGGTGCCCAGACTAAACATTGTTTCTGGATGAGATTAGCATTTGCATAGTGGACTCAGTGAATAGGTTGCCCTTCCCAGTGCCTGTGGGCATCATCCAATCCATTGAGGGCCTGAATAGAACACAAGGCAGAGAAAGGAGGAATTCACCCCTTCCCACCTGGGCTGTGGATCTTCTGCCCCTGATGCTCCTGGTCCTCAGCCTCTCAGATCCGGACTGGAATCTACATCCCTGAGTCCCCTGGTTCTCAGACCTTATAAGAAGAGACATTAGAGAGCTTGCCTTCTCTCTCTGCTATGTGAGGACACAGCAAGAAGGTGGCTGTCTGCAAGCCAGGAAGAGAGTCCTCACCAGACACTGACCGTGCTGGCACCTTGATCTTGGATCTCCAGCCTCCAGAACCATGAGTAATACATTTCTGTTGTTTAAGCCACCTGGCCTATGGTATTTTGTTATGGCAGCCCTAGCTGATAAGACATGAGCTTCCTAAGTAGTTCCTCTTTTCACTTTAATTTGAGCACTGCTGCTGTAGTGGAGTGAGAAGAGGGCGAGGAGAGAGTGGGTGAGGTGCTGGAGGCAGCCATATGGATTAGAAGGTGATGCATTGTGAGGGCTTAGGTGAAGGACAGAGGAAGACTGAGTCAAGGCATCTACAGTGAACCTGGGAGGGAGGAAGAGATCTAGGGTATGTAAGAGATTTGACAACAAGACCAATTTTACAAGGAGGATTTAAAAAATGGAAAATTGAGGAATGCTCCCAAATTTCAGGCTGGTGTGATTATGTCAGAAGAGGGAGTCATTTGGCCAAGATGGCGCACTGGGTGTGTATCACTTGGACCCCAGAGGGCCTAGAATTCTCCTCGCTCTCCATGAATCTCCCCTTCACAAAATGCCCCAAACCTTTCACCACCTCTCCAGCAAAGCTTGAATACAAAACCAGTTTTGTGCTTCATCTCACATATCTTTCCCACCACGATAATTTATCAGAACTCAAAAGAAGCCAGTCATTTCCTTCTTTCATGTTAAGAGAACCTAACTAGCAGTAATCAGTCGATTTCATAGAATATTTGCAAAGATGCTTTCCTGAACTCATGCACAGCACTAAAAAAAATGAAAAAATATACAGCATAAATAAATAACAGGTGCTGGCCTAATTAAGGGCACACTCCATAGGGCAGGTTTCTAATTCTTGAGTGCTGGCCCCTACAATTTAAATTTTCTTGTAAAGGTGATAAAGCAAACCTGGAATTAAGTCCATGCATTTAGACTATAGAATAGACAAGGGACAGCATGTTTTAGTGTCAACAGCAGGACAGCAAGGACTTGGGAGCTTTTGCCCCTCACCAGCAGTGCAACGCCAGGTAAGTTACTTAACCATTTGTAAACACTGATTTCTCATCTGTAAAATGGAATAAAATACCCACCTTGCATGGTTATTGTGAGGACTAGAAATAATAACAGGACTCGTGGGTTAGATGCTCGAATGCAAGCTATTGTCATCCTTTCCCTTCGTGGTGGGTCCAGTTGAGGCTGCTCGGGGATAGAGCCAGTCGCCTTTGGTACATCTCAGGTGCACTGCCCTCCCCTCCATGCTGCCAACCCACCCATTGTATTTCTGCCATTTTCTGAAAGATTAAAGGGGAAGATATAGCAAAAGCATGGGGAAGCAGCAATCAAAGCCTGCACTGAGGCAGTGGCATTTGGGATGGGTTTGAGGAATTAGTAAGATTTAGTGGTTTGGGGGAAAGATTGAAGGAAAAATAGAGAGGAAAGTACAATGATGTGCCCGGTTTCTGGTTTGGCCTCCTGGATGGGGGATGATGGTGCCATTGACCAGAAGACAGAATACAAGGGGAGTTAGGAGCAACATGTACAACTGAACAGGCTGTGTACTGCACAAAGGTGTCCAGTTGAGGGAATAAGTGGGTGCTGACATGACCTTGGCATCTTTGAATAGTTCACACAAGGGCACTTCATAGGCTAGAGCCCCTAGGAGGGGAATCAAGTTAGGGGAGATAATCCTGTGTCCCTTTTCACTGTTCTCTATTTAAATTAGA
This sequence comes from Mesoplodon bidens, assembly GCF_964165515.1. Classification (NCBI taxonomy): domain Eukaryota; kingdom Metazoa; phylum Chordata; class Mammalia; order Artiodactyla; family Ziphiidae; genus Mesoplodon; species Mesoplodon bidens. Next base: position 39,195,769 of record NC_138171.1, read on the forward strand.
TCATAACTGGAGCATGAGTCTGTCATCCTTTGAAATCCCTTTTAAAGAAATTATTTCCAGAAATAAAATATAGACTTACTTAATTTACCAGGCAGCCCAGGTCACATTTCACTCCTAAAGATATGCCTCAAAAGTGCCCCTTGGTTCATAAGAAAGTGTCCAAATCTCTTAACACAAAGAGCCCTCCATGGTCCAGGGCCTGCCTCCTTGCCAGCCTTATACCCACTCTGGCCAGGGCTGGCCTCACTATCCCACACTTGCTACATTTACGTGTTTCTCTGCCCAGAATGGCCTCCTCCCCTTTATCTTATTATCTTCTAATTGTACCTCAGAACTCCTCTCAATCATCTCCTTCCTGAGGAAACTTGTTTTCAAAATAAACATCCTTACTCTCTGGCTTTCTTTTTTTTTTTTTTTTTTTTTTTTACCCCTTTAAAATAAAGCAAAGCGAGCAAGTGTTTAATTCTGTAACTGCATTCGAAAAATGTCATGCAGTTCATCTGAGAGATGCTTTTCCAAATGTAAAGTTATATGGTTGTGATGTACTTGAATGAAAAATACCTGCAACTCTAATGTTCAGAACACTGTATTTCTTCAACACGGACATTGAGTCTTTGGTGAAGGTTTCTGATCCACTGTTTATAAAAGCACTTGCACTTCTGGCATAATTTGGTGCAGCGTCATCATGCAAGAAACAGTTTAGTGAGAAAATGTAACACCCATTAACTCTTTCTCAGATTCTCAAGGTCTGAAATAAAGTTAATTGGATTTGTTCACAAATTCAAGAATCAGTCTAAAATAGTGTTTCCCAGAGAGTATTCTATAGAATGTTGGTTCTAAGAGATAAGTATCATGGGAAAAAGGGTTCTGTGATACAAGTAAATTGAAGAAATATAAAGTTAAACAAAACTAGATGATTTTTTCCCCTTGCAAAATCTCGGAGGCTTCACTTTGCTTTTATGCATTGAATATCCCCTACAGGGGTCTAAGGTATGCAGAGTATCTAGACTTATTTGACCACAAATCCCTTCTATCCGAGATGACCTTGCACCTCTTGTGGTCTGTGGAATACATCTTGGGAAAAGGTGCTTTGCAGGACTAAGTGTATTGCCCACTGAGATGGCAGGGATTGCTCCAAACGCCTGTGGATAGAAACTGAGACTTAAGAAAAAATAACTTTAGCTTTCACAAGTAAAGAGGAAACACACACACCCTTACATCACCCATTGCCACAAATCCTTTCTTGTCTTCTCAGAGAGCTATAGTAGCTGAAATCCTACTGGAAGATTGGATATAATTTACCTGTGCTGCCCCTGTCCCTGAGTCAAGATGCATTACACCGCGGAGGAACTTTGAGTTGAGGGGCTCATATTCTCTTGCTCTCTGTTGCCAGTTTTGCTGGAGGGATGAAGAGAGAAAGGAGGATGGGCACTGTGTAGATGCTTAGTGTATGGGGTGTGGTCGGTGGACCAGGAGAAGTGATGTGGGTGGATGGAAGGCTGGACAGGGCCCAAGGTATGTGATAAAACCACATCCAAAATATCTGATTAAATACACAAGTTGACTGTAAAGCCCTGAAAACTCTAAGGTCAAACACTTGGAGTAAAATTTTAAAACAAAAGGAAGCATTTCTCCCTTTTAGATTTGCCTCAACCCTACCCCTGACTTAGCCTGTAAAGGAGGAGCTTTTCCTAAAATTAGAACTAGGAGGGAAAAAGCCACATACAATCATAATATATACTATGTACATGCATTTTCTCTTTTACCCAAGATACAGAAGAACTATGGTGCTTAGGTAAAAGGTCTGTCTCTATGTCTGTGAGTCTGTTTCTGTTTAGTAGATAAGTTCATTAGTATCATATTTTAAATTCCACATCTAAGTGATATCATATGGTATTTGTCTTTCTCTGTCTGACTTACTTCATTTAGTATGATTATCTCTAGGTCCATCCATGTTGCTGCAAATGGCATTATTTCATTCTTTTTTATGGCTGAATAGTATTCTATTGTATATATGTACCACATCTTCTTTATCCATTTATCTGTCAGCGGACATTTAGGTTGTTTCCATGTCTTGGCTATTGTGAATAGTGCTGCTATGAACATAGGGGTGCGTGTATCTTTTTGAATTAGAGTTTTGTCTGGGTATAAGCCCAGGAGTGGGATTGCTGGATCATATGGCAACTCTACTTTTAGTTTTTTGAGGAACCTCCATACTGCTCTCCATAGTGGCTCCACCAATTTACATTCTCACCAGCAGTTTTGGAAGGTTCCCTTTTTTCCACACCCTCTCCAGCATTTGTTATTTGTAGACTTTTTAATGATGGCCATTCTGACTGGTGTGAGGTGATACCTCATTGTAGTTTTGATTTGCATTTCTCTAATAATTAGTGATGTTGAGCAGCTTTTCATGTGCCTATTGGCCATCTGTATGTCTTCTTTGGAGAAATATCTATTCAGGTCTTCTTCCCATTTTTTGATTGGATTGTTTGGTTTTTTGTTATTGAGTTGTATGAGCTGTTGTATATTTTGGAAATAAAGCCCTTTTTGGTCACATCATTTGCAGATATTTTCTCCCTGTCCGTAGGTCAACTTTCTGTTTTGTTTATGGTTTCATTTTCTGTGCAAAAGCTTATAAGTTTGATTAGGTCCCATTTGCTTATTTTTGATTTTATTTCTATTGCCTTGGTAGACTGACCTAAGAAAACATTGGTACAATTTATGTCAGAGAATGTTTTGCCTATGTTCTATTTTAGGAGTTTTATGGTATCATATCTTATATTTAAGTCTTTAAGCCATTTTGAGTTTATTTTTGTGTATGGTGTGAAGGTGTGTTCTAAGTTCATTGATTTACATGTGGCTGTCCAACTTTTCCAACACTACTTGCTGAAGAGACTGTCTTTTCCCCATTGTATATTCTTGCCTCCTTTGTCGAAAATTAATTGCCCATAGGTGTGTGCATTTATTTCTGGGCTCTCTGTTCTGTTCCATTGATCCATAGGTCTGTTTCTGTGCCAATACCACACTGAAGAAGGACATTTTATAATTATAAAAGTCTCAATTCATCAATAGAGCCCCCAAATACAAGAAGCAAAACTGAGAGAATTAAAGGGAAAAAAATACTCTGACAGTAAGAATGGTAAATGTGAATACCCCACTTTCAATAATGGATAGAATAGATAGAAGATCAACAAAGAAACAGAAAACGTGAACAAATTTTTGTGAGCTTGGGGTAGGTGATGGTTTCTTAAATACAACAACAAAAACAACCAAATAAACTGGACTTCATTGAAATTGTGCTTTAAAGGACACCAAGAAAGTAAAAAGACAGCCACAAAATTGGGAAAAATAATTGCAAATTATATATCTGGTAAAGGATTTGTATTCAGAATACATAAAGAACTCTTACAACGTCACAAAAAAGACCAATACCCAAATTAAAATATGAGCAAAGAACTTGAAAAGATATTTCTCCAAAGATATACATTGCCAATAAGCACATGAAAATATACTCAGCATCATTTGTTAGAGAAGTGCAAATCAAAACCACAATGAGATGGCTACACTAATAATAAAAAAAAAAAAAAAGAAAAAGAAAAAACAGCCAGGAAAATAACAAGCACTGGGCAGGATGTGGAGAAATTGGAACCCTTGTGCATTGCTGGTGGGAATGTAAAATGGTGCAGCTGCTGTAGAAAACAGCTTGGCAGTTCCTCAAAAATCTAAACATAGAATTAACATATGACCCATCAATTCCACTTCTGGGTATATACCCAAGAGAAATGAAAACATATGTCTACGCAAAAACTTGTTCACGAACGTTCATAGCGGCATTATTCATAATAGCTTAAAAGTGGAAACAGCCCAACTGCCCATCAACTGATTAACTGATAAACAAAATGTGGTCTGTCCATGCAGTGGAATAATTCAGATAAAAAGAATGAAGTCCTGACACATGCTATAACATGGGTGAACCTTGAAAACATTATGCTAAGTGAAAGAAGCCAGACACAAAAGACCACTTATTGCATAATTCCATTTACATGAAATGTTCAAAATAGGCAAATCCATAGAGACAGGAAGGAGATTAGTGGTTCTCAGGGACTGGAGGAGTGTGGAACAGAGTGACTGCTAATGAGTATGGGGTTTCTTTTAGGGGGATGACATTGATCTAAAATTATACAGAGGAGACGGTTGCACTACTTCGTTAACATGCTAAAAACTGTACGCTTCAAAAGGGTGAATATTATGGTATGTGAGTTATATCTTAATAAAATTATTATTTAAAAAACCCCAGTGCCCTCAAAGAGCTCACATGCATGTGGGCATGTAAGAAACTACACAGAATAAGTCAGTAAATTACACAGTGTGTTAGATGGTGATACATGCTTTGGGAAAAAACTCAAGGAGGTAATGGGGACAGGGAGTGACAATCAGGTGGAAGGGAAGCAGCCACTGGGGGGTCATTTGAGTAAAAACTGGAAAGAGACGAGTGAGTGGACCAGGAGACAAGGTGGGAAATAGGGCTCTAAGCAAAGGGAGCAGCAAGTGGAAAGACCCCAAAAGAAGAGTGTTCCTGGAATACTCAAGGAAGAAGGAGGTCCAGGTAGCTGCAATGGAGTGAAATGGGGAAAAGTAGTAGGAGATGAGGTTGGAGGGCTAGCAGGGGGTCGGGGAGGAGGGGGAGGATCATATAGGACATTTAGGGGGTAACTACATCTTCATTCGGAGTGAGAACCCATGGTGGATTTTGAGCTGAGAACTAACTTGACCGGACTGATGTTTTAATGGGACCTTTCTGGCTGCAAAGGAAATAGACTGAAAAGAGCAAGGGGAGAAGTAGGGAGGCCAGACTGGAGGCTGTTGCAATATCTCAGCTCAGAGAAGTTGATTTACCCAAAATAGCCAGAGGGAAACTCTGGCAGCCAGTCTCCAAAGATGGCCCCAGTGAGCCACACCTCCTGCTAGTTGCACCCTTCTTCAGTCCCCTCCCATCTTAAATTGACACTTGCCTGTGTCTTGTTTAATGAATAGAAGGCAATAGAAGTAATGTGCTATGATATCTAAGCTCAGGCCACTCCCATATCTGCAATTTCAGGAGCTCTGAACTGCCATGTGGAAGTCCAGATACTCTGCAAGAGCTTGGACCATTAGGTGAGGCCCCATGCAGAGGAGGCACTATCCCAGCTGGGCCTCCAGATGATTCCAGGTTCAGCAACCATTCGATTGCAACTACCTAAGAGACTATAAGCCAGACCAGCAGAAGAACCTCCCAGTTAATCCACATGATTGAAGAAAGATCATACGTTATTGCTACTGCTTTAAGCCACTCAGTTTTGGGGTGGTTTGTTTGCAGCCACAGGCAACTGAAACAGAAATGCAAACACATAACATCAAATAATTGACTTTAGTGATATTGCTAATAAATTGGCCTAGAAGGTATCACGTACAATCACCCAGAGGGCTCCTTATTTTCTGACAGGAGAACTGAGATTTGCAGTGTTTTTACTGGGCAGTTTTCCCAAATCTGTGATTCCAGAATGACTATAAACGTTATTTGCCCCTTATGTATTGTTTAAAAAACTGGTTCTACTAACACGATTTATGGGCAAACTTCCTTTTTCATCTTGTATACCATATTTCCAGCCTTATGCTTGGTGTTCATTAAACAGATGCTCTTTTCTATATGAAGGGTGAAATGAACTAGGCTTGAAAGCCATTTTAAAGGGGCTTATTATGTTTTGATTTGTTGTTTTGAAACCATGGACACATGGCTACTGAGTTCATAATTCTGAAAAAGAAACCAGTGGACTCCTGGGAAAAATGCTACATTGAATACACGCATATAATTTTACTCTATTTTGAAACTCCACTTAAACTACATGTTATATACAGATGGCCAACAAACATGTGAAAAGATGCTCAACATCACTAATTATTAGAGAAATGCAAATCAAAACTACAATGAGGTATCACCTCACACTGGTCAGAATGGCCATCATCAAAAAATCCACAAACAATAAATAATGGAGAGGGTGTGGAGAAAAGGAAACCCTCATGCACTGTTGGTGAGAATGTAAATTGATACAGCCACAATGGAGAACAGTATGGAGGTTCCTTAAAAAACTAAAAATAGAACAACCATATGACCCAGCAATCCCACTACTGGGCATATACCCTGAGAAAACCATCATTCAAAAGGACACAGGTACCCCAATGTTCCTTACAGCACTATTTACAATAGCCAGGACATGGAAGCAACCTAAATGTCCATCAACAGAGGATAAAGAAGATGTGGTCCATGTATACAATGGAATATTACTCAGCCATAAAAAGGAACGAAATTGGGTCATGTGTAGAGACGCGGATGGACCTAGAGACTGTCATACAGAGTGAAGTAAGTCAGAAAGAGTAAAACAAATATCGTATATTAATGCATATATGTGGAATCTGAGAAGATTGGCATAGACGATCTTATTTACAAAGCAGAAATAGAAACACAAAAGTATAGAACAAACGTATGGATACCAAGGGGGAAGAGGGGGAGGTGGGATGATTTGGGAGATTGGGATTGACATATATACACTATTGATACTATGTATAAAATAGATAACTAATGAGAACCTACTGTATAGCACAGGGAACTCTACTCAGTGCTCTGTGGTGACCTAAATGGGAAGGAAATCCAATAAAGAGGGGATATATGTATATGTACTGCTGATTCACTTGCTGTACAGTAGAAATTAACACAATATTGTAAAGCAACTATACTCCAATAAAAATTTTAAAAATGAAAAAACTACATGTTATAGGCTGAATTGTGTCCCCTACCCCCAAAGGTTATATGTTGAAGTCATAATCCCTCAGTACATTAGAATGTAACCATATTTGGAGTTAAGGTCCTTAAAGATGTGATGGAGTTAAAATGAAGCTATTGTTGGGGGGGGGCGGGGTCTGGATCCAATCTGACTGATGCCCTTAGAAGAAGAGAAAATTTATGCTCAGAGATACCAGCGATGTGCACACACAGAGGAAAAACCAAATCTTAAATGTTTTTACCACGTGCACACAAAAGGTAGCTATGTGAGGTGATCAATATGTTAATTAGGGGTAACATTTCCCAGTTGTTGTACATTTTAAATACACACAATTTTCATGTGTCAATTATACCTCAATAAAGTTGGGAAAAAATGCAATACAGAAAAAAATCATTTCACTTACTTTCAACCTTTCCGTTTCTTTAGGACTTTAGATGTCATTTGTTGACACAGGTTGTTGGTGTCTGTCTGTTTTTTATTTAGTCTGAGAATATTTGTCTTTTAATTGACATGTTATCCGGATAGTTTTTATTTCCCCTCCAGCTTCCCTCCTCACCATCTTTTCTACCCTGATTGCTGCCCCCAGGCTCTATCTATCAGGTTTCCATGAGATCTGGCTCCTGGTTGGGTTCAGCCAATGGGGAGTCAGCAGGAGGTACAAGGAAGTAGAAAGCATTGACTTGAGCAAGTTGTATCCCTTGGTTAAAGAACCCTAGTCTTCCACGGGAATATTTCTCTCTCTCTCATTTCTGGTTATCACTTTCTCCCTTCATCCCTTCAGGCTGACTTATCCTTTGTAACCACACATTTGTAAATTCCTGCTTCATAAATAAATTGTCCTCATTGTAACCTTTTAGGAGCATTCCATCTATATTCTTGAGGTTCTGTTTAATGAAACATTAAATGGAAACATTTCATAAATGTTGAATGAAATTAATGGTATAGTTTGGTTTAAGTCATCATCTTACTAAGTGTTTTCTAATTTTTCCAGCTTCTCTCTGTTCCTTTTTCTCTCTGTTCTTGTCTTGGAATTTATTTCATATTTTACATTTATTTCATATTTTTTATTATTTCACTCTTAGCTCCATACCTAACACATACAGAAGGAAAATTGTCCTTTACTCATTCTTTTAATGGTTACCTTAGAGATTAAGTACTTTCCTCCCCTCCCTGGGCAATGAAAAGATACATTAATTCCATGTACCCTACTCCTGACTCATATGGCCTTGTTCTTATGTGTCACCTAGAGTCTGTGATCACCAAATTCCATTTCCAGTTTCATTCCATATCCCAGACTGAGGTGAATTCATTTCAAGATTTCAATCCAAAATGAGCTGATCAGTACACTAGGACAGGGGAGGGGAAAGGGGCTCTGTGCTCCAATCCCTGTCCCTTATGGCTGGAATTTCTCACAAGTACAATTTAGCTTCTCAGCCTTCCTTTAGGAGTTGACAAAGGCCCTCAAGGGAAAAGTAGCCCCAAATGCAGAGTCTGCCTCCCCTGGACCAGGAAATTCTCCACTATGTTGTAGCTCTCTGGTACATTAAAAAATTCTTCACTATGTTGTAGCTCTCTGGTACATTAAAAAAATATTCTTGCCCATCTTTCATAATTTAGCAGGAAACTGGTGTACTCTTCCTGATAACAGTGCTGTTTTCATCTTAACTTAGCCCTGCAACCTTGGCTTGCCGATTTTCTCTTTTGAGCCAGAAGTGGAAGGCAGTCAGGGAACATGATAGCAGCAGGAGAAGGCCCTTTGTCCACAGTGAGGGGCTGGCGATAAGACTGTGCTATAATCAATTTCATAAAAGAACCCCTAGGTATTCCTGGACCCTTAAGACAAAGCCCATCAACCTCCCAAATCTTGACATTAATTATTGGGAGTCAGATACCCTCCAGTTCAAGGCTAACTCAGAGGGAGAAATTCACATAAAGGTTTCTGGGCACCAAAAGTAAGATAACTTTAATTCTCTTTTCACCACATCAAGCTTACAGCAAAAACGCTTTAGAGTTTTCTATCATGATCATATTCAGGAACCTTGGCTCTATCCTGAAATGCATAAAACTCTAGGTGAACTTGGCCATATGACTTAAAGAAGTAAGTTAAATGAAGCTTTTCAATCACTAGTACAGGGTCTTATCTTGGGAATGATGTAGGTACCAGGACAATTAGTTGGAGTAATAAAAAGACAAAAATAAACTATTATGTAGATGTTTGGCCATTCAGTGCTGTCCAGGCTTAAGATAATGCCATCTCCCTAGCAGTGAATGGAAGAGAGAAAAAGGTGAAAAATTTTGCCCCATCCTCTGCTAACTCTATTTTTTTATTTAATTAATGTATTTTATTTATTTATTTTTGGTTGCGTTGGGTCTTCGTTGCTGTGCGTGGGCTTTCTCTAGTTGCAGCGAGCGGGGGCTACTCTTCGTTGTGGTGCGCGGGCTTCTCGTTGCAGTGGCTTCTCTTGTTGCAGAGCACAGGCTCTAGGCACGGGGGCTTCAGTAGTTGTGGTACATGGGCTTCAGTAGTTGTGGCTCACGGGCTCTAGAGTACAGGCTCAGCAGTTGTGGCGCACGGGCTTAGTTGCTCCGTGGCATGTGAGATCTTCCTGGACCAGGGCTCAAACCCATGTCCCCTGCATTGGCAGGCAGGTTCTTAACCACTGTGCCATGAGGGAAGGCCTGCTAACTCTATTTTAATATTAGAACCCAGTGTGATTCATAATACACCCCTAGAGAAACTTTATCCTGAGAATTCTCTATTTTTGTGTAACAAGCTCCAGGATTCTCACTGCTAACTTTGACTCATACTGGGCTGTGCATCACCAACCGGCATAGCAGCTGTTCAGAGCAGAAGTCAAGATATACAGACAGATGTAAAGACACAGGGCATTTTATGAAACAGCACATTTGGAACGATGAATGCATACTTCAAAGAGGACATGAGACCTCTAGGCTCCTCCTTGGAGTGGACAACTGACTTTTTGTTTTTGATGTTTTGCACTGTTTTGTTTAGTTTGTGGCTAACTTTTATTTATTTATTTTGTAATTTAAAAAATTTATTTATTTTTGGCTGTGTTGGGTTTTCATTGCTGCACGTGGGCTTTCTCTAGTTGCGGTGAGCGGGGGCTACTCTTCGTTGTGGTGCACAGGCTTCTCATTGTGGTGGCTTCTGTTGCGGAGCACGGGCTCTAGGCACGCGGGCTTCAGTAGTTGTGGAACCTGGGCTCAGTAGTTGTGGCTCACGGGCTCTAGAGTGCAAGCTCAGTAGTTGTGGCGCACGGGCTTAGTTTCTCCACGGCATGTGGGATCTTCCCGGACCAGGGCTCGAATCCATGTCCCCTGCATTGGCAAGCTGATTCTTAACCACTGTGCCACCAGGGAAGCCCTGTGGCTAACTTTTAAACACCTTCCTATTGTGAGTCTTGTGGAGAGAAGGTGTCTTGTTTCTCCTTATGGAGTCTAAAGATGGTGGATCAGAAACTTTCAGCCTCTCCTCTCTGGAAGCCAGATGTGACTTTCATGAGAAAATGCACATTCCTTGTTTATCTTGTTCTTAGGACAAAAACTTCCATTAGCCTAACAGCCTTGGCACCTCTGTAGCTCCTTACTTTCTAACTCCCCTCACTCACTCCTCACTGAAGGAGGAAGCATGAGTCATCTGATGGATAAGTTTGGAAGAACAATTTGAGCACAACGGGCTCAGTCCTTTCCTCTGTTTCTTTGGCATCTAAATGCTTGCAGAAACCCAGCCACTTGGGCTCCTTCTATGTGGGTGGCCTGAGGAGTGGGGGAGAGGAAGTGGGCTATCCTTGTCCATCTGTATCTGAGATTGGGTGAGCTAAGTCTGTCTGGCTCAGAGGGTCAAGGAATACAATACCATTTGGCCTCAGATCTAAAATCAGTTTATCCGAATGGCTTGGTCAGTCATAGAGAAAAAGGTTTTGATCTCCAGCTGCCTAATTCTTGGGTTTTACTCTCAATTGGTTCCAGAAGATGGAAGGGAAAAAAACAGAATAAAATGATATTGTTGATGGGTTTCCAAAAACCTAATATCTGAATTCATGGGCCTGAGAATTTTGTGAAATAAACAGGTGTCAAACTGGAGACCAAAATAACATATGGAAAGTGAAACAAGCATTCCAGCATGACTGGAGTTGAAGACTTTACACCTGCATCTGGAACAAACTGGGCTAATGTGGGGGCGAATTGACCTATGCAGCTCATTGCAAGCTGTATCCAGAAGAAAGGGACTCATGTTACACAGTCAAAGCAGACCTTAAGAAACTCAGACCTATCAGGCCTAAAAGAAGCTGGTCCAGGTAGGCCATCATGTACATGTGGATGCAGTTTGACTTTCATCTATTGCAAACAAGACTCAAGAAAGAATTAGATCATTTTAGAAGTGGGTAAGTTGAAAATATCTGGTAGTTATCATTTTTCTCAGACAAGACTTCAAACTACTGACTGGGCTGTGAATTAGTTTCATTCTAGAACAAGCAGAATGTACTGTATCACCTATACGAAGCTTCATTCTCTTCTAGGTACTTTGAATGGTATTTAGGGCCAAGAGAGACTTCTCACTGTGAAAGGGCTAATCTCTGTGTCTTAGTCTGCTTGAGCTTCTATAACAAAATAACAAAGACGCTCATCTCTATCCAATTTTGGAGGGAAACTGGAGGTTCTGCCAAACACAGGCAATACCCAAGGGTCTAAATTCTACCTAGAAACATCCACATGGTCCTCTGCCCACTCTGAAGACAGAAATCATAAGGAATTCAGTATATGCATGCTAGTGAGAAGCTGTACATAGGGAATTAGCAGAGACAACATGTTAGAAATGGAGTCTATCTAGTCGGATCTTCTGATTGTAGAGGGATACAGACATCATCAGTGAACTAATCAAGGTCAGGTAGCTGGACAGTGGCGAAACCAAGACAAAAATCTGGCTCCCCTGAGTCTCATTTCCATGCAGTTTTTACTATCAGTGACACCTGGGGAAGGCATGGACTCATAGAAGGCATCTTCTCTTCCACCCACAAAAGGTGGACTGTGTCCTCTAAGACAATACACGAGTGATGCTTTCAGCAGGCGCCTTGTGAAATACAAAGGCTGAAATGATAAAGAGCGAGACATTATATAAATAAGCTCCGTGGAGACCATAATACCCTAATCAAGCCATAATATTTGAATGTCCTCACTTTTATTTGAAAGCATGCCTGCCAGTAAGGCACATTATGCTGAAAATTTCAAGGACGTGTTCCAAAAAAGTCACATTGCTCCATGAAGATTAAGTATTCCCAGCTATGATTAAAAGTGAATGTCTCCTAACCAGCACGTGTACATAGAATACAGAGCATCGTAAAATTTCAGGGGTGCAAAAGACATCAGATATGATCTCGCCCAATCACATCATTGGGAACTGAGGCTCAAGGAAGGTAAATGAATTGGCCAAAGTTGTGTTATTAATTAGCATCACATTCATGGCTCTGTTCTAGGTGTCCTTGCTGAGTTGGCGGCAAATTGAGATTTTGCATTGGGATGAAAGCAACATAGCTCAATGCTTCTCAAACTTTAATGTGCTTAAGAACCACCTAGGGATGTGATTAAATGCAGATTTTGATTCAGTAGAATCAAAACATGGTCCAGGATTCTGCGATGCACCCAGGTGATGTTGATACTACTTGTCTACTGACCCCCTCAAACTTGGTTGTGCATGGGGACTACCTAGGGAGCTTTAAAAATATTGATACCTGACCCCACCCCAACCCCAGAGATTCTGATTAATTTGCTCTGGGATTGTGGCTTGGGTTTTGATTTCTTCAACACTCCTCATTTGATTCTAATATGCAGCAAAGTTTGAGAACCATTGCCATAAAATCACTTTTTTCATATGTAACATGATTATTTACAAGAAGAATGGCCTTTAGCCATTCTCTAATTTTTAGAGAATCTGCACCATTCTTTTTACTGGTTGAGTTAATTAGAGCTAGTTCAGCGGGGTTGTGGTTGGCAAATTAATTATCACAAGGTCAGTGAGTAGATTGACCCCTTATGGTAAATACAGTTTACAATCTTGAGAGAACAAACAATTATCTCAACAAATGGAGTCCCCTATAACAAACATTCTTAGTCTGATAAAGGCCGTAAGTCAAAAATCTTTGGAAATATTAAAACCAATGTTTTAATATTACAGGAAAACTCTACTCTTTTTTTTTAACATCTTTATTGGAGTATAGCTGCTTTACATTGTTGTGTTAGTTGCTGCTGTGTAACAAAGTGAATCATCTATACATATACATATATCCCCATATCCCCTCCCTCTTGCTTCTCCCTCCCACCCTCCCTATCCCACCCCTTTAGGTGGACACAAAGCACCGAGCTGATTTCCCTGTGCTATGCGGCTGCTTCCCACTAGCTAGCTATTTTACATTTGGTAGTGTATGTATGTCCATGCCACTCTCTCACTTCGTCCCAGCTTACCCTTCCCCCTCCCCATGTCCTCAAGTTCATTCTCTACGTCTGCATCTTTATTCCTGTCCTGCCCCTAGGTTCTTCAGAACCATTTTTTTTTTTAGATTCCATATGTATGTATTAGCATACAGTATTTGTTTTTCTCTTTCTGACTTACTTCACTCTGTATGACAGTTTCTAGGTCCATCCACCTCACTACAAATAACTCAATTTCGTTTCTTTTTATGGCTGAGTAATATTCCATTGTATATATGTGCCATACCTTCTTTATCCATTCATCTGTCGATGGACACTTAGGTTGCTTCCATGTCCTGGCTATTGTAAATAGAGCTGCAATGAACATTGTGGTACATGACTCTTTTTGAATTATGGTTTTCTCGGGGTATATGACCAGTAGTGGGATTGTTGGGTCGTATGGTAGTTCTATCTGCAGTTTTTTAAGGAACGTCCATACTGTTCTCCATAGTGGCAGTATCAATTTACATTCCCACCAACAGTGCAAGAGGGTTCCCTTTTCTCCACACCCTCTCCAGCATTTACTGTTTGTAGATTTTTGAAAACTCTACCCTTTTTAACCAACAGATTTAGTCATTTTTATGGTGACAAGAGAGAATAAGTAGAAATTTAAGTTAAACTTTATGGTGACTCTAAGTGTAAATATGCACCAAACCTGTATATCTACATAAATTATTAACTTAATTAAGTCTGAATTCAAGGTAATTAGGGCTTACAATAATTCATTTCCATTCTCCTGATCCTCTTCTTTTCGTATCATCACATGATCTCCCTGTACGTAAACTTGCCCTTAACCTTGAGTAGATGGGACTAAGTACTGCATTTAAAGGCCATCTCTTCTTTGTATTAAGTTGCCTTGCCTGAGCTGAGCACATCTGTTTGCCAGTCTGTCAGCCAGCCAATCAGCACCAACCCTGGAGGAGAAGGAAGAGAAATCCGGGCTTCTAATTCCAACATTAGTATCACAGATAAGTTTTCTGGTGTCTTTATAATTATTAAATTACAGGTTTTTCTCCTGAAAGTCACTGAGACTGTTAAAGTGAATTGATAGCAAGTTAAGAAGAAAATCATTCAGTGGATAAAAGGCAGCCTTGTTTTGGGTTAGAAATGAAGGCATCTGCTGATAAGCAAGAATCTTTGGGAAGTCATTTTATCCATTCTTCTACCTTGGCTGGAGAACACTGACCTTGGCAAGCAGATCAAAATGTAAATCCCATAAACTGCATCTCTTTGCGGTCACTAGCTGATGTTTGGGAAGGCTTTGTACATTGAAATAAACTGTTTATTCAGCAAAACTGGTAGGACTGACACGCCACTAACCAGTTATATGTCCTTGGTTTATAACATGTAAAAGGAGCTGGCTTAGAAGGCCCTTTAAAGAATCTTTGCCCCCAAAACATATGGACATACAGATTCCTTTAGCACCTTGGCAGTATTGGCCAACTAACAATTACAGAGGCAAAGCATGTGCCCCATGAAAGGCAAAATGGCTTGATTTCCCTGGAAGTGGGAGCTTTCTGGAACATACTCCAGAGAGACTCAGACTCCTTTCCTGATATACACCAGGTGCGGTAGGCAGAATGTTGGTCCCTGAAAAATGTCCATATCCTATTGCCCAGACCCTGTAAATATCTTAGGTTGCATGGCAAAGGTTGCAGATAAATTAAGGTTGTCATGTCAGCTGACCTTGAGATGCAGAGATTATCTTGGGTTATCTGGGTGGGTCCAATGTAATTATAAGAGTTCTTAAATGAGGGAAAAGGGAAGTAGACAGAGAGAAAACCAAAGAGGTGGACATATGAGAAGGACTTGGCCTGATGGTGTTTGCATTGAAGATGGAGGAAGCGGTCACAAGCCAGGAATGTGACAGCCTCTAGAAGCCGGAAAAGGCGAGAAAATGGATTCTCCCCTAGAGCCTCTAGAAAAGAATACAACCCTGAGGACTCCTTGATTTTAGCCCAGTGAGACCTATGTCGAACTTCTGACTTGAGAATGGTAAAATAAAACATAAAACATGTGTATTGTTTTAAGCCACTAAGCTGGTGATGATTTGTTACCACAGGCATAGGAAGCTCATCGGCAGGAAAACGGAATTCTGCCTCTTCTTGAATTTTTCCTATGGAATTTAAGAAAGAAAATCTTAAGAAATGCTGATGTTGGTAGATATGATAGAAAACCCTTCTTGATATGGCCGTGCCTACCTTTGCTGTTGCATCTTCTACCCCAGCTTCTACCTACTGCATTTTGTTAGGGATCCTGTACCTACTGCATTGCTTCCCTCTTCTGTGCATCTTTGGTGGTTTGAAAGGATCACCCTCCCCTTTGTGGCACCACCGTTCTTAGCACATAGTTATTAACACACTTAACACACTTAACCTGCTATAGCCAAATAACTTCCTTCATGTCTTTCTTTCTTACTCTGTTAGGAAAGAGGACTTGTTCATTTATCTCTTGAGAGCCAGTGGCCAGCATGTAGTGATCGTTCTGTCTTTTATACTTGACACATTATACTGATGCACCAAACACGTAGCAAGTATTCAGCGAATATTTACTGTAGATAAATTAGGTAAAATATCTGAGCATTTTAGGTAAAACTGTGGTTGACTTTATTCTTGATGCCTTTTGGTGTTCCTTACTTAAGGACTCATGGCAAATTTGTTCCAGGGTTGAGTTAGGAGAATCTTGTCTTGCACAGGGAAGCAGTGTAATAGAGTAATTAGGAGGACAGCTCTGCAATTACACTGGAGTCAGCCTGCATAAATCTGGGAGCCACCACTTACTAGTTCTCTGATCTTGGGCAAATTATACCATCTAGTTCTCAGTTTGCCTATCTGCAAAATGGGGATAATAAAAACTTGTGGCACAAAGGTTTTTGTGAGAACTAAATAAGATAATCCAAAAAGTACTAAAAGATTCTACATATTGGGGTTATAGTTATTATTATATTGGTTTATAGTTATTATTATAACACATTGTGCTTTCCTTTTGGCCTTAATTGCTGGGAAACTTCAATGTCACTTGTGATCATTTCTCGTAACTGTTCTCAGACTATGAATTTGTGCTCACAATTTGTTTAAATCCTCCCCCCATCCTTTTGTCAAGTTAGGTCTTTGGGTTTTTTTTTAGGAATTATTTTGTGTTTTATTTGTATTAAAGTGTTTGTAGCCCCAAATATTTTCTGTATCTTTGCAGAATATAAATAATTAACACGAAAAATATCTGTAACACTGGAATGTTAGTATCTATTTATTTAATAGAGTCTTGTGAAGGTAAAATGAAAGAAGGGTATTGAAATTGCTTTGGAGATAAACCTCCTTTTGAAAATGCCCCAAATGTGATTAACATTTTTATCAGGTTCGAGAATTAAAGAACACAGTGTTTGTGTTCATTTGCCAGGATTGTTGTAACAAAATACCACAAATTGGCTTAGACAACAGAAATTTATGGTCTTATGGTTTTGGAGGCCAGAAGTCTGAGATCAAATTGTCCACAGGGTTGGGTCCTTCCGAGCCTGTGAGGGAGAATCTGTTCTGTGTTTCTTTCCTAGCTTCTGGTGGACTACTGGCATCTTTGGTGTTCCTTGGCTTAGAAGCATCACTCCAGTCTCTGCCTTCATGTTCACATGGTGTTCTCTGTATGTGTGTGTGTGTCTGTCTCTGTGCTTAAATTTTCCCTTTTTATACGGACACCAGTCATTTTGGATTAGGACTTATCCTAATGACCTCATCTTAACTTGATTATCTCTGTAAAGACCCCATGTCCAAATAAAGTCCCATTTAAGTTATTGGGGTTCAGGACACCAATATATCTTTTTAGGGAGGACACAATTCAACCCAAAACAATGTTCCTAGATTAGGAATATTAGTAAAGCTTGAATATTTGGCTACTGGTAAGTTAGCTTTGCCCTTATTTCTAATGTGGAAAGAGGGTTGATCTTTTGACCCTTTGACTCTCTAACAAAAGCCTCCTCTGGGGCTCAGTTTTCTCTAGCGTAACTACCAAGTTATGGATGAGATGGTCTCTGCGTACCTTTCCTGCTCTGACATATGACATCTCTATGAACAGATTGAATATTTTCACATTTATGAAGCACTCTACAGTTTACTCGGCACTCTCAGGGTATTTGGTTCCTATAAGAACCATGTGAGGTAGCTATTATTATCCTCTCTATTTTAGAGGTACAGAGAAATAAGTTTCTTGCCCATTCTCTCACTGCTGGTAACTGCCATCTCCTGAGATCAAATGCTGGGCTCATTCTTCTATTACACAGCTCCCAATTTTGTGAAGCTAGAGCCATACAGTATTTCAGGAAATTAATATCTGTATCTTATTATAATAATTAATGCCATGATTTAAATTTTCTTCAGAGTGCCAGAATATGGCCTTTGACCCATTGGCTTGACACACAAGAACACTTAAAAAATAAAACCTTTTTGTGATCTTAATAGTGGGTTGGCCAAAATTGAAATATCACATGCTACCACCTTGCAAACGTTGTGCAAAAGTGAATCATTTAGGGTTATCAGCAATTATCTCCACTATGAATATCATTCCTTAGAGAAAATAGATTTATTAGGGCCAGTGGATTTAAGTGTTCAGTTAATTTATTCGGGGCTTGAGGAACCAACTGGTTTATTTCTACTTAAAAAAATAAAAGGTGGGCCTCCCTGGTGGCGCAGTGGTTGAGAGTCCGCCTGCCGATGCAGGGGATACAGGTTCGTGCCCCGGTTCGGGAGGATCCCATATGCCGCGGAGCGGCTGGGCCCGTGAGCCATGGCCGCTGAGCCTGCGCATCCGGAGCCTGTGCTCCGCAACGGGAGAGGCCACAACAGTGAGAGGCCCACATACCGCAAAAAAATAAAATAAAATAAAATAAAAATAAAAGGTATGAAAAGCTCATGTAATTGTGAGTATTTGAGAAGTCTGTTGAGAATAAAAGGGGAATGCCAACCCAATTTTTGATTTTACGAAATCTCCTCTTGTTGTTTTTACTGGATGCTTTTTAGAATAAGTGTAGGCAAACTGCTTTTAGCCAACTGAATGCATGGTAACCCAAGGACATTGCATTTCGGTTCTAAAATTAACAGTGGTGTCCATCATCAAATTACTAGTCCCTACGAGATGCAAGGTCCATGCCAGGCACAAGGTGAGGTGCTAACATGGGTGACAAAGGGGCTTGAGTCAAGGAGTTTTGTTAGCAGTCACAGAGGACTGTGAGTCCCCAGAGTGAGCTGGGGCATGGGAGCCATCCACTCAATGTGTGGTGGGGCTTTCAAGGAGGGAGAATTTCCTGGGTGCTTTTGGGGTGGGAGTGGAGGTTTCATTTCATGAAGTGCCAGCTGAGTGCTTCTTAAAGGATGGTGAGATTTTAGAATGAGGATGTATGTAAAGGAGGGGTAGCTAATATTTACTGAGCTCCTACTATCCACCAGGCATTGTGCTAAGGATTTGGTATATTAGAAGAACAGATCTCAGAGAAGTCTGAAGCCATGGCTCAGGGCGGGAGGCTATGTCTGGGGAACTGGCTTCTGCATCGCTCATCCTCACAATAATTACTCGGGAATGGGGTCAGGTGGCTGTGCATCTGTTACCTGCCCATGGTGGATAGACAGACTAATCCGTGCATAGCTGCTGTCATTAGGTGATCAGGAGGGAAGGAGTCCAGAGGCACAGGAAGTTCTTCCCTTCTGGGAATCCTCACTCTGAGTGAGTGGCATGATCTACAGATCTAGATTCCTGTGGGAATGATGGGGTGTGGGATACTGCACCTCCAGCTGGGAACACATGGTGTGCCCATCTCTGTACAACCCCGTACCTTTGCCACCAAAGAAGCTTTAAATCTATAATCAACTATGCCAACAGACTCTTAATCACATCACCATTCTATTGTGACAATCACTGTCTCTGATTGATTTTATTTAATCTTTGCAAAAATAACCCTACCTACCATCGTTGGCCGATAGCCAAAGACCAAAGGGAATGGCCCATGGTGAACACAGCTAGACTCATCACTTGCTGCAGCAAGGGAGCCGGCACACGGTAGAGACCTGTGAGGCTTCTCAAAGGGGGATGTTGAGGAGGGGACAGCAGTCGTTTCATCTTTGGAACATGCAAGTCCGATGGAATTACTGTTGGGTCAGTTTGTCCGCGGCCCCCTCCAGTGGCATGCTCATTTTATTCTACAGGTGATGCCCAGCCACTGAGGATGTTTGAGCAAAGCTGAGGCATGGTTAAAGCCGGATGTCAGAGTCATCAGTGTGGTCCAGGGGACTAAAGAATACAGGGACAGGCTGAAAGGGGGTTAGGAAAATGGTAACTGGGATTATAAGACATTCAACAAGATGGCTAAACTCTATCCTAAAGAGCAAAAAGGACAGTCCAATAGAGAAGCTGGTAATGCAGTGAATTTCATCCTGCCTTTTACATGATCGTTTCTGGTTATATAAATTCTTATCCTTGTTTTGTGAAATCAGTCTGTGATTCTTAATGCTGGTATGGTGGTCCTCAAAGAGGGGCCCCTGGACCCTCTAAGGCAGGGGTCCCCAACCCCCGGGCTGCGGACCAGTACCAGTCTGCAGCCTGTTAGGAAGCGGGCCGCACAGCAGGAGGTAAGTGGCGGGCAAGTGAGGCAAGCTTCATCTGCCTCTCCCCATTGCTCGCATTACCACCTAAACATCCACCTCCGCCCCCCGTTCGTGGAAAAATTGTCTTCCACGAAACCAGTTCCTGGTGCCAAAAAGGTTGGGAACCGCTGCTCTAAGGAACGTGTAAGAAATGCAGCTTCTCAGGCAGCACCCATACCTACTGCATTGGATATTCTGGAGGTGGGACCCAGCAGCATCTGCTGTAACAAGTTCTCCAGGTATTCTCACGGATTCTCTTTTGGGTTTGAGAAGCACGATGCTAGAGTAACATCCGCAAGTCCAGAAGCTGTTGAGTATGGAGATCTTAGCAAGTGTTAAGCTCTTTAAATACAATAAAATCCCTTCACCGCTGAACAAACTCGGTAGCAGTCACACTGGGCTGTTGTACTATCATTTCAATTCAACTTGGCCTTGTTTGGTGTTAGAATATCTCTTCCTGTGTCCTTGGCAATATTGAAAGACACTATGGGCAATTAGAAAATATCGTTTTATAAAACTACAAATCAGAGTAAACTTGTCTGTTTTTCTGTTGTGCTTTGTTTTGTTTTTTTATTTTTTTGAGAGAGGGAAGCACCTTGGGAAATTATGTGCATGTTAATTGCGGTTTGCAGCTTCTGGTGACGTTTTATTTTGCAGACCTGTACGACTTTTATTAGAAATGGGATCTTTTTTTTACTCTTTGCTGCCCCGGGAGTTTTAAAAGAACTGATTTTCTGTCAGAAAAGATTGGAATCAATTGCAGTCTTCCCTTCTAGATAGTGCTAAAACATTTATTTAAGAGTTTAGCTGCTTGCCTGGCCTTATCTGTATTCCGAACGGCTTGTCCAATGAAATAAAACTCATTCACGCCTTTGCTCTCTGTGTTATTGACAAAGCACACACTTTATGTGACTCAAAGCCAGGATCCTGTCTTCTGGGAGAACTCTCTCTAAACTTGTCTGAAAGAATTATTTTATTACACTTTTTTTTCATGCCAGCTCCAGAACACCTGAGTGAGAAATTCTAGCAGTGGAGGGGAAACAGGAGAAGCGCTTCCACTGGTGATTGGAAAAGGCCAATAAGCAAAAATAAGAGAGGTTCCTTTCCTTGACCTGGGCTCTTTATCAGAATATCAGGGTTAAACAAACTGTTTTCTGGGATAATGACATCTATGTCTCACCCCTTCTAGTGTTTATAGATATGATGGCATTTTGAATACCTTCATGTAAAAGGATAGAGCTTTCTTTCTTAAAGATACTTCTGCATCAGATGATAATCATCTTTGCTTCATTTTTTGCCCATTTTCTGTGTGCCGAGAACTTCACAGTGTTTCTAATCCAAAAAGCCACCTCACAAAGCGAATATTCCCATTTTACAGATTAGGAAACTAAGGGAGGCTCATGGTAAGCAGGGGTGCAGGGTTTGACACACTCTGCCTGGCTGCACGTAGGCTCTTTCTAACGCACCACCCTGGTGAAACAGCATCTCCGTGCTGTAAAGGAAAGCTGGTCCCTACTCTTCACAGGTGCCTGGAATACTGATTTCCTTAGTTGCCTTGAGGAAGGATTGCAACACACGTTGCAGGTGAGGATCTGAGGCCACGCAGCTTCTGTTTGAAGTCCCTGACTCATCAGGGTGGATATCCTTAATGTTGGGCCGAAAAGAAATTTAGTCTTAAACTCTCTGTTAGAAAACAAATAAAAAAAGAAACTGGTTTTACAAATGGAATTGAACAATGTGCTTGAAATAAAATCTCTAGTCAAATATATTTTCTTGTATTTTGGATCAAAATATCATGCCCTTGTACAAGTATTTTTTGAACCAGCAAATGGGACCTGATATACTGATTGGTGTATGTACTGATGAGTGTGAATGTGTTTGCTGTGGACTGAATATTTGTGTCTCCTCCAAATTCTTATGTTAAAGCTCTAACTTCCAATGTGATGTATTAGGAGGTGGGGTTTGGAGAGTTGTGAATGGGACTAGTACTCTCATAAAAATAGACATGAAAGAGACGGTCTCTGTCTATCCATCATGTGAAGACACAGCTTGAAGGCAGCCATCCAGAAACCAAGAAGAGGCTCTTTACCAAGACACCAGATCTGCTGGCACCTTGATCTTGGACTTCCCAGTCTCCAGAACTGTGAGACGTAAATGTTGCTGTTTAAGTCACCTGGTCTATGGTATTTGCTACAGAAGCACAAACTGACTAAGGCAGAGCTCACAGGACAAAGGATTTAGAATCAGAGATGCCCAGTACATTGATGATATCAGCTTCTTGAGGAAAGGGTTTCTGGAGCATTCCAACAGAGGCACATTGTAAATGGAGCAGGCTGCTAAACATAGCTACAGAAAATTATCAGCATGTGCTTGTTAGATAATTAAGTGCTGTTTAGAAATTATGTTAAGCAAGTGGCATCTAGCTAAAGATCTGAAAGAATGAGGTAGAATTTACCTTCCCACAATTAAGGAGAAATGAGGTATGTCTTCACCCATAAGAGTCTACTGTCCACCCAGTAAAGGATGCAGGGATGACCCCACCAGAGGTCAGGGCCCACAGCTTATACTGAACCATTTCCTTCTCTCTGACCTCCAGAGAGTTGTCTCCTTGATGCTGACCTTCACCTGTATCTTGGGCTTCTCTCTGCCTAGCATCTCTAGCTGACACAAGGACTTTTTTTTTTTTTTTTTGCGGTACGTGGGCCTCTCACTGTTGTGGCCTCTCCCGTTGCGGAGCACAGGATCCGGACGTGCAGGCTCAGCGTCCATGGCTCACAGGCCCAGCCGCTCCGCGGCATGTGGGATCTTCCCGGACCAGGGCACGAACCCGTGTCCCCTGCATTGGCAGGCGGACTCTCAACCACTGCGCCACCAGGGAAGCCCAACACAAGGACTTTTTGTTCTCAGCTCCCCAAGTCTAGGACTGCTCCTTCAGTCTTTCTTATTGGGGTTACTCTTTCTTGAATGACAAGAATGGTAATTTTCCGCCTTCTGACCTGCACTGGGATCTCCTCCCTCCTATACTATCTTTGCAAGAAGTCCTTGCAGGTCATGACCCAGGCCTGCCCCAAATCCACCCAGGGCCTTGGGAGGTCCATGGGTTTCCTCAGGACCAGGGATTCAGGAGGGTTCTTCACTCTCACCTGAATCTTCAGGGACTCTTACATCAGGAGGTGATGAGGAATTGAGAGTCTAGTGAGCTGGTAAGTGAGAAAGGGGGCAGCCAAGCGGGTCTCTAAAACTAAGGGGACCCAATCGCAAAGGGCAGGCCCTGGGGTGTTGAGCAGAGGAGAGCTGGTTGAGAGAAAGCAGGGCAGGTCTGGAACTTGCCTGGAATAGGAAATGCTTTCTCCCAGCCAGGATACAGCAATTGCCTGGGTTTAGAGAAGCAGGTGTGGGCTCAGACATGCTAGGTGTGTGGCTTATGATCTCAACCTACAGACACCTAGTACAGCTACAAGTGTGTGATGGGTTCAAAAAGACAAACAAACCAGAACCAAGAACAGGAAACTGGACAGGAAAACATATTACTGCTGTTTCCCTCTGGCAATTCTTTCATGCTGGTGGAGGCACTGAAGACAGGCCCCTTTAGCCGGCTGCTCAGAAGTAAGTAGTGAGGCATTTTGATGTCAAAGCAGCCCAAAGATGAGAGAGAGAACTTCTGAATCCCAGCTAAGACAAGGCCAGTTATTTTAAAATGAGTGTGCTAATCAGTGACTATGTTTAAGGTTATGTTTTAGGTAAATGTAGAAAAGCTAAAAGTTAGTGAGAAAGGAACCAAACTGAAACTTAGATTTGGTTTGGTTTAAAGATTATTCTAAAGGAAGAATTTATATGATACAAAAATTATAACTAAAAAAGTTTTTAGAATTAGAAAACTGTTCACAGGCATCAGAGTCAGACACTGTTTAAATCTTGGTTTTGCCACTTACTAAATGGGTGATTTTAGATAAGTCCTTCTCCACTGTAAGTCTTGTTTCATTTTCCGAAGAAAATATAAACTTTGTGTATCCCAGATAACAAACATGAAATGATAAGAGATAAGGAAGGGGCTTCCCTGGTGGTGCAGTGGTTGAGAGTCCGCCTGCCGATGCAGGGGACATGGGTTCGTGCCCTGGTCCGGGAAGATCCCACATGCTGCGAAGTGGCTGGGCCTGTGATTGTGAACCATGGCCGCTGAGCCTGCGCGTCTGGTGCTTGTGCTCGGCAACGGGAGAGGCCACAGCAGTGAGAGGCCCGCCTACCGCAAAAAAAAAAAAAAAGAGATAAGGAAGCATCTGGTTCAGCCTGTCACTTTAAGTAGGTATAGGGGTTTCTGATGGCAGCCGTTCAAATGAAGCTTTTTACACTTGATCTTCTGTTAGGCCAAAGGGTTAGGAGTGCATGGGATGGTAAATAGGCAGGAAAACTGGATCTTACCAAATTTTTAGCTTATCCTAATGTAGCATCAGAGTGCAATGACAAAGAGGGAGCGTCCTCATTGACCTACATGCCGTATCTGGCACATTTATCAAAATTGGGTAACTCCAGGGCTTCCCTGGTGGCACAGTGGTTGAGAGTCCGCCTGCCGATGCAAGGGACATGGGTTCGTGCCCCGGTCCGGGAAGATCCCACATGCCGCGGAGCGGCTGAGCCCGTGATCCATGGCCGCTGAGCCTGCGCGTCCGGAGCCTGTGCCCCGCAATGGGAGAGGCCACAACAGTGAGAGACCCGCGTACCGCAAAAAAAAAAAAAAAAAAAAAAAAAAAAAAAAATTGGGTAACTCCCTCCCTCTATATTAGCAAATATCTTGTATAGTGAATAAACTCTAAAAGTTTTAAGAAAATCTCAGGTTTGTAAATGTCTGGATTGATTATGAGAAGAGAAGCTCATTTAAATCGATGACCAAGCACGTCTTGGGGTTGGACTTCAAGGCATTCCTTATTATGGAGCATGTACTGAAATTGTCAAAGGCCCTTTAAGATGGAGGCTGGGTCTCAGTGCTTCAAAAATGCCATTGCTGTTACCTTCAACAACACCAGGGACTTAAACTGCGTTTTGGAGAGGAGCATGTCAGGGACAGCATGGGGTCTAGGGACAAGGTGAGTTCCTAGGAGGGAAGGGCAAGGTTGTAATATCGATACAGCTAAACTGTGGGGGGAGGCGTCTGATCCCAGGCTGGGCCAAGGAAAGCACGAGGGGAACTCACAACATCTTATTGTGCAAGAGAATAAGAAAGTTCTGGGGGCACATAAAAGAACACAGGTGTCAGCCTGAAGGACTTTCCACTGGCTAAATCTGGGACCATCTGAATATCCAATTGAGTAGAATCAGAATTCAGGAATCCATAATGATAATAAACAAACATACAAATAATCAAGAAGATAAAGCTCTTTCTTACAGTAGAAAACCAACTGACATGTAGAAGGAACAAAGTTGAAGATCATCAGAATAGTAACTGATTTAGTTAAGAATTAACAATGGATGCTGAAAGTAAGCTGAAAGTATGATGCGGAATGATACATTTGTATAGTTTCAAAGTATCCCTTTACGAATTATGTATCAATTAAACAGGAAAAATGTTTAACTTTACAGGAAGTGGAGATCATGGGCATCACCTTAAACCAAATGCTCAAAGTTAACATCATTGATAAAGAGACCAACAGACGTCATCAGCAGGATTAGGGGCCATAAATCTACTAGGGAAACTAGTTTCCTGCTTTGGGGGACACTTACATTTGCCCAAGGTCACATAGCTAGAATATAGTAATATGAGATTTAAATGCAGATCTGACTTCAAAGCCCTTGTTGCGTCTCCCACATGCTGGGTCTAGAGGGTGTTACTGCTCCATAACTGGTGCCGTAAATCTGCAGAGAGGAGGTAGTTGGGCAGACAGTGAAACAAGAAAAGATTAGATAGAAGTCACAGAAATGCCTGGGAGAGGAGGGGGCAGCCACATGGCCTGAAAGATGGCACAGCAGTAAGGCTCCCTGGGCCCCCTGGGGTATGGAGACACCCTCTTCCACTATATTCATTTCCTAATGACTTTCTGATGTCAAAGGAAAGGCAAAATGTACTTCCTGAGAATTCCTTGCCTATCATACAATGTACCGAGTTGTAAGGAGGCTATACAGGAAGATACACTAAGTAAAAAACTGGATACATTGAAAAGGGTAGATTGTTAATTATATGGTCAATTGCTCATCCATATTTACACAGCAATATCAAAGAATTCTTTTCACCTTGAAAAACAAATCCACTTGGATAAATCAATATTATTTCCTAATACAGTTTCTAATCTCCACTCAGTGAAAAAAATACTGAGAATCAGGCAAATTTAATACTCTTCTCAAAATAATTGGACAGAATTGTACCCAAGAATAGCCCTTAAAGAAAAAGTCTGGTTAATAAGTATTTGACAGCAATTAGAGGGGGGTATATTATTATCCCTAATAGAATGTGATTTTTGCTCCGTAGAGTGGGCTTTTTAACTAAAATTTTTTTAGTCGCAAATTAAGTCATTTTTACACTTGGGATAAACTCAGCAGAAATGCCTAGGGAGAAAAAGTACTCTATGTGGACAAAGCCAACAACTTTACAATTTATTCAAATACTTGGCATCTGTGTACACTTTTTTCCAACTACAGAGACACCTCATTTATTCCAACTGGCCATGGAAAGAGGTATTCCCCGTGACTGAATTAGATAAAGTCTGAATTAAAAAAAAACATTTTGAATATAAATCTTCCTAAATTTGGTACAGATTTCCCCTACATTCTTCAGTGGAGTTTGCCAATCATGACTCAACTTTCTTTTTCCCTTCCTTCCTTCCTTCCTTTCTCTTTTTCTTTCTTTTTCTCATTCTTCCCTCCTTCCATCCCCCCTTCCTTCCTCCCTCTCCCTCTTCTGTTTCTTTCTCTCTTCTTGCTTTTTGATTGTTTGTTTGTTTGTTTTTTAATAACAGGGCTCAAAACACCTGATATTTTAATGGGCCATCTGAGTGAAGGAGACTTGGGCTGGAGGTGGAGTTTCAGTCCAGGGTAGTTGTAAGAATCAAGCCAAGGCCTGAGTATAAGCAGAGAAACCCTGGAAGGAGGTCATGGACAGATGTGGACCAAGGGACAGCTACATAAAGAAGAAGAAAAGGATGGACAAGTGGTTCAGCTGGAGGTTGGGCCATTACTCCAACCATGTTCACACGCAGAACCCAAGCAGCCCCTGGCAACTGAGTGCCTTAATTTCTGCTCTGTTCCTCCAAAGGAAGAAGTATTTCACATCCATTCCATCCTCCTGGTTGTCTAGACTCCAGGATTGTCGTGAGCAAATAGGGGCAGTCAGGAGGCTGATCAGGAACTAAGAGAGAGACACGCATTCAGAGTTGAATGGGCATCACAGGGACCCTGTGCTTGAGGGACTTGGAAAACTTACTTGCAGGACCTGAATGTGCCTCATAATGCAGATTCTTGCCACCTCCCCCTTACCCTGAGGAGTAGCATTTGACCTTATTGCCCAACCTGTTCCACATCTCAGGTACCTGTTCCCGACCCAGACCTCAATCCTATCCTGGTCCCCCTGGTCCTGGCTTATTTCCTCTGTCTCCAACCTGCTGCCTCCAATTTTTACTGACTCTAATGGGGGAAGGTGAGAAGTTTTGAACTGGAGACAAGATTGAAGTTTTAAATAAGACTCAACTGACTTTACATGCCTGAAGATGTCTAGAAAGTAATAGAATTGGACTAACATATTGAAAGTCATTGTAGAAAGGAGGATTATTAGGTACAAAAATAATGGTTAGAGAAGAGAATAAAGTCATTTTCTTTTTGTAATTTCTTGAGTTCAAACTGTCTCATAAACGGGTCTAGGTTGGGTCTCTGCACTCATACTGGTTCGTATTGGTCATTGGCTTGATTATAAGTAAGACCTATTTGAAATTATAAAAACTTGCTATAACCTGCAGCAAATTCCCAGGGGTCTACCTAGTACCATGGAAAGAGCAAGGACTTTTGCGTCAATCAACTTAGGTTCATATTTGAATTCTCTCACTCCCTAGATATGTGACCTTGGGCAAATCTTTTATTTGGCAAAAGAAAGTAATAATACTTATTTGATGGGTCTGTCATGAAAATCGCATGCTATCATAGGTGTCCTGTGCACACAGTTCCTGATCATTTATCTTCTTCTGATGGAAAAATTTATACCTATTGCTAATCATGCAGTTAGTTCCTGGTTACCACAAACTGAAGAACACTAGGACTTGATTATCTTTGAATCTGAATTTGTACAATCTACTTATTTTTAATTGAGTTAGGGCATAAAGTGCCTAATATGCATATATATATCTATATATATATCTATATATCTGTTCTGGTTATCTCTTTCTGAGTAACAAACCACCTTAAAACCCCCAGTGCCTTGATTGGATGCAGCCATCTGGTAGTGGTGAGGGCTGGAGTCCTCCAAAGGCTTCTTTGCTTACGTAACTTGTGCCTGGGTTGGACTATCAGAACAACCAGGTATCTCTCTCTCCTTTTGAGTTCTCCAGGTGGCTAGCTTGGGCTTCCTCACATCATGGCAGTCTCAGATAGTCAGACTTTTTTTGGCATTGGTTTTCTCCAGCATGAACATTCCACGAGACTGAGATGGAAGTTGCCAGATCTCAAAAAGTCCTGGAATGTCAATTTTATCAAATCCTATTGTTCAAACAAGTCACCAAGGCCAGCCTTTCAGTGGGAGGAAGAGCAAAGTATTAGTGGCCATCTTTAATCTGTAATGACACTGGCATAATCACCATTCAGACCCAGATTTAGGACTTCCAACACCCAGAATGTTCCCCTGTGCCCCTTCCCAGTTAATTTTTTGCCCTTCCTAGTGATAATCACTAGTCTGTATATTTCTTTTCAACATGTATTATTATCTTAAATGTATGTTTCTAGTAGATGACTTTAAAAAGCTTTTTTTCTCCTGTAACCATGTCAAATAAATTGTGCATAAACCCAAGTCAGCATATTTAAAGTACCATTTTGCCATGCCACTCAAAGCTCAAAATGTTGTCTAGCTCCTTAGTGACTATACCGTCAAATCCAAATTCCTTAGCATGGTTTTCAAGGCCTTCCACATGGATGAAGAAAATATTTTGAATATCAGTTGATATAATTTCTCCTTTACTTCCTTGTACCTTCCTCTTGTTCTGTAAGAGCGTCCATTGCCTTAGAACAGGTTTCAGCAAACTTTTTCTATAAAGGGCTAGATAGTAACTATGTCAGGCTTTGTGGGCGATGTGGTCTCTGCTGCAAGTACTCCACTCTATCACGGTAATGTGAAAACAGACATGACAATGCATAGATGAATGGGTGGCCATATTCCAACAAAACTTTATAGACAGTGAAATTTGAATTTCACATAATTTTTATGTGTCACAAAAGATTATTCTTCTTCGGGTTTTTTCAACCATTTAAATACATAAAAAATATTCTTAGGTCCTGAGCTGTACAAAAACAGGTGATGAGCAGGATCTGACTGGCTGAGCTTTGTCTTAGAGGGTGGAGAGGATGTGGAATAATTCGCTGACGCCCAACTCCCGGACTTCTCACAACCACATAGAGAGGAGAAGACACATGAAAGAAACGGCACAACCTCTGAGGAAGGAGCAGCTGTCCTGAGCATCGGGGAGCCTGTAGGAGCCCAGCCAATGCCATTGACTTAACTGAGCTCTAATCATTGACTACACGGAAAAGCTACATTAGCTGCCTTTCTTGTTGCCCCTTAATAAGACAATCCATCGACACCCGCACATTGCTCACAGATCGCCAGGAATGTTGCCTCTTTGTGCCTCTGGACGTTGCTCAGCCCAGCTGTATGGCCTAATGTGGATGACACGCTCTATAACAACCCAGGACACACATATGCCCCCAAGTAAACAGTGTGGATGGGGCAGCTGTGAGCGGCCCCAGGACTGGTGTTTGGATGGCATTGAGTAGAAGCAGCTAACTTTCTCCGAGTCGGAATGACATTGGACATGATCTCCATTGGCCTTCCCCATCCCCTCCTGCTTCAACGCTGCATTCTTGGCAAACGTGTTCACCCACCATCCCCTCTGTTTCGCTTTATACTTCCTCCCTCTTCATCCACTTCTTAAATCTATTTCCCATGAAACATCCTTGGAAACCTCAGTGTTTAGTAACTTAGCACTTAACTACGTCATTATGCAGGTGGGAATCAATTATTCACCATCTTCCTGCAATATCCACCTTGTTGTCTTGGACTTTCATATAACTCTCTTGATAATTACCTTACGTATGCATAGCCTCTTCCTGAACCTTGCCCTCCAAGAAACCTAGAATTTACTTCAATTTCTCTCTTTTCCTGCCCTTCCCAGAGGCAAGTTCAGTTGTTTCGAAATATATGAGTTCATCAATTTCTTTCCAACTCCACTGTAATCCAAGCCACTAAAATCTCATTTATGGTCCGGTCCCCCTGCTGATCTGCCTGCCTCTACCATCTGGTCTCCTCCAGCGTCCTGAGGGTATTCTCCTTAATATACAAAGCAGAGCAGATTGACTGAAGCCTTGCCTTCCTCTCCAGCTTCACCTCATTTCCTCTTCTCTTGCCCATGATGCACTGCCTATACCAGCCTTCTTTAGGTCCTCAAACAGGCCAGCTTTTTCTACCTTCTGGCCTCTTGTATGCATTGCTCCCTCTCTCTGGAACAGTCTCCCCTCTCTTTCTCCCTGCCTTCCACATGGCAGGTCTCCAGACCTTCCCTATTGGCTTTATCTAAAGCAGTCTTCCACCCTCACCCTACCTCAGTATTTTTTCTTAGCCCTCTGTTTATTTATTTTTTTAATTATCACTTATCAGAATTTCCCATTATTGATTGCTTTATTAGTGTGTTATCTACTTGGAGAGCATTCCCCATGTCTTCCTTACTAGTCATAAGCTCCAGGAGGACAGAACGCTGTCAGTCCTGCTCACCATTGTGTCCTCCGCACCTAACTCAGCTCCTAAGTAGAGCAGGTGCTCAACAAACATTTGCTGAGTGAGCAAATGAGCTGGGTAATAATGCCCTTAAGGTCAGAAATGGTGCCTGAAACTTCCTTGACCCCATCACCTGCCTAGCACACTGGAAGTATTTTGCAGATGCTGCTTTATTGGATTTATGGTAAAATAATTAAATGAAGCAATGTGAATTCCTCTTTTTGTACCCAGATTGCCTCCTTCCCCTAAAGATCAAGTAGTTTTACTTCAAAAGTAAAACGACTTTTACTACAGTGCCTCCAAACTGTCATGTCAAGGAATCCACTTCATTTCCTTATTTTCTTTGTACCTTTTGATATCGTGTCCAGGCATTGCTGAGTGACATCCCTCCTGTTCTTGGTCTCTCTCTCTATAGAGAAGTTTCGTTACATATTCTGGAAGGAATATTCATTGAATATTCCCAGAAGAGAGCATTGAAACTTCAGAGAAATATAGAGACCTGCCAGTTATTTTCTAGCGCAGTGTTGAAGGACAAAGAAATAGAGTTAAAGAATATTACTGGTAAAAAGGACTCATTTGACTTTGTCAAATGCTAAGGTCTTCATTTGACAAGGGAAGGAACTGGGGGTCAGAATGGATATGGTCTGAGGCCTTAGTCAAAGGGGTCTATTCTGACCCTCTGCCCTAAGTCAGTTTACCCATCCATTCACCAGGAGCAGGGATCCTCCCCATCAGTTCATGGCCATGGTCTTGCATTTTTGTGCTTTACTCTTGTTCAAGTCCAGCTTTGCATCCTTTGGTCTTTCTCTCTTTTTTTTCTAGTTCTCTGCTTACCTCTTCAACTTGGCAAAGTTCAGCATCTCTGGTTTTCACCACTGGTGTTCCCTAAAGGAAGATGACATGCCCACACTTGCGGGGTTTCTCATCCCAAGGAACTTTGAAGAGCCCCTCTGTGAGACAGCTGTCAGGGCTGGGAACTACCCCCTCTCCAGATGTGCCAGTTGTTAAGCTGTTTTCTCTCAGCTCCACACCCTCCCCTCTAAACTCTGCTCTGTGATGCATGGGCTAGGACACTGCAAGCCACACTTCTGCTCCACCACTGGCTCCCTGCTAAGTACTGCCCATGAGGAGCACGGGAGGGGGGATGTGAGGCTGGAGGTGGAAGGAGGGGCCGGCCACTTCACATTTGTGATCCCTTGGCTTCCTTTCTTCCTGTTTCTGTGAGGGTTATCCCAGGAGTGCTTCGTCACTCTGGAAGCAGCAATGCTCTTCTGAAGCAGCAACTGAATCCAGTTTGCAGTTTTCCCAGCACCTGTGGAACTAGCTTGCTTACCGCTATCTCTCCACCCCACCAAAATACCACACTGGCTGAGTAGCATCCTTCCTCAGGGGTCTGAGGTTCACCTCCACAGTGCCCCTCCCCCAAGCTTCTAAGTTTGAATAATTCCAACCTCTTCCTTGTGTTCCCAGCCTGAGGTGGCGGCAATATTTATTTATTTGCCTTGTCATGCCTGCAGTATTCTCCGCGCCATTTTAGTTGCCTGGTGAACCCCTCATGTTCAATTCTTTCTGATTAGCCTGCTCAGAATCTAGCTGTACTACCTATACTAGCCCTCTGGGGTAGGAGCCGTCAACATCTCCATCTTTACGTTAGCAAAACAAGACCCAGTGGCAGTGGTCAGATTTGACCTGGCTCCCAGGTATAGATCCCTCTCTTTGACCATCAGCTGTGCTACCACTTGGGTGGGCTCCACTGGTCACAGAAGGCTCCATGGGGTGGGTGGTCTGGGACTGGGCCTTGTATCCCATGTAGCATGTGGACAGGTATTAGGTGCAGGGCGGCTCTACCTTCTGCCAAATGTGTTCACAGGTGGCCACACTTGAGGCCTATTTCAGGCGGCAACAAATTCCAATTTGTTATTAATAAAAACAGTTCAAAAAACATTTGGCAAAAGACTGTAGGATCCAGTGCTATTTATGAGGATGGTTTAACAGGAGAACATGCAGCTGCAGCAGATGGATGTCGACGGGGCCTCTCCAGAGTGTACCACTCTGCTTTCCTTTGTCTTTGAATAAATTCAGAGGGTGCCACGTGTGAGCCTGGATGGATGGTTTTGAACCACAGCTAATTAAAAGCAGGTACGTACCTGAGAGTTAACTATAAAGGAAAAGTAAAATCACTGGGCAAATTCCTCACTGATTTGGACTGTTACCTCCCGGAACAGAACTTTTGGCCAGGGTGCAAATGCAGCTAGTGAGCCCTTAGGTATGGAGTCCGTGATGGAAATGAGCCCCTCCATCCCCACGTGGGTCTGCCAAAGAACCCTGCTTCACTTGGCCATGCAGGTCAAGGGTTGAGGGGCCTCCTTTCCTGGCTGTGAACCTTAGCATCCATGGAGAAAGTTTGGTCCAAGCCCACAGGAGACTTCCTGGAACCAGAGATGCTCACTCTCAAGACCACATGTCCGCAGCTGATTCTGCATAGGTGGCCCTGGACCTCCAGGGAGATACAGCCTCTCAGACCTAAGAAGGCCTCTGGAAACTGGGATGCCTCCGAGAGAAACACATCTTTTTCTCTTGTGGTTGAAGCCAGCCTGCTCCTCACCACCTTACTTTTGCATATGAAAGCCCTGGTAATTACTACTTTCATCCTTAAAGCATGCAAGTGACATGCAAAATTAGCACTTGAGAGGATCCACTTTTAGACCTTGTTGTAAAGCAAAACTTATTATTTGAAGATAAATCAATTTCTGTTGCCTGTATTTGCAGTTTCCCCCAGATGGCTAATTACCAAAGATAAATGTGTATAAACACAAGCCTTTTCCCTCTCCATCCATCTTCCCTGCCTGCCTGTTTATCCAGAGGTTAATAATCACAATCCTGTAGTGTATTGCCATAGTAATGGCTTTGATGGGCCCGACAAGTTTACGACCTTTTATTACAAACAGAAGGACATGCATTTCAAGAAAGGAAGGTCGTTTTCGAGATGAATGTGCAGATAACTAGCCTCTCTGAAACTGAGCCAAAGGAAAAAGAAAACAGAAAACAAAATATAAGGGGGGGGAGAACCCACACAAAACTGCACAAAACGCACAGCATAAATGTCACGGAAATCAGTTTACAGCAAAATTAAATAAGGTTTCTGCAAGCATTAATTTTTGTATTTTCTGTTTATGCACAGTTAGAATCATTCCCAGGCTTTGATTTATGAGAGAGTAAGACTAGGCATGATCATTCACACTCACCAAATTCAGTTAAGGGCTGGAACTTCCATTCAGATGGGACTGACTTCCTCTCTGGCCAAAAGGGCAGGGGGAAAGTGATTTGTCTCTATAGAGTGGCTTAGGATTGAAGGTCAGATCGTGTTTTGTCCTCCCTCCCACCCTCCCTCCCTCCTTCCTTCCTTCCTTCTAATCATAATACACACTCATTATAACAATGAAATAACCCAGAGAAATAAAATCTGCCCCTTCTCCCATCTCCCATCCAAGTTTTTGGAAACGACCCATGCTAAGAGATGAGTAATCTAAAAAAAATATAGCTCTGATATGTGCAAAATAATACTCTAAGCCATTTACAAATGTTAACTCATTTTTTCCCTCATAAAACCCCTATGGAGATACTATTATTGTCCCTATTTTATAGGTGAGAAAACAGGAACCCAGAGAGATAACTAATACACCATAGTATCTTAGTCTGGTCAGGCTGCCCTAACAAGATACCATAGGCTGGGTGATTTATAAACAACAGAAATTTTATTTGTCACAGTTCTGGAGGCTAGGAGTCCAAGATCAGGGTGCTGGCAGATTTGGTGACTGGTGAGAACACATTTCCTGTTTCATAGAGGGCTACATTCTCATCAGCAGAAGAGTCAAGGGGTCTCTTCTAAAAGGGGACTAATCCCAGTTATGAGGGGTCAGCCCTCATGACCTAATCACCTCCCAAAGGCCTCACCTCCTTCACACTGGGAGTTAGGATTTCAACATATGAATTTTGGGGGGGACACAACATTCAAACCTTAGCAAGGAGGAAATCAGATGCCCATTTGTAGGTGTCCTAGGCTTGTGCTCTTAGCTGAGATGCCATCCTGACCTAAAGCCGTACCACAGTGTCAGCTAAAGCCAGGCACTCTCTTGCGCTGGTGAGTCGTTGGAGGAGATGGACTGGCTAATGTTCTGCCCAGTTCCTGCTGCTGCATCAAAGACAAGTTGTCCCAGACAGAGTTCAATAGTCAAGGAAGACTTCATCCAAGACTATTGCAATAGGGGAGAGAGATTGAACTCAATGCCAAATGCAACAAAGGCAGCTGGGACTTACAGACAACAGGCAGGTGCCAGAAGCAGTGGATGGAGAATTAC
Source organism: Mesoplodon bidens (assembly GCF_964165515.1). Lineage (NCBI taxonomy): Eukaryota > Metazoa > Chordata > Mammalia > Artiodactyla > Ziphiidae > Mesoplodon > Mesoplodon bidens. The sequence continues at coordinate 39,231,008 of NC_138171.1, forward strand.
TAAGAGGAAGCTTAGTAATAAGAATGGGGAGATTCTGGCTAAGCTGTTTTAGCAGGATTCTTGCTGAACTGGGCTCAGCAGGCCAAGGAAGGTAGGCCAAGAATGAGAAGAGAGCTCAGAGGAGTTTGACTAAAGTTTGGTCAAGGAGGGAGTCCTTCTCAGTTGCCTCTTTGAGTCTCAGAAACACACAAAGACAGAACTATATCCAGGCACACAGCTCTATCCCATGCCTTTTGTAAATGCATCTTGTATGTGCTGTGTTTGCCTGAGTATGTTTCACTGTTGTTCTCATTCTGAACTTTCTCAAAACCTCTGGGTTTCAGCATCTAGTATGAACCTGCCCTGAGCATTGAATCCAATAGTACAGGATAATTGAATTCCAGTTTTCCTAATTTCTTGCTTCTTCCTCTCTGAATGTTCCTTACTGAACTATATCCCAACTCAACTCAGACCTTAAACTAACTTTCCAATGGTATTCCATTTCTATGAGATTTAAAGATTAAACTAGAGTCACACTCACTGTCCTTATATCTGTACATGATTGAAAGTTTGATTTGTGTTCATTCCTTCATTCCTTCATTTTTTAGCAAATTTTTGTTTCCTGTTGTATTAGTCAGGGTTCTCCAGAGAAACAGAACTAATAGGATGGATGGATGGATGTGTGGATAGATAGATAGATAGATAGATAGACAGATAGATAGATAGGTTTATTATAAGGAACGAGCTCACACAATTATGGAGGCTGACAGGTCCTAAGGTCTGCAGTTGGTTGACTGGAGACCCAGGAGAGCTGATAATGTAGTTCCAGTCTGCCCTGATCTTGAGGCCAGGATCTGCCCAGAAAGACCCAGAAAGAAGCAACGTCTTAAGGCAGTCAGGCAGAACTAGTTTCCTCTTATTTGTGGAGGCCAGTGGTAGGGGGTGTCAGCCTTTTTGTTCTGTGTAGGCCCTCAAAGATTGGATGAGGCCCACCCACACTGGGCAGGGCCATCTGCTTTACTCAAAATCCCCTGACCCAAGTGTTAATCTCTTCCAGAAACACCCTCACAGACATACCCAGAATAATTCTTGACCAAATGTCGGGGCATCCTGAGACCCAGCCAAGCCGATGCATAAAATGAACCATCACACCTGTCTCCTCAGTGCGGCAATCCACGTGAGCAGCACGAGACATGAGACAAATAGCACATCCCCTCCACTTTGGAGGAACCCCCAGTCTGGTCAACACAAGCTTGCAAGCAAACGCTTTCAGGGTTTGGAGGAGGGGAAGGGTATCACAGAAGAATCACTAATGGGCAGGGAGGCAAAACTGAGAATTACATGCTCTGAATGTTTATGTTGTGTGTGTGTGGTGGGTTGCCTACTTCTTTTAGGCTTTAGGGTGAGCCCACCAAGGGAGGGATTTGAACGGCTCCAAAAAGGCTTCTCCTTCTTACGACCTTCTCTCAGGAACCCTCTGAAGGCTTTTGAATACCTAAGACCCCTGTTTGGGTTTCCCTTCCTTCTTTCCTGCCTATAAACTGGCAGCCTGCCTTCCCCTCTTATTCTATCTCTGGGAAGCCTTACACTCAGAAGAGGGGTAATTCCAATTGTTAAGAAGCAGGGGATTTAAAAGGTTGCCCTGGCTGGTCCTTCTGTCTCTCCTTTTCTTCTTTCCTAGAAATGCATCTCACCTTCTCTACAGCTAAGCTAAAGTATTTTTCGTAGAGTATACAACACTTATCCCCTGATTTTTCCTCACTTAAAGAGAAGATGATCTGGAGATAGTCTCGATTTCCAGGAAGTTTGCTTGTTTATTTGCCTTTGCATTTTCCAGCACCTTATAATTAGGACCTAGAAAAAAAATGACCCCTTTCCCTACTTGATAAAATTTGTGTAACTTAGTTGCTCATTTTATTTGGACATGTAGATGCTATTCATTAAGGGAGATCACAAGTAGTTTTAAGATAATGCAATTATTTAGAGCTTGGTAACTCATGTCATAGATTATAAGATACCAAAGTCCTCTGGAAGGAGATCAGAATGCAGGATGAGACCCTTGGCGAGGCATATCAAGGCATCTCCTGCCACTATATTCTGCTTCACTTGCTAATATCATTCTTTATTACAGGGTGGCGTTTCTATGGTGACGTAGGTACAGCACAGGGATAGGACTTTTTTTTCCAGTTGTCTACTGTAACCAACCATCACAACCTTTAGTGGCTAAAACAACCACAACGTGTTTTGCTCATGAATCTACTATGTATGCAAAGGCTTGGCAGGGATAGCTCATTTTCTGTTCCACTTGGTGTCTTCCTCTGGTGGCTGGAAGGTTGAGGGTTGGGATCCCCAGAAAGCTTGCTCACTCACCTGCTGATGGCTGATGGTGATGTCATCTGGGACCTTCCCTGGGCTGTGGGCTGAGCACCTACATACATGGCCTCTAGATAAAGGCTTCCTCAAAACATGGTGGCTTGGTTTCAGCAATAAATGTCCTGAGAGAAAGAGAGTCAGGTGGAAACTGTATTGGCTTTTTGAATCTAGCCTGGGAGGTCACATGGTATCAGCTCTGCTGCATTTTATGTGTTAGACGTACACAGCCTGTGTTCGGGAGAGAGAAGTTAGAGGCACATCAAAGACTTTGCAAACATATTTTAAAACCACCACAAGCTTTATCTGTAGAATCTAGGTGAACATTTCCTCCTCTGATCTGATTCAGGCTGAAGATGTTGCATTGTCTGTTCCCACACTTCCAAATAGCACCAGAGTAATAAGAATGATGCCTGAGGGCTTCCCTGATGGTGCAGTGGTTGAGAGTCCGCCTGCCGATGCAGGGGATGCGAGTTCGTGCCCCGGCCCAGGAAGATCCCACATGCCGCAGAGCAGCTGGGACCGTGAGCCATGGCCGCTGAGCCTGCACATCTGGAGCCTGTGCTCCACAACGGGACAGGCCACGACAATGAGAGGCCCGCGTGCCGCAAAAAAAAAAAAAAAAAAAAAAAAGCAAAGAAAAAAAAAGAATGATGCCTGAGGCTGTGCCAGCAGGGCTGTTCTTTGCCATCATGATGTGACCTTGAAGTACTAGGGGGGCTCCAAATATTAAGGGGGAGCCCTGGTACCTGTATGGTCACCTCTTGATGCTCCCTGTTTCCCAAGCATGGATGCAGAGGGGAATTCAGCTCCTCCAGCCTGCCCTCCTTGCTGGCCCTGAGAACAAGCCACAGGCTCTTCCTGATTGGATGGTTTTGCAACCAATCACTGTGAGCCTCAGAGGAGGCATAAACAACACACCCAGGGAAGTCACAAGGCTCTAGAATTTTAGAGCACCCATGGGCAGTGGACTATAGCTTGATTTCCTCCCAGGTTGTGAAGGACTACGTCTGCCTTGTGATGCTACTGTCCACTTTCCTGTGGTTGGTCTCACTTCCAACCATGTGTCAGCAAGGCCTTAAGTGGGCACTTTGACACTTTCAGAAAATTCAGCTCAGGTCTCCCCCAGGAAAGCAGTCTTGTGCCCGACCCAGCGGTGATCCTCTGGGACATTTCCACATCATGGCACCCTGCTCCCTGGCTGAAATTTCCTCACTAAAGAGCCATTCTTTCAGCCCTTAAAGGATTCTCAGTATCCAAGGGCCCCTCGTTAAGAAGCACCATCCCCTGGAATAGGACTCATCTTAGACCTTCAGGCACCTAAGGGAATTAGTTGTCAAGCAGCTGAAGGTAAGGCCTGGGACCGTAATCAATGGGTTTGTAGGAGAAACAGGCTTCTGCAAAGCACCTGGACAGAGCTGGCAGGGCAGCCAGAGCTCCAGAGACCCGTGGCCCTCGGACCACCACCCTCCTGAAGCGGTTCTCATTGATTTGCAGCATCAAAGTCAGAGGCAGTGATTGGCTCATGCCATAGCTCTTGTCAGTGCTGGGTCCCAGGTAGGGACATCCTGCCCTGTGGGTGCTCAGCGTCCCAAAGGCCACAGGTTCCTAAACAGGCAGAATGGCTCTGAGGCCTTTGGTTGGATCTCAGGCTCCTAGGGCTCCCAAATCCATGCGTGTCTCTGCTGGGCTTGGGACCAGCCACCCACAGGCTGCGAGAGCTGCAGTCCCCCCACTCCCACCATGCTGCTCCAGGCCCTCTGGCTGGACCTGAGTCTCATCCGTTCCCTCTCGGGTACTAGTCTTGGCTCAAATCTGTTTGCTTGGAGCCCAGAGCACTACCTGGCTCTTTTGTCTCCATTCATTCCAGAGATTTAAATCTTTTTACCCCCCAGTCGCTGCTGGGCATCTGGCTTCAAAGCTTGAGTCCCAAGTCTTTACAACTTTTAGTATCGTCAGTGTCTTAAAACTCCTTTGCCAGCCCCCACTCACTTTATCAGTGCCCCTTGGATACCCATCCCAGCTGAATCATACCTGAATCCAGCTCTCTGCCCCAGTTTACTGTAAAATGGGGGAAATTATAGTAGCTACTTTATAAAATTGTGATGGGGACTAAATGGCTTAATTCACATAAAGTACCTAACACAGTGTCTGACATACAGAATGGGCTTAATAAACGTTAGATTAGCACAGTTATTGATTGTGATGTTGACGCCAGATTCCAGCCCTACACTGTCAACTCTCCAGACTCCAAGCCTACAATCCAGGCGAATTCCCTCTGTTCATAGCTGCTCTGTCTTGTGGTCCTCTCCTTCTCTGGGTTTGCATTGCTGGGTGGGTGCCTGCAGGTGTCAAGGCTGTGTTGGCTCAAGTTTCAACTGAACAGAAACCTAGCAACCCCATGCCACCACCGTCCAGCTCCTCCCACTCTTGAGAAGCTGGGGATGCTCTTGGAAGGGCAGCCCTGAGCTCATGTGAGGATGATGTACTATGTGAGATGGTGGAAGTGACATTGCTAACGAGGGGAATCAACTGCTCCAACCAGAGCCGGAATCTAAGGGAGGAAATGACAGGGAGGTCTGTGAATATATGGTCTTGCCCAAAGTCCTGCTAGAGACCAGTCTCGGCTGGAAAATTGAGCTGTGATTATTACAAAGAGTCAGAATGATAGCTTCAGTCATGATGGTTCAGGAACTCCATAAAGAGCAGCCCAGACAATTTCGACATTAAGTGTTTAGAGAGAGAAGGATGGTTTGTAAGGAGGGTCTTGTTATTCCCTGAAAAGCTACTATGAAGATGTCAGGTGTAGGGAAATAACAGATGGAAAAGGCATGCTGAGATCATTACTCTGAACTCTAAGTGCCATTATTGACAAGCACAGCCCACATCGCTGGGCAAATAGATGCTCCTGGGAGTAGGAGGGAGGTACATAAACAAAGAAAAGCAGAAACCAGATATTTCAAAACATCAGGGGGTGGAGAGACACTGCATTAGGATTATGGCATTCTTCAAAGCAAAATAAAGGAAAAAATAAAGGTTTGGGTGAGAGTGTGAGCAAGGAAGATCCCATGAAAAGTTAATGAACTGACTACTTTGTTTTCATTGATAGGCAATGTAGTAGTTCTTGATATTGGGGGGATCACTTTGAAAATCTGATGAAAGCTTTGACCTCTCCTTCTAAAAATTGCCTTTACTAAAGCACAATCAACTTTTGGTAAACAGTATGAGAATTATCACTGGGCTTCCCAATGGTGGCTCAAACAATAGTTTCTTCTCTGATGGAAAGAGATATGGAGATAGCCAACATTCAGACCCTGGACTTCTTACCCAGGATACTTCAAGGGATGCCATGGACACAGGCTCTCTGCTATGGACACAATGTCTCAGCCCCAGACTCTGCCTTGTCCTTTCCTGATAAGGTGTGCCGGTGGGGTACAGGCTTCCTTGAATCCTTCTTCCTTGAGCACTTGATTAAAATCAGGCTAAGTGCCCTCTTTAGTTCTTGCCCTAGCTCTTGAATCAATGGGGGTACTATTAGAACTGGGGGGACATTTTTTCTTGGGACAAGACTGTTTCACAAATTGCATGATGTTTTATATCTTGGCCTCTAAGCACTAACCACCAGTTAGAACCCTTTCCCACCCCTTCCCACCCCTTCCCATGCCATTCAAGAGCCTGTAGGATAGGTAATTGGAAAAGCTGTTCCAGAGATTGGTGTTTAGACATAAACAATCACTGGGTGGAAGGCATGGGGTCTCATCACATATACCCACTCAGAGCTTCTGATTGAAAACCATGAAACTGCATGAGTCTACCCAGTTTAGGCACTTTTAGGCAAGTTTAGGCACCGTTTAGACACAGCCTCCGTAAAGTAAGCTAAGAAAATCTAAATGAAGGATCTAGAATAAATGATATTGAGTGTATTAATATTGACTTAAGTGGCAGAACTTGGATTAGACTAGGTTCCCTTGCTCTTTGTTCAGTGCTCTTCCCACTGTATCCAGTCCTTGGTTCTGGGGCCAGGGAAGTGAAGAAATTATCTTCAGGAATCCCTTAACCAAAAGGGCAGGTGATTTGAAAGTTCTGCTTTGACACCAGTTAAGAGAGAGAAATTTCGGTTCACTGTGCATTTGTCTTTCACCAGGGCTGGATGTCCCTGAGCAATGCTAAATGAACATTCAGCAGCGTCTACAAGATGACACACATATGCTGAAAGGTAGGCATTAAAGACCTTTGACAGCATTAGAAGAGGGTCACACAGTCTCCCAAGAGTGATAAGAGCAGGAACAAATGTGAACCAAAGATCAAACATCAGCCTGCTACATAACACAAGGCTGGGATGGGACCCGGGGCAGCCTCAGAGGGGAAGAGGATCAAGATCAGTGCTCTGAAACAGGAGCGTGACTGAGCTCCAAGATAAACAGATGGACCAATCACAGCCTCATTTAGATGCTACTTTGAGATGATGGCCGCTAGGGTTTTGGATTCTCTTCTATAAGTAGTTTGTAGCTTTGCCAGAATATAAATAGAATGTATCGAGACTTCCAGCTTGAAGGGACTTAAAAGACTTGATAGCCCAATTTCATTACTTTCTTTATCAGAAAAAAACCACTACCCAGAGAGATTAATTAACTTGCCTAAGGCGACAGAGGTAAGTTAGTAACAGAATAGGATGGGAAGTCATACCTCTTTCACTCAATTATGCATTTATTCTACAGACATTGAATACTTTCTGTGCACTGACCCTGGGCTTGAACCCAATGGACTATGGAGTTGGGCAGGGGCACACTGCTTGTTCTGTGGAGATTCTCAGTCACCTGGGCAAAGAGACCCATGAACAAATAACGAAAGAACAGAATAGTCAGTATAATATCAAAGCATTTCCACGAAGCTAAATGATATACATAAAATGCGGAGAGCCACTGGCTACTCCTGGGGTGTTAAAGAATTTGTGGAGGTCTTGTCCTTTATGCTGGTCCGCATCTACATCAGACCATCCCTGGAGGAAAGCAGCATACTTAACTTTTCAGCATCAACCCTTCCCATGTCCAGAACCAGCCCTCAACATGGCAGCAGGTGTACTGACAGTTTTAGGTCCGAAGCAGTTAGAGTGTGGAATTGCTTCTGTCAAAGTGTGTGCCTGACTACCCACCTCTGGCATGACTTAAAATGACCCAAGTACAAAGAAATGTATTAGAGGTAGAGAGGGGACTCTCATAGTCCTCCTTGCAGGAAGTATCCACAGACTTTGTCTCTGTGCCTCTCCTTTCTCTCCCCCCTCCCCATTTCAGGCTATGATATGGGCTTCTCTTTCTGTATCTACCTCATTCCCCTTCTCTCTTTGGCTTATGTTTTTAGGCTTATTTGTCATCACGCATATGATTCAGTCAAGTCAGCTACTACTTCTGAGATTATATGACTGTGGAGGTGTCTACTGCTGTTTAGTTTGCTTATAGGTTCTGTGCTAAAGAGAGAGAGAGAAAATTCAACTGGCTCAACTTGGATCAGCTGCCCACCCCTCTTCCAGTCAACTGTGGTCAGGGGAGGGTGGTCAACACTTGTTGCCAAGAACACTTAGTCCTTCTCCATCATCAATGGTTGTGAATCATCAATTAGCCCTGAAGTGGCATGGTCTGGGCAGGTAATCTAAACATGCCCACTGACCACTGACTCTATATCATAGCCTTCATCTACATCTACCAGATTTGAGGAGACTTCTGACTCAATTTTTCTGTTTTCATTCAAGATTTTCCTTGTAGTGAAGTTCAGCTCCATTGATTGTTCAGTGTATTCATCTGCTCAGGCTGCCACAACAGAATACCACAGACTAGTTGGCTCAAGCAGTAGACATCTATTTTATCACAGTTCTGAAGGCCAGAAGTCTAAGATCAAGGTGCCGGGAGGTTTGGTTTCGGGTGGGGTCTCTCTTCCTGCCTTATTGATGGCCTTACATGGCCTTTTCCCTATGTGTATGTGCTCCTGGTATCTCTTCCTCTTCTTACAAGGATACCAGAACTGTTGCATTAGGGTGCCACTCTTATGACCTGATTTAATCTTAGCTACCTCCTCTGAAGCCCTATCTCCAAGTACAGTCACACTGGCGGTTAGGCTTCAACATATGGATTTTGAGGGGATACAATTCAATCTATAACACCCAGCAGCCCTCTTTTAACTGGAAACCCTCCCTGTAGCTGGGGTTCCTTGTTCTTGGGATCTCGCTTTATGTTCTGGGTCTTTTCTTCTAATGGGGTCACAAAAGCCATGATAAAACTTTGACCAATACTAAATCAGGCAAAATTAATCCAGGCTGTTAGGAGAATGGTTATCCTTGGAAGTCAGTGACCAGAAGAAGGAGTGAAGAGGGCTTCTGAGAAGATATTTCTGGATCTGGGTGTGGTTACATTGCTGTGTTCAGATTGTGAAAATTCATCGATCTGTATACTGATAACATGTGTCTTTCTTCTCTGCGTATGTTTGTTCCAATTATCCAGCACTGTGTAACAAATCACTCCAACACTTGGTAGGCTTAAAGCAACGATAACATTATTTTTTTTTCATGAATCTACAATTTGGGCAGGGCTTGGCAGGGATAATTCATCTTTGCCCCATTTGGTGTCAGCTGGGGAAGCTGGAAGTCTGGGTTCTGAGATCACCTGAAGGCTTGCTCACTCCCATGACTTGAAATTGATGGTAGCTGTCAGGTGAAACCTTAGCTGGGGGGCGATCAGCTGGAACACCCACGTGGGGCCCCCTGCTATGTGGCTGGGCTTCCTCAACACTCCCAGCGTGAGCATAGAGTCAGATGGAAGCCATATTGCCTTTTATCCCCTAGTCTTTGATGAGTGGTGTCACTCACCATGCATTTTGCCTGTCAAAGCAGCCGCAAAGCCTCATCCAGTTTCAAGGTGAGGAGAGACAGACTCCATTTCCAGAGGCAGAACGGCAAAATTCTGAAACAGTATTTGGGACCAAATATATTGCTGTAGCAAATTTTGAAAAAATCCATTCTTCTAATTGTTGTACTTTAATAAAAAGTTTAAAAAAAAACTTTAGGTACAATAAAATTGGGAGGAAAAAAAATCCCAGATAGTTTGAGAGAAATAAGCTGAGGTAAATAACAAACCAGGTCACCATCAAGAGGTCTAAAGTCATATTCCGTATCTTAATCCACTCTTGATCTTCTAAAGAGCTTCTATCCTTGCAAAAATCTTTCACTTGTAACCATCTTATGTAGAGAAAAAGAATAAACAAAAAGGCATCAGCAACCCACATTGTGGTGGTAGGCAGGTTATTACACGGGGCTGGTTGAGGCTTGTGTATTTATTTCCAGTCATTTGTAATCATAATGGAAATGAAGAACATGATCTAGCAAATAGGAGGTTGCAGTGCACAGGAAATGGAGCGTGAAAAGGATTTGTGCTGTGATGTAGAGATTAGGAAGAACAACCCATGTGACTTAATAAATGGGATGCAAATACAGTACATTCAAGTGTAACTTCAGTGCAACTTCAAAGGATTTGTTATGTGAAGAAATACAAATTCTCTGAATACTAAATACTGATTTTTTTCCCCCAGAATGGGGCATGATTCCATTGGAATGATTTGAAAAGCTTTTCAGTTCCAAGGTGATGCCAGAGTTCATTCCCTTTGAAACAATCTGATGTTCTTTCTCTAGCCATCACCTTCTCTTGTGACTCTAGGTCACACCCAAACGTACCTTTGTCCATCCTTACCCCAAGGTGTCACCTGAAGCCATCCATCTATGCATTTTGGCTTAAAATTTCTGGCCCTCCATCCCTGTTATCAGAAATTATCTCTGGCCCTCTTGGTGTCATTACCAGCTTATCTGTGCTTCAGGCACCCAGCATCTTACCTCCTGACTTTCTCCATTTCGTCACTTATGTCCTGCCTCAACCCAGCCCTTGAGCTTGAAAGCAGATTTAATTTTCTCCATTTTGTCTCTCTTAAACATGGGTCTCTTTTGCCCTAGGCTTTCTTATCCCTGTCTACTTTAAATAATGATTCCATCTATTCAGGGACTGATACTTTGATCCCATCCTAACGTCAGTTGGAGAGGTCAACAGGTCTAATACAGGAAAGCAGACACCATCTGGGTTTACAACTGCCAAAACTGATGGTGGATAGGGTGGAGGATGTGGCTCAAAGAGTGTGGAAGCCACTCAGGATAAATGCCCATTGACATCTTCACCAACACCTCAAGATATTGTTAAAGATAAAAAATTTGAAATTGAATTTTAATGATTTGCAGAAAAGAGTAGGGTGTAGACCCGGAAGGATGCTACATGTCCCCTCAAGCTGACACCCAGACCTTAACCCAGCTCCTCTTCCCAAGAGAGAAACCTCCTTCTACCTCAATACAGGTGTTGAGTCGCATCTGATTTTATATATTCACTGCAACATCCCCAATGGCCAGTTTCTATATTATCAATTCATATTTATTAAATGCATGAAAAATGATCTCATTTATCATTAAATTATTCAGATCTCCAAATTGGATACTCTCAGAAAAAATTAAGTGTTGCCAAAATGGATTTATATTTCGAGTGTATTTCTTTTTCCAGTGGTGACTCAAGGCAACCATTTGGTACTGTCAGCATGAATGAAAATTGTGCAGGGTTTCTCAAGGGCAGAGTGATAAGGCACATCAGCACGCCATCCAGACTGAGTCCATCTGGATCCATCACCCTCATCCCTCAGCAGCACCTCCTCTTCTTACTCTCTGCAAAGGAAGCCAGTAATGTTTGTGGTTGAGTTAAGTGAAAGCTATTTTCCCGTTTCCCTAAGGCAGCTGTTTCCTTAAGATCCAGAGGGTGGTGAATCCTCATGGTGTCCTCATCCCAGCACAAGCACACCCCAGCTCAGAATAGGTCTCTTCTTCTAAAGAAGAGCAAGCACTTGCACTTGACTTTTCTCTTCCTTCTTTTGGAGGAGGTCAGTATGTATTTTCTAACCGACCCTGAGTCAACTGCTTCTCTGCTAGCATTTCACTATTACTGTGTTGACCTGTCTTTAAGAGCTTTTCCACTTCAACAGCATAGGGATGTATTTGAGAACAGGGTTCAGGATGGCATTTCAATGGGTATATAATATAGCATTGTTAATGAATGTCAGTTAAAAACCTAACAATAAACATTTTTTTCTTTGAGTTCCTGGGGAAACTTTGAGAAAGCATATCTGCATGAACAGTCCAACATCTTTGGAAAGAACCACAAGTTAATTAATTCCTCAGATATTTATTGAGATCATGTAAAGGGTGAGCCATTTGGAGTCTTAATCTTGTCTTGCTCAGCTGTGAAAGGAGCATAATGACACCTACCTGGTCAGGGTGAGGATTAAACAGATGACAAGGGGAAGGTGCCTGGTGCAGAATAAGGGCTCACTAATGGCCTAAGTTTTCCTGGAGCTTCAAGAATATTCCAGTCTAGCAAGGAGACTCCAAATAAGCTGTGCCATAAGCCAAAATATGGGAAATACCATAACAGAGGGCTAAACGCTGCGTCGTGGGAGATCAGAGGTAAAGCAGGCTCCTGGTGCATCAGAGACCCCCTTCGTGGCTGAGGCAGCATTTGCTCTGCGTGTTGGAGAATGGTACCATTTCCATGCACAGGCACGTAGGTGTACAAGATTCCAGACTGCATACATGAAACAGGTGATTCAATGGGAGCCTGCAGATATCCTGAGCTACATGGGCATGCCACGGATGGTGAAATTCAATGCACTCTAAGGACTGAGGAGTTTCTGAGGGAACTTTTATCCCAGGAGAGAAAAGAGTGAGGCATGGAAAGCCCAAACAGCCCAAGGGGAACAGTGATATGATCACGGCTAAGGAAGGTCAACCTGCAGCAACTCTGATTGCTGGGAGAGACTGAGGGTTAAGAAGGCGGTAAGGAAGATATTGAGAAACAGCAGATCAGGGGTAATGAGGACTTCGACTAGAGGTGCGACCGAGGAACATGGAGGAGGGCACTAGAGGCTGCAGAATTTCTGTGTAGGAGGAGCTTGGGGTTGGCAGTCAGCTTGGAGGAGAGCATGTGACTATCCATCAGACTCTTTCCTGCCACATTTCTCTTAAAAGTCCTGAGATAGTGGGGCCACACAAAGGAAAGGGACAGAATTCCTGAGTCATGGCTTAAAGAGGACTGCACTGGAACATTGACAATCCTCAGCAATCTTTGGGTGAGATAAAAATAGAACCTTTATCTTTTAAGCCCCTGAGATGTGGAGGTTTGTTTGTTACTGCTGCCAAGATTAGCGCATCCTGACTAAGGCAATCTAAGAAGACAATAGGTGGTGAAAGCCAAGAGGTGAGAGAAAAAGCTCTGGGGTAGAGAGGGAGAACTTTATAACAAGCTAGGGAATTGAAAGCTAAGAAGGTTTAAACAAATAGATGGGAAGAAGGAGGAAATTTGACTAATAAGACAGTGGGGAAAAAGCACAGAGATTATAATATACTTAGTGTTTGCTTTGGGCTACCAGGCTGGGACTACAGCTGAGTATTATGGTGCCTCACTTGAAGGTGCTTATTTACTATTAAAACTCCAGACCATAGTGCCCCGATCTTTCCAGGTGCTGATCTGTTCCATCCCCAAACTTCTACATTCAAAATCCTTACTTAAAACCCAGTCTGTCTGGTAGCAGCATGAGGTCTTCTTGTTCTTGGAATAAAAAAAAACACAGTTGCTCACTATCACCCATAAAATATTGCTTCATTAACTTGAAGACTGTAATTAACTACATATCAGCCTTCTGGCTCCAGGCAAATATCCATAATTCCTTTAGTCTTTCCTCACAGTCTGCTTCTAACCTGTTAATCATTTTCCTTGCCCTCTTGCCATCATCAGTAGAAGGAAAAAAAAAACCTTTAAATAGAAGCTAATCACCCATAGCACTTTACAGACGCCCCACATTAAACTGAACCAGATACACACGCAAGCGCACACACACACACACAAACACACACACACAAACACACACATAAGTGTGTGAGTGTGCATACGTGTATATAAACAGAATTTTTACAAAAACAAGAGATGAGTGGTCTAGATGAGCAGGAAAAAGTTATTTCACAAAAGATTTAACATGTGATCATTTCAAATAACAAACTACCCTCTGTGTCTTTTTAAATGAGATTTAATTTATCCTCCTCCAGAAATGCTTACAGTTGTTTATTTTACCATGGTGCTGGCTGCAAATGCAAGTCTGTTTGTATAAAGAGTTCCCTGCCCTCTGAAAGCAATCTTAAGAAATATGACTGTAGCCAAATAGACAAACAAAAACATGGGAGAAGGAGAAGAGGGGGTCTAACCCTTAATCTGCCAAGCAGGGTGAGATTTGTCTGGAGGAGGGGAAAGAAGGGTGATCTGGCCTCAAGGAGTGAGAGATGGGTGAGTCACTGAGCAGGAAGCAGGTAGAAAGGGAGAAGGGGACGCTGTATAAGCCTATGGCCGTCACCACATACTGCCAAGTATAGTGTGTTAGTCAGCACAAACTAGTCTGTGCAGCAGTAACAAACTCCTGGTCTGCAGGAGTCTTTGCCCTGGCCGGTGACAAGATCCAAGGGCTTTTAGCAACCTAGTATAGTGTACTTAAGAATCAGCCGGTTAGTTTATTACCACCCCAGCAACTCTGACCAGTAGGTCTGGGGTGAGTCCAAGGATTAACAGTTTAACAAAACTCCAGGTGACTCCCTTGCTGGTGCCCCAGGGAACAGAGATAAACAGGAACTAGAACCAGTCATGGGATTGGGCTCATGGCTGCAGTACTTTTCCTGAGGATGAAAGAAAGGCCTTCATGTCACTGGGAACAGTTGTACCTGGGAGGGCAGTGGTGGTTCCGGCAGTGGAAGTGGTAAAAGAATTAAGTCTTAGGAAGCAGACGGGAATAACATCTTACAGACGGTAAACTCTAAGAGGGCGGAAGATGAGACAAACCTGAGTTACTGTGATTTCCTAGCATCTCACAGTGCCCGGTGCATGGTAGATGCTCAACAAACCGAGTTGAATTGAAGTGGAAAATAAGACACTGGGAGCTGAGGGTGAATGTGAGAACAGGGAGGAAATGGTAGAGGAAGAATTTTCAGGAATAATCGTTGGCACAATGGATGTTCCAACCATTCTCTGAATAGAACAGGCTGGGGAGTAACTGTTTTCCTTTTGTTTTGTGCTTGTTTCTATCAACAAGCCTAGAATGACCAAGAGAAACACCCTTTTCACAAGGGCCAGAAGGACAAGATCATGAGCTGAATTTAGGAGAAAATTTGGAAAAGCGAGTTTCTCCAAATTGCTTGAATGAATGATTCATTTGGCAGAGACCTGATGTCAAGTGCCCTCAACTATCCTGGGTCCTGATCAACTTTGGGTTTGACAGGAACCTCATTCTCCAGGGAATCAACAACTTGACTCTAGATTTGCCCTTTCCAGTGGTTACTTGTGACAAAGAACCTGGCCGCCCACACCCCAAACAACTGATAAGAAAGTGGACAAATCTGCAGTCACCTAGTGGCCAATAAAATTCCATTAAAGACTGGAACCAACGATACTCTAAAAGATGACTGTTAAACCAAAACATTCCACTGATTATCTGGTGCATTGCTCTATGGACATGCATGAACTGAGGACGTGGTGCTGAGCTTCTCTGACTGTCTTTGTAGAGATAATTTTTGCTTTTGCCATCCTGACATTCCTGACAGCAGAGGTCATCCATTTGCTGAATCCACAGTGCACAGAAGGTAGTAAGTTTGAATGAAAAAGCAAGGCCATCCACTCCCAAACCACAAATACATCACAGCCTGAGGCTCACATGATTGCATATTCCTCTCCTTTGGGCTTATTAAGTAATTACTACGTAAATTATTAGGATAATGTAATATGCATGACTTTAAGGAATGACAAATTGTAACTAACTTTCTTAATTTGTTGCCATAGTTACATTTCTAGAAATTCTAAATAATTCCCCTTCTCATGTATAAATGTCTGCCACCGCACTACTTGTTTAGCTTTGATTGGCTTGACTCTAAGTGCCTGGCAGAAAATGACTTCAAGTCCAGTATTGCAAGTATTGCCTTGATTTCTCCTTCAAGATCCAACACAGCATTCAGCCAAGTCAAGGGTCTGAATAGCCTCATTCACAAGGTGAGAAGCCTTGAGAAATAAACCAGGACTGGGCAGCCCATCTTTATCTAGCATGACCTTCTTTCCTTTTGGACACCCAGTTGGCATTTATTAACCAGAAGCAAGGGACTAATGACACCCATACAAACTAAAGAAAGACTGTCTCTACTACAGTGGATTCTTAAAACTGTGTGAATATCCTTTTTTATTTTCCATAAAATATTGAAGGATATGTTGGTCATATCTTTGCCGATAGGTATAGAGCTGCTGGAAGCTAAGGGAATGTACTAGAATGGGGCTTTCTGACACCTGTGGATGGCAAGACCAATTTTTATCACCACAGTGCTTTTCTATCCCACCTTCTAAAGGGTGGGCAAAGCCATATTGGGCATGATGGGGCAGATGCAAACAAAAGAAGAACAAGAGTGAGGAAAGTACATTGAAATAGCAGAACTCAAGGTAAAAGACACTTGAGACAGTAGCAGTCAAGGCAAAATACAGTAAGTTCCCTACATATGAACCTTCACGTTGAGAACTTTCTTTCTTTCTTTTCCTTTTTTTCTTTTTGGCTTCGTTGGGTATTCATTGCTGCACGCGGGCTTTCTCTAGTTGCAGCGAGCGGGGGCTACTCTTCATTGTGGTGCGCAGGCTTCTCAATGTGGTGGCTTCTCTTGTTGAGGAACACAGGCTGTAGGCTCTCTGGCTTCAGTAGTTGTGGCTCGCGGGCTGTAGAGCGCCAGCTCAGTAGTTGTGGTGCACGGGCTTAGTCTCTCTGTGGCATGTGGGATCTTTGCAGACCAGGGCTCGAACCCGTGTCCCCTGCATTGGCAGGTGGATTTTTAACCACTGAGCCACCAGGGAAGTCCCAAGTTGAGAACTTTCAAAGATGCAAATGTGCATTGAAGACCTGATGGAATTGGAGGCCCAGAGAAAGGACAAAGAGATACAAGAGGAAGAAGAAGTCACTGAAGAATGGATGAGATTCACAACGCAGGAAATAGCAAGGGCATTTTCTTTATTTGAGGAGGCACTGTTTGTTTATAAGGCACAGGACCTGAACCTAGAACCATACACGAAGGTGGCAGCAGCCATTCAGAATGGAATCCAGCGCTACCATGTCATCAATGATGAGAGAAAAAGAGCTACTACCTCGTCGTCACTGGATCGTTTTTTTCAAGAGTGTAGATAGAATTGAATCCAGCAAGGAACT
Organism: Mesoplodon bidens; assembly: GCF_964165515.1. Lineage (NCBI taxonomy): Eukaryota > Metazoa > Chordata > Mammalia > Artiodactyla > Ziphiidae > Mesoplodon > Mesoplodon bidens. The sequence continues at coordinate 39,247,697 of NC_138171.1, forward strand.
AGAACCTGTGTCATCAACATCAGGCATGAATGAAATTGCAGCTTGCCCTCTGTCTCCTGTTGCTGACGATCTTTCAGATCTACCATCTCCCATCTCCTCTCCCTCCTCCAGTCCGTAACTCTTCTTACCTGTTCACTCGATGCCAGCCCCTGTATGCCAGCTTTTGTACTGTACTATTGTACTTTTCAAGGTACACTACTGTAAGATTAAAAATGTTTTCTTTATTTTTTGTTTGTTGTTTATGTATCATTTATGTGAAAAGTATTATAAACCTATAACAGTACAGTACAGTACTCTACAGCCAATTGTGTTAGTTGAGTACCTAGGCTAACTTTGTTGGACTTACAAACAACTTGGACTTAGGAACGCACTCTTGGGAGGGAACTCGTTTGTATGTAGGGGACTTACTGTACAGTAAATAATAAAAAGGGGCATTTAATTTTGGTAATAAGTGTAAAATTCAACAGCATCAAAATGTATAAAAGAAGACAGCCATTAGAAATGGGGGGAAAATGACCAGAAAACAATTAGTGTGAGAGAAAACATAATTCCTTAAGCACCTCTGTGCTTTAATGATTAAACTTTAAATAGTAAAATAATTACAACTGGATTACTTGGTATCTATATCCATCTCTCTGCTTCTACCACATCTCTATGTTTCTATAAACCTTTTCAATCTACAGAGAATCCACCTCCTTCCTAAGCATCTATGAGAGAATTGGCCATATACCAGGCCTTGAGGAAAACTAATAAATTTTGAAAAGCAGAAATTGTAGGGTTCATATTTCTGATCACAAAGCAAATAATAATAATAATGATTATAAATGCTTAAAATACCCACTTACTTGGAAATTAAAGCAAAAACTGTAGTAAGTTTTTGAGTCAAAGTGGAAATCGAGGAGATATGGGGATATATGTATACATACAGATGATTCACTTTGTCATACAAGAGAAACTAACACACCATTGTAATGCAATTATACTCCAATAAAGATGTTTAAAAAAAAGTGAGCGTCTAAATGTGCACTTGTGCATACTTAAATTTTTAAATGAGAAAGACTGTAAATAAACAAACTCATGTTTCAATTCAGGAAATGTTCAACTCAAGAAATCAGAAAGTCCCCTTCTAAGGAAGGAGGCTTGGGGGAGGCTTGGACTAGAGTTTTCCAGCTCACCCTAATTGATCTGATGTGTCTGCAAAGATGGGGGTGGAGAGTCACAGGTTATTTATGTAAAACCCTGTCCTTTATGTTTGCCCAACAAAACCCCTGCTTTCCCCCTCCTTGTCTTCATTCAACTAAAACTTTCTTGCTGTCTCCCTTCTGTACATATTCCCAGGCGACATGTCAGTCTAAGGTATGATTATTCAGAGAGGGCTTCCAATCTGACTAACTGCCCAGTGTGTATAAATTCACACTCTACAACAGCTTATAATTACAATTAATAGCAGACACCGACTCCAGGCATAATTAATTCAAGCAAAGAGGCACATCTAGCCGATGAGCCTTTCTTAAGATGACAAATGGATTTAAGTGAAATAATGCTTGTGCAGTGCACTGCCTAGCTGGCACATTCCAAATGCTTAATAAATATTAACCATTAGACCATTTTATTTCATTATATATATTTGTGTATATAGAGAAACTATAAAGCTATTACAGTGACTAATAGAGTTTAGTAAAGTGACTGAATAACAGACAAACAAAAATAGGTATATTTACTACATTCTATCAATAAGCTTAAAGATATAGTGAGAAAATCCTATTCAGGAAAGTTGCAAAAATGAAACAAAACAGAATAAAGCAAAGCAAAAACTAGTAACAAATATAACAAGCAATGTACAAGGCCTATATTCAGGGAAATATAAAACTTTACTCAGAAAAATCTTAATTAATAATATAGAGAGATAATATATCCCTTGATTGGAAGACTGCATATTTTAAAATTTTAAATTATTCTCAATTTAAGGCATATTTAAGCATAATCCAAGAAAAATGTTAATGGGATTTTTCAGGGGGAAACTTTGGATCATGATTTTAAAGTTTATCTGTAAAAATGAAGAGATTATTCAACATTAAAAAATGTAAATTAAACCACAGTGAGATAACACTGTACACTTTTTAGAATAGCTAAAATAAAAAATAATCATAGCAAATGCTGGGGAGGATGCAGAGACCCTGGATCTCTCATACATTGCTGGTGGTTAATAAAATGGCACAGCCACTGTGGAAAATTGTTTGGCAGTTTTTAAATGAAACTAAGCTTATATTTACTCTCTGGCCCAACAATTACATCCTTAAGCGTTTATCCCAGAGAAATGAAAACTTAGGGTCACACAAAAACCTGGGCAGAAATGCTTATAGCAGCTTTATTTGTAACAGCCCCAAACTGGAAACAATCCCAATGTCCTTCAGTGGGCGAATGGGTAAACACATTCTGGCACAATGGAATAATACTCAGTGGTAAAAAAGGAATGAATTGTTGCCACACAGAAACCTAGAGGGAGCTCAAGGGCTTTATGCTTAGTGAAAAAAGCCAGTCTTAAAAGGTTATGTGATGCATACTTCTATTTACATAACATTCTTCAAATGTCAAAACTATAGACGTGGAGAAAAGACTAGTGGTTACCAGGGGACAGGGATGCAAATATAAAGGGAAAGAGGGGGCTTCCCTGGTGGTGCAGTGGTTAAGAATCTGCCTGCCAATGCAAGGCACATGGGTTTGAGCCCTGGTCCGGGAAGATCCCACATGCTGCAGAGCAACTAAGCCCGTGTGCCACAACTACTGAGTCTGCACTCTAAAGCCCGCGAGCCACAACTACTGAGCCCACATGCCACAACTACTGAAGCCCGTGCTCCTAGAGCCCATGCTCCACAGCAAGAGAAGCCACTGCAGTGAGAAGCCTGTGCACCACAACGAATAGCCCCCCCTCGCAGCAACTAGAGAAAGCCCATGCACAGCAACAAAGACCCAATGCAGCCAAAAATAAATAAATAAATTTATAAAAAAAAAATAAAGGGAAGGAGGGTGCACATATAAAGGGGGCATCAGGCGGAAGCTCCTTTGTGGTGATGGAGCAGGTCTATATTTTGATCATGGTGGTATTTACACAAATCTATACATGTAAATCTATAAATTCTATAGAAATCTTCATGTGCACGCAAGCACAAACACATATACACACAAACATCCACAAGAATGGATGCATGTAAAAGTGGTGAAAACTGAATAATATTGTAGTCTAATTAACAGTAGGGTACTGATGTCAATTTTCTGGTTTTGATATTGTACTACAGTTATGTAAGATGTCACTGTTGGGGAAAGCTGAGTGACGATGTGCTATATTTTGTGACTTCCTGTGAGTCTGCAATTATTTCAAATTTAAAGTTTTAAAACAATCGAAAAGAAAAAAGGTAAGAATTATGAAGAGTTGTGAGATTCATAAAAATTATGAAATTTAAAATAGGAAGAGTGGAGTGATCTGATTCGCTAGTGCATGCAGAGCGTACCATAATGCCACACGATGAAAATGTGTTTGGAGTCAGGAGTTGACAGATCTATGAAACAGAACAGATAGCATTGAATCAGGAGCTGGCACGTATGATAAAGAAAGAATTGCAATTGAGGATCAAGGGGAGCGTGACTCAACAGCTCATATTAGAAATTTGAGTAACTCCTTTGAAACAAAATTATGTTAAGTCTTCACGTTATAGGATACCCCCAAAGAAATTCCAGATGTATTAAAGTGTCAAGAAAAAAGTTCACAATAAATTAATTGATTGCTATGTAGGAAAAACTTCCTAATCATAAAAATCTATGGGTCAAATCATAAATATCTCAGACTTCTATTCGTCCAACACATCATAAACAACAACAGTAGACAAAGATATATTAAGGGGAAAAGTTTATTATCATTATTTTATTTAAGAAGATCTTTTAAATCTAAAAGAAACAGATCATCTCAATGGAGATATGTAAAAAGGACATAAACAGACAATTAACAAATAAAAAGATATTGACGTAACAAATAAAATGATAATGAATAAGCAAAGGGATGTAAAATTAAAGTCATGGTACAGCCTCTTTGGAAAACAGTTTGGCAGTTTCTTAAAATACTATACACGCAGCTAACATATGACCCAGTGATTGTACTCCTGGGAATTTTTCCTAGAGAAATGGAAAGTTAGGTTCACACAAAAGCCTGTACACAAATGTTCATAGCAGCTGTATTTAAAGAGCCCAAACTGGAAACAACCCACATGTCCTTCAATGGGTGGACATTTACAGAAACTGTGGTACATCCATGCCATGGAATACTACTCAGCTCTCAAAAGGAAAACCTCTCAGTACATGTAACAACCTGGATAAACCTCTAGAGAATTATGTTGAGTGGGAAATTTCAGTCCCCAAAAGGTTACAAACTCTATGATTCATTTGCATAAAACTCTTGAAATGACAAAATTAATGAAATGGAGAACATATTAGTAATTTCCAGGGGTTAAGAACATGGAGATGGGGAGTAAACGTGGCTATAAAAGGGCCAACATGAGACATCCTTGTGGTGATGGAGATGTTCTGTATCTTGACTATATCAACAGCAATCCTGATATTGTACTATAATTTTGTAAGATGTTATCACTGGGTAGCACGTGGAGAAAGAGTATGTGGGGTCTCTTGGTACTATTTCTTACAGCTACCTGTGAATCCACAATAATTTAAAAATAAAAATTTAATTAAAAAGAAAATAATTATGACGACACAAAAGATAGTTCTTTTGCCTATTGAATGGATGAAGAAATAAATTATAGCTAATAATGCTGGGCGGTGTATGGTGAGATTGGAGTTCTCCAAATAGCTGATGGAGATATAAATTGATACCAATTCTGTAAAGCTTTCTGGAAATACATATCATGATCTTTTAAATTGTTTATGTCCTTGACACAGTGATTTAATACAGAGGAATCCATCTTGAGAAAATAATCAGAGAGGTGGACAAAGATATATGAATAAGGCTATTCATATTTCTGTATTATTAATAAACTAGTAGAGAAAAATAGAGGGAAACAGAAAGTTCAACCATAGGAGAACAGTTGGTTAAATGGAGGCATGTTCACACACTAAAAAATCAGGTTTTTAACGACTATTTAGTGATATAGGAAGAGGTTCACAATGAAAGTTCAGGACATAAACAAAACATAAAATGGCAAATGAGGATTCATCCAGACTACATACCCAGACATACCGGTACCCGCATGCATTTGCATCTATACATAGGCATACCTACTCATACATACATAAAGCTTGAAAGGGAAATATCAGACTATTTAGAAGCGGTTATTGCTCTGTGGCAGTGATTTGCATTTTTTAGTACATTGCTAATATCGTACAGTGAGAATGATCACTTTCATAATCAGAAGGCGAAGCAAGCATTCTTTTTGTTAATTAAAGTATAGCCAATGTACAATAAGTTACAGGTGTACAATATCGTGATGCACGCTTTTTAAAGGTTATACTCCATTTATAGTTATTATCAACTATTGGCTATATTCCCTGTGTTTTACTACATATCACTGTAGCTTATTTTATACATAATAGTTTGTACCTCTTAATTCTCTACCCCTATCATGCCTCTTCCCCTCTCCCCACTGGTAACTACTAGTTGGTTCCCTGTATCTGTGAGTCTAAATGCATGAGGAGTGAGCAAAGAAGATTGCCAGATGGTGGCGTCAGGTTAAGCATAAAGTTAATTAAAAACAGATTCAGGGCTTCCCTGGTGGCGCAGTGGTTGAGAGTCCACCTGCTGATGCAGAGGACACGGGTTCGTGCCCCGGTCCGGGAAGATCCCACATGCCGCGGAGCGGCTGGGTCCGTGAGCCATGGCCGCTGAGCCTGCACGTCTGGAGCCTGTGCTCCGCAACGGGAGAGGCCACGGCAGTGAGAGGCCCGCGTACCGCAAAAAAAAAAAAAAAAACAGATTCAAACTGCATTTATTGATCACTTCCTGCATGCCAGCACCTTGGCTAGGGACTCTTTTCTAACATGTTCATTTAACACTGACCTCAAGGAAGGCATATCCCCCATTTTATGTAAGATGAAAACAGTTCGGAGAGGTTAAGCGGCTTGCTCAGAGACACACAACAGGTAGACAGCAGAGCAGGAACCCAACCCTCCCCTGCTAATTCTCTTGCTCTTCCTATTATGGCACCAATCACCACTTAGGTAGACATGGTCAGGTTAGAGCTGGTGTGACTCAACCCAGAGGACAGGAGTGAAATTATTAGCTCAATTAAAAAGAAAAGATGGTTTATGAAAACTTTACTACTAGAAATAAAGTGTTTAGAGCTCAGTCACATAGACCTACGTGAACTTGGCAACCACCAGCTGCATCGATTTCACTGATGATTTGTAAAAGTGACTTCGGTTTAAACCTTTGCTGTACAGCGGCTTCAACCAGTAAAAACAAAGCCAAAACTTCGAGCGTGGCTGGCCAGGAGCTGTGAAGTGAGGTGGAGTCTGGCCTACCTACAAAATCCCGCCCTCCTCCTGCTTTGGGCATTGGGGAATATTGGAGAAGAGAGAAGGAAAACTGAAGGAGGAAGGGGAGAGGTCATTTGCTCTTTCTTCTTGTGCCCCAATCAATCCTCTTTCTGCCATTCTGTCCCTGTTTTTCTTTAAACCTCCGCCCAAACTCCAGTGTCTTCCAGCTGCTTTTCCTCCTTGTTCAACTCTGTCCAGAAGCTCCCTGAAGAGGGAGAGACAAGCCCTCTCTCAGTAATGGCTCAGCTGTTAGAGTAAATGAAGGCACAGCAAGGCATCAACATGAAGGTCTCTCAAGCTTTAACTCCTAAAGGAAGTAATCCAGTAGAACATCTTGACATCCGGGATCAAAAGACCTGGTGTGGTGGTTTGAAAATATGTCTGCAAATTCAAAGGCATGCTTCCTGTCAAGAAGTTTATGTCTCCTCCCCTTGAAGATGGGCAGGCCTTTGTGTTTGCCTCTGTGAATAGAATGTGGCAGGAGGGATGTTACTTGATTGAAAAGGCTGAGTTAGAGAAGGTCACGGTCAGGCATCTTCTGCTGTATTCTCTTGTGATACTTGCTTTGAAATCCTGAGCTCTTGTGTGAGAGGCTGGGCTACTCTGAAGTTTCCATGCTGGAGAGATCATGCAGAGCAATGAGACAGAGACAGGCGGAGACAGAGGTAAGGAAGCCTGGTTTTTCCCAGCTCTAGATCTTCCCAAGCTCAGGCACCCGACCTATGAGTGACGCAGCCTTCAGATGACCCAGCCTGGCTACAGTCTGACTGCCATCCCAGGGGAGATTCTGAGCGAGAACCACCCAGCTGAGCCCAGTCGATCCCCAGAACCATGAGACATAATAATAGACTGATAGTCATTGCTTTCTGCAGCTAAGGTTTAGGACTATTTGTTATGCAGCAACATCTGGCTTCTGCCACCTGCAAACACTGGGTGATGACCGAGTCATGCTGTTTCTTTGCCAACTCAGTTTCTTCATCTGTAAAATGCAAGATTTGGGGTTATCTCCCATCATATGTTTTTGAGCGTTGCCTAGGTGATAACATGTGTGAAATGTTTGGTAAACTGTCAGACCGTCAGCTAATGTTGACGGTTATTGGAGGCAACACCTTCAGCTGGGGAAACATCCCCAGGGATGGAATTCCAGGCATTTGGGCTGGCTGGGCCATGAAGCACGTTCAAGCGTGGGCCATGGGCCTGGTCAGTCCAGCAGCATCCCAGGGAGTCCTTTTCCGGCCTGCAGAGGCACGGTGGAACATTCCAGGATGGGGCTCTGTGCCTCGTGAGTTCTGGGGAACCCACAAGGAGAGGAGAGTGGCCTCAAGGATGTGTGATTTGTCAGCCTTGCCAGGTCCAGTGTTGCTGTGTAACCACTGAGGGATCATCCCTTGTTTCCTTTAGTAGCCCCTGAGCCCCCCTGGAGGAGGGGACACAGCAGCTCCAGGTGCTATAGGTCAGGGCTACCGGAACTGCTCTAACACCCAGCTCATTATAGGGCTTAGAAGTCAGATCATCCCACTCTGAAGGCTGCTCTATGGTCCACTTCCTCACAGTGTTAGAAGCCAGAAATCAATAATACCTTTCTAAGGGGGACTGTGGCCCGGAACAGACTGACTGATAAAATGATCTCCAAAGAGGTGACGATAAAAGCCCTGATGGCTCGGTTTTGAGGTCCTCTGATCGTCTGTGCATGATCTTTGAACCTCCAAGCTCCTGTGCCAATCAAAGGGAGGCTCATCGGAGAGGGAGTGGGGGAAGAAGTCCCCACCTGCTGGTAGGGTGTGACCAAAGACCCCAGCCTCGGAATCGCTTGGGGGTTTGAAAGGAACTCCGTTTGTTAAAAAGGAGCTGGGCTGCAGCTGCGGATGCCCCTCATCCCAGAGCAAACCCAAGAAGACTTGCTCTTTGTGTCAGTCCCCAGGAGCGAAGAGGCTCCCAAAGCTGGCCAGATTTGGAACTGCCTGGGAGCTTATTACAAATATAGATTCTTCGCTCAGAATATCTTGGGGTGGGGTCCTGGCATCTTCATATTTAGTAAGCCCCCCAAGTGATGCTTCTGCAGCCAGCCCGGCAGTTATTTTTTTTAATGAGCCCAATATGGTGCTTTCCTAACTATGATCTGCTCATGAATATTAAAAGGAGGTGTGTGCATTGAATGGAGTTCTATAGAGACATGTCTTCTGGAGGCTGGGTAGGTATACAGGGAACTGAGTGACAAGGAGAGTTGGGAGAGAGGAAAAGGGCATCCTGGGAGGGGGAGACAGGACCAGAGATGGGGAGATGTGAATGCAAGGGACATGCATAGAGGCATGGAAGGGGACTTCTCGCACCACTTCAGCTCTGCCACTGACAACCTGGGCCACCCTGAGCACATCTCTGAGCCGCCTGTGAGGGAGAGCCACCTGCGGCTGACACACTCACAGGCTTACACATTTTGGATCATTCTAGCATTGGCAACTGAGGTCTTCCTGCCATGTCAGGGCAGCATCTTTTTTTGTTGTTGTTTGTTTTGGTCACGCCGTGCAGCATGCAGGATCTTAGTTCCCCAACCAGGGATCGAACCCAAGGCCCCTGCATTGGAAGCGCGGAGTCTTAACCACTGGACTGCCTGGGAAGTCCAGGGCAGCATCCTTATGGGCGGTTTCTGTTTCAAACTGCATCAGCCCATGTTGAATTCATCTTCTTTAACTGTTTTGCTTTTTGTTAAATGTTTTATTCACAACCCCACTCCCACCAAACCTTCTGTGGGGTTAGTAGGTTTGCTGAATATTTGTGCTCATAAGGAAGGGTCTTATCCTATGTGACACAGGGTCCTGACAGCTTCCTGGCTCCATGAGGCAAGAGCAAAGGGAAATCTCTCCCGGTCTTGTCTTGGAACAATTTTACCTCTTTTCATGAAGTCTGGGAGCTGGGCTGCATCCCTGCCCTTTTGGGGGCCCCAAGTTTTACCCAAAGTGGGCTTATTGAAACATCCCTTCCATTTAAAAAACAGGATTCTTCCTAAGATACACTGTGGTAACTAAAAGTTTCTCCATATTTTTATATGTGAAAAGATGAATTGTAATATATGTGTTCTGAGACACAAATTCCAGACAGTGACATGATGGACACGCAGAGGGGACCAGGAGAGACAAGTTATCTTCTAGGAGGATGGCTGGGGGTGGAGATAGCAAGAGAGTCAGGAGTAATACCAGCTGGGACTGCCACTTTAATTATTATTATTTTGGTACTATTCTGCTTAAAGAAGAACCACAGGAAGCCCAATTCTAACTTAATCAGAAAACTGAACATAGAGAGCAGGACCAGAGTCCTACAGCTCTTAGGAAGAGACGGCTGATATCCAAGATTAAGGTATTTTCTGTCTTGTCCCTGTTGGTTATCTATGGCTCCTCTAACAAATTATTACACAATTAGTGAATCAAGGCAACACGAGTGTATGATCTTATATTGAGTATCTCTGGAGGTCAGAAGTTCAGAATGGCTCTCACTGGGTTAAAATCAAGGGCAGGGGGCGTGGTAGTGCTGTGTTCCTTGTGGAGGCTCGAGGGAAGAGTCTGTGTTCCTGCCTTTTCCAGCTTCTAGAAGCTGTCCACCTTCATTGGCTTCTGGCCCCAGAATCCATCATAAAGCCACCAATCACCAGCTGAGTCTTCACTGTGACACTTAACTCTTTTGCCTCCCTCTTCCATATCTAAGGGCCCTTGTGGTTACAGTGGACCCACTTGGATAATTCAGGATAATCTTCCCATCTCAAGGTCAGCTGATTAGCAACCTTAATTCCATCTGCTTCCTTAATTCCCCTTTGCCAGGTAATATAATATATTCACAGGTTTCAGGGATTAGGATGTGGGTATCTTTGGGCAGGGCAGGGGGGAGAGTATGTGCTTCCCACATGCTCTGTGAAGTAAACTTCCCTCCACTACTCCAGACCTGCACTGTCCAAAAGGGTGGCCATTAGCCACATGTGGCTATTAAATCCTAGAAATGGGGCTGGTCCAAACTGAGAGGTCCTGTTAATGCAAAATACACACTGGATTTTGAAGACATAAGATGAAATAAGGAATGTATATATCTCATTAATAATTTTTTAAAATTTGGTTACATGTTGAAATGATAGTATTTTACATATACTGGGTTCAATAAAATATATTGTTAGAACTAATTTCACCTTTTTAAGCTTTTTGTTAGTGAGGTTACTAGAAAACTTTCCATTACATGTGCTGTGGCTCCCCTTTTACTTCTGTTGGACAGTACTTCTCCCAGACACCAGGGCAATCTGTGGCATCCAAGCATTGAGTTGGGGAGTAAAGGGATCCTCCGCTTACAGCAGGGGGCGCTGTGCAGAACAGATACTCTGTGGAGATGCAAGGTTGGACAGAGGTGGGAACTCAGCACTTAGGAGCCAGGCTGAGCAGTGCTGCAGGCTTTCCAACCTCATGTGCTGGGTGTGTGAGCTAGAACTTGTGTTTCAGTTTGAGTCTAGTTTTGCAGGAGACTCCCAGCCGATGTCGGAACATTCCCTGCTTACTCCTCAGGCCCTTATGAAGGCTTTGCTAAGGTCAAGATAGTCCGTCCTGCAAACCATCCACCATGGAGGACATCAGGTGGATGCCTTGACCATGTAGCCCATGGCAACTAATATTTCGTCACAACGTGTTCCAGTGGGATCATCCTAGAGGTCACACCTGCCTCTGCAAATCTGTCTCTCCTTGACCACTGCCCAGCCCAGCCTGGGAGAGTTCAGCCTGTCTCAGTCTGGCTGTCATTGCCATTCAACTTTAGTCATGCTGTTTTCAGCAAACATGAGACTGAAGCCTTGGGCCAGGCTTGTTGGGTTTTCCTTCAAGCATAAGATCCAACCTTTGTCCCGACACCTGCTTTTAATTTTCAGTCAACCCCTAGCTGCCTCAGGTGTGTGGATACTCCAGGGCAGGGGTCTCTGTCCTGCCCTGGGCCACACCTCAGTGGATGCTGATATGTCCACGGGGCCCCATTGGTGGCCAATGTGGCTTAATCTGAACTTTGGCCAACCCAAGACTTTGGCAAATTCTTAGCTTTGAAAGGTAAGACCCCTACCTGTGGTCAGGGTGGCAGGCCCGAGACTTTACCACTGACCCTCCTTATCACAAGTCAGTGAGACACAAGGGCCTGACCACTCTGCATGGCCCCCCTTCCAAGCCCTGTCCTAAAAACCTGGCTGGTTTCATATCAACGGACTAATTACTTGTGCTGTAATGATCAACCTGCCTAATTTATCACTTCTTTGAACATTTAATTAGCCAACAGTGCAAGGCAATTAGGTTCTGAATTAGGATAAATTAAACTGCTAGCTTAGCAGCTCTGAGGACATGGAAACTATAACCAATTACATCTACAAAAGATTTGACAGAACCGTCAAAGAGCAAGAGCCTGACATAAGTGAACACCCTGATGGGCCAAATATTCTGGAGAATCCAGGGTGTGCAGGAGTTTTAGCCAGGAAAACAGAGAGGGGAGGTGTGCATCCTGAGACAACAAAACATCTGCCTTCGCAGGGCATGGGGTCTTCACCCCACTTGCTTGTAGGGTCTGTGACAATTGGCCATGTTATGTATATATGTATGTATGTGTGCATGTATGTATGTATTTATTTATTCCTTCTTTGTATGGTGATGGGTGGTAACTAAATCATATTATTATTTTAAAAGATCAACTAGAACTAGAAATATACACGGTAGCATGCCCAATGGTCACACTTAAGACTGTTGTTTTGATAGCTCCCAAATTATGGATGGGATTCCAATATAGGTGTACAGAATATAAGCCTATGCCAGAAAGAAAGTCATTTCTCATCCAACTATTTTAAGCCTAGTTCCTCTTGAATATTCACACCATGATCTTATCATAGGAAGAATATATTCTTATGGATAAAGCAATACAGCAGAAGACTCCAGGTCGTGTCGATTTAGCTTTTACATGGGTTATGATTTAGTCTTTTAATTGTCAATTTGGATTTTCATTTATTTATTTAAAATGACTTTCCATGGGTGTTTGAAAGTTGTTTGCACTCCCCAGGCAGACACGGAGCCGGGCACCAGCTGGGGAAGACTTGGGACAGCAGCCCTCCTACTCTGGGGTTAAACTTGTGTTTTGGCCGTGGGGAAATGGGATTGGTGATGCATGTGGGGCTTCCCTTCCGGACAGCATGGTGAAAACCAAAGACAAGGGGAAGAAGAAGGCAGGAGGGTAAAGGTGTCTGGGCCTTAACTTCTTTCTGGGATTTTCCAGCAATTGGGGAGGACCTGGGATTTTTCAAGAATGGGGAGGACTTGAGAGACTCAGGGAGCAAACTGTGTCCCAAACCAGGCTTTTAGCTTCACGTGATTCTGTTCTGTTCCTTGTTCGTGATTTAACACCTTTTGTAAAGCTTTGTACTCATGGTTCAGGTTTGACTCACCGCTGAGTTATTAACAGAGAGGTTGTGTGTATAGGGGGCGGGGGCTGGAATTTGCATTCCAGGAGTTCCCTGCACCCTCGCTCTCCAAGCATGCCATCAGTGGTAACATGCAAGAGATTCACAAGGAAAAAGAATTTCCATATGACAAGAATTGCCGTTTCCACGGCTTGGCTTGCAATCTCCCCCTTCACAACATTTCCTATCACACAGAACTCACCCGGTGTTGACCGTGACCATGGTGGACACCAAAGCCACATGGGCACATTTCGGTCAGTGGAAAGAAGCCGTTGTGATGTGCAGATGTGTGCAAGATCAAAGGCAGCATCTCACAGCTGTGAGCCAGGTAACAGGCCCAGTGACGGAGTTGCCATGCTTTCAAACGCTTGAAGAGAGGAGCAAAGAGACAACAGGGGAAGGTGTTTTCTGCGTGATCAAAGGGCAGTTTGATCACTGCAGGAAGGGAAGCAGTTGGCATGCTGTGAATGTTTGGATGGAAGTGACAAGTGCAAATACAGGAAACCACCCCACATTTCCTTACAATCCAGAAACCCATTAAGCAGGAGGCAGCTGACAAGAGAGTCAGAGGGCTGAGTGGCCCACTGACCGTCTCCAAAAGGCAGCTCTCCAGACATTTCCAGCCCTTAGGGTTTTGTTTGTTTGGCTTAGTTTTTTTTTTTTTAATAAATTTATTTATTTTTGCTGTGTTGGGTCTTTGTTGCTGTGCACAGGCTTTCTCTAGTTGTGGCGAGAGGGGACTACACTTTGTTGCGGTGCGCAGGCTTCTCATTGTGGTGGCTTCTCTTGTTGCAGAGCATGGGATCTAGGCGCACGGGCTTCAGTAGTTGCAGCACACTGGCTCAGTAGCTGTGGCATTGGGCTCTAGAGTGCAGGCTCAGTAGTTGTGGCGCATGGGCTTTGTTGCTCCATGGCATGTGGGATCTTCCTGGACCAGGGATTGAACCCACGTCTCCTGCATTGGCAGGCAGATTCTTAACCACTGCGCCAGCAGGGAAGTCCTGTTTGGCTTAGTTTATCTAGGAAATCAACAAGGCTCTTTCAAGAACAGACATTTGCATCCCTATTTCTAGAATAAGGGTGATATTTTCTGTCCCACCTCTCTTAAATCCCATCCCAGACATTAAGTCAACTGTAGCAAAGGAACTTCCTAAATCCCTGTCATCACTTGAAATTGCCTGGGAATTCAGGAGCAAACAGCAGATGTAGTCTCAGGAAATTTGTTTGCAAGGAACGCAGGTTTTCACTAAAGCTCTGAAGCAAGTACCATAAATCCTCCACATCATCTTAGAGAACGTTTACAAGGATGCATTTCACTGACATATATAGAGCAAATTTGTCTATTTGACATTGTTTCTCCAAATTGCATCATATCATTGCTTCATTAAAAATGCCCCAATTAAGAGGAAGAAAGAAGTTCCTGTAAGATAGCTATCTGTACACATTAGTCTGAGGCTTTCAAATTAGAGACCAAATCGCAGGTCCTTGTTACCATGAGAACCACAACATTTCTCCGGCTGTTGAAATTATTAACTCAAAGAACATGCATCTTCTTAAACCCTGCCTGTTATTTATCTACTGTTCCATGGGCTTGACTGTGCCTAGAGTGATCTCTATTAATCACCAGTTGAAAAAAGTGGAAGGGCTGCAGGAAAGAGAGCAGCCGTGCCTTTCTTCCTGTCAGGAGTGGCAAGCAATGGCAATCCATTTCCCCACGCTGCTCCACCTCTCTTGGAGGGTAGAGACGAGGGACTGCGAAGCTCTGGAGTGAAGACAGTCTGGAGGAGCCCGGGATGATGCCCAGAGATGAGAAAGACCAGCTGTCAGGGGCTTTCAAGCCCTCTCTGCCGCTGCAGGCACAGGTGACACTGATGGGTGACCAGAGACCTCCTCTGTCCACTTGCCAGGTGACTGAGACCTGGACCAATTCCCCATCTAAAAGTGAAGGCTAGTAATCATGAACTAGGATGTGCACATCATCATAGACTGTACAGAATGCTTTCTGAGCCCTTAACTCTTTTAATCTCTCAGGAAGTATGCCTTCTTATCCCCATTTTACAGAGAAAGAAACTGAGGCTTGGAGATTCTACAACCTGCTCAAGAAGCCAAGCCAGCACATGGAGAAACTGGGCCTCCACCTGAGATATTTTGTTTTAAAATCCCATGCTCCCCACACAAAAACTTGCACACAGATGTTTAGAGTGGCTTTATTCGTAATTGCCAAAACTTGGAAGTCAACCAAGATGTCCTTTGGTAGGGGAATGGATAAGTAAACTGTGGTCCATCCAGACAATGGAATGTAATTCAGTGCTAAAAAGAAAGGAGCTGTCTTTCTGACTAACTTCACTCTGTATGACAGACTCTAGGTCTATCCACCTCATTACAAATAGCTCAGTTTCGTTTCTTTTTATGGCTGAGTAATATTCCATTGTATATATGTGCCACAACTTCTTTATCCATTCATCCGATGATGGACACTACCGTATGCTAACACATATATACGGAATTTAAAAAAAAATGTCATGAAGAACCTAGGGACAAAACGGGAATAAAGACACAGACCTACTTGAGAATGGACTTGAGGATATGGGGAGGGGGAAGGGTAAGCTGTGACAAAGCGAAAGAGAGGCATGGACATATATACACTACCAAACGTAAGGTAGATAGATAGTGGGAAGCAGCCGCATAGCACAGGGAGATCAGCTCGGTGCTTTGTGACCGCCTGGAGGGGTGGGAGGGAGGGAGATGCATGAGGGAAAGGATGTGGGAACAGATGTATATGTATGACTGATTCACTTTGTTATAAAGCAGAAACTAATAAAAAAAAAAAAGAAAGGAGCTGTCAAGCCATGAAGAGACATGGAGGAATCTTAAATGCATGTTACTAAGTGAAAGAAGCCAGCCTGAAAATGCTACATACTATGATTCCAGCTATATGACACTCTAGAAGAGGCAAAACAATGGAATCAGTAAAAAGATCAGTGGTTGCCAGGCATTAGCGGGGAGGGAGGGATGAATAAGCAGAGCACAGAGAATTTTTAGGGCAGTGAATATACCGTATATGACACCATAATGGTAGATACATGTTATTACATACTTGTCCCAATCCATAGAATGTACAGCTCCAAGAAACAACTATAACGTAAACTATGAACTTTGGGTGATTATGATGTGCCAATGTAGGTCCATTGATTATAACAAATGTACCACTCTGGTGGGAGATGTTGGTAATGGGGGAGGCTATTCGTGAGTGGAAACAACAGGGTGTTTGGAAAATCTCTGTACCTTCCTCTCAATTTTGCTGTGAACCTAAAACTGCTCTAAATTATAGTCTTAAAAGAAGAATGCCATGCTCCTTCCTTGTTATCACCCTGAGAAGAACCAAAACGATTGCCATTTAAGAAGATGGAAGAAGATGGCCACTGTGATCAGACACCGTGATGGGAAAAATGGAGCAGGGGAAATCAGGGTGTCATACTGGGTGGGGCTCTGCAGGACCCAGGGTCCGAGGGGCAGGGCACAGAGCCCCCTCATCAAAGGCCCTGGCTGGGCCGCCCTCTTGCTCAGCTTGGCTGTGGTCATTCCTTTCTCACGGCGCCTAGGAATGTGCTCTGCCTGGAGCTGACTCCTTCGCTTAAGTAATTTGTTTATTAACTGGTAACATGCATACGGAGAAGTGCACACATCACACATGTGCAGTGTGATGTGGTCTCACAAAGCAAACACCACTCTCTCAGATCAAAACAGAATCTTACCAGCCCTGGTCAGGGCCCTGTAATAATCTAGAGGACCCTGTCATAACTTTTCTCGGCCACTACTTCTGCTCTGGTTTCTAATACCATATATTAGTTTTGCCTGTTTTTGAGCTTTTTATACATGGAACCGCACAGGATGTCCTCTTCCCAGCCTTTTTATAAAAATTGGAGTATCGTTGATTTACAATGTTGTGTTAGTTTCGGATGTACAGCAAAGTGATTGATTCAGTTTTACATATATATTTTTTATTAGATATATTGTTGTCTAAGTCTGTGAGTCTGTTTCTGTTTTGTAAATAAGTTCATTTGTATCATTTTTTAGATTCCATATCTAAGTTATATCATATGACATTTGTCTTTCTCTGTTTGACTTACTTCACTTAGTATGACAATCTCTAGGTCCATCCATATTGTTGCAAATGGCATTATCTCATTCTTTTTTATGGCTGAGTAGTATTCCACTGTATATATGTACCACATCTTCTTTATCCATTCATCTGTTGATGGACATTTAGCCTTCTTGTTGCTTAGCATTACACTCGTCAGCTCCGTCCACTCTGTGTGTAGCTGTAGTTTGTCCATCTTCTCTGCTGCATGGTACTCCCATGAGTAAGTAAACCACCATACATTTTTTTCTCCTACTATTGTTTTTGTTCTTTGAAGTACTTTCCAGTTTGAGACTATGATGAATTGTACAAGTGCAAACATTGTTTTGGTGTTTTTCAGGAATATGTGCATGTTTCTTTGGGGTCTATACCCTGAAGTGAAATTGCTGGATTATGGGAATGTATATGTTCAGCATTAGTAGTTTAGTAGTAAAGTGCTTTGGGGTTTTGCTTTATATTTGTGTAAATTAGTACACATTTGTAAATATTTTCTTAAGTATTTTTGTAAATTAATCTGTGTTTCTGTGTGTCATAGGATATTAAAATGGGACTGTTTGTACCTCAGTTTCAGCTGAAGCCCCAAAAGACAGAGAACGAAATGATAGGTGACTAGCACTTTACATTCCCAAGTGAGGTTCTAGACCACTTGGGAATGATCTTGAATTCCAAAGGTGGCTGACAACAGTTCCTGGGTCTCTTAGCCCAGCGCCCTCATGGGGATCTCTTGGGCTAGAACTGGGGGCGTCAGGACACGTTGGTGACTGTGGGTCCTGCCCCCAGTTCCATGGGGAAGGGCCGGGTGTTTACAGAGAAGGGCTTCAAGGAGGCCACACAGGAGGACCCTGGTGGGTGTCCTGGAGGGCAGTGTCTCAGATGGCCGAGAGAGAAGGGAAGTGACCACACTGGGAGCTGGCACACCTGCTCTGATTCAGGGCAAATACACATGTTTCCTGGGAACAGTGGCAGTCCCTGGGAGGCAGAATTTCCTGAGGGCGATTTCAGCAGAGAGAAGCTGGAGGAAGGGAGGGTTGATAAAGCGGGGGTGGTGGTGCTGCTAAAGGGGAGCAGAATCAGGTGGGTTGCCAGAGGAGAGCTCCGAGGGACCCGCAGAATGATGCTTGAGCAAGGGGTGCCAGTAAATGTCTGCTTCTGGGCAGAGGAGACCAATAGGCAGCTCAGGGGCTCTGACCAGTCCTGCCCCGTCTCTCCTGGTGTCCCGAGTAGGAGCCAGAGGCAGCCTGTGGATGGCAGAGGAAGGACGGCAGCACTTGATGGGAAACGGGGAAGAATTCACCCGCTGCCACTCTGTTCCAACCTCTCCCACTTTTTCATCCAGAAGCAAGTGCAGAGGGGCCGAGAAGAGTTTACCTTAATATGCAGTTTGGAGTTTGGACTTGATATCCTTCTGGCATATTAACTATTGCAGTGAGATTATTCTTGAGATTAACAGCAGCCATAGGAGTTTTAGTTTATCCAAGTGGTCTGAACAATCTGGGAAATCCTAGCTCTGGAAGAGTGAGGGCCCTGGGATGGCGCTTGGGGCTGGGGAAGGGTATGTCAAAGTAGATGTGTCATGATGTAGGGTAACGTTACAGGGCTCCGGATGGGAAAATGGTTATGGAGTGCCTCAGGAATACACACAGTTCTCACGCCTGGTCCCAGTGTAAAGTCTGGTTCACCCTGAGGTTTGCATTCTCCTCCTGGGAGGGAGGCATCCTTCCACAGCATCCAGAGCATGGGTACCCTCACTGGTGGGGTTTTTAAGACCCTGGGACCCCTCAATTTGCACTGAATGTTCTAGGACTGTAGGAGAGAAGGTACAAACAATCCAGGAAGTTCAGTTACAAGTGTCCACCTAACAGTCAGACACATTCCAGAAGCCCACCATGGTTGAGTTCTTTGAGCTGCACCCAAGAGAGACTTTCAGTTTTGAACCCTGAACTTGAGAAAGGTGAACAAGAGCAGTAATTCCCAACTAGTGAAACATGGACCAGTTGGAATGGTGGTTGGGATAAGTGGTCGGGCTGTGCTCAGAGCTAGAGCATCTTTATCCATCTTGTGACCCAGCATTGTCAGTAAACCAACCTAATAAAATATGCTATCGTGGATGGTATTCAACAAGTAATAAGATGCCCATTCTTTAAATACATTACTGGATTTTTCATAACACTGTGCCATTAAGCCACTCTCCACCACGATATTATCATGGGAGGATCAGATGCTTTCTTATTCTTTGTTCCCTTAAAGAAATGTCCTTAAACGGAATGAGAGGAAAGAGATACACAGGGTTGCAATGCCATTGCGTTAACACTAAAATGCCATTTAGCCAGCATGCAGCCTGCCAGATAAAACTGTGAGGTGCTAGTGGGATGAATTGAAAATTGTCATTCTGTCAAACTTAGTGACAACATTATCTGCAGATCTTAGAAAAATCAGCTCAGAAAAATCCCTGGTTGGTAGTGATCCTCTTAGATAGATTGAAATCTTTCTAGGCTATTCCTCAGGGCTCATCAATCAAGGGCAGTTGTCATGGTGAACAGTTGGATAGATGGTTTCCATTTAATTATCTTCAGCCCTCTAGATGTTGAAAGCACTTGGGGACACAGACTCTGCTTGTCCTTGACTCCCTGGTGAAAATAACTATTTTTCTTCCCTGCCCCACCTTCACCTGGAGACATTCATTCATTCATTCAATAAATAAGTACCAAGTGCCTATTATATGCCAGGCAAGGATGCCTCTGTGAAAATTTCAGATGCTGTCCATGATTTCACACACTTCAAGCTGGACCTGCAGGCAACCAGGGGTGTTGTGAGTCTGTGCCGTGTGTGCTCAAGAGGTGGGCACTGGAGTCTGGGAAGGTGCTCTCAGGGGTTGGCCAAATGACCAGGAGCTGGGAGTTCGGTCCCAGATAGTCAATATCTCAGATAAGGGTCTTGGCAGAAGGAGGAGGTCCAATTCCTTCCGCATCACTGAGGATGAAAGGAAAGAGCAACAGCACAGGGACATCAATCAAAGTGGGCAGGAGACTATCTGCCAATGAGAGGAAGCCAGTGATGGGGACACAGTGGGTAAAAGGAGAGGAGTAGAAAAGAATTGACAAGAGAGTTAGAAGGATCCTGGGGCAGTTCCTTGGATAGTATCGTGATTTCTGTATCTCCCATTCATTTGATGTCAAGTATAGGCCAGAGTAAAAGCTTGTCTTAAAGAAGCAGAGTTAGGGTGGGTACCACCCAAACAGTGACACAGCTATTCATCTATCCATCCAGCTATACTTTCAGTCATTTGTTCATTTCTGAGCATCTACTCTGTACCCGTCTTGGAGGGGTAATACACATGAATCACATCATTTCACAAGTGCTGATTTAGTCATAAATGTGAGTCAGGCTATGAGGTTTATGATCAGAGTGTCATGGAAGGCTTCTCTGGAGCAGTGACACTCAGCTGTGACCCGGTGAGTGAGGAGGGACTAGTAAGAAAATTCGTGGGGCTAATTTTCCAGGCAGAGAGGAAAGCGTGGATGAGGACTCTACAGAGAGATGTGTGCCCAGTGAACAAACGTGGATGCTGACCACATGTAGAGGGCCCCTGGGACTTGATCCGCACCGGGGTTTGAAGGAGTGGAGAGATACAAATGGGGCTGCATTTTTAAGTGATCACTCCGCTACTGTGGGGAGAAGGTAGTGGAGGAGGGCTGGAGTGGAGGGCTGGAAAGCTATTGGCAGATGAATATGGCTGCCCAAACAGGAGCTGCTGGAGGCTTGGTCCTGGGTGGAGGGCAGTGGTCATCCTCACACTTTTTTTTTTTTTTTTTTTTAGTTTCTGCTTTATAACAAAGTGAATCAGTCATACATATACATCTGTTCCCACATCCCTTCCCTCTTGCGTTTCCCTCCCTCCCACCCTCCCTATCCCACCCCACCAGGCGGTCACAAAGCACCGAGCTGATCTCCCTGTGCTATGCGGCTGCTTCCCACTATCTATCTACTTTACGTTTGGCAGTGTATATATGTCCATACCTCTCTTTCGCTTTGTCACAGCTTACCTTCCCCCTCCCCATATCCTCAAGTCCATTCTCAAGTAGGTCTGTGTCTTTATTCCTGTTTTACCCCTAGGTTCTTCATGACATTTTTTTCCCTTAAGTTCCATATATATGTGTTAGCATACGGTATTTGTCTTTCTCTTTCTGACTTACTTCACTCTGTATGACAGACTCTAGGTCTATCCAACTCATTACAAATAGCTCAGTTTCATTTCTTTTTATGGCTGAGTAATATTCCATTGTATATATGTGCCACATTTCTTTATCCATTCATCCAATGATGGACACTTAGGTTGTTTCCATCCCCGGGCTATTGTGAATAGAGCTGCAATGAACATTTTGGTACATGTCTCTTTTTGAATTATGGTTTTCTCAGGGTATATGCCTAGTAGTGGGATTGCTGGGTCATATGGTAGTTCTATTTGTAGTTTTTAAAGGAACCTCCAAACTGTTCTCCATAGAGGCTGTACCAATTCACATTCCCACCAGCAGTGCAAGAGGGTTCCCTTTTCTCCACACCCTCTCCAGCATTTATTGTTTCTAGATTTCTTGATGATGGCCATTCTGACTGGTGTGAGATGATATCTCATTGTAGTTTTGATTTGCATTTCTCTAATGATTAATGATGTTGAGCATTCTTTCATGTGTTTGTTGGCAGTCTGTATATCTTCTTTGGAGAAATGCCTATTTAGGTCTTCTGCCCATTTTTGGATTGGGTTGTTTGTTTTTTTGCTATTGAGCTGCATGAGCTGCTTATAAATTTTGGATATTAATCCTTTGTCAATTGCTTCATTTGCAAATATTTTCTCCCATTCTGAGGGTTGTCTTTTGGTCTTGTTTATGGTTTCCTTTGCTGTGCAAAAGCATTGAAGTTTCATTAGGTCCCATTTGTTTATCTTTGTTTTTATTTCCATTTCTCTAGGAGGTGGGTCCAAAAGGATCTTGCTGTGATTTATGTCATAGAGTGTTCTGTCTATGTTTTCCTCTAAGAGTTTGATAGTTTCTGGCCTTACATTTAGGTCTTTAATCCATTTTGAGCTTATTTTTGTGTATGGTGTTAGAGAATGATCTAATCTCATACTTTTAAATGTCCCTGTCCAGTTTTGCCAGCACCACTTATTGAAGAGGCTGTCCTTTCTCCACTGTACATTCCTGCCTCCTTTATCAAAGATAAGTTGACCATATGTGCGTGGGTTTATCTCTGGGCTCTCTATCCTGTTCCATTGATCTATCTTTCTGTTTTTGAGCGAGTACCACACTGTCTTGATTACTGTAGCTTTGTAGTATAGTCTGAAGTCAAGGAGCCTGATTCCTCCAGCTCCATTTTTCGTTCTCAAGATTGCTTTGGCTATTCGGGGTCTTTTGTTTTTCTAAACAAATTTTGAAATTTTTTGTTCTAGTTCTGTGAAAAATGCCATTGGTAGTTTGATAGGGATTGCATTGAATCTGTAGATTGCTTTGGGTAGTAGAGTCATTTTCACAATATTGATTCTTCCAATCCAGGAACATGGTATATCTCTCCATCTAATTGTATCATCTTTAATTTCTTTCATCAGTGTCTTACAATTTTCTGCATACAGGTCTTTTGTCTTCTTAGGTAGCTTTATTCCTAGATATTTTATTCTTTTTGTTGCAATGGTAAATGGGAGTGTTTTCTTGATTTCACTTTCAGATTTTCATCATTAGTGTACAGGAATGCCAGAGATTTCTGTGCATTAATTTTGTATCCTGCTACTTTACCAAATTCATTGATTAGCTCTAGTAGTTTTCTGGTAGCATCTTTAGGATTCTCTATGTATAGTATCACGTCATCTGCAAACAGGGACAGCTTTACTTCTTCTTTTCTGATTTGGATTCCTTTTATTTCCTTTTCTTCCCTGATTGCTGTGGCTAAAACTTCCAAAACTATGTTGAATAAGAGTGGTGAGAGTGGGCAGCCTTATCTTGTTCCTGATCTTAGTGGAAATGGTTTCAGTTTTTCACCATTGAGGAAGATGTTGGCTGTGGGTTTGTCATATATGGCCTTTATTATGTTGAGGAAAGTTCCCTCTATGCCTACTTTCTGAAGGGTTTTTATCATAAATGGGTGTTGAATTTTGTTGAAAGCTTTCTCTGCATCTATTGAGATGATCATATGGTTTTTCTCCTTCAATTTGTTAATATGGTGTATCACATTGATTGATTTGCGTATATTGAAGAATCCTTGCGTTCCTGGAATAAACCCCACTTGATCATGGTGTATGATCCTTTTAATGTGCTGTTGGATTCTGTTTGCTAGTATTTTGTTGAGGATTTTTGCATCTAGG
This sequence comes from Mesoplodon bidens, assembly GCF_964165515.1. Classification (NCBI taxonomy): domain Eukaryota; kingdom Metazoa; phylum Chordata; class Mammalia; order Artiodactyla; family Ziphiidae; genus Mesoplodon; species Mesoplodon bidens. Next base: position 39,271,172 of record NC_138171.1, read on the forward strand.
TTCATCAGTGATATTGGCCTGTAGTTTTCTTTCTTTGTGACATCCTTGTCTGGTTTTGGTATCAAGGTGATGGTGGCCTCGTAGAATGAGTTTGGGAGTGCTCCTCCCTCTGCTATATTTTGGAAGAGTTTGAGAAGGATAGGTGTTAGCTCTTCTCTAAATGTTTGATAGAATTTGTCTGTGAAGCCATGTGGTCCTAGGCTTTTGTTTGTTGGAAGATTTTTAATCACAGTTTCAATTTCAGTGCTTGTGATTGGTCTATTCATATTTTCTATTTCTTCCTGAGTCAGTCTTGGCAGGTTGTGCATTTCTAAGAATTTGTCCATTTCTTCCAGGTTGTCCATTTTATTGGCATAGAGTTGCTTGTAGTAATCTCTCATGATCTTTTGTATTTCTGCAGTGTCAGTTGTTACTCCTCCTTTTTCATTTCTAATTCAATTGATTTGAGTCTTCTCCCTTTTTTTCTTGATGAGTCTGGCTAATGGTTTATCAATTTTGTTTATCTTCTCAAAGAACCAGCTTTTAGTTTTATTGATCTTTGCTATCGTTTCCTTCATTTCTTTTTCATTTATTTCTGATCTGATCTTTATGATTTCTTTCCTTCTGCTAACTTTGGGGGATTTTTGTTCTTTTTTCTCTAATTGTTTTAGGTGCAGTGTCAGGTTGCTTACTCGAGATGTTTCCTGTTTCTTAAGGTGGGATTGTATTGCTATAAACTTCCCCCTTAGAACTGCTTTTGCTGCGTCCCTTAGGTTTTGGGTCGTCGTGTCTCCATTGTCATTTGTTTCTAGGTATTTTTTTATTTCCTCTTTGATTTCTTCAGTGATCACTTCGTTATTAAGTGGTGTATTGTTTAGCCTCCATGTGTTTGTATTTTTTACAGATCTTTTCCTGTAATTGATGTCTAGTCTCATAGCATTGTGGTCGGAAAAGATACTTGATACAATTTCAATTTTCTTAAATTTACCAAGGCTTGATTTGTGACCCAAGATATGATGTATCCTGGAGAATGATCCATGAACACTTGAGAAAAATGTGTATTCTGTTGTTTTTGGATGGAATGTCCTATAAATATCAATTAAGTCCATCTTGTTTAATGTATCATTTAAAGCTTGTGTTTTCTTATTTATTTTCATTTTGGATGATCTGTCCATTGGTTAAAGTGGGGTGTTGAAGTCCCCTACTATGAGTGTGTTACTGTCGATTTCCCCTTTTGACTGTTAGTATTTGCCTTATGTATTGAGGTGCTCCTATGTTGGGTGCATAAATATTTACAATTGTTATATCTTCTTCTTGGATCAATCCCTTTATCATTATGTAGTGTCCTTCTTTGTCTCTTCTAGTAGTCTTTATTTTAAAGTCTATTTTGTCTGATATGAGACTTCCTACTCCAGCTTTCTTTTGGTTTCCATTTGCATGGCATATCTTTTTCCATCCCCTCACTTTCAGTCTGTATGTGTCTCTAGGTCTGAAGTGGGTCTCTTGCAGACAGCATATATATGGGTCTTGGTTTTGTATCCATTCAGCCAGTCTGTGTCTTTTGGTGGGAGCATTTAGTCCATTTACATTTAAGGTAATTATCGATATGTGTGTTCCTATTCCCAGTTCCTTAATTGTTTTGGGTTCGTTATTGTAGGTATTTTCCTTCTGTTGTGTTTCTTGCCTAGAAAAGTTCCTTTAGCATTTGTTGTAAAGCTGGTTTGGTGGTGCTGAACTCTCTCAGGTTTTGCTTGTCTGTAAAGATTTTAATTTCTCCATCAAATCTGAATGAGATCCTTGCTGGGTAGAGTAATCTTGGTTGCAGGTTTTTCTCCTTCATCACTTTAAATATGTCCTGCCAGTCCCTTCTGGCTTGTAGAGTTTCTGCTGAGAGATCAGCTGTTATCCTGATGGGGATTCCCTTGTGTGTTATTTGTTGTTTTTTCCTTGCTGCTTTTAATATGTTTTCTTTGTGCTTAATTTTTGACAGTTTGATTAATATGTGCCTTGGCATATTTCTCCTTGGATTTATTCTGTATGGGACTCTCTGTGCCTCCTGGACTTGATTAACTATTTCCTTTCCCATATTAGGGACATTTTCAACTATAATCTCTTCAAATATTTTCTCAGTCCCTATCTTTTTCTCTTCTTCTTCTGGAACCCCTATAATTCGAATGTTGGTGCGTTTAATGTTGTCCCAGAGGTCTCTGAGACTGTCCTCAGTTCTTTTCATTCTTTTTTCTTTATTTTGCTCTGCAGCAGTTATTTCCACTATTTTATCTTCCACCTCACTTATCCGTTCTTCTGCCTCAGTTATTCTGCTATTGATCCCATCTAGAGTATTTTTCATTTTATTTATTGTGTTTTTAATCATTGCTTGATTCATCTTTACTTCTTCTAGGTCCTTGTTAACTGTTTCTTGCATTTTGTCTATTCTATTTCCAAGATTTTGGATCTTGCAAATAGAATCTTGGATCGTCTTTACTATCATTATTCTGAATTCTTTTTCAGGTAGACTGCCTATTACCTCTTCATTTGTTAGGTATGGTAGGTTTTTATCTTGCTCCTTCACCTGCTGTGTGTTTTTTTGTCTTCTCATTTTGCTTATCTTACTGTGTTTGGGGTCTCCTTTTTGCAGGCTGCAGGTTCGTAGTTCCCGTTATTTTTGGTGTCTGTCCCCAGTGGCTAAGGTTGTTTCAGTAGGGTTTGTATGCTTCCTGGTGGGGGGGACTAGTGCCTGTGTTCTGGTCGTTGAGGCTCGATCTTGTCTCTCTGGTGGACAGGTCCACGTCTGGTGGTGCGTTTTGTGGTGCCTATGGCCTTATTATGTTTTTAGGCAGCCTCTCTGCTAATGGGTGGGGTTGTGTTCCTGTCTTGCTAGTTGCTTGGCATAGGGTGACCAACACTGTAGCTTGCTGGTCGTTGAGTGAAGCTGGGTGCTGGTGTTGAGATGGAGATCTCTGGGAGATTTTCGCCACGATATTATGTGGAGCTGGGAGGTCTCTTGTGGACCCGTGTCCTGAAGTTGGCTCTCCCACTTCAGAGGCACAGCACTGACTCCTGGCTGCAGCACCAAGAGCCTTTCATCTACCCGGCTCAGAATAAAAGGGAGAAAAAGTAGAAAGAAAGAATTAGTAGAAGAAAGAAAGAGGGAGAGAAAGAAAGGAAGAAGGAAAGGAAGGAAGGAAGGAAGAAAGAAAGAAAGGAGGGAGGGAGGGAGAAAGGATGGAAAGAAAGAAAGAAAGAAAGAAAGGAGGGAGGGAAGGAGGAAGGAAAGAAAAAGAAAGAGTGAAAGGAAGAGAGAAGGGAGGGAGGGAGGAAGGAAGGAAAGAAAGAAAGAAAGAAAGAAAGAAAGAAAGAAAGAAAGAAAGAAAGAAAGAAAGACAGGAGGGAGGGAGGAAGGAAAGAAAGAGAGAAAGAAAGAAAGGAGGGGTGGAGAGAGGGAGGGAGGAAGGGAAGGTAGGAAAAGAAGAAAGAGAGAAGATAAAGTAAAATGAATAAAGTATAAAATATAGTAGCGTTATTAAAATAAAAAAGTAATTATTGAAAAGAAAAAAAAATCAGACGGATAGAACCCTGGGACATATGGTGGAAGCAAAGCTATACAGAGAAAATCTCACACAGTAGCATACACATACACATTCAGAAAAACAGAACAGGGGGAAAAAATTGAAAATCTTGCTCTCAAAGTTCACCGCCTCAATTTGGGATAGTTCGTTGTAAAAAGAGGAAAAGGGGAAAAAGTCTGAAATCTTGCTCTCAAAGTCCACCTCCTTAATTTGGGATAATTCGTTGTAAAGAGAGGAAAAGGGGGAAAAATCTTAAATCTTGTCCTCAAAGTCCACCTCCTCAACTTGGGATGATTCGCTGTCCATTCATGCACTCCACAGACGCAGGGCACATCAAGTGGACCGTGGAGCTTTAATCCGCTGCCTCCGAGGCTGCACAGAGAGATTTCCCTGTCTCTTCTCTGCTCTCACAGCTCCCGGGTCTCAGCCTTGGACCTGGCCCCGCCTCTGCGCGTAGGTCGCCGGAGGGCGTCCATTCTTTGCTCAGACAGGACGGGGTTAAAGGAGCCGCTGATTCGGGGACTCTGGCTCACTCAGGCCGAGGGGAGGGAGGGGCACGCAGTGCGGGGCGAGCCTGCGGCGGCAGGGGCCGGCGTGACGTTGCACCAGCCCGAGGCGCTCCGTGCGCTTTCCCGGGGAAGCCGTCCCTGGACCCCGGGACCCCGGCAGTGGCGGGCTGCACAGGCTCCCCGGAAGGGGGGGTGGACAGTGACCTGCGCTCGCACACAGGCCTTGTGGCGGCGGCAGCAGCAGCCCCAGCGTCCCACGCCCGTCTCTGGGGTCCGCGCCTTTAGCCGCGGCTCCCGCCCGTCTCTGGAGCTCCTTTAAGCAGCGCTCTTAATGCCCTCTCCTCGCGCACCAGGGAACAAAGAGGGAAGAAAAAGTCTCTTGCCTCTTCGGCAGCTCCAGACCCTTTCCCCGGACTCCCTCCGGGCTAGCCGTGGTGCACTAACCCCTTCAGGCTCTCTTCCTGCCGCCAGCCCCAGTCCTCTCCCTGCGCTCCGAATGAAACCCGATACCCGAGCCTCAGCTCCCAGCCCCGCCCGCCCCGGCGGCCGAGCAGACAAGCCTCTCGGGCTGGTGAGCGCCTGAGGGCACCGATCCTCTGTGCGGGAATCTCTCCACTTTGCCCTCCGCACCCCTGTTGCTCCGCTCTCCTCCGCTACTCCGAAGCTTTCCCCCTCCGCCACCCGCAGTCTCCGCCCGCGAAGGGGCTTGTAGTGTGTGGAAACCTTTCCTCCTTCACGGCTCCCTCCCACTGGTGTAGGTCCCGTCCCTATCCTTTTGTCTCTGTTTATTCTTTTTTCTTTTGCCCTACCCAGGTATGTGGGGAGTTTCTTGCCTTTTGGGAGGTCTGAGGTCTTCTGTCAGCGTTCAGTAGGTGTTCTGTAGGAGTTGTTCCACGTGTAGATGAATTTCTGATGTATCTGTGGGGAGGAAGGTGATCTCCACGTCTTCCTCTTCCACCATCTTCCTCTCCTCCCATCCTCACTCTTGTGTCTGAGCTTGCAGCTCTCCCAGCACCACTGCCCATGACCATATGTACCTTCACTCTACATAATAAAGTGTTCTTAGCAAAGGGAGAAGGAGCTGGCTCCAAACCACAGGAGACCATTTTGCACATCTTCGTGTCCACACACAGTTTCCATTAAGGAACCAAGGTTTGTCTTGTATGGATGAAGACTCTCTGAATAGGTGACTTATCTGGCAATTACATCTAATCCAGGACCTACCCAAGGAGGCTCAGGTTCCTTCTCAGCATCTGGAATGATCTAGAACTGATGCGACAAAAAAGGGGGTTGGTTTGAGCTGAACACTTAGAGAACCAGACAGTGGTGGGGCTTGGGGCAGCATCTGCTGCTAATGGGCTTTGCATCTGATCAACGCCTACTTTCTAGGTTGATAAGAAGAGAAACAAAACAAAACATTTTATCCTCCATTTTCTCGCCACACATACATCTTCAAAGAGCTACTTCCTCCGGAGTGAAGGATCCAAGAGAATACAAGATAGAAGCTATGATGTCTTTCATAATCTAGCTTTAGAAGAAACACAGTATCCATCCCGTGGACTCCTACTGGTTATATAGGTCAGCCCCTTGTGGGAGGGGTCTACACAGGGCAGAATCCCCTGTGTTCAATGGGGGATCACTGGGGCTGCCTTGCAGACTGGCTACCACACTCTCCAAGCAAAGACAGCCAGTTAGAGGAGCACAGAAAGGGTGGACACGACCTGTGGCTAGGACACTTGCTGTGCCCCATCACTGGATGGGAGTGGCTGGGAGAGAAATGTGGCTTCCATGCGAATGCTGTGAAGAATCCACAGAGGACTGGTGTAAGACCGTGAAGGTGCAGTCGCTGGGGACTGACTGCGACTACAGTCCTCAAGGCATGTTCTCTTGAAGGGAGATCTGAGCTGTGTGCCTCCATGGCTGCCACATCCTCTGTTCTCTTCTGTAAATAGACCCTGAGACTACCCATCTTCCCAGCCCCCTCCATCATTCCAAGCTTCCCTGACTCATAGGAGAATCACATCTTCAGGCTGACTTGGGAGTACTGCCATATTAAGAGGAGGAAAGGGAAGCAGAAAGAAAGAGGTGATATACTCAAGATGATAGAAGCAGGACCAAAATTTTTAAATTCCAAGTCCAGTGATCTTTGCTTTGTGCCATGAAATCGCTATCAATTGATTCAGCCATCTGTGTGAGGGACGGGATGCATGGACACGCCAGGCTGCTAAATACACCATTATCTATGATACATATTCCTTTTTTTTTTTTTTACTGTTGTGGCTGCTACGGCAACAGATTTGACTTCCTAATTATGTTTTTCTTGAGCTAATGTAAAAATTAATTTTCATTCCCTGAACAACCATCAGCTACTGGTAAGAGGAGATAACTAAACAGAGTGAGCAGTAATTCATCCCATCCTGGGACCATCTACAAGCTGGGGCAGGATGTGGTCATCTGTTACATATGCATTCTGTGCTCTGCTCTGGGCATGAGACCTTCTTTTCCCCAACCCTGTGACATAGATTTTAATATTCCCATTTTAAAGTTGAGAAAATGGAAGCCACAGAGGTTAAGCAACTTGATCAGAATTAACATGTTAAGTAAGTGGTAAGACAGAACTTAAGCTTGGACTCTACCTGAGTCCAAGATTAGTTCTCTTTCTCTAACGCTGGACTGCTTCCCATTCTAATATTCTTTAGATTCCTGGTGGCAATAAAAGATAGGGGCCAGAGGGGCCAGAAAAGAATCAGAGGGGTCTGACCTACAGTCGTGTTTATTGGGGTTACTGCTGTTCAGGGTCTAGTTCTTAGCTTTGGCTCTGCTGCCTCATTGTTTCCAGTCACGGGGAGATGCGTGAGTCTTTGGGGGAACTGATTCATGTGGATTAAACTCACAAGAGCCTGATGTGTAAGTCTGAATGACAATCTATTCCCTGGTAAGGGAAAGACCAGAATTTCCATGTCCATTTTCTAGGGCATCCTCTTCCCAGAAGACTGATAGGTTGGTTTACTAAGCAGAAGGTTGCTTGGCAAGTATAAAATCAGAACCTAAGTAACTGGGAGGTAGCTTTGAAGAATCCTATTCACAACTCGTGGATGATTTGTTCTCGGCTTCCTTTCTTATGTGATGGGAGCGTTTCAGTGTCTCTTTTCTTTAAACACAGCTGAGAATGTATAGTCATGTTTTGCTCATTGCTCTTGTTACTAGACTATTCTCAATAGCTTCCCTCTGTAGAAATATATTTTTTTCTTCAAATATTTTACTATTTTGACTTGGATATTCTCTGTCCTCTAGTATGGCTTTGCAAATTATTGACACTATACATTGACATGTGGTTTTCCTTACAATAGTACAAGTGTGTCAGTCTAGTGCTTAAAGACCCCACCCTCTTCCAGAGTCATAGGTATTGCCTGAAACCTGCCCTCAGCTGAAGGGACACAGTCTGTTTTAAATCACAGAGAATTGAACTGGGTGTGGGGCTCTAACTTAAGAGTAACGAATCTGTAGACTCAGCTAGTATGAGAAAAAGAACTAGACCAAATAGATTCTTTCTGTAAAGAATCTGAAGTGAAAAATAAAAGTAAAAAAGGATCGTTAGTAGAGAGGGCTTGACAGTGAGAGATCATGGGTTAGAAGGATGCCCCTTGCATCAGTTTCCTGGGGCTGCCATAACAAAGTGCCACAGACTGGGTGGCTCAAACAACAGGTATTTATGGCCTTAGAGTTCTGGAGGCTGGAAGTCTGAAATCAAGGTGTCAGCAGGGTTGATTCCTTCTGAGGGCTGTGAGGGAGAATCTGGTCCAGGACTCTCTCCCAGCTTCTGGTAGCCTCAGATGTTCCCTGGCTTATAGATGACATCTTCTCTGTGTCTTCACATCATCTCTCGCTCTCTGTGTCTTTCTCTGTGTCCACATTTCCCATTTCTATAAGGATACCAGTCATATTGGATTATAGTCCACCATAATGACCTCATTTAAACTTGATTACTTCCATAAAGAGCTTACTTCCAAATAAAGTTCATTTCAAGGTACTGGGAGTTAGGATACCAGCATATCTTGGTGGAGGGGGCACAATCCTACCCATATAACTTCCCTTAGAGGCAAACCCACAAACAAGATCAGGAGGGAGCCAAGTAAAGACACTACAGGGCTATGGGCTTCAGCAAGAGCCCTTCCCTGGTCTCAGGATACAGCCTGCCTTGGGACTGTGCCCATCAGGTCCTCCAGGGCAGCCTCAATGTGGTGCCCACAGCAGTGGCCATTGTGAAGCCAAATCCAGCCTCTGTACCCTGACACTGAATTAATTTTCAGAGACAGAGTTTTGGGTGAAGTACAAAAGAATAGCTTTATTGCTTTGCCAGGCAAAGGGGGCCACAGTGAGCTAATGCCCTCAAAATTGTTTGTCCCAACCTGGAGGGGGTAGTGAGAAGTTTTATAGGAATGGTTCAAAGAAAGTGTGATCAGCTTGTGGACATTCTTCTGATTGGTTGGTGGTGAGGTAGGTGGGAGTTGGCATCATCAACCTTCTGGTTCCAACCGGTCTGGGATGTACATGCTTGTGGGCAGCATATTGTTAATTTCTCCCACCTGGTGGAGGTTCCTGTATCCATAAAACAGCTCAAAGACATTGTTATGTGTATCCCTTGAGGGGGAGCCAGGACCCTGCCCCAAGGCTGCACTATTGTTTCTTGACTCCTCTTCCCTTGTCTCCATGTCCCCCCACTTCCCTAGTTATCAAATGTTTGAATCTGCTCCTTGGAACTCAGGGAAGGTCATGGAGGCTGCATGAAGCCTATTTCCTGTAATCAAGAAATGGGGGACACAGAAAGGCTTTTGTGCCCAGGAGCCCCACAGGGTCCTTCTCGGTATCAATGGGAGGGGCCTCAGCAGGGCCACCAGTGGGGACAACAAGGCACAACAGAGAGAGGGGGAGTCCAGAGAGAATGGCTGCAGTGTTCTCATCATTGCATCCCCTTTCTTTCTTCCGGTGACTAATAATTATGTGTCCTTTGCAATTAAGGAATCCAGAAAAGACAGTGGCCTGCCTCTAAGACCTGGGGTTACTGTGGTGGCTCCTTGATCATGACCAAACACACAGTCTAGGCATCAAGGTTGGTAACAGACATCCTGAGCAGGAAGTTACATTTCTATCCCAATCTACTCACTGCCACAAGCTAGCTGTATGACCCAGGCTCTCATCCCCTCGTGTCAAACAAGGGTTCTTCCCAGCTAGAACATTCTATAATTTTTATCATAATTGATCAATTAAGCCCAAATAGTCCCTTCAACAGGCAGCCTTAAAGACACACTTTAGAAAATCCACCAAGTGGGTAAATCATGCACCCCGTAAGTAAGAGCTTATTATCTAGCTCTCTGGGAAGCAGACCAGAATTTCTTCCCAAATGTGAGATTTACTTTAAGCTTAAGTTATTTTTAAAAGGTAGACAAAACCCATGATATCATCCCGCTATTAATTTGTAGATGTGAAAAGATTCCTACAAGTTCTGAGTCTTAGATAAATACACAAGAGTAATAATAACCTTCGCACGAAGGTATTGAGTGTTAGACAGTTACTGAAGGCAAACATTATTTGTTCCAAGGAACCTGCACAACTGGGTCTTTTGATTCTGCATGTAAGCTGCCAGAACAGGCAGTTACTGTTCTTTTTCTATTGTGGGTCTCAAAATACTTTAGAATTCTTTCCATTGTGGTCCAGCTGTCAGGGGGAACAACCCAGCACCAATGTGGGAAAGACTCCATATTAGAATCCTTCAAAGAAATGAAAATCTCAGGCTTGTGTCAGGCAGGTGCAGGGGAGAAGAAGGAAGCTGTCTGTGCCCACAGCCCGCAGATTACTTGGTTCTTGCTGTGCCCTGGGGCCTGGGATCCAGGGGCCCTCCCATCAAGGCCTTCATGGTCTAAGCGGGGGGAGACATGGTTATCACATAATATCAGTGCATTGCAATGGTTTCGGTGAAGTACACGTCCAAAAAGAGGAGAATGATTGAGTGCACTATAAGACATCTATAGATGTGGATACCTTGTGGCCATTAAATATGTTTTGGAAGAATATTTAATATTCTTTTTCACTCACTGTTGACTGTTTAGTAAAAAAGGCAAGATAGGGCTTCCCTGGTGGCGCAGTGGTTGAGAGTCCGCCTGCCGATGCAGGGGACACGGGTTCGTGCCCCTATCCCGGAAAATCCCACATGCCGCGGAGCGGCTGGGCCCGCGAGCCATGGCCGCGGAGCCTGTGTGTCCGGAGCCTGTGCTCCGCAACGGGAGAGGCCACAGCAGTGAGAGGCCCGCGTACAGCAAAAAAAAAAAAAAAAAAAAAAAAAAAAAAAAAAAGGCAAGATACAAAGTTCTATACAGTATGACCTACTTTATATATATTATATGATATATAGGCATATTTAAATATATGCATATAATATATACTTACATATAGTTTATAATATATTGGTATATTATCATAAATTATTGTATTATATAATATAGTATAATAATATATTATATTATATTATATTGTGTACAATGTATTATATATAATAATATATTATTATATGTATTGTATATATTATTATATTATGTTATATATAATATATTATAATATATTATAAACTGTGTATAAACTGTATATAATATATATAAAAGACAAACAAATAAAAATTATTAGCAAATGGTTGTTGAACTCCTACTATATAGCTTAATTTATTCTAGATACTGCGATAAATTCTTATTTATTTATTTATTTATTTATTTATTTTTGGCTGCATTGGGTCATCATTGCTGTGTGCAGGCTTTCTCTAGTTGCAGCAAGTGGGGGATAATCTTCTTTGCAGTGTGCGTGCTTCTCATTGCAGTAGCTTCTCTTGTTGTGGAGCATGGGCTCTAGGCACTCCAGCTTCAGTAATTGTAGCACGCAGGCTCAGTAGTTGTGGTTCGTGGGCTAAGAGCACAGGCTCGGTAGTTGTGGTGCACGGGCTTAGTTGCTCTGCGGCATGTGGGATCTTCCCGGACCAGGGCTTGAACCCCTGTCCCCTGCATTGGCAGGCTGATTCTTAACCACTGCGCCACGAGGGAAGCCCTATGCATGTATATAAATTCTTTATATATCATATGTCATTTAAGTCTTAAATTTGTTTTATGTGAAATAGGTCACATATACAAAAGATTGGCTGTAACATGTGTGGAGTTCAAACAATAAAAATAAATGGAACCTCCATGTGCCACTTCCCAGCTTACGCTGTGTCACAACCGAGATCTCTATGCCCTGCCTGATCACAGGTCCTACCCCACTCCTCAGAAGTAACTGCTATACTGAAATCTGCATTAATAATTCTCTTGCTTATCTTTAAAAAAAATGTGGTAAAAGAAAAAAAACCCATGTAGCACGAGATCTACCCTCATAACAAAATTTTAAGTGTACAGTAGTGTTAACTGTAAGCACATGTAGTCAGATCTCTAGAACTTTTTCACCTTGCATAATTGAAACTTTATACACATTAAGCAATGGCTCCCCATCACCACAACACCCGCCCCTGGCAACCACATTTCTGCTTTCTGTTTCTATGGGCTTGACTACTTTGTATACCTCATGCAGTATTTGTCCTTCTGTGACGGGCTTTTTTAACTTAATGTCCTCAAGCTTTATCCATGTTCTCACATGTGATAGAATTTTCATCTTTTTAAAGGCTGACTAATGTACCACTGTATATATGGCACATTTTCTTTATCCATTCATCTGTTGACAGACATTTAGTTTGCTTCTACATCTTGGCTATTGTGCATAATGCTGCAATTGAAGATAGGAGTACAAATACCTCTTTGGATAATTACCCCAAAGTGGGATTGGTGGATCATAGTATGGTATTTCTATTTTTAATTTTTTGAGGAACTTCCATACTGTTTTACATTCCCACCACCAGTGCACAAAAGTTCCAATTTATCCACATTTTCACTAACACTTATTTTTGGTTGTTTTTTGATAATAGCCGTCCTAACAGGTGTGAGGTAATATCTCATTGTGGTTTTGATTTGTGTTTCTCTGATGGTTGGTGACATCTTTTCATACACCTGTTGGCCATTTGTATATCTTCTTTGGAGAAAATTTTATTTAAGTCCTTTGCCCATTTTCAAAATTGAGTTATTTGGGGGTATTTTTGCTACTGAGTTGTAAAAGTTCTCTATATGCTTTGCATATTAAGTGCTTATGAGATATATAGTTTACAAATAAATTTTTTCCATTTTGTAGGTTTCCTTTTCACTCTGTTTTTTATTTCCTTAGCTGTGCAGAAGCTTTTTAGTTTGATGCAATCCCATTTGTCTATTTTTGTTTTTGTTGCCTGTGCTTTTGGTGTCATATGCAAGAAATCATTGCCTAGAACAATGTCTTGAGGATTTGCCCCTATGTTATTGTCTAGGAATTTTACAGTTTCAGGTTTTGTGTCTAAGTATTCAAACTTATCTTTATTTTTTTAACATATAAATATGTATCCTTAATAATGCATGCTATGGTCTGAATGTTTGTGTTCCCCTGAAAATTTATATGTTGATATCCTAACTCCTAAAGATGATGGTATTAGGAGGTGGGGCCTTTGGGAGGTGCTTACATCATGACGGTGGGGCCCTCCTAAAGGGATTAGTGCCCTTATATAAGAGGCTCCAGAGAGATCCTTTGACCCTTCTACCACGAGAGGATACAGTTAGAAAGTTCGGGCTATGAACCAGGAAAAGGGCTCTCACTAGAACACAACCATGTTGGCACCTTGATCATGGACTTCCCAGCCTCCAGAACTGTGAGCAACAAATTTCTATTGTTTATAAGCCACCCAGTCTGTGGTATTTTGTTATAGCAGCCCAAACAGACTACGACAATGCATTTCTTGATTTGTCTGGTTTTGAACTTTTTATAAATGGTGTCATATTGTATATATTCTTCTGTGATTTACTCTTTCTTGCTCATTGTTATGTTTCTGATATTCATCCATGTTGATGTGTGTAGCTGTGGTTTATTATTTCTGCACTAAAATATTAAGTTGTATTATTACTCTACAATTTATGTACCCATTCTACTGTTAATGAATATTTGAATAGTTTATAGTCTATTTTTTGCTATGATGAATGTGACTATACATGACTTCTGGGCATGCAGGAAAGAGTTTCTCAGATAAATACCTATGTGTGGAAGTACAGTGTCTTAGAATACATACATTCTTATTCTTCTCTATATATGTTAGCTATGTTAGTGTAGGCTAGCATAACAAATAGAAACAAAAGTACATATTTGCTCAAATCCTAAAGAACTTTATTTTCTTACTCACATAACAGCTTAAGTGCATTCTTGCAGGGACCCGGGTCTCTTCCAACTTGTGGGAGTGCTGTTCCTCTTCATTTGACTTTGGCAATGCAGAGGGAAAGGGAATGTGAAAAAAGGTGAGCCATTTCTTAAAAGCCTGAAAATGACCCAAGTACTTCTGTTCACATTCATTGTCAATATCTGTGCCACACCTGCCTGCAAAAGGGCAGGGATGACCCCAGGTTCCTTAGCCACTTCTCAGAAGTAATTCAATACTTGGGAAAGGGAGAATGAATTTTGGAGGACACCTAGCAGTCTGCCAAATAAGGTCAAGCCAAGTGTTTTCCAGAATAACTGTGGCCATTTAAATGCCCACAAGCAGTGCTTTAAAATTCCTGACACCACACATCCTTGCCAATAGTTGGTATTGCCTGATTTCAAATGTTTTCACAGTATAACATTTCTCTGATTATCATTTAGAATCATTTCATGGCTTCATGGACTATTCATGTTTTGTCTTCTGTGAAATGCCTGTTTCTATTTTTTTTTTACCTTTTTTTCTATTGAATTTCTTTTTTCCTCTTTCAATTTTTAATCTGTATTCACTCTGAAAACTAATTCTTTTTTTAGAGTTATATGTATAGAAAATAACATCTCATAGTTTGTGTTTTTTCTTTACATTCTATTTATATTGTGTTTATTTATTTTAATTTTTTGTGGTACACAAATTTTACTTTATTTTATTATTTTTTTTAACATCTTTATTGGAGTATAATTGCTTTACAATGGTGTGTTAGTTTCTGCTTTATGACAAAGTGAATCAGCTATACATATACATATACATATATCCCCATATCTCCTCCCTCTTGCATCTCCCTCCCATTTATATTGTGTTTAGATGAGGAGGGACCTGAATTTACATTTATTGTCAAGTTTGGCAATTTTTTATTTTACTATTTGTGCCTTTGTGTCTTGTCTTGAAAAATTATTTTTCACTCTGAGATGATCCATGTAGTCTCATGTATTTTCTCCTAAAAGTCTTGAAGTCTTGCTTTTTTGCATATGTTTTTAATAGTATATGTGTGTGTGTGTATCCATTTTAAATGGTGTGAGGTAGGGACCCTCACATGTGTGTGTGCCTGTGGGTGTGTATATATATATAATGGTATGAAGTAGTTGTCAGGATTTCTGATCCAGTAGGGGATGAATGCGGTCTAAGAATTTACATTCTATCAAGTTCCCAGTGATGCTGATACTACTGCTCCACTTTGAGAGCCACTGTTCTATAAAAGAGACAGTAAGTCCCCTACATACGAATGAGTTCCATTCTGAGAGCGTGTTCGTAATTCCAATTTGTTCATAAGTCCAACAAAGTTAGCCTAGGTACCCAGCTAACACAATCGGCTATATAGTACAATACTGTGATACGTTTTTCAACACAAATAATACATTAAAACAAATAAACACAAAAAATAAAGAAAACATTTTTAATCTTACAGTACAGTACTTTGAAAATTACAGTAGTACAGTACAACAGCTGGCATACAGGGGCTGGCATCAAATGAACAGGCAAGAAATAAAGATACTGTACTACTGTACTCTATATAGTACTATACAGTAAAGTACACAAAAACACAACCACTTGTAGAGGATGCACGCATGTGACACTGTATGCCAGACACGTGAACAATCACTTATGTGATTGGACATGTGCACACACGTTTGCATCTTTGAAAGTTCACAACTTGGTTTGTATGTAGGGGACTCACTGTACAGTTTTCTACACACAAGTCTCCACCCTCTCTCCCACAGTCCTACCACAACATACAGTGTAAGTTTATCTAGAACAACAACTCTTTGAGATTTGAAAACAAAAATACTACTAACCCTTCAATTAAATTAGCCATAAGTATTTTCATTAGATGAGGGGGGAGTAAGGCAGAGGAAAGAATCTAGGATATAATTTAATGACGAGGAAATGGAGCCCACATAAGTCAAAAGGCTGGTCCAAGATCACACAGTTCATGGCAAATAGTCCATCAAATCTTCACCACATAAAAATGGCACTAAAAATGCAAAATCCACCTTGAGAACACTTATCCCTGACCTAAACTGAGGAAACAGAACTAAATCCCCAAAAGCAAATGACACTTAAGAGATCTAAACACTGAAGGAACATGTCTCTTTGTAAATGTTTCATTTTTTTTGAAGCAAGATATACTACTGTGAAGTTGAGACAAAAAATTTAGAAACAATAAAAGTATTTATGATAATGGGTGAGAAACCCATTAAGAATTTTATTAGATAAGGATGACAAAATTAACTTTCTCTGTTTTCATTTTGGTATCACTGAACATTTGTGTTTCCATAATTAAAGTTGCAATGAAAAGAAAATTGGACACAGGGCATTACCCTTTTCCCTCTGCAGGGTGGAGGAGGATGATTTCTTTTCCCTTGAAAGATGAGGGAGGCCTACCATGGGTTTAATTAAGGAGCGTGTTGTATGCAGAAAAAGAGCAAAGCCTTAAGGTAACAGCCTCCAACTTAATTCCCCATGTTGAGTGGTACTTACATGCTTGGGCTCTGGCTCACATGGATAATGTGATTTTGAATCTGTCTCTACCACTTGCTCATGGTACTGGGCAGGGAACTTTACATCTGCATCCTTCACTTTTCCTTTTTGTGAAGCGGTTGTTCGAAGAGTACCTAGCACCTAGGAGCTATACAATGAGATGATCCATTCCTTAGAACAGTGTTTAGCACTTGTGATGCGGGGGGGGGGGGGGGGCGGGTGTGGCCTGGATATCAGCTGTCATCCACCCTTGGCACTGAATGGTGTGACTTCAACTACATATGGGAAATTGAGCCACACGTCTGAAAGGATTTTGATTTTGAATATATTTATCCATTCAGTCTCTCACTCAAAGTTCTCTGCCAAGCACTCTGCTTTTATCTCCTCTTGTGGCACCAGAGACAAGACCCAGATACCTGCCACAGCCTCTGTAGTTGCTGATGGGGCAGAAATTGTAGTTTTAAAAGGATGCTGGGGTAATGTGTTTGGTGGAAAAACAAAGAACAAAAACAAAGAGTAAGTTTAGAGAGGAGAAATACAAAGAGAGAGAAGATGACCAATGAAAGAAAAGAAGAGAAAACAGATTTTTTTTTTCCTTAGCAAAGCTAAGAATATCCCAAGGGTTTCAATTTGTTGAGGGTCAGTCCCAGATGAACCTATATGGAGACTGAGTTCACGGGGCCTCTGATGTTCACCTCTATATTTATTATTGCTGATACACAAGTGTGAATTGTTAGTCATTTGCTTATCTTGTTTGGTTAAAGGCAAGAGGAAGCATTTTGCACATGGCTTCCTGGGAGGATGCTGTTGAAGTGGGGAATACGAGGTCCTACGTGAGCTGGACCCTTAGCCTGGACCCAGAAATAGGAGTGGACCCGCTAGAGAGATGACGGGTGTAGTCAGAATCCAGAGGACCATCAGATACGGGATCTTATGGGACCTGAGCCACAGCAATTGTTCTGCGGGTGCCAGGTTTCACGATACAATTTGGCTGATGGGCAGCCATGCCTCCCTTACTCTGACCCTGACCATGGAGGACTGTGGGCCCTAGCCGAGGAGGGTTCTGCATCTGGCAGAGCACAGGAGAACCTCTGGCACACAGCAGTGCTTTGCACATTTGTGGTTATTATTTTTTTTCTGGAATTCACCAAGAACATATTTACTCTACTGCAGTACTTCTGGGTAGTCCTTTTCTAGAATATTCTTCTACAATTGTTCCCAGAAAGGAGCAAGGTCATTTTTCTCTCTGATACTAAAAAAATCCACTACTCTACATTTTTTGTATCAGCAAATCAAGAACATGAATTAAGCGACTATTGAACTCCAGTATCTTTAGAGGGATATACAATAAAAAGAAAGAAAAGAAAGAAAGAAAGGGAAGGAGGAAGGAAGAAAAGTAAGATAAATGGGACTGCCGCAGAAGAGCTTGACTCAGCCAGAATTATTCATTGATTGGAATTTTGTTATAAGAATTTATTTCCATTTATTTATTTGTTTGATTGGATTCATTCATTCATTCATTCATTCATTTATGTTAGCATGGAGTCGTGGACACTTGCTTTATTCCAACGGTTAGAATAGATTGTTTTTATTCATTTTATGTCTGGAATTGTCCCAGGTTTGGTCATTAGGGGCCCTTCACATTGTCTTCTGTGCTCTTTTGACCTGCTCCTGTGCAATACTTTTTAAGATACTTAGAAAGTGTTTCTGGCATCACAAGTTGTTCTGGGTTCACCTTGTTTTATTTTCCCTGCCTTAGTCTGGGAATCAACCATTTCTCCAAGGAGCTCTGATTCCTTATCTTAGACAAGTGTATGTACAGGATCTGCATGTGAGGTATGGAAAAACACTTTGTAAAATGTGACGGATAACAAAACAGAAAAGAAAATCAGATAAGGGCGGTGTGTCCTCAAAGCGGAGCACAGTGGAATCACGAGACTCCCAATAAGTGTTTGTTGTTAATGCGGCTGAATTTTTAAACCAAATATAATCAAGTGGCAAAATGCTTAATTCAGGCAGTGTGGGTAGTGTGCCAACTGTCTCGGTTTGCCAGGTACTGAGGAGTTTCCCAGAGCACTGGATTTTCAGTATGAAAATGGGAAAAGTCCCAGGGAAACCAGGAGGAGTCGGTCCCCTTAATGTGGTGAATTAGTGTGATGGTTAATTTATGTCAACTTCACTGGCCACGGGGTGCCCAGGGGAAACATCATTTCTGGGTATCTGTAAGGGTGTTTCTGGATGAAATCAGCATTTGTACTGGTGGACGTGAAAAAGTAGACGGCCCTCCGCAATGTCAGAGGGCCTCATGCAATCCGTTGAGGGTGAGAATGGTACAGAAGACAGAGGAACAACAAACTCACTCCCCTTTTTTTTTTTTTTTTTTTTTTGCGGTACGCGGGCCTCTCTCTGCTGTGGCCTCTCCCGCTGCGGAGCACAGGCTCCGGACGCGCAGGCTCAGTGGCCATGGCTCACGGGCCCAGCCGCTCCGCGGCATGTGGGATCTTCCCGGACCGGGGCACGAACCCGTGTCCCCTGCATCCGCAGGCGGACTCTCAACCACTGCGCCACCAGGGAAGCCCTCACCCCCTTTATTGCCCTGTCTCACTGTTGAGCTGGACCCTCTCCTCATCTTTTCCTGCCCTTGGCCTGGGATTTACACCCTTGGTTTCCCTGGTTCTCAGGCCTTTGGACTTGGACTGAATTACACTATGTGCTTTCCTGAGTCTCCAGCTTGCAGATGGCAGATCGTGAGACTTTTCAGCCTCTATAGTCACATGAACCAAATAAATCCATATCCATATATATAATATATATATATATATATATGTATACACCATATACTATAAATATATTGTATATATATTTATACCAACTGTATTAGTCAGGATTCTAATATATATCCATATCTATATGTAGATAGTCAGGGTTTTCTATGTATGTCTATATTTAGAGATAGTCAGGGTTCTGTATATATATCTCCCATTGATTCTGTTTCTCTGGAGTTCTTTGGAGAGCCTGACTAAGGCTGTTGTTCAGGGAAAGGGGAGATCAGGGCAAGCTGCATTCGTTAGAGGAGTCTTCCAGGGGAGACATTTGAGGCATTAAAATATCCTAAGAAACCCCCCTTTTCTCCTTCCACATCTCAAACCGTGTCACTCACTGTGAGTGGTTTTTACAGCATGCGTTTCCTCCACAGCGCCTGATTCTCTGCTCTCTCCTCACTGAGCTGTAAATAATAGTTTTGGACTTCAGACGTTGCTCAGATAAGCTGTGATTGAAAACACGGTCTTTGCCAATGGAACATGTCTCTTTGCCAGTGACAGCCTGTTGGAGCAGGAGGTGGGGAGGCCAGATGCACAATTACTACTGGGCTTCCAACAGCATCCCATTTGAGGTTCACAGAAGCACAACTAAATCAACAAAGATTTTGTTTCCAGCGTCACTGGTCCAGCTGTGGAGGTATCTTGGCTCTTCCTATGAAGTATTTCCCACAAGGGCTGGGTGGAGAGGTTGGAGGATCAGGGTAGAAAAGGTTGAGAGATGAATAAATCCTAGGCTTAGACAGAAATTCAAACATCTTGTTAATCTCCCTGTCCTGATGTGCAAACTGTATAGTTGTCTCCATAGTACAGATTCAGAAGCTGCGACTTCTGGAATGATTTTTTTAAATTTTTATTTTATATTGGAGTATAGTTGATTCACAGTGTTGTGTTAGTTTCAGGTGTACAGCAAAGTGATTCAGTTATACAAATACATATATCCTTTTTCAAAGTCTTTTCCCATTTAGGTTATTGAAGAGTATTGAGTAGAGTTCCCTGTGCTGTATAGTAGGTACTTGTTGATTAACTATTTTATATGTAGTAGTGTGTATATGTCCATCCCAATCTCCCAGTTTCTCCCTCCCCTGACCCTTTCCCCTTTGGTCACCATAAGGAATGATTAGCTGTCACATCTAAGAGGCTAAAGAGATGGGCGAGCTTTTGCGTCCTAGAACAGTGCTCATTTACCACAGTAATGCTGCCTCAGTTATGTTCCTAACTGACACTCCCTACACCTTTTTTTTTTTTTTTTTTTCTTTTTGTGGTACGCGGGCCTCTCACTGTTGTGGCCTCTCGCATTGCGGAGCACAGGCTCCAGACGCGCAGGCTCAGTGGCCGTGGCTCACGGGCCCAGCCGCTCTACGGCATGTGGGATCCTCCCGGACCGGGGCACGAACCCGTGTCCCCTGCATCGGCAGGCGGACTCTCAACCACTGCGCCACCAGGGAAGCCCTCCCTACACCTTTTTGAAATCCATAATGCACATGATGAGAAATTCTTCATTCAAAAATATGTACTTAACCCAGATTTCTCCATCTTATTTGAGCATCAGACTCTTTCTTCACTAGATGCTTATTTTGAAATCACAGAATGCAGAGTCCAAGAAAGTCGTCATGGGTGGGAAATTTGTGATTAAAAAAATAGTGAAAATCACTCATGTTGATGGAGGCATGCAAATGCTACAGCCACTAATGAGGAATTGTCTTAGGTGCTAAATCTGAAAGGTTGATATCACTGAAGGGCATTTTGATTGGTTGAGCTATGGTTCACTTTAGGTGATAGAATACCTCCCCCTTTCCCAGCGGTATTTGTTTGCAATCCTGTTGTTCAGCCACAGGGTGAGGACAGCAGCAGTAAGAGGTGTTTCATTAAGGCTCTTGGGCACAAGTGCTGCTCCTTTAGGTGCAGGTGAAAGAGTGGGAGACAGAGTCGGGAGGAGAATCAATCTCCCCCCTTGATGGAGAATTCTGCGTAGGGCTGGCCCATCAGGGATGTGTGGTTTGGAAAGCATTAGGAGACAGCACCCCTGACGGACACACTGACCTTCTCATACAGGGAATTTCTCCTATCAGTGATAAAAAGGCAACCCCAAAAGAACAGTGTAGAGAGGCTGAGAAAAGGACCTTGACAGAAGTGAACTAACCAAAGTTTTGAGCACAAGATGAGAGCTCAAGGTTATTGGTGGTTAGAAATCAGAAAAATGCCAGTTTAAACCACAAGGAGCTACCCCTTCCTGCCAATTACACTGGTGAAAATTAGAGGGCTGGGTAACACCGACCCTGATGGGATGTGGCCTATGGGGGATGCCTCTGACCTCTTTACAGTGGGGCTGGGCCAGTAGGAGGCACCAACTATGGGTCAGGAGGCAGGAGGGGAGTGTGGTCGGTAACTGTGTATTAACCAGCTCTCTCCCTGCAGGGTCACTTGGGATTGTCGGGGTCCCATGCCAGAGGGCACAGCTTCTGCCCCACAGCCCTCTCCGCACTGGACTGGTCCTGCTGGGCTCCACTGATCACTTCCTCCTCTCACTCCCTGCAATCTACTCACACCTCTGTAGATAAAGCCTTTCTGAAACACTCTTTACTTACCCAGTTGAACGTGCTATCTTATTCCAATTTTGATGGTGACTAATACCCAATGAATAGGGAAAACAACAACAGCTTCCCCAGAGCTACTAGTAGAAAAATTTAGTAAAATCACTGCTCATTTTCCCAAAACTTTAAAAAACAGATAGCTGACCTTAAATGCTCCCCGCTCCCAAAAGACAGTAGGCCATATAATTTCTCCCTTAACACAAATATTCCTGTTCCCAATACCTGACCAACATAACCAAGAATATTACAGAATAGTCTCACTTATGAATATAGAACTATGTGATTTAAAACATCTCAATTTAACAATACATCAAAATAATAAATATAAAATAATAAATATAAACCATGAAGGACTTACTCCAAGTATAAAAGTGATCAATATTAATGAAACATATTAATATATTATTACTATAGCTTATAACATTCATCTCAAAAAAGTGAATGTATAAATCAATAAATGAATGGATATAAAAGAGCACTTTATTGTATTCAATCCATTATTATATAAAAAGTGTCAGTATGGGAAGGGAAGACTTCTTCCTTAAAGTAACAAGAGTAATTCCAAGCTAGCTGTTGACATGCTCAAAGGAGAAAGAAGCCCTATCAGCAATCCTTTTGAAACAAAGTGCCTAGAAAAAAATGCCTCATCTGCCTTTTAATTTAGTTTACTTTTGGAAGTTCCGAGAAGCAGTTGCAGGTAGCTTGGCCATCAAAGGGGCTGGAGTCTGGTTTTAACCTCAAAGGACTCTAGAGGACCTGGAGGCAAACTGGTCCTCCCTGCTGCCCGGCACTGCCAGGGGCAACGCTTGCTTCCCCACCTGGTGCTGGTCTGGAAACGCACCGCAGCCGAAAACAGAAAGCTCCACTTTATTCCTTAGGGGTTTTCCTATCCAAACTCCTCATTTTACATGTAAGAATACTGAATTTCAGACAGAAGTGAGTTCCTCAAGAGAAAACACCTACTGGCAGAGTTAGGTGAGCACCTACTGTTCACTCATCAAACAACCCTGGCAAAGTGATCTTATTGTGACCTTTTTGCTGGCCGGGAGGCTAAGGCTTGGAGACACACAGCTGGCCTGAGATCATAGAGAACAGGGAGCCAGAGACAGACAGAGAGACACGACACTCAGGACAAGCTTATTATTTTTATCTTTATTATATTTTATAAAATAATTTTATAAGTTTTGCATCCCTTTTCAATATTTGTTCAACATTTATTTAGAGGTTAGAATTAGGGTGCCGTCTACCATGGCAAGGGCGGATGGCCAAAGCAGAAGTCCAGAGTAGGACCACGTTTATGTCTTAGTCTGACAGGTTGGCACATCCTTGGAAATCTGGTTCTGAGACAGGGTTTTGGATTGGAATCCACATTTGCTGGTTCCTGGGGCTGAGTTCTGCACCCTGGCACTCAGCTCTCCTGGTTCCCAGGCAAGACTACTTTCCTTGGGAACCACCGTCTGAAAATCGAAACTAAACATTGCTCTGTTTGTCCTCTCCCAGCTCATTCCAAGGGTACTTCTGATCTACCCGCTTTGTGCCAAGTAATGAGCAAGAGACCAGGCAGCTGGGGTCTAGATGGGCCTAGAGGATGAGCTCAGGCTGAAACATACAACTGCCATTGCAGTATTCCATTCAGCAGTTGTCTCTGGAAATCCCAGCCCTTTCTGACAGCTGGCATGAAGGTCTTCAGAAACCCTTTCCAGGCTGGTTCCTGTGTTTGACCTCCTGCTTGAAGGAGCTAGTCCACTTCCTCCCCTTGGGCTTCAATAGGCCTGCTTCAGTCTGATTTCGGCTTTGGTTCCTTTCTTACAGAGGAGGGTTTCCTCTGCACAACTCCAAGGAACCATTACCCCGGGCATTTTCCACCCCCAGCTCTCTGTTCCCTTCTGCTAGGATGCCACCTCTTCTCCACTAGAAACATTTCCTGGAACACAACAGGAAGTGTCACCATTTTCATGGGTTCATGGGTTCATGTCACTAGCCAGGCTTGTGCCTTGCTCTGTCTACCTATCGGTGTCAAGGTCAGCTCCCAGCAGCACCAGTACCATCCCAAGAAGAGGTGCTGGTGACAGAAATACTGCAACTTGAGTATCTTCATTATATTGACTCCTTGATACTCAATTAACAGCAGTAATCAGAAAGCACTATTTCTAAATATTTGTTCAACACTGTCCCCAGAGGCTCCGTGGTGTAGATCAGGACCTTCAGGCTCACTGCCTCTACCTACCAGCTGGTGTCTTCAAACTGGTGCCCTAAACTTTCTGGGTTTTATTCACCTTCCGGGTGGTTGGAAACCGAGGTTGCCTGCTTGCAGCCAGCCTTGCGTTTACTGTCTTCCTGATCCCCGCCTGGCCGCCTCCAGTCCCCTCTGCTGCAGTGCTTTTTGCTTGAGCCAAACAGACAGGGCTTGCTGCCCGTCAACACAGTGTGCATTTGCCCCCTGCCGTACCTGGAATGCCTTTCCCACCGATCTGATCTGCGTTTTCCTGTATTCCGCGCATGCTTCAAAATGCTTCCAAGGTGGCAAATGTTATGACGTGCCTTGGATCTTGTAAGAGTTGGGGAACACATCAAAAATTCTGGCAGTTTGCAATGCAGTCTGCCTCAGCTTGTACTTTCTGGCAGCCTGCTCAAATCTGTTACCTGGGATGCATGCAGAGCTTACACCCACACACTTATACATAGCTGTATGTGCATATGAATACAGACATATATATATATACGTATATATGTCACATACCTATCTATGCATCTGTCTGTCTATATCACTTATTCTTTACGGCGAGCCCATGTCATTTATCTCTTACTGCTCCCAATAGCACTGTTGGATATGAAATATTATTACTCTCACCTTTCAGAAGAGGACACTGAGATTCAGAGACTACGTAATTTGTTCCTTTTTTCTTCTGAGTTTAACTTATTAGACCTCCAGGACCACATCTCTTACAAGCACCTTCTCTAGAGTGCCTGTTAAATGAATAAACACATGTCTTAAATACATGAATGAGTAAATGTCTACAAATGCTGCTGTGTGATCATCTTTGAGACCTATTGCCTGGTTTCTTTTGGGCCCACACATGCAATGTCAGGGCTGGGTTTCTTGGCTTCTACCACGTATTCGTTTGAGGAATAATTTAGAAGTGTGACCAGGAGGTAAAACATCGGTCTGACTCTGGGTTAACCAGTGTTCCCAATTAGGCCATGATGTGCAGTGCTTGTAGCTAAATACAGTGTGGTTTCAGAGATAACTCAGCTAGTAGTCCATGGTCTCTGTTATCTCCTTCCCTGGCATTTCCCTGATGAGTGTATAAATCCCGGTGGAATCATGGCCTCCATTTCTTTAATGAGGCCTTTAAAAACTGGGGAAAATTACAGCAGCAGATAAGATTGGCTTTCCTGTATACCTACTTTGTAAAGGTTTCTCCTCCCCCCAGTGAAGTAAATGCCATTTGATAGACCCAGGAGTTGAATTTCATATGAATTGGCTGGGCCACATGATTGAGTTAATTCTTCCAGCAGGAAAGGAGTATTAAAAGCAGTTTCTGTCTCCCCTGATCTGATGGGTTACAGAAATGGAAATATTCCTCTCCTCTAGTAAAGAGTGAGGTAGAGTGCAAGAACTTGGCTTTCATAATCATGGACCAGGTAATAATCCTCTCATGACTGGTGCTTACTAAGTCCCTCTATGAGTTAGTCACCGGCCAGGCATTGAGGTTAGAGTAGTGACAAAGGAGCTTAGGGAAAATTCCACCCTTGCGCGGAAAGCACTGAGAAGGATAAATAAGTAGGAGGGATACATAACCTGATGGGCGGGACAGTTGTCTGTTGGGTACCATTTCCAACACCTTATATGCTCTCCTTGGTGCTGAAAGCATGGGAACCTGTTTCCTCCAATCCCTTGCCAACAGGATTCTGGTTTACATTCTGTTCCGAGAGGCTCACATGTAAGATTTAGAAAGAGGGAGATAAGTGGAAGATATTTTCACAATGACAGGTGGAACCAAGGGTTTGGGCAGACACCTGATTTTGCAGAGCAACACCTGTTGGTGGTGCTTCAGACAGCTGTGACAGGAGCTGTGGGTTCCTGACCCAAGGGACAGTGGAGTGGCGGTATCTTCTTTCCTTGAAAGGTAATCGTG
Source organism: Mesoplodon bidens (assembly GCF_964165515.1). Taxonomy (NCBI): domain Eukaryota; kingdom Metazoa; phylum Chordata; class Mammalia; order Artiodactyla; family Ziphiidae; genus Mesoplodon; species Mesoplodon bidens. Next base: position 39,296,653 of record NC_138171.1, read on the forward strand.
TATTGCAGAAGTAGAAATGGTCTTTCATGCCCTCTGCTTCTTCAGTCCTCGATAATATGCTTGGGGAACACTGAGACTCTGAGTATCGGAGATTCTAATGAAGAGGAGAAGCTTCCCCTGCCCCTCGTCCCCACCCAATTCTACTAAGACCTCTTAAAAGCAGAAGCATCCCTTCCATTCATGAGGAGGCTAGTCTCCTGTCCCTTAAGGATCCTGCAGTGACTTCATCTGAGGCAGTTACTTTGCAAAGAACCATCCTCAATAAGACCCTCATGAAGTACCCCCACCACCCTTCACTGTCTCCAGACTCAACTGGATAAAATCCTAACGTATCCCAGAGAGATATGTATAAGGTCTGACCTGGGAGGAGAGTTTACATACCAAAATAATATTGTGTTCATTAGTATTGGTAGAGACTCAAGAAATATGTGTGGGAATGGATTCCAAGAAGTATAGATCAGAGAAGTATCTATTGGAAATCTGGGAATATTTATCTTTGAGGGGAGGCTCCTAGTAATTCCATTCCAAATGGTATACCTTAAGGAGTGACTGAGTAAATACAGGCAGGACCACATTTCAAGAGGGAAAGTGTGTCACTTTATCAGAGAAAAACCATAACTGAGACGCAGGCTGAGGGCAAAGGGATCATAGATTGAATAGAGCAAGAAGGAAGTTCTGAAAACCAATTGTGGCCTCATTGCAGTTGCAAACAAGGAAACAAACAAAAGAGGACTTTAAAATACATGCATAGGGCTTCCCTGGTGGTGCAGTGGTTAAGAATCTGCCTGCCAATTCAGGGGACACGGGTTCAAGCCCTGGTCCGGGAAGATCCCACATCCCGTGGAGCAACTAAGCCTGTGCACCACAACTACTGAAGCCCGTGTGCCTAGAGCCCGTGCTCTATAACAAGAGAAGCCACCACAATGAGAAGCCTGTGCACCACAACGAAGAGTAGCCCTCGCTTGCCGCAACTAGAGAAAGCCCACGCGCAGCAACGAAGACCCAACACAGCCGAAAATAAAAACAAATAAATAAATGGAAAAAAAACATGCATAGTTTCTTCCTTGCTTTGTTATTCAAATATTTGCTACTAATTATGAATGTTTAATTTCCTCTCCTCTTCTCATACTGTCTATATAAGGAATATTGGTGGTGGATATTAAGAGTGATGGAGACTGAATGGAATAGATGGAGACTGCGATCATCACCGTTAATGATGAAGGAGGACTCCAAAGTCTGTGCTCACTCCACTATTTCATGCAACCATCAGTATAGAAAATGTGTAATTAAACGACAGGCTCAGAGACCCGTTATGTTTCGCCAAGACACCAAACAACTCCCAGATTTCATGGCTTAAAGTGTGAATATCTGCCGGAAGTCTGCAGGTTGTCTGCAGCTCTGTTGGGCTGGGCTGCGTGCCATGTATCTTCTCATTTCTGGAACATGCTCTTCTCATGAATGTAGAATCTCAAGAAGCCTGGAAGAAATGGGCAGTGCCTCTTAAAGCCTCTTCTTGGAAATGTCCCCTGTCATTTCTGCTCATATTCTTTTGACCAAAGCAAGACATAAGCCCAAGCCCATATGGATGGGGTGGGAAAGTGAACTTCTTCCACAGAGCTGGAGGAAAAGGGAGGAGGGATCTTTGCTGACGGATAATTCCATCTGCCACCATGTTACAAACCAGTCTTGTAATGCTTCCTGCCTTCTCTGTAGTTTTCTTTTGTTTCTTCATTGTCCTGGATTATTTGCTTTTAACTCAGCATCACCACAACTGCCTTTTTACAGCCTTCTCTGCATTGCAGGAGAGAGGCCTGGAGATAGATGTCTCAGAATCTCTATCTTTATGTGGTTCCAGGTTAGATCCTCCCAAAGACAGGGCAAACAAGTACATTTCAAAGACAAAAAAGAAAGAGAAGCCACCACCACCACCATCATCATCATTATCATTGATAGCATTGCACGTAGCCACATGGGCAGATGGCCAATATGAAATTTGTAATACCTTTTGGGCAAACTCTGGGAATTCACCTGTCTTGATATCATCGGCAGCTGACACTGGTGATGTTGGAACGCGCTGAGATTCCTGAGATCTGCTGTGGATTTCAGATGAGCTTTTGTTCATTACCTCCTTCTCAGAGCTTCCCTAACAATCATTATTGCAGTGCTTCGAATGATTATGTAAGCTTTTCACGCACTCTATAAAAGGCCTTCCTACTTGGAATACCTAGAGTGGCTTCTGTTTTCTCAATGGAATTCTGACTTATGTTATATTTGATCAAATTTTGGATATCTTCCCTCATAATAAAAATGACTAAATGTTGCCACTTCTGGGTGCCAAACACCAAGGCTATAATTATCAGGTAGGGCTTCCCCTGTGCATTTTTAGACAAGGAGCAAAAAGTGAAGATCTTTCAGATCTTAATTCAGGTCTGTAAGAAATTGATGGCAAGAAAATGTTTCCAGAATTACTAAACACCTACTTGGTAGGATGAACTGCATATGCTTTTCTCTCCATATGCGTATGCAAAGAACCACAAAGAATGAACCACAAAGAAAGAACCACAGAGCTTCAATTGATCCTCTGTGAGAACTAACAGTGAGACTTAACTGGTATGGCTAAAGGTCTAACTCTTGTTCAGAGCTCTCTGGTTCTGGGGGATCTCATGTGTCCAGTGGTCTACTCCCCAACACTGTACATCAGCTCCAGAACCTGTCTGATGCATCTCAGAAGGTCCTAGCAATTCTTTAGTCTTCACTTGAAGTCTGGAACCACCGAAGTCTTTGCTTTGTTTTGTATCAAAGAGAGCTTGGGTGCCCAGAATGGATGAATCCTAATCCATGATTCACATCACACTCATCTTTGGTCCATGCACAGTATTTAATTATCTATTTGTCCATGAGGGTATCTTAATTGTGCAATCAGCATCCATGAACCCATCATTCTTAGATCCTGTGGAAGCTTTCTCTTCTCCAATGTGCTCTGGAACATGCTGGCAGAATTTCATATCTTGGCAAAAATAGCTGTGTGATTTTTCAGGTGTCTCTTTAACCTCATCACCAGATCTATATCTTGGACAGAGTCTGCATTTTTTTCCTTGTCTATGAAAATAAGGAATATACATTTCAAACCCCTTTTTGCAGAAAGCATAATACCCTCCTAGTAGTCCAAGCTATAAGTGGATCAGTCTTGGGCAAAAATATAAATGCCCTGACATTTCTGCTCATCAGCATTAAAGTATCCCTCCAGCAATAGCAGATTGGGGCGTTTCTACATGATCAGTGTGGCATGGGTTATGATAAAACCTTGGGAACTCTGGACGAAGGAAGGAAGTGAACCTCGTGAATAAAAATATGCTTTTTTTTTTTTTTGCGGTTCGCGGGCCTCTCACTGTTGTGGCCTCTCCCGTTGTGGAGCACAGGCTCCAGACGTGCAGGCTCAGCGGCCATGGCTCACGGGCCCAGCCGCTCCACGGCATGTGGGATCTTCCCGCACGGGGCATGAACCCGTGTCCCCTGCATCGGCAGGAGGACTCTCAACCACTGCGCCACCAGGGAAGCCCAAAAATATGCTTTTTAATAGTAGATAAATGAATAAATAAGTGATTAATATTTAAGTATTCTTTAAATGAGGGTACATTTGTTAAACTTTAATCAAAGGAAATTATATATCAAAGGGCCTGACAAAATATAAATTTAAAAAACATACAAACAATTATCTCACTACTTAATTGCAAAATTTCAATTTTTTTAAAGCACGGATTTGAACTGAACTGATCATTAAATATACAAAACTGCATTTAAATAGGCCAATTTGCTTACCACCAAATTGAACAAAAAGTAGATTATGTAAAAAACAAAAGCAAACAAAATCTGGGAATTCTAAAATAAGTGGAAACAAAAGCAAATGAAATAATTGAATCAATTGAAATCCAAAGTAAAAAATATGTTTTCTCACATGATTATCAGGTAACCAAAAAGGTATTCTCTAACATGAATCTGAACCCAAACGCTCATCCTTTAAGATGTATTTAATCATTTCTAAAAGTGGTGACCATTTTCCATCCTGGAGGGCCAGATAATGTGATGTCTCATAATTTACTTTCATTTTAATTCAACATAAGTAGATAGATAGATGCTAGATAGATAGATAGATGATAGATAGTTAGACAGAATCTCTGTTGGATGCTGAGCAGCTGGAAAGGAATCTCAGAAATCTTATAAATCTTCTATCCTGTGGCCTTTCCCCTAAATCCAGGAGCTCTGCCCAATCCCCCAGGGAGAAAGAACTAACCGCCTTTTAACAGTGTCTATGGTAGAACAGAAATTTCCCTCATGGTGGACTGCACCTAAAGTGGACCTCAAAGGAAACCACCCACTGCAATTAGTACATCAAATTGCAGTCTTGAGGTAGAGTTCCTTCTTCTCTGGGAAACCTCAGTTTTTGCTCTTAGGGCCTTAAACTGATTGAATGTGGACCACCCACATTATAGAGGGTAATCTCCTTTACTCAAAGTCAACTGGTTGTAAAAATTAATCATATCTACAAAAACCCTTCGCAGCAACTTCTAGACCAGTGTTGGAACAAACAACTGGGCAGCCTAGCCTAGCCAAGCTGACACATAAAGTTAACCATCACAGAAGAGTGAAATAGCCAAGCCCTAGTGCAGGAGGTCATACTTATTTCAAAGCAACAGCTGAAGGAAGTGAGATGCAGCCATGAAGGAAGGGCTCTGAGTTAAGTGGGCTGGGACAGAAGTGGAAAGAGAGGCCATCCCATAATGCTCAACCTGGCAAGGTGATCTTCAGTCTGAAAGCCAGAGAATGAGATGTTCTATGACCTTTTCCATCCACAGGTGAAAAATCATTTCACTGACTGGAGCCACAGTACAATCTCAGAGTCCATTTCAATTTGTCGGCAGCCCACAGGAAAACAGCTTGCAAAGTTGTTAGACTGCATCAATTGTGAGGTTGCAGAAGGAAAAAGATAGAGTTCCAGCTGCCCCCATCCTATGGTCTTGAGATATTTTACCAGCCAGTTATTTAAAAAGTGAGCTCACCTTGCAGGGGCTTGTTCCTAACAGACCTTCTTACTCTGCCTCCAAACTGTTCGATCCTTATTCCTGCTGCTTGGGTTCTCCTTCTATTTACACTTCTCCTGGTTTCCCACTTTCCCAGTTTTAACTTTAACTGATATTTAGTGTTTCATATCCCTAGTGTTAATCAAACTGCTGTGTAAGAAATTGGGTCAGATTCACCCTAGATTTCTCCCTCTTCTTCCTCTCCCTTCCCTTTTTTCTACCTTTTCTGTGAAATCAGGGTGTATCTGTACTGTTGTTAATCCCTTGGGAACAACTTCCTCACTCCAGGCCACAGCTCTGTGGAATAATTACATCTACCCAAACTCACCGGCTTGGGATGGTTCAGGCAGTTGAATTTTGTGCTTTCGATGGTATATTAATGGTCAATTAATACTCGATATTATAGTTGTTTGGGGGATTGGTATGATATAGGGCTGAAAGTCAGAGAAAAACCAGAAATTTAAAACATTTACTTCCAAAAATCAGTAAGTGGGAGGGAAGTTCAGCTGATGACCCTGGAGGCAAGGTCAGGCAAGGCAGCCAAATCCTAAGAACCTGCAAACACAGCTGAGAGAATGGGACCAAGGTATAGATGTCCAGGCAGGGATAGGTTCTTGAAGGAATAATCCTGAGTGTGAACTGCAGGTCAGGGAAAAGAAACCCAGGCACAGTAGTGGAAGCAGGAAAGTGGGAGTGACATTAAGACAACAACTAAAAATATCTGCCTTGCTCTGGGCTGCTTTCCAGAGGCTCTCCACGTCAGTTCTTATTTCTTGATGCTTTAAAAAGAACATACGGTGCCTGAGAGTTAGAAATGATTCATTAAAAGGGCACAAGATGGAGCAAGTTTATTGGATTTTTAGTCAAGACAAAAGCTCATTTTAGAGGTTTCCAAGTGACCACTTTCACAGACACTTCACTTACTGAAAAGTGAAGGGGATATTTCTTTCACAAAATAGCCCTTTCTGTTCCCTTTAGAGTTCTGAAACTATTACCCCAACTACACATAAAATAGCACCGACCATTGCCTATTAATTGTGATAATGATGTTTTTCTCTCTTGGAATATGTGAAAACTTCAAGTTGAAGTTTGCAAATGGTCATCTCTGATAGTGAGCTTGACCGATGCTGACACTAGTTGGTTTCTGAGCCAGTTTCGTTGCAAGGCCAGGAGAAGTTCCTTACTTCCAACAAGGGGTGAATCAGAAGAACAAATTCGAGACCCACTTTTAACATTATCCAGCCATGTGAGCATAAGCAATTCACTTACCTTCTCTGAAGTTCAGTCTCAAAGGGATGTTGTTGTAACTCAGATGTCAGCCAGAATTATCCTTCCCCTTAGACTCTAGATTTTAAGATGGGTTTGCAACCCCATTCCATAAATTGTGAATAGCCCATTGTCCCTTGCAAGACAGATTCTGAAGATTCTGGGTGGATGTACATTCCCTGGTCACCCTGGCTCTAAGCTTTGGCGCTTACGCTTGCAGTGAAACTTTGTGATGTTGTTTCCCATCAGACAGACAGGGGAAATCATCCCCTCTCCTTGACTTCCTTCAAACCCTCCCCACTTACAAAAAAGGCCAATTTTATTGGGTATTCAAATGCAATCTATTTAAATAGGATATTCCACATCCTTGTTGTCTAAATCCATGGGACCTCCATTAAGCCAGACCCTCTTTCTCTTCTCTCTTCCTTCTCTGTTCTTCTCCCAATTTCTATTCATTCTGTTGCAGAACAGTTTGTTTCTCTTGGAGCACAGCCTCCTTCAGACCTCCGCCAGGGTCTTGCATTCTATAATGAGTGGCTCATAAAGGTATTTTCTGAAACAGATCTACCCTCCTCTCTAAAAAAGACTGACTCCAGTCTTTAGATACTAGTTGTTTTCACTCCCACTTTATGGTGACGAACTCATGGCACTAATCAACATGAACGCATATCAGGAACAAGCACCCAGGGACTTCCGAGCATGTGTATTATACTAGCACTTATGCTAAGAACTTCCACATCTGTCAATTCGCGTGTTGCTTTCAAATCTCCCAAACCTGGAGTCCACTTCCTAAACTGAGTTCACTACAGAAATCTATTATGCTGCCTCCCTCTGAGGTCTGGAGAGGTAGATATGTCTTCAGTTGAGACTAAAGATATTAATAAAATCAATGTCCTAAGTTGATTGAATGGATTAAGTGGAATATTGCCTGTGAAACAGGTACTAAAGAAATAAGCACCAGATGAGTGCTCAGCAAACATTGTCTCTAATTATAAAAATATTTACTAGCGTGGCTATTCTCCTATATTTCACTCTTACAAATATTCGTGAAATGACCATACTTACACACCTATTATTGTGTGAGGATGGTTTGTTTGCAGACTGAAATCAGACAGGTGTCAAGAGTCAAAGGGTTGAAAAGTCAAAGTAGTTGAAACTTTCTGTGGATATCACACAATTTCCCCTTAAGAATTGTATCACATTTACCCCCTCAGAGACCGTGTTTGAGAATGCCTGTTTAATTCAAACCTCCACCAACATAGGGTGTTATCAGCTTTTTTCATTTTTGTCAATATATGTAAGTTGTATTTTATTTTAATTTGCATTTCTTTATTAGTGAGGTTAAGCATATTTATATGCACTTTGTTTTATTCATGTTGTCTACTCATTTGTTCTTGAGATTTATTTGAGCATCTGTTACGTGCTGGGCCTGGTCCCTGTGCACTGGGGGTGTGGAACAGATAGGTTTCTGCTCTTGCCAACTGAGATTGTTTACTGATTTTTGTTCTTATTGATTTGTAAAGGCTCACTGCATCTTAAGGAAATTCATGCTTTGTCTACGATATGTGACAAATTTTGGGGGGTGATGGCATTTTTAAGGCAGAGGTTGATATAGGACATCTTTGCAGAGGGTAATACAGTGTTAATTCTCCAGAGGAGCATAGGTAGTTCTTCCACACTGGAGGCAAGCAGTTATCATTGAGTGATAATGATTTTCCTGATTCACCAGTCAGAATCAGATGGTAAGTTTCTTAACACAGTCTTGATAAGAGCTGGAACATGGTAGAGGACAGGAGACGCAAGGCAATCCCTGAATCCTGAATAAATGCCCTGGTTTATAGCAATCCTGTTTGTTTGGTTTTTTTTTTAACTAATTAAACAGCACTTAATGGTATGGCCTGACAGTGGAATCGCAGGCCCAAATCCAAAAGTCAAAATTGAAGCAAACTACCTAATGTAACCTAATGATAAAGTCATTGGGGTGTGAGACTGGAAATCAATAATTTTCATCTGAGTACGGAGCTCTCTTATTTAGGGGGACAATTTGTACCTAATCTGGGCCAGTGTCTTAGAAATGAACATACAGGACACCGAGACCTGATGCTAATGCATTCACCACCATTCAAGACAGAGGGACAGGGCTGGTCACTGAGCCCACCGCCCCGAAAGCTCCTGGCAGTTCACCTGTGACGTCACAAGTGAGCTGAGGCTCCTGGGGTCTTTTCTGTGAGATGTTTTCTCCAGGGGCAGCCACCTTCGTGTGAGAAATCAAGTAAGGGTCTGGAAGACCAGAGCACAGCCTATATGGCTTGGAGGGACAGGGTATCAGGAAAGGTTCCCCCCAAAACACACACGTACACACACACGCACACACCTTCCATTCCCCATGGATACACCCTCCTCAGCACCTCTGTGTATAACTCTGAAACACCCCTCTTTAAACTGTAAATGTCCTGGGGGAATGAGTCCCTTCGGTGTCTACCGTCACACCACACCTTCAAAGGAATCATTTCCGGGCTGATCACTGCTGCCTCAAAGGACTAACTTATGACTTTTGTGATTATTCCACGTGTGACCTGTATGTTGGACATCTGGGAATATTTAATAGGATATTGAACCGGTTGTGTTTCTCTATCTCACACAGTGTACCAAACAAATACCCTTAGCACAAAATTACCTTCAGAGGTCTTTTCATTAGCAAATACTCCAGAACACAAATAAGATATTACAACATAATAAGGACCCGCCCAAATGCTCTTCACATATGTGTTTCTCAGGTTTACAACATATTTGTCTTTAAATTTAATAACAGATATCATTTATTTAGCTCATACTATGTATGTGTATAATGTATATACTTTGCTTATACTTTGTATGTATGTTATATATATATAATATATAATATGTATATGTATATTACATATAGGTTGTATAGCTAATAATCTTTGCAAATGACACAATTACATATTATATTACATGATATGATATATGAAGACTATGTACATATTATACATAATCATCAGTCTTCATAAAACACCCACAAGTTTGACACTGTTATACTCATTTTATAAATGAAAAAAGTTGAGGTTCAGTAAGGATTGATAGCTTGCTGAATGTTAATATATAACCCGGCTTTGATTGAAACTCAGATCTCTCTTCCTCAGTCACAATATCAATAACAATAACAATACTAGCTAAGGCTATACAGTTCTACTGTGTGCCAGACAGTGGTCAAAGTACTGTTTAAATACATTAACTCATTTAGCCATCATGAGGTAGGCATGATCGTCACCCCATTTTACAGATGAGAAAACTAAGGCACAAAGAGGTTAAGCAAATTGCCCAAAGTCACATGGTTAATAAGTCTGGATCTGGTATTTGAACCCAGGGAGTCCCACTCCAAAGCTCTGTGCTCTTTTCACTATATCAAACTCCTTCTCTAGCACATACTAACTTTTTGCCAAAACTTGGGAATCATGGAAAAGAAAAGAAGAATAAATATAATCCCAAACATCTAGAATCATCCACAAATGGTATTTTCTTGTATTCATTTGTGGTCTCTATGAATGCATATTTTTATACTGGGGGAATCAGTTTTTATTGAGTGCAAAAAAAAATCAATTTTATGAACAGTCCAGAATTTACTTCTCCAGTTCTCTCCTGATGTTCATGTGGCTTTCTCTCTATGTATTTGAATCTAGTGTTTAGGATGTTTTTTGAGGTAGAATTAAGGGTGAAGGAGAATCACCTTTAACCTTTGCAAACATTGCTAAATTGATTTCTTAACAGATTGCTCATATTTACCGACTTATCTGAAATGTATGTCGGACAATGGGAGGAATGCCCATTTTGGCATACCTCCATCAAACTTGAAATTTTTTCTAAAAAATTCTAGCCACTTCGGAAGGCATAACATGGTATGTTGTTAATGTGATTTTGCATGTTTTTCATGTTTTTAGAGGCTATTTTTAATCTCTCTCTAGTGGACTTTCCCCCCCTTTGGCAATTGTTTTGAATGATCATTTACCCCCTGAGGATGAGATGGTTGAGAGATATAGATGCTTCCTGACCTGGTCCTATTGACTTTGCATGTTTTCAGCTTCCTTGCCGACCTCAAATGCCCCTGACTGGACACAATGCCTCATTCTGGATCCACATATTTTAGCTGATTTTTTTACCACTTTCCCAGATTGGTCTTTTCACACTGAATCCACTTAGTCCTGCAGGAAGGAAAAGAAAAAGGCCTCTCATAGTCATAGCAGCCAAATTACCATCTCTTCTCTGCACCACTGCAGGGCGATATTTCTGCTTTCTTGTAGGACTCATTAAAGGGAAAAAAAAAGAACCATTCCTATGGCGATCGAAATGACAGCCAAGTGCCAGGCTGTGCTGGTATTTCCTTAATGAAGGACACAAGGAGCCCCTCAGCATTCTCCAGAGAAGCGCCAGCATGGACTGTTAAAAACATAGTTTTGGAATCAGACAGAACTCGGCTTGAGACCTCACTCAACCACTTACAGTCGACATAATGCAGAGAGATAGCCTGCAGAATAATTTAACATGGGGCTGGTACATAATATGTGCTCAATAAATGATAGCATGATCATTAGTAGTAGTAGTAGTAGGGTAGATTGATACCGGGGGCATATGGGAATGTGGACCAAGAATATCACCTGCTACACAAAGGAGGTTGTGGCCAGTAGGACATCAGCCCCTGCAGCCACCCCCAATGATGCACCTGGAGGGGATACAGGATGGAGAAAAACAGGATACTGGCCCTAGATAGTTAAGGTGCATATCAAAAGAATAATTTCAATAAGCCCAGACTCTTGCATCTTCCCATACATAGAAAAGCACTCAATTCATTAACTTGAGATGTCTGTTTTTCTTTAACTAACAGTAATCTTTTTTTTTTTTTTTTTTTTTGCGGTACACGGGCCTCTCACTGTTTTGGCCTCTCCCGTTGCAGAGCACAGGCTCCGGACGTGCAGGCTCAGCGGCCATGGCTCACGGGCCTAGCCGCTCCACGGCACGTGGGATCTTCCCAGACCGGGGCACGAACCTGTGTCCCCTGCATCGGCAGGCAGACTCCCAACCACTGCGCCACCAGGGAAGCCCAACAGTAATCTTTTGATGTTCTGACTACCTGGGTCTTCTGCAAAGACTCCCATACATCCTGGCCTCTCCCTGACCTCTTCGGGCAATCTCTTAGAGCTGTCTGAGAGGCTGTCTCCCTGGCTTAAGTCTTCAGGAAGTCTGCCGAATAAAACACAATTCTCAGCTTTTAGGTTGTGCTTTTTTTTTTTTCAGCCAACAGGAAGAAAGAGTCAAGAGAAGAACTCTGAGAAGAAAGGAGTCAGGGGTGATTCCTTAGAAAACTTAATGTCCCACCTTTCAATTTTGCCAGAAAGCAAAATTCTAAATATACTCTTTCTCCAATTTTAGTTATTTAGGCTCTTAACCATGCCTCCCTTCTTCTGACTGTAGTTTTCAATCAAATGACTTAGCTTCCATCTGTCAACAAATGGTGCAATTGACAGAAACCTCCACTGTCCCCTCGGCTAATTGGGCCACTCATCAAATGGGCTGCAGTTGATCTGTTCAATCAGAAGGCACAGTAGGAAGATGTCAGAGTCATTCCCATGACTGGCAAAGACACTGCTGAAAGATCAGAACATTGGAAATGTTCAATCATATACTTCCCTGCAAGAATTTCAAGAGAACTTCATTTTCCAAATGTGCCTCTCAATCTCTCAAAGACTTATAAAGACGATTCAGTTCTTTGATGTGAAGCTAAATATACCTGCAGTTTCAGAAAGGTCAAAGATGTTGCTTGAAAATGAAAATTTCAGGCTGTCAACTTCATGGTCTACATGGGAACATGGAACCTGTTTAGTTGACTCTTGCCATCTTATTATATGCAACAAACCTCTACTCCACTTTCCATATATGAATAAAACTAGCCGAGCCTTTTACACACATACATTTATTTATTCAATGACCGTCTTGATTGATAGCCCTGATCAGTTTAGTCATAACTCATCAACATAGTGATAAAGCTTAGTTTAGTCCAAACTCTACATGTCTCAAATCTGCTGCCTTTATCCCATCCTCACTGATCTTGTAATTTTGTGTAATCTTGTGTAGATTGGCATGCTAATTTTTTTTACTCTTCCCCAAATTATTAATAGCTTCCTGTGCAAGAAGTTTTTCTAAAATACAAATAATAACAAAGTGTTTTCCCAACAGCATTTCAAAGGCTCCAAAATATCTATGGTAATATTATGCAATAGACAGCAATGACAGAAAATTCTGTATGTGAACTGTTCACTATGGTAGCCACTAGCCACATGTAGCTATTGAGCATGTCAATTTTAAGTAAAACGCTAAGAAGTCTCATCTCCTTAGCAATAGATAAGGAGTTGGGCATGGCGTGAGATTACTGAATAAAAAATCAGCTGCAAATGTCTAACATCCAGTTTCACCTGTTCATTCAGCCTAGACAGTCTAAGAATCGAAAGCCATTAAAAGCACAAAACCTCTTTTCAAAAAATACCTTATTCAGTTGTAAGATTGTTTCTCTTACAATCAGTTGCCAAATTTTAGCTGCATTTAAAATATATGTTGTGCCTGTGTTTTCAGAAAACAGATATAAATTAGGTCTGTCCTTTGCACAGTTTAAAATACTACAGCAATTTCTCTATGTGGAAAGAAGCAACTTTTAGCAAGTTCATTCCTTTAATAGATGTTCATACAATGAATAGAATCCATGTGGGCATCTGTGAATTCTGACCTGGAAAACACCATGAATTACTCTCTCATTTTTTCGAAGTTGCTCTTAAATCTAACACACAATAGTAGCCAACTAAGTTCTGATGCGTGGAGTGAGACTTTATTGGCAGGAACTAAAATAATATTGGGTACTGTCATCCAAATGATTAAATATATATATTTTTTTTTCAGGTTTGTTTCTCTTATAGGATATTACAAAATATTGAGTATAGTTCCTATATAGCTGTATAATAGATCTTTGTTGGTTTTCTATTTTATATATAGTAATGTATATATGTTAATCCCAAACTCCTAATTTATCCCTGCTCCCCCTTCCCCTTTGGTGTTACAAGAGTCTTTTGCAATAAGGAGGGCAAAAAACATTATTTGCATTCATAAGAATGGAAGAAAAGAACTCTATAAGAATCTGATCATCTCTATTGCTGTCCTCACAGGCCCAAGATCTTAGAGCTAGCAGGACAGGCCCAGAACTCTTATGCGGTCTGACCACAAGTCCAGAGCTATTTTCCCTACTCTCTCTGCTGCTCAGATTATGGGTTGGTCACACTCTCCTGGGACCAGGAGCTTGCAGCCAACAGTAGAAGTCCTCCCAAAATTGCAGTCTCAAAGTGAGAGTATGTTCTCACCATGTCATCCCATTATTTTCTTTCTGGAATGTTGTTTCTAGTAAATGAGGGGGAAAATTACCAGTGACAGTTTGATAACTACCCCCAGCCATGGTCGACAGAGGTTACCTTCAGCCACAAGTTGGGAAGTAGTCTCCATGGAAACCCAGAAGCAAGCTATTTCTCAAATATGTCTCAACAGCAAGAGCTCAATTACAAACTTTGTCAAGAGTTTGGATGTGCTAAAGGTTGAGTGAGGCTAGTCACACTTCTGGATGGGGGAAAGGGCTCCAGATAATTAAAAAAACATATATATATATATATATATGTAAAATCATCTTTTGGTCATCGATATATATCATATTCTATATGCTTTGAATCTCATTCGGTGCAATTACTACCTCTTCTTCATTGTCACTTGAATTCAGGATTTTGCTTAGAGGTGAAAGCATGGTATAATGAATATTTTAGAAAAATTCTGTAACCAAACCTTTTTTTATGGAATTCAAATTCAAATGGGGCCTACTTCATAATAAATATGGAATTCAAATTCAAATGGGGCCCACTTCATAATAAATACGGCATTGTGTCAAAAGTAATTCATTATGAGGTTTCCTGCTATTTCACATTAATGGATCAGTGTATCTACCAAACACCCCAATGAAGAAATGTGCTTTATTTGCCAGATGCCCTTCACAAGCAAGAAAATTAAGGTACTCTCTATTTCCTGCCAAGTATCTGGAATGAAAACAGGAAACATCTGGTCAATCATTTATTTCATCTGTCCCCAAATACCAGTAGCTTGCTCTCCAAACATGAAATTTTCACTGCATCTTGACTAACCCCAGATGTAAGACTCTGTAAATTAGTATTTTGCTCCACACAGAATAAGTAGCAGGTAATTGGCTAAGTGTTCCCACTTCAATTCAGATGTCCTGGCAGAATGTAAATACAGAATAAGACAGAGATAACTAAGTATAAAAAATAAAATACAGTCAACCAAGCAGGTAACCTCTCTCCTTTCTTCTTCTAGACAGCTTACCTAAACCAGGAGTTGTGAATCTGAGCACACAACATGATTTTAATTATAGATAATCCATTATTAGAACATATATTGGTTATTTATTGCTGTGTAACAAGCAAGCCCAAAGTTCAATGGCCTAAGACAATAATGCTTTATTATGTCTCACAATTTAGTGGGTCAGCTGGACATTTCATCTGCTCCAGGCAGTGTTGGCTGAAGTCACTTATGGAGTTGCATTCTGTTAGGAAATTGACTGGGGCTAGAATGTCCACAGTGATTTTATTCACATGCTTGGGAGCTCATGTAGCATAGCTGGAAAGGCTGGTGTTTGGTGGGTCCTCTCTTTCCATCAAAATAGCCATGATCTTACATGGTGGTTTAAGAGAGTGAAAGGCAAAGCTACTAAAACTCTTAAAGTTTAGACTCAGAACTGGCACAGTGTTACTTCTACTGTATTCTGTTGGTCAAAGTAAGTTAAAGTCCAGCCAAGATTCAAGAGGAGGAAAGACAGGGTCTACCTCTCAATGGGAAGAGTTGCATATGCATACAGGATTGGGACATAAGAGGAGTTATTTAAGGTCATCTGTGGAGATAACCTACCACTGTCTACCCTACAGCCATAACAATTTATGTCCCTCCTATGTGCAAATGTCATCCCCCCAACCCCCCAAAGACCTTCAGTCTCATCCAAAGAGTGCCTCAGGTGCAAATCCAAAAGCCAGAATTTAAAACCATGTCTGAATGTGCTTAGATGTGGATGAAGCTCCTCAGATTAGGTTCCTCTTGATCTGGAGACTTTGAAAACCAAAAAGAGTAACAATAACAGCACCAAAAACATGCCAAGTTATCAGTCCCTCACCCCACACAAATACACCCAACATAAATGATGAGATAAGAACAGAATAACCACAATACACAACTTGTTCAAAAAATTAGGCACATGTAGTCAGTTCCCCCAACTACAGGGTGTGAAATGTTCCTTGATTAAGGGCCAGTTCTGCACTCTGAGATGATTCCCTAATTCACAGCTCTCCTCTGCTCTAGGCTCTGCCCTCATGATCATTCTTTTTGCATAAGAAAGGGCTCATGCTTAGAGCTGAGTTGTCTTCTCATCCTACTTCCTGTTGCCGTGTCAAGTTGGGCACCCAGAGGACTCTTGTCATTTCACACTTTTTATTTTAGTCCAAGCTGGGGGTGTTTTGCTAGTAAAATTATTTTAAAGCTTCGTGGGTTTTCTATGAATCTTATTGTGGTTCCCAAAGCCACATTCATGCTTCTCTCTTCTTTATCAGGCTGATGTGGGACAGTAAGATTCTTAGACTCCCTATTGTCTATCTGTGAAGGTCTACTGGTACTACCATGCATCTTTCAGAGATCTTAAAAAGAGTTTTCGCACCTCTGATTCAAGGGGAGGAGAACACATTCACTCTTTTACTGGGAGGAGTATGTGATGCATGTGGATGGAAGTGGCTAGTGGCTATCTTTGGGAACAATATACCATGGACCTGAAAAGGACTTCAGAGACCATCTGATCCTACTCATTTTGGACCCATCAACCCACTTTAGAGATTAAGAAACTAAGGCTGAAAGAGAACAAAAGACTTGACCACAATCATAAAGCAAGTTTTTAGCAAAGCAAGAAAGAAATTTCATCTCTTAAAGTTCAGAGTGCTTTCTATTACATTTCCCTCTAACTTTAGTTGGAAAGAAAGACTGCTTTAAAAACACATTATTAGGAATATCAAGACAAATTATCTTTGAAGTATCTTTTTTATTATTATTCATACCATTGTTAGCTTCCTTTAGTATACACAGTAGGGTTGACTGTACTGGAAAGATATAAAATGAAGAACAGCAATCAGTGCAAAGTGGGAAACCAAGCTCCAACTCCTGTATTTCAGAACATCTAGAGGAAAAAGAAAACGCTATTTGTTTAGGGGGTTTTAAGACTCTTTTACTTTCCATTTGATTTGCCAGTTCATGTAACATGCTTTTTAAACACCTTCTACATGTCAGACTATATTCTCCACAGTGGAGAACTGGCCTTTAGATGCTCACTAGGTAGGAATGTGGGCAGCTGATAGTTGGAAATATAAACCTGTCGTGAGAACAGAGAAAGCAGCTTTACTTGGGGCAGCTGATAAATGCCTTGTAGGAACAAGAAGGGGCAGAAAATCACCAGGGTTTGTTAACTGCAGGGAAGCCTGAAAGATCAGAGAATGTCCACAGTGGGATGCAGTTAGACTGTAGCGTGAATGATGGGCAGTGGAGGGGAGAGAGGCTCCGGGGAGGTCAGTGACATCACATAGCACTTTGAATTGGACAAGGAAGCTGCAGAGCCAGTAGCTTCATAAGCAGGAGTGGAAAGAAAGAATCGCAGCGGTGTTCTGTGCCAGCCTCAAATCAGAGGCCGTTCACCCCGGCTTAGAATTTAGAGTTTCCAAGCTCTTGGTCAAGATAACATTTACGCAACCAAATTTCCATTTGCATTTCTGTTGTTGTTGTTCTGTGCGGTAACAAAACCTGGTGATGAGAGCTGTGGCCACAGCTGTTGGAGAGAGGCAGCTCAGAGAAAGTCACACGGTCGTGAAATCAAGGAAAGTAAAGAAAGTAAAGAGACGTGGGTGCTGAGGTAGTGGCTGTCCTGAATGCATCTTCGTTTTCTATTTGGGTCATGCCTTGTCCTCTAAAAAGCATTTTAAATTTGCTTTTAAATCTTGTCCTCGTCCTGCAGGAGCATTGGCATGAGGCAGTTGGAACAGAAGTTGTAAAACATGTTTTGGGCAAAGTGAGTATACATTATTTGAAAACATCATTCATTTTGAGATCCTGCAGCATTTCACCAAAATGAACATTTAGCGATCATTTAGCTGAAAATACGCTACAAGTTAAAAAAAAAAAAAAGTCTAATATCCTGTACCCAGATAAACCAGAGCAGGGTGACCGTTCAGATTTGTGTCTAACCTCCAAAGGCTGGCTACCTGTTTAAGCACCACCGTGGCTCAGACACAAGGCTGAGGGCCAGGCCAGTCGTATTCTGGAAGAGGCAATCAAGCTGCCTAGCAAAGAAAACAGAGACAGCGAGAAGGCGTGATGCCATGAAATAAATTAGAACGAACATCCCATTTTTATCTCCATGGCAGTCAGCCCATTCCATTCTTTGCATGCTATTTTCATATGTTAACAGCCGTTTGAGAGCTGAATAGGAGGAGAGGTGGAATGTTTAATGGAATGAGAGGGGAAGAGAGAGAGAGAGAGAGAGAGAGAGAGAGGGAGAGAGAGAGAAACCTTCTCTGACTGTTAATCCAGACCCAGTAAAATCCAGTTGTGTCTATTGTAACCAAATAGAATTGGAAATCGATGCAGGGGCTCACTAGTGAAATGAACAGGGCACTACCCTCACCCATCCTGGCCCTCTCTGCTCTCTGTGTAGTCTGACTTCCACTGCAATAGTTTTTATTGAAGAGGACATGACCCTGGATCTTCACCAGTGGTCTGTCCAGTTGGGGCTATGGAACCCTGAACGGGGGCTCAGAACTCTCCTGGATGGAGATGGGTGAGGCTCCTCCAAGCTCAGCGGTCCTCCTGTGCACTCATCCCTCTTATCTCACAAGCTGGTGCAGCACTGCGGAAAGCATGATGCTGTATGATGGGCTGGGTGCCAGGCACTGAGATCGAGTTAGAAAATGGCCAGTTTCAATGGCAGATTTCACCCATTAAAACCTATTACTAGTTCCCTCCCAGAGCCCAGCTGGTTCCATTATAGAAAATTGGAGTGAAATGATGTCAGGTTTGTGCCATAAAAATGAATAGGAATCTTGCTTTTCATTATTTTAAATTGCAGATTTTTGCACTGATATGTATTTATTTTTGTCATTTCTCTCTGGCCCTGGTTGAGGGTCTGACCCTTGAATAATGAATAAACAGAAAGACACATGTTGGCACTTGAGCCTTGCCTGCGTCACCCTGGCTTTTCCTTCCATTTGTGACAAATTCAAAAAATGCAGCACTCTTAAATGGGCTTATAATCTGTACTCTTTTAAGCTGTCACTCAATCTCTGTCTCAGAAAATAGGCTATTGAAACTAAGGAGGAAATATTTCATAGAGACCTCAGTGTTGCAAGCTTGTTTCCAGGCTCAGTCCTATGGTAGCTTTAGAATTAAAATAAGAACTTGGAGTAATTGTCACTTATTGAGATAAAGGAGGTTCGTTTGGAAATGCCAAGTATATTTTAGCAGCCTTAAAAATGATGACTTCTTTTGTTTGGGTATAATCGAGTTTTCTAGATGTTGCTTTCAGAACCAGGATTTTTACAGGATGAATCTCAAAAATGGGCAAAAGGGCAAAGCAACAGTGAATATAGCAGTAATGACTGTGGGTTCATTTTAAAGTATTTTATTGTCAAAACGGTTTTATATTTTAAGTGGCTACTGAGATATGAAGACCAAAAATATAATAAGCCCTAGAAATACTAGAGAGTTGAAGTACTGTAGAGATAAGATAACTTATACCCCAGGGCATCCTTGATCTTCAGCAAAATGTATAACTCACAATGGCCATTAGGTGACTTGGGATCATAGGACAATATGGATGTCAATAGAGAATGGACCTTGACTAACCCAGAAGGATGGGACAGTGGAAAATGTTTCCACAGCTGCCCCTCATGCTGCCACCTTTTCAGAAATTTAAAATAAAATAAAGTTACAAAAGGAAGGAAGTAACAAAGATTAAAACAGAAATGAATGAAATAGAGAATAAAAAGACAATAGAAAAATCAACAAAAATGACCAAAATGATCTTGATAACGAAAAAAAAGTTCTGAGGGCCTCCTGTCTTCAAACATACTATAAAACTACAGCAAACAAAACAATATGACACTAGAATAATGACAGACATATAGACCAATGAGACAAAATAGAGAGCCCAGAAATAAATCTTTGCACGTACGGTCAAGTGATCTTCAACAAGGGTGACAGGGCTACACAATGGGGAAAGGATAGTATCTTTAACAAATGATGTTGGAAAAACTCCATACCCACATGCAAAAGAGTGAATGGACCCTTCTCTTACACCATATACAAAAATCAACTCAAAACAGATCAAAGACCTAAATGTAAAACCTGAAACTACAAAACCCTTAGAAGAAAACAGGGGAAAAACTTCAGGATGTTGGATTTGGTAATGATTCCTTGGATATGACAAAGGCACACATGACAAAAGCAAAAATAAACAAATGGAACTACATCAGATTTTAAAACTTCTGTGGAGTGAAGCAAACCATCAACCAAGTGAAAAGGCAACCCACAGAATGGGAGAAAATATTTGCAAACCAGACACTTGACAAGGGGCTAATATCCACAGTGTATAAAGAATTCTTACAATTCAACAACAAAAAACAAATAACCTGATTTAAAAATGGACAGATGACAGAATAAATATTTCTCTAAAGAAGATATACAAATGACCAACAATCACACAAAAAGATGCTCAACATCACTAATCATCAGGGAAATACAAATCAAAACCACAATGAGATATCACCTCACACGTGTTACAAAGGCCACTTACCAAAGAAACAATCAAAAAACCAAATAATAAATGTTGGCAAGGAGGTGAAAAAAAATGGAACGCTTATTCATGGTTGGTGGGGAGGTAAAATGGTAAAGCTGCTATGGAAATAGAACAGAGGTTCCTCAAAAGATTAAAAACAGAACTACCGTATGATCTGGCAATCCCACTTTTGGGTATAAATCCAAAATAATTGAACACAGGATCTCAAAAAGATATTTGCACACACATGTTCGTTGCAGCATTATTCAAAGTAGCCAAAAAGTGGAATCAGCCTGTTTATCAATGGTTGAATGGATAAAGAAAATGTGATGTATGCATATAATGAAATACTGTTCAACTTTAAAAAAGAAGGAAATTCTACAATATCTGACAACATGGATGAACCTTGAGGACAATATGCTCAGTGAAATAATCCAGTCACAAAAAGACAAAGACTGCATCTTCCACTTATATGAGGGGTCTAAAGTAGCCCAACTCTTAGAAACAGAAAATAAAATGGTTGCTGCCAGGGACCAAAGGGAGGGGAAAAGAAGAATTGTTTAATTGGCATAGAATTTCAGTTTTGCAAGAGGAAAAAAATCCTAGAGCTCTGTTACACTACAATGTGCATATAATTAACAATACTGTACTGTACACTTCAAAAATGGTTAAGGTGGAAAATTTTATGTTTTTTACCACAATAAAAAATGGTTTTGATTTGTTTGATGTGATTATGATTATGTAAATATAAATTGCAAAAATATGAAGAGTTGTGACACAATTGCTGGTAGAATTTAAATGATTTGTTTATTTTGTACATCTTAGTGGCATTTTAAGTCAAATAGTCATGTGTAGAGTAAATGCTCAATAAATATCTCTTGAATTAGTGAATAAAATAGTTAACTTGTCCAAAGACAAAAATAAACATAATTAAAGAATACAAAATCTGTAGTTTAAAATATGATTATAGACCTCATAGCAAGAACAAAACTTATATCCAAAAAGTGTAAACAACTTACACTCTCATTTTAAAAAGGTGATAAGTCTCAGATTGGATTTTTTTCCTTCATGTATTTGCTACTTTTAAGAGAAATGATCAAACAAAATGGGGTGAGAAAGCTAAAATGACAATGTTTGGTCAGTTACATAAAGGAGACTGAAAAGCAATCAGGGCTAGCAATATTAAAATTAAATCAGATATTAAATTTAAAGCAGAGTATGTTATCTTAAATTTAAGCAGAATGTCTGAAGTAAAGCATAACAAAAATTTAATGAAGTGAAAACTGTTGGAAATTCAAAAAGTGCAAGAAGCACAATGTAGTACTGGTTCTCAGCTTGTCATCATCAGCTCATGACTAAGTGAGAAAAGATAGATGAAACTTAATGAAAGGGGGAATTCCCTGGTGGTCCAGTGGTTAGAACTCCTCACTTCCACTGCAGGGGGCATGTGTTCGATTCCTGGTTGGGGAACTAAGAGCCTGAAAAGTTAACAAGAGACATTGTGAAAAAGAGCAGGTAAATACAATCATACTTCAAGTACCCTACAAGTTAAACATTTCTGATGACTTTTGCTAGCAGTTGTCTATTGTTTTTCCTCCTAACAAAGGGTAATAAATGCTGAAAAAATTTCAGAAAACATGGGGGAAAAAGCATGAATTATTTATTGACAGGAATGACACTCAACACATAATAAGTGAAAAAGCAAGTTGCAGAAGAATTTTTAAGTATGCCACAATTTATAGGAAGTGAAAAGGTGAAATAATAATACATATACTATGAAATTATTATATAATCATGTAATATTATGTAATAAACATAATCATAATACGTAATATTACATATATATAAAATAATCATTAATACTTATAGTATTTTATTAATGTTATATATTATAATATATAATTACTATATAATTATATATATATATACAAAAATATACATGTACTCACACACACACACACACACACACACGCACACACACTCACACACACTATGAGGAAAGCATGGGCACAAGAAACGCCCCATCAGTATGGCATTACCTCTAATAGAAGAGGAATGTCATTGGGAAGAGTATAGACAGAGCTTCCACTGTTCTCTATGTAGCAGCCAATTTCCTTTCTAGGACATATGATCATATAAACCACTACATCTGACCCCTGCCACTTTCTGCTCTCACAGCTTGCCAACTGCTCCTTTATCCCTACTCCATGCTCAGCTATACTCAGTTTCAGTTATTGGATGGTCCCTCCTGCTTCTGAGGCTTTGGACATGCTTTGTGTTTTTACCTGATTCAGGACTCACTTCCCAGGTCTCAGTGTACATGTCAATTCCCCTAGGCGGCTCTTCCTCTCTCCTGAAGTCTGTAGAGACACTCTTATTCTTTTTGCCCACAGCTGCCTGTTCTTTCCACCTCAGTTTATGGTAACTTTTTATACACTTGTCTATTCTCCCTTTTACACTATAAATTTTGGAAGGTCTTGTCTCTCTTATTCACAGCTGTATCCTGGGGAATAGAATAACAAGGATGGACACAATAAATGTTTCTGGAATGAATGAACAAATGAAGCCACAGAAGAATGGATGAAAAGCTCCACATCTCACTATTAGGGAAATGCGCTCTCTCACTTCCACCGATGACTGGGACCACTACATTTCTGTCTGCTATTCCTGCTGGAATACCCATTCACTGCACTGATGGGTTCACCCCCAGTACTTCCTACACCCCACTGCACCCACTGCAGCACTGACGGTGGAACAATATTCTACTGAACTGAGCAGCAGACCAAGCCAACAAACCCATAATCCTGCTAAAGGCCGAGGCCAGACCTAAAACATAAGCCATATGAAAGGAGGTACACTGGGACAGTATCATTTTACCCATGTGACGGCTGAGCAAAAGGGGCTTAAAGATTAATTGACTTTCCAAGGAAAAGCTGGGTCTTTAACATAAGTGTTCTGACTCCCATGTGTGTTCTTTTCCTGTGGGTCTGGGAGAAAACATTACTATCTCTATTTCCTATCTCTCTCTCTATGTCTATCTCAAGATTCCATTAAATTCAAACTTTCTAATTAAGAGAGAAGAACCACAAGCTCAGAGTATTTAGCAGAATCAACAGATCTGAAAGGACTGACAAGGCTCTGATAGGTTCTCTTAGGTCAAGGTCAACATATGCAATTTAACATTCTTGATGGAGTAATGGCTTAGTTGAACTACATGACCTTCTTTTGACCTGTAGGAAGGTTATGTGATGGACTGGAGAGAGGTGTGGACCAGGAGACCTCTTGAGAGGTCTGAGAACCTGATTCTGTTCCTCACTCATGCTGTTTACCAACTTAGACAAGTCAATCTACCCCTCCAGACCACAGTTTCAATGATCTGTGAATAACCTAGATCATTGTTTCCTTAATATTACTTCATGTAGAATGGGTGTACCAGGCTCCACCCTTTCCCCCCCAAAATCTGGTTCAGAATCTGTATTTTTAAAGCTCTCCAGGTGATTTTTTTTTTATACAGAAGCAGGTTTGACAACAACTTACCTGGATGACCTCTAAAGCCACTTGACTACTTCTGTGTGGTTATGTGACTGTATCATAACTGATTCATCTCTTTTGGATTGATGGAGTTTGTTTTCAACTTGCTATTATCAGCAGTGTTGCTATGAGCATTCCTTCTTGTGTACATGTGTCCCTGAGCAAGAGACTCTGTAGGGTAAATTCCAAGAGAGAAATCACTGGATTACAGAGTATGTGCATCCTCACATTTTCTCACTGTTACCAAATTGTTCTCCAAAGTGATTGCACCAATTTATATGCCCAGGAGCAGTGTATAGCAGTTCTTCTTGTTCTATATCCACGTTTACACTTGATGCTACCAGACTTTTTAATTCTAAATAATTTGAGTAGGTGCTTTGAATAAAATTCTTCAAGGATGAACTGTTCTTAGTGTCTGGGGTTCCTTTGCTGGCGCCCTACATGTGTGCTTTGTTTGCCTATGGGGTAAATTTGTAGAGAATGCATTTGCCTGAATATTCTGTGTGCTCACTACATATAAGATTTAAACTAAATGTGAGAAGGAGAAATCCTATTCTGTTGTCTCTTGCTGGGATTCCAGTTTATGCGAAGGTGTGAAGTCTGTAGTAGTCTGTGTTGATTTTTTATCACAACTTCTTTGAAATTAATAGCAATTGATAATAAGTTTGGGATGCTTAGATCAATTTTAATTTAGGGAAGTGTCATAGTGATTTAGGAAGTGACTTTTCATTACTATATCAATGAAAAAGGATGACCTCTAGGTGGGTGGATGGGATGTACACGTAACATGTTATCGGAGGATAAGATAGCTAAAGAATTACTTCCCTGTTTGCACCTGGATGGATGTGTCTACAGTCCTCTAATGAACTCCTTCAATGACAGATCCCTTGAAAATGGTTTCCTTAGCCTTTGGAGACCTTGGCGAGATATCTTCAGTGACAATATCTAAGAGATAGAGAATGAACAGGCAGTTACACTTGGCTATATGAAGTTAGACCCACAGAGCTTTTCGAATGAGAAGCTCCCTGGAAACCAAAAGGTTAAAGGGCATAAAAAAATGAAAATATGGATCTAATGAAGATATAAGATTCTTTCCTGTCTTTCTCAGTCATGGAATATTGAAGGAATGGTAGTGGAGACAGTACGATTTTGAAAAAGTATTGCTAAACACCCAAATGCCAAATTCGAAAGTGCCCTGGATCTTAGTGTGGGGTGTGAGTCTGCCTCCATTTAGGGGCAAAATTATCCAGTTGTCTGCCTCTCTGGGAGCTATGAGAGGTGACTAGGAGAGAGCCAAGTTCAGAGGAGAGTGTTCTGATTGCCTAGGAACTAGGTGTGCTGTGTTTCTCTTCTCCACCCAGCACCCCAGACTCTAAGCAGCAGTGTGGAGGAGAATGAGACCCTAGGGGTCTTTAGGGTTAGCCAGGCTCTGTAAGGGAGATTCAGAGAGGATTTGAAGGGGAAAAGTGGCTGAGATAATGAAAAGAACTTGAGTTTGACCGAATGTCCTTTTGAGAGAGCCTCAGATTCTTTTTTTAAATTTAATTAATTAATTAATTTATTTATTTATTTATTTTTGGCTGTGTTGGGTCTTCGTTTCTGTGCGAGGGCTTTCTTTAGTTGCGGCAAGCGGGGGCCACTCTTCATCGCGGTGCGCGGGCCTCTCACTATCGCGGCCTCTCTTGTTGCGGAGCACAGGCTCCAGACGTGCAGGCTCAGTAGTTGTGGCTCACGGGCCTAGTTGCTCTGCAGGCATGTGGGATCTTCCCGGACCAGGGCTCGAATCCGTGTCCCCTGCATTGGCAGGCAGACTCTCAACCACTGCACCACCAGGGAAGCCCTCGGATTTTTATAACCAGATTGGATTGCAGAATTCATTGGACTGGACTAAAATTTGAGTAGGCCAGGGATGGAAAATGTGATGTTTTTCTACTGGTTCATGTTTCAGAACAAAATGTGCAGCTGTGAGAAGAAAGCCAGCTCTGTGTTTTGCTCTGGCAGAGATGAGATTCCTCATCCAGGCTGACAATTATGATAATTTTCTTATTATAAAAATAATGCATATTTCTTGCAGAAAATACACTTGTCATGACTTTTGATTTTTCTATATTTTTGGTTGTTAGTTTCAGTTTATTTGGGGAATTAAATAGAGAAGATAGGGTCTAGGTCACCTAGAATAAGATGACTTTCACTGTTATGTTGAGCCCACGTGCACAATTAAGATTTCCTTGACTTTGGATGACCAAGAGAATTGAAAGGTATTTTTCTGAGGTGATCCATTAGGGGAAAATATCTATGTGGAAAAGTAGAGAAGGAGCAGGCATTGAGCGTCCACTGTAGGAGGGCAGAGCTAACATTTCTTTAGAATTGCTCCATGGAACCCTTCTGAGTTCCCAGTGGGGGGAAGACATGGCAACTTGTCTTGACTGAATTCACATACTTTGAGCTGTATGATCTAATCATGATGAAGACGGTTTATATTTGAACTAATTCCTTCTGCTCAATTATGTCACATAAATGGGTCATGTCATCCAAGAAATGATGACTCCGAAGGCTAACAAGTCACAGAAAGATTGTCAATGATATATTGGAGCCCAAAGGTAACGAACAGCCTGGCTGGCATACGGGTGCATTTAATGGTGTTTTGAGCCCCTTACCGTATTCAAGGAAAATGCGTTTGTCTAAAACACCTCATTTAATCCTCACGAGAACATCACTGGCTTCATTTTACAGAGGAGTACGTCAAGGCTTCAAGATATTTAATAACTTTCTCAAAGTCTCTGGAACAATGAGTAGCAAATCTACCCCAATAGCCTTTTCAATATTTGGCTGTGGCTTATCTGTAGTTTGGAATGTGACTTTGCTGTCAGATCATATTTTAATCTAGAAGCAAAGTTCGATTCCCCAGAGATCCAGATGGTTAGAAATGCAGGTTTTTAAATAAATCCAAACTCAGGAAGCAAGGTTCCCATTGTATAGTTTGGTGTCAAGCACAGAAAGGATAGAGTTTTTTTATTTTTCAGGTATTTAGCTAACAATAATGAGTACCAGGAGGAATGCTGATGGGTGAACTTGCTTAAGATAAAGGAGCAGGAGCACAGGCTTTGGTGGGAAGATATATTCATGTCAACAGTTTTCAGTCCACTCACTGCATGCATGCTGGCAGTGGTCTTTGTGTATCTGTGCCCAGGATGCAGCTTTTGAGCTGAACCTGGTTTTAGGTTCTTGCATTTATGGGAAGGATGGTCTATTTGAACTACAACATGTCTCAGAAGGAATGTAGACATTCAAAGATACAGTCTTGGTGTTCCAGGTGAAGAAAGTCCAGGAGACTTTGTCTTCATGTCTCAGTTTTTTCAGCTGCTATAACCAAAATACTATGGATAAGTGAAAAGAGCCTTTTTAAACTCAACGGTGTGGCTCACAGGGTCTTGGTGCACCAGTCGGGTGTCAGAACTGAGCCTCTGAGGTGGGGAGGTGGGAGAGCCAAGTTCAGGACACTGGTCCACCAGAGACCTCCTGGCTCCACATAATATCAAATGGCAAAAGCTCTCCCAGAGATCACCATCTCAATGCTAAGATCCAGCTCCACTCAATGACCAGCAAGCTACAGTGCTGGACACCCTATGCCAAACAACTAGCAAGACAGGAACACAACACCACCCATTAGCAGAGAGACTGCCTAAAATCATAAGGTCACAGACACCCCAAACACACCACTGGGCACAGTCCTGCCCACCAGAAAGACAAGACCCAGCCTCTTCCACCAGAACACACACACCACTCCCCTTCACCAGGAAGCCTACACAACCCACCGAACCAAACTTACCCACTGGGTGCAGACACCAAAAACAATGGGAGCTACGAACCTACAGCTTGCATAAAGGAGAACCCAAACACAGTAAGTTAAGCAAAATGAGAAGACAGAGAAATACACAGCAAGTGAAGGAGCAAGGCAAAAACCCACCAGACCAAACCATGAAGAGGAAATAGGCAGTCTACCTGAAAAAGAATTCAGAGTAATGATAGCAAAGGTGATCCAAAATCTTGGAAATAGAATGGAGAAAATAAAAGAAACGTTTAAGGACCTAGAAGAACTAAAGAGCAAACAAACAATGATGAACAACACAATAAATGAAGTTAAACATTCTCTAGAAGGAATCAATAGCAGAATAACTGAGGCAGAGGAATGGATAAGTGACCTGGAAGGTAAAATAGTGGAACTAACTACTGCAGAGCAGAATAGAGAAGAAAGAATGAAAAGAATTGAGGACAGTCTCAGAGACCTCTGGGACAACATTAAATGCACCAACATTCAAATTATAGGTGTCCCAGAAGAAGAAGAGAAAAAGAAAGGGACTGAGAAAATATTTCAGGAGATTATAGTTGAAAACTTCCCAAATATGGGAAAGGAAATCGTCAATCAAGTCCAGGAAGTGCAGAGTCCCATACAGGATAAATCCAAGGAGAAACATGCCAAGACACATATTAATCAAACTGTCAAAAATTAAATACAAAGAAAAAATATTAAAAGCTGCAACAACAAATAACATACAAGGGAATCCCCATAAGGTTAACAGCAGATCTTTCAGCAGAAACTCTGCAAGCCAGAAGGGAGTGGCAGGACATATTTAAAGTGATGAAAGGGAAAAATCTATAACCAAGTTTACTCTACCCAACAAGGATCTCATTTAGATTTGACTGAGAAATTAAAACATTTTCACACAAGCAAAAGCTGAGAGAGTTCAGCACCACCAAACCAGCTTTACAGTAAATGCTAAAAGAACTTTTCTAGGCAGGAAACACAAGAGAAGGAAAAGACCTACAATAACAAACCCAAAACAATTAAGAAAATGGTAATAGGAACATACATATTGATAATTACCTTAAACGTGAATGGATTAAATGCTCCAACCAAAAGACACAGGGTTGCTGAATGAATACAAAAACAAGACCCATATATATGCTGTCTACAAGAGACCAACTTCAGACCTAGGGACACATACAGACTGAAAGTGAGGGGGTGGAAAAAGATATGCCATGCAAATGGAAATCAAAAGAAAGTTGGAGTAGCAATTCTCATATCAGACAAAATAGACTTTAAAATAAAGACTGTTACAAGAGACAAAGAAGGACACTACATAATGATCAAGGGATCAATCCAAGAAGAAGATATAACAATTGTAAATATTTATGCACCCAACATAGGAGCACCTCAGTACATAAGGCAAATAACAGCCATAAAAGGGGAAATCAGCAGTAACACAATAATAGTAGGGGACGTTAACACCCCACTTTCACCAATGGACAGATCATCCAAAATAAAAATAAATAAGGAAACACAAGCTTTAAATGATACATTAAACAAGGTGGACTTAATTGATATTTAAAGGACATTCCATCCAAAAACAACAGAATACACTTCTTCTCAAGTGCTCATGGAACATTCTCCAGGATAGATCACATCTTGGGTCACAAATCAAGCCTTGGTAAATTTAAGAAAATTGAAATCATATCAAGTATCTTTTCCGACCACAACACTATGAGACTAGTTATCAATTACAGGAAAAAGTCTGTAAAAAATACAAACACATGGAGGCTAAACAATACACTACTTAATAACAAAGTGATCACTGAAGAAATCAAAGAGGAAATTAAAAAATACCTAGAAACAAATGACAATGGAGACACAACGACCCAAAACCTATGGGATGCAGCAAAAGCAGTTCTAAGGGAGAAGTTTATAGCAATACAATCCCACCTTAAGAAACAGGAAACATCTCGAATAAACAACCTAACCTTGCACCTAAAGCAATTAGAGAAGAAGAACAAAAACACCCCAAAGTTAGCAGAAGGAAAGAAATCTTAAAAATCAGATCAGAAATAAATGAAAAAGAAATGAAGGAAACAATAGCAAAGATCAATAAAGCTAAAAGCTGTTTCTTTGAGAAGATAAACAAAATTAATAAACCATTAGCCAGACTAATCAAGAAAAAGGAGAAGACTCAGATCAATAGAATTAGAACTGAAAAAGGAGAAGCAACAGCTGACACTACAGAAATACAAAGGATCATGAGAGATTACTACAAGTAACTCTATGCCAATAAAATGGACAACCTGGAAGAAATGGACAAATTCTTAGAAAAGCACAACCTTCTGAGACTGAACCAGGACGTAAGAGAAAATATAAACAGACCAATCACAAGCACTGAAATTGAAAATGTGATTAAAAATCTTCCAACAAACAAAAGCCCAGGGCCAGATGGCTTCACAGGCGAATTCTATCAAACATTTAGAGAAGAACTAACACCTATCCTTCTAAAACTCTTCCAAAGTATAGCAGAGGGAGGAACACTCCCAAACTCATCCTACAAGGCCACCCTCACCCTGATACCAAAACCAGACAAAGATGTCCCCCAAAAAGAAAATTATAGGCTAATATCACTGTTGAACATACATGCAAAAATCCTCAACAAAATACTAGTGAACAGAATCCAACAACACATTAAAAGGATCATACACCATGATCAAGTGGAGTTTATCCCAGGATTGCAAGGATTCTTCAACATATGCAAATCAGTCAATGTGATACACCATATTAACAAATTGAAGGAGAAAAACCATGTGATCATCTCAATAGATGAAGAAAAAGCTTCTGACAAAGTTCAACACTGATTTATGATAAAAACCCTCCAGAAAGTAGGCATAGAAAGAACTTACCTCAATATAATAAAGGCTATTTATGACATACCCACAGCCAACATCTTCCTCAATGGTGAAAAACTGAAACCATTTCCACTAAGATCAGGAACAAGACAAGGTTGCCCACTCTCACCACTATTATTCAACATAGTTTTGGAAGTTTTAGCCACAGCAATCAGAGAAGAAAAAGAAATAAAAGGAATCCACATCGGAAAAGAAGAAGTAAAACTGTCACTGTTTGCAGATGACATGATACTATACATAGAGAATCCTAAGGATGCTACCAGAAAACTGCTAGAGCTAATCAATTAATTTGGTAAAGTAGCAGGATACAAAATTAATGCACAGAAATCTCTTGCATTCCTATACACTAATGATGATAAATCTGAAAGAGAAATTAAGGAAACACTCCCATTTACCATTGCAACAAAAAGAATAAAATACCTAGGAATAAACCTAACTAAGGAGACAAAACACCTGTATGCAGAAAACTATAAGACACTGATGAAAGAAACTAAAGATGTTACAAACAGATAGAGAGATATACCATGTTCTTGGACTGGAAGAATCAACATTGTGAAAATGACTCTACTACCCAAAGCAATCTACAGATTCAATGCAATCCCTATCAAACTACCAATGGCATTTTTCACAGAACTAGAACAAAACATTTCACATTTTGTATGGAAACACAAAAGACCCCAAATAGTCAAAGCAATCTTGAGAAAGAAAAACCGAGCTGGAGGAATCAGGCTCCCTGACTTCAGACTATACTACAAAGCTACAGTAATCAAGAGAGTATGGTACTGGTACAAAAACAGAAAGATAGATCAATGGAACAGTATAGAAAGCCCAGAGATAAACCCATGCACATATGGTCACCTTATTTCTGATAAAGGCAGCAAGAACATACAATGGAGAAAAGACAGCCTCTTCAATAAGTGGTGCTGGGAAAACTGGACAGCTACATGTAAAAGAATGAAATTAGAGCACT
The DNA here is from genome assembly GCF_964165515.1 of Mesoplodon bidens. Taxonomy (NCBI): domain Eukaryota; kingdom Metazoa; phylum Chordata; class Mammalia; order Artiodactyla; family Ziphiidae; genus Mesoplodon; species Mesoplodon bidens. The sequence goes on from NC_138171.1 coordinate 39,328,196, forward strand.
CCTTAACACCATACACAAAAATAAACTCAAAATGGATTAAAGACCTAAATGTAAGGCCAGACACTATCAAACTCTTAGAGGAAAACACACTCAGAACACTCTATGACATCAATCACAGCAAGATCCTTTTTGACCCACCTCCTAGAGAAATGGAAATAAAAACAAAAATAAACAAATGGGACCTAATGGAACTTAAAAGCTTTTGCACAGCAAAGGAAAACATAAACAAGATGAAAAGACAATCCTCAGAATGGGAGATAATATTTGCAAACAAAGGAACCGACAAAGGATTAATCTCCAAAATTTACAAACAACTCATGCAGCTCAATATCAAAAAACAAACAACCCAATGCAAAAATGGGCAGAAGACCTAAAGAGACATTTCTGCAAAGAAGATATACAGATTGCCAACAAACACATGAAAGGATGCTCAACATCACCAACAATTAGAGAAATACAAATCAAAACTACAATGACGTATCACCTCACACAGGTCAGAATAGCCATCATCAAAAAAATCTACAAACAACAAATGCTGGAGAGGGTGTGGAGAAAAGGGAACCCTCTTGCACTGTTGGTGGGAATGTAAATTGATACAGCCACTATGGAGAACAGTATGGAGGTTCCTTAAAAACTAAAAATAGAACTACCATACAACCCAGCAATCCCACTACTGGAAATATACCCTGAGAAAACCATAATTCAAAAAGTGTCATGTACCACAATAATTTACAATAGCCAGGACATGGAAGCAACCTAAGTGTCCATCCACAGATGAATGGATAAAGAAGATGTGGCACATATATACAATGGAATATTACTCAGCCATAAAAAGAAACAAAATTGAGTAATTTGTAGTGAGGTGGATGGACCTAGAGTCTGTCATACAGAGTGAAGTAATTCAGAAAGAGAAAAACAAATACTGTATGCTAACACATATATATGGAATCTAAAAAGAAAAGGTTCTGAAGAACCTAGGGGCAGGACAGGAATAAAAACGCAGACATAAAGAATGGACTTGAGGACATAGAGAGGGGAAAGGGTAAGCTGGGATGAAGTGAGAGAGTGGCACAGACATATATACACTACCATATGTAAAATAGCTAGTGGGAAGCAGCCACATAGCACAGGGAAATCAGCTCGGTGCTTTGTGTCTACCTAAAAGGGTGGGATAGGAGTGTGGGAGGGAGACGCAAGAGAGAGGAGATATGGGGGTATATGTGTATATATAGCTGATTCACTTTGTTGTAAAGCAGAAACTAACACACCATTATAAAGCAATTATACTCCAATAACGATGTTTAAAAAAAAAAAAAGCTTTTGAGTGAACACTTTGGGAATAATTTTTTTTTTTTTTTTTTTTGCGGTACGCGGGCCTCTCACTGTTGTGGCCTCTCCCGTTGCGGAGCACAGGCTCCGGACGCGCAGGCTCAGCAGCCATGGCTCACGGGCCCAGCCGCTCTGCGGCATGTGGGATCCTCCCAGACCGGGGCACGAACCCGTGTCCCCTGCATCGGCAGGCGGACTCTCAACCACTGCGCCACCAGGGAAGCCCTGGGAATAATTTTTTTTTAAATACTATGTACTGGTTGGCTTAAACAACAAACATTTATTTCTCACCGTTCGAAGGCTGGGAAGTCCAAGATCAAGGTGCCTGTAGATTCAGTGTCTGGTGAGGACCTGCTTCCTGGTTCACAGATGGCTGTCTTCTCACATGGTGGAAGGGGCAAGGGAGTTCTTTGGGGTCTCTCTTTTATAAGAGACTGATCCCTAATCACCTCCCAAAGGCCCCACCTCCAAATACCATCACATCGGGGATCAGATTTCAGCATATGAATTCTGGGGGGTCACGTACCTTAGGCTAGCACCCCACGAGGGAGGTAACCATCCTGGGGACTACACTCTGCTCCATATGTTAGATCTTTTCACTCCGTGCGGTGGGGTGAGAATATGCATGACACCCAGCCCTTGTGAGTCCTGGGAGTTATTCTGACTGCTTCCAGAGGTTCTTTCCCAGCCTGGTTCGTTTTCTTACACACGTGAACAGAGCAGTGTTCAGCCAAAGACACAAGAACAGCCCCCTGCTGATCTCTGGCTCTCTCTCTTTGTTTTCTCCTCTCCAGGAAACTTCCATGCAAATCCTAGTCTCCAGCCCTCCAGCCCAGACTCCACAATCGGCCTCCTCAATTCCACGAGGCCACCAGACTTGTCTTTGCTCCCCTCCATATACTTAGAACCAGTGGACGTCTCCAGGAAGTGAGTTGGGGTATTCTTAGGGCTCACTTCATTTGTTTCTCTTCTTGTGGGAATCACTGTCCTGTGCTGTATATTGTTCAGTTTCTGAAAACTCTGAGTTCATGCATTTTATCTGCCTTCCTCAGCTGGATCAGAACCCTGATCTCTCTTTTTCTCTCATGGCTGAAAGTAGGAGTCTCCCTCATCTTATTTTTAAAACTTGATTCAGAGTTGCCTTTCCAGAAAGATTTCCCCAGAAATTTATGTTTATTCTCTGACTTCTGGGTGATTACCTCTCAGATCCCCACCCCTGAGTCCAGTTGCCAATTGAAATAATCTTCTTTACTTCTAGATGCACAAACTCACCTCCAAGTCACAACCAGTCTGTAAGACAAGTGTGATCATTGTGCTTTTTATGGTCAGTTAACTAAGACCCAGAGGGCTTAAATTACTTGCCCAAGGTAACACAGCAGTGGTAAAGACAGAACTCAGACCCACATCCTTTGACTTTTCATGACCCATATTGAAAAAAATTCCATAAAGAATAAAGGGTTAGGGCTTCCCTGGTGGCACAGTGGTTGAGAGTCCGCCTGCCAATGCAGGGGACACGGGTTCGTGTCCCGGTCCGGGAGGATCCCACGTGCTGCGGAGCCGCTGGGCCCGTGAGCCATGGCCGCTGAGCGTGTGCATCCAGAGCCTGTGCTCAGCAACGGGAGAGGCCACAACAGTGAGAGGCCCGCGTACCGCCAAAAAAAAAAAAAAAAAAAAAAAAAAGAAAAGTAAAAGAATAAAGGGTTAGATGGAAAAAATGAGAAGATAAAAAACTAGAAGAAAATATACATGGCTATTTATTTTACCTCTAGAGGTAAACAAAGGTAATGAGTAAAAGACAGACTGTCTGGTTGTAGGACTGTACCAGAGCCAAAGCAGACTTGTGGATTTAGGCATTTACTTTTCTCCTCATTTTACCTCATTGATACTGTTATTATACTGTGATAAATATATATTTATATAAACTTTCCCTCCCTCTCCCATCTCAAATGTTTTCTTTAAGATAGAATTTTCAGAACCAGAATTTAGGAATAATGTTTATGTGTAACCTTAATATTCTTTACAGATATTTCTGAAAAGTTGGAACCAATCAATATCCTCATCAGTGTATATGAGGATGCAGATGGCATTAAATGTTTACTAAAATTTGGATCATCATTTTTGTCTCTGCTGATTTTGCCAGTTTGCAAAAAAATGGCCTCCTACTTTGTGGTACATTTTTCCCCCTCATTTCTGGCATGGCTGTACATTGTTTTAAAATCATATTAGGAATTTATTTGTATTTTTTGTTTGATGGGAGAATCTAAGTGTTTTTTAAAAGTTTTTTTTTATCTGATCTGTAGAAGATAATTACATAGCAAGGACATTGTCATATTTGCTGTAAAAATATTAAGAATAAATTTATTTAACTAAAACTTTCATGTAAGAAATGGAGATTGCCTTAGAGAAGCCTTGATATTGAAATAGCAGGTTAGAAGAAACAAGGTCTGTACCTGCCTGAAATAACCATCTCTTCTGTCAGTTTACTCTATCTGCCTAATTTTCCAGATTTTATCTTGTATGTCTCTGGCTTTCTCCCCACCCCATCCATACCCTCCATCTTTGAGCTGCAACTCCTCCTGTAAGTGGGATTTGGAGTATAAACACATGGTAATCGCCTTTGATCCCATTTTCATCTCTCTCTCCTCCCCCTCTAGACTCTTCTTACGCAGTAAGTATCATAACAGTCACGGGATGGGCCTGTGAACCATCTGCCATTAGAGAGACAGAAGCTGAAAAGAAATCCTGTGTAGATTAGAGGCTGTCTCCTTCTGTCTCTTAAACAAGCACAACTTGGATTCGAACTGCAGTATGAACAAGAGAGGTAAGCTCAGTGTTCGGGCCATTTAATGTACAGCATTGCATGGTTGAAGAATTCCCCCAAGGGACCAGGACGAGCATCTGTCCATGAATATCTCAGTGGAATCTTTTATATGGAATCTCCAGAGAGGAAGAGCAGATCATACCATTAAACAAGTCAGAAAGGTAAAGACAGTGACATAAAATATATGTAGAAAATCTGTTTTACATGGCCATATCCTTGCCAGGTGAAAAAGCCACCCACTCATTCATTCATTTATTCATTCAACATGCACACACAGCATGTCCAGTGCAGGCAGTGACAGGTATGTGCAGGAATGGATCCAAGTCATGGTTCCTATGAAAGCTCACAGTTTAACGGAGGAGACCAGACAAGTAAATAAATAATGGTCCACTATAACTGTAATGATGACCTTTGCAAGTGACATAGCTTGACTAGAATTCTAGCCTGGGAAACTCACTAACTGTGTAACCTTGGGCTTAAATTTTCTGAAGATTTAATCCATCATTTGTAATATATGGATAATATATGGATATATGGATAATATATAATATATGGATAATATATGGATAACAATATCTATCACTAAGCCGTTTCTATCAGAGTTAAACACATAATAACAACTTCAGGGACTATATTCAAGAGGCATTTAATAGGTGATTAAAAACAAAGGTATGTCCAAAGTAAAATGATAATTCAGAAAAGCTGCTCAACAAGAAAAGTCATCCCAGAGATATTTGAACTGGATTTTGAGGGAAATGTAGGAGTTTGCTAAGTAGATAAGGCAGAGAGGCAGTTGCAGACAGAGAGGTGAGCACACATAATATCTGAGAAGCATGAAATCACAACCATTTTGGGTCAATATTCCAAAGAAGGCATGTGGTAAAGGTGGGATGTCAGCAGGGGAGTGTGGCAGATTATTTGTCATGAGGTTTCACATACGGTCATGGTCCATGAAATAGCCCTTTAGGCTGAGCAAGCCTAGGAACTTGCTTTTTATCAGTGTACTGTGATAGGCTTAGATCTTCAGAGAGACTCACATTAGTCCAACTTCTGATAGACTGATATATAACCAGAAAGCCTGTGTATCTTTCCATTGAGAAATCTAACTAATAGTAAGGATTGGGTGCTTACATCAGCACACAGAGCACAGAAGGTGGCTTCTCAGCTAAGACAGCCTGAGGTACACTTCTCCCTAATAAGCAGAGTCTACGGGGCACTAGTGTTCTCTCTCTCCTGGATAGGGATGTCACCAAGGCCAAAAGATGCCTCCCTGAATCTCTGTCATGCTGACAAATGACTGACCCTTATGGTTGAAAATAGAATCCAAGTTTCTTGAGATTGTCAACCCATTCATTTAGATCATGGTTATGTCTTGCTTCCATCTGGAAGACAGTACCCTGCAGATGACCCTGTGTGTCTTTGCTCTGAGCCTTCAGCTAGCTTGTTCATCACTGTATCTACACTTCCTGGAACAGCATCTGTCTGCATTAGCACTCAGCAAATATTGCTTAACAAATGAACAAGTTATTGGGTTCACTTTATATCAATTTTATACCTAAACTTTCAGAATGCTATCTTTCGGTTAGTTGGGGGTGACCTCACTCTTGGCCTCTTTCCTCCATGTACCTCCTACAACCTGGTGGACCTAGAATTTAGAGAATATGGCAGGGGGAGCTGATGGAATACTTCAGGGGAGAAGGCTAGGGTCTACAGAGTCTTGTATTTTAAGCCAAGGAATGATAATCAGAGGCCCAAGTTTATTGTACCTACCTGTTCTTCACAGAAACAACTACCTTTTATCCTGTGTTCAGTAATTCTAGCTTCTCTAACAGATAAGCCCTGAATTGCAGAGTTTTAACACTATTAAGTTGGATTTTCACTCACTCCTGGTCCAGGGTGGGTGTTTGGTGGGTGTCTTCTATGCAGTGATTCAGGGATCCAAGCTCTTTCTATCTACGCTCTGCCATCCTTGAGAGCAGTGGTTGTTTACATATAGTTCCCCGTCCAGCAGCATCAACATCACGGGGAACATGTAAGAAATGCTAATTCCTGGGTCCTGAATCAGAAACTCTGGGGATGGGGCCCAGCCATCTGTGTGTTAACAAGTCCTCCAGGTGATTTTTATAAACATTAACGATTTAGAACCATATTACTAAAGGAGGGTGGTGTAATTTTGGTAACTTGAATTGGAATTTGTTCCAAAGAGATAATGTTGCTATGAGAAATTAGATACAGTAGGAATGGTAATTGTACCACTATTCAATACATTTTTGTTGAGTTCTGTGTGCCACACCCCATGGTAGGCACTGTAGATACACTGATGATCAAGATGGTGATCTATTACTACTCTACTTCAGATATGTTGGATCAAATATGCTTTTATTGGCTTATCTGGGTACTTAGATTGGTACCCAATTAATAGATGTTCAGGCAATTAATAGATTTTATCAAAAGAAAATGAATGATGAGTGAATCATTTTGTCCTCTTGGGATCCTGAGTTTGAACCCTGGAAAAGAAGGAATTGGACTTCAAATTAATCCTTTGGGCCCCTTCCTGATGTATTTTAGTAAAATACATCTCTAATATTTAGAGGGAAACCTCCCTGGTGGGTAGCCTTCTTGGCTGTTTCTGCTGCCTATGGTCACAGAAAATGTTTAAAAGAATATTCTGGAGCAAAGCCCCAATCCACAGATAAAGAGGGGATTTCTTAGGTTAGGATAATAATGATAACAGTACTGGTAATAATAACCAAAGTTAACAATTAGTGGTCCCTGCCTAAGAGGCAGGCATTTTACATGCGTTATTTTACAGAATCCTCACAACCTTTGAGGTAGTTACTGTCGTTTATCCATAGTAGAGATAAAGATACCAAGATTGAGAAGTTCAACAAATTGACCAAAGTCACACATTTAGTAAGTGGGAAGATGGGGATTCCAGCTCAGGCTTTGTGTGTTTCTAATTTTTTTTTCTTTTATTTTTTTGCGGTACGGGGGCCTCTCACTGTTGTGGCCTCTCCCGTTGCGGAGCACAGGCTCCGAACGCACTGGCTCAGCGGCCATGGCTCAGCGGCCATGGCTCAGCGGCCATGGCTCAGCGGCCATGGCTCAGCGGCCATGGCTCATGGGCCCAGCCGCTCCGCGGCATGTGGGATCCTCCCGGACCGGGGCACGAACCCGTGTCCACTGCATCGGCAGGCGGACTCCCAACCACTGCGCCACCAGGGAAGCCCCGCTTTGTGTGTTTCTAAAGCCTGGTTGCTTAACTTCTAGCTTAAACTGTGAAACCAACTTTAAGCTTATGACAATAGAAGTAAACCCTTAGGCTATGGCTGGGAAGGAACTGGATTAGAGGGGGAAGAAAGTACTTAAAGCTTCTGTAGCACATTGATAGCAGATGTGCGGGGTAGTGAGAGAGAGGCCCTTTGCAAAAGATTCGCAAGAAGGAAAGAGCTTCTGTAATCAGACAGAGCAAGTCTCGGGCATTTACATGCCTGGGTCCTGGCAGAGGTCCCGCCTACAGACTGCAAGCCTTTGGACAAATCAATTAACCTTCATGAGCTTTACAAGCATGTGGCCTATAAAAGGATGGTGATACCTTTAATGACTGCTTTGCATGGCCATTATGAGGGTCCAGTGAAAAAAACCATAGCGCATATAAAAATGGTACCCATGGAAGTCGTTCTTAGAAAGTAGAGCTTTGTTATAGACCTTAACACAAAGCCATGGACATTGTCAGGGTGGATTGGAAAAGGAGATCCCTGAGTTGGGCTTGAAAATTTGTCCAAATTCCACAGACAGATGAGAAAAGGACAGTCGCTGCAGAGAGAGACTAACTCGTGCAGAACCGTGGAGGCATATAGCAACACGGTGTGTCTGGCAAATAGTAATTGACTTGCTTGAGTGGGAGTATGAGATGTGGCTTGGGGATGAGCAGAAGACAAGCAGAGAGAGAGAGACAAGGCCTAGGGATGCCTCTGGTGTTTTCCCGAAGAATGAAACATCAGTGTACTTATATTGAAATGAAAACAAAAATATTGCTGAAGTATAAGTGAGAAAGTGTTTTGTGCAAATCCTCTGCAAGCTCCAGGGCACCAGTCCAAACATTAGTTATTGCTTTTGCTCCCCGTGTTGTCAAGTTACAGCAAGCCAGGCCTTGCCATCCTTAAAAGACTGCGTGTGCATCACTTCAAATGGTCACAGGAGATGCTAAAAGGAAAAAAAAAAAAAAAAGCATCTAAGGGGAGGAGGGAAAACTTCTCAATCCAAATTGAGGATGATTTATTACCATGAGTAATCAATCGTAGTAGGTCCACATCAATTTTATATCTAATTTAAAAATTTGAGGTCTCAATGTGCTCATTAAAGAATATAATGGATTTACATATTTTAATTATGTTTTATGGATTGTGAACATAATGTAATTAAGAGACTTTTCAGGAGGCATGATGAATGAACAGGGTGGCCCAGAATATGGCAGGAGACACCACGCCGAGTGAAGTCGGGTGAGAGGAGTCCAGCCCACGGCGGAAGGCCCAGGTCAGAGCATCGGGACGATATTCACGGCGATGGGAGCCTCACAATGCTGCCTCTCCAGCCTCTCTCATGTCTGCCCTTCCTCACCTTCTCCCGTGCTGCTGCCTGAGTTTACAAATCCATTAGCTCTTTTATTTTTAAATATGGTTAAAAAAAACCCCACATAACATAGAACCCACCATCTCAACCATTTTAAAATTTACAGTTGGTAGTGTTAAGTATATTCACATTGTCGCACCACAGATCTGAATTTTTTCCATCTTGCAAAACTGAAACCCTATACCCAGTAAACAACAAACCCTCATTCACCCCTCCCTCCAGCCTCTGGCACCCACCATGTGACTTTCTGTGTCTATGAACTGACCACTCTAGGTGACTCACCTAAGTGAAATTATTCAGTATTTGTCTTTTTTTGGTGTGACTGGTTTATTTCACTCAGCATCATGTCCTCAGGCTTCACCCATGTTGTAGCATGTGACAGGATTTCCTTCCCTTTTAAGGATGTATATGCCACATTTTCTTTATCCATTCATCCATTTTTTTTGGCCACGCCCCACAGAGGCCTGCGGGATCTTAGTTCCCCAAACAGAGATCAAACCCGTGCCCCCTGCACTGGAAGAGTGGAGGCTTAACCACTGGACCGCCAGGGAAGTCGCTATCCATTCATCCTTTGATGGACATTTGATAGCCCTGTTTTCTCTGCACGGTTATTATGACTCTCAGTTTGCGCCCAGCCTCAGTCTCAGGATTCCTTAGACTCACATCAGCCCACAGTGGGCCTTTTCTTGGATAACCAGGCCACTCCCCTGTTTTAAATCTGTTGATCCCTGGACAGTTGTGACTCCTTAGTGTGACTTATGCCGCTCCCACCATCTGGCCCCTTTGCCTTGCAGTTCTGGCCCCCATTCAGCCATGCAGTCCACCTGTCCAGGCTAGGCCACCTCTACCCAACGTTCACCATTTTCAACCACATTTGCACTTTCACACATCCAGGGTCTGTGCCTGGAATGTCCGAGTCCACTACTTGTGAGGCCCTTCTGGATCCACCATCCTCTAGGCCATCTCCTAATCAAACAAAGAAGAATCTAGGACGGGTTGGTCAACCACGGCCAGTGGGCCAATCTGGCCCTCTGCCTGTTTCTATAAAGTTTTATTGGGACACAACCATGCCTATTGTTTACGTATTGTCTGTGGCTGCTTTGTCACTACAATTCAAAGCTCTTTAAAGAAAACATTGGCCGACCCCTGCTCCAGGCCATCTCTTACATTCAAATCCATCTTTGCTACTTCCTAGCTATGATTTTGGGTAAGTCAACGTTTCTGAAAGTGGATAATGATGATAATAATTTATAGCTTTGATTATTATTGTTACCACTTTCCAGCTTTATTGTGAAGACTGAGCTAATACCTATAAAGCCCTTGACACACAGTTGCCAGGATGGCTGTTAAGGCAACAAGGTCGTCTATTTTAGCTTATACAACAGACACAGCACGATCCCAAGCAGTGGCTACAGCCCAGACTTCTCTTGCCTCGAAGGCAGCGAGGCATGTAAAAACTTAGGGTCCAGGGCTTCCCTGATGGCGCAGTGGTTGAGAGTCCGCCTGCCGACGCAGGGGACATGGGTTCGTGTTCCGGTCTGGGAAGATTCCACATGCCAGGGAGCAGCTGGGCCTGTGAGCCATGGCCGCTGAGCCTCCACGTCTGGAGCCTGTGCTCCGCAACAGGAGAGGCCATAACAGTGAGAGGCCCACGTACTGCAAAAAAAAAAAAAAATTAGGGTCCAAATTCTAGATCACACCTATTTTTATTTATTTATTTTTTTTTTTGCGGTAGGCGGGCCTCTCACTGTTGTGGCCCCTCCCCTTGCAGAGCACAGGCTCCGGACGCGCAGGCTCAGCAGCCATGGCTCACGGGCCCAGCCGCTCTGCGGCATGTGGGATCCTCCCAGACCGGGGCACGAACCCGTGTCCCCTGCATCGGCAGGCGGACTCTCAACCACTGCGCCACCAGGGAAGCCCCACACCTATTTTTAATGTGAACTTGGAAACTCTGATTTTCTCATCTGCCAAATGAGGAAAATAATACCCGGCCTTCAGGTTTATCATGGGGATTCAAAGCAGCAAGGATTTGAATTGTGATTTATGGATGAAAAGCCTACTGCACACGGCAGCAGAAAGCAGATACTCAGAAGAGCGCAGTTTCTTTCTTCTTCTTCCAGTCTGCCTTCTAATCGCCTGCTTTGTTCAATTATCTTTACAACACTCTTCTGCCTATGGAATGAATTGTGAATGGGCTCTTGGGCTGATGCTGCTGGGAGTGCTCCCTCCACTTCTCCGTGTGCTTGTGTGTCTCACTGTTCCTTCTCTCGGGGAATCATCTAGAAATTGTCATTTATATTGACCTGCAATCTCACCCTTTTCCCTTCCTCCCAATTACTATTGGCCTCTAGGGGGAGCTCAAGACTTCATCATTCTTGCTGGCCTGGGTCAACGGCAGAGTACAGAGTCAGAGTCAACTAACAGATACTTGGTAATTATTTGCTGAATGAAGGGAGAAATGCATGGGAGGATGGGTATCAGAGAAGAGGGTAAAGCTTGGCTTCTGAAGGCTTTTTCTCAGTTAAAATTTTACATTTTGGGGATTCTCTCTTCTTTGCTTCATATTTGGCTCTGAGGGCCCTAATTTGAAAGTGTTCCTCAACTTGGATGGAAGCAAATCCACCCTTTATCCTTCCCCCCATCCCTCATTAGAAAGATAGGCACCAACGAAAGTGGGAATCAAAGGCAAAAACAGCCTGGTAGGCGTGGGTGCTCAGGCCAGCTATTCCAGAACCAGTGCAGAAGCATTCCCAGCCCAGAAACATTTACCTTCATTTTCTTCACCTCAGATTATCCTCAGCATGGGAGGTCTTGAGACCCAGAATTGGAATCTTACAGGAAAGAGACCAAGTTAGCCACTGAGCCTTGGATCCTTGTTCAATTTGGGCAAAAACGCCGTGTAACACAGAAACCGTCAGATCCAATTTATCTGATGGCTATGCTGGTGTTTGAGAACATAAGTTCCAAGTAGAAATAAAGTGTTTATAGCCTGAAATTGCCTCTGTCTCCTGAGGATGACTTAAGTCATGGTTCATGGGTTGGTCAAGGACTTTGAGTTCTGATTCTTAGCTCCGTCATATTTTTTGTTCTGTCTCCCTATCTTGGAAGCAAACAAAAGGATGGGTGCATAAGCAAGAAGAACTACAATTCTGCAGCCTGCAGAACAAAATCCACATTCACAGAAAGATAGACAAGATGAAAAGGCAGAGGGCTATGTACCAGATGAAGGAACAAGATAAAACCCCAGAAAAACAATTAAATGAAGTGGAGATAGTCAACCTTCCAGAAAAAGAATTCAGAATAATGATAGTGAAGATGATCCAGGACCTCGGAAAAAGAATGGAGGCAAAGATCGAGAAGATGCAAGAGATGTTTAACAAAGATCTAGAAGAATTAAAGAACAAATAAATAGAGATGAACAATACAATAACTGAAATGAAAAATACACTAGAAGGAAACAATAACAGAATAACTGAGGCAGAAGAACGGATAAGTGACCTAGAAGACAGAATGGTGGAATTCACTGCTGCTGAACAGACTAAAGAAAAAAGAATGAAAAGAAATGAAGACAGCCTAAGAGACCTCTGGGACAACATTAAATGCAACAACATTCACATTATAGGGGTCTCAGAAGGTGAAGAGAGAGAGAAAGGACCTGAGAAAATATTTGAAGAGATTATAGTAAAAAACTTCCCTAACATGGGAAAGGAAATAGCCACCCAAGTCCAGGAAGCACAGAGAGTCCCATACAGGATAAACCCAAGGAGAAACACGCTGAGACACTTAGTAATCAAATTGGCAAAAATTAAAGACAAAGAAAAATTATTGAAAGCAGCAAGGGAAAAAAGATGAATAACATACAAGGGAACTCCCATAAGTTTAACAGCTGATTTCTTAGCAGAAACTCTACAAGCCAGAAGCGAGTGGCATGATACACTTAAAGTGATGAAAGGGAAAAAACCTACAACCAAAATTACTCTACCCAGCAAGGATCTCATTCAGATTCGATGGAGAGATCAAAAGCTTTACAGACAAGCAAAAGCTAAGAGAATTCAGCACCACCAAACCAGCTCTACAACAAATGCTAAAGGAACTTCTCTAAGTGGGCAACACAAGAGAAGAAAAGAACCTACAAAAGCAAACCCAAAACAATTAAGAAAATGGTAATAGGAACATACATATCGATAATTACCCTAAACGTGAATGGATTAAATGCTCCAACCAAAAGACACAGGCTTGCTGAATGGATACAAAAACAAGACCCATATTTATGCTGTCTACAAAAGACCCACTTCAGACCTAGGGACACATACAGACTGAAAGTGAGGGGATGGAAAAAGATATTCCATGCAAATGGAAATCAAAAGAAAGCTGGAGTAGCAATACTCATATCACATAAAATAGACTTTAAAATAAAGAAGGTTACAAGAGACAAGGAAGGACACTACATAATGATCAAGGGAGCAATCCAAGAAGAAGATATAACAATTATAAATATATATGCACCCAACATTGGAGCACTCAATACATAAGGCAACTGCTAAGAGCTATAAAAGAGAAAATCGACAGCAACACAATAAGAGTGGGGGACTTTAACTCCTCACTTACACCAATGGACAGATCATCCAAACAGAAAATTAATAAGGGAAGACAAGCATTAAATGACACAATAGACCGGATAGATTTAATTGATATTTATAGGACATTCCATCCAAAAACAGCAGATTACACTTTCTTCTCAAGTGTGCAGGGAACATTCTCCAGAATAGATCACATCTTGGATCACAAATCAAACCTCAGTAAATTCAAGAAAATTGAAATCATATCAAGCATCTTTTCTGACCACAACACTATGAGATTAGAAATCAATTACAGGGAAAAAACGTAAAAACACAAACACATGGAAGCTAAACAATACTTTACTAAATAACCAAGAGATCACTGAAGAAATCAAAGAGGAAATCAAAAAATACCTAGAGACAAATGACAATGAAAACACGACGATCCAAAACCTGTGGGATGCAGCAAAAGCAGTTCTAAGAGAGAAGTTTATAGCTATACAAGCCTACCTCAAGAAAAAAGAAAAATCTCAAATAAACAATCTAACGTTATACCTAAAGGAACTAGAGGAAGATGAACAAACATAACCCAAAGTTAGCAGCAGGAAAGAAATCATAAAGATCAGAGAAGAAATAAATGAAATACAAACAAAGAAAACAGTAGCAAAGTTCAATAAAACTAAAAGCTGGTTCTTTGAGAAGATAAACAAAATTGATAAACCACTAGCCAGACTCATCAAGAAAGAGGGAGAGGGCTCAAATCAATAAAATTAGAAATGAAAAAGGAGACGTTATAACAGACACCACAGAAATACAAAGCATCCTAAGAGACTACTACAAGCAACCCTATGCCAAAAAAATGGACAATCTGGAAGAAATGGACAAATTCGTAGAAAGGTATAATCTGCCAAGACTGAACCAGGAAGAAATAGAAAATATGAACAGACCAATCACAAGCACTGAAATTGAAACTGTGATAAAATATCTTCCAACAAACAAAAGCCCAGGACCAGATGGCTTCACAGGCGAATTCTATCAAACATTTAGAGAAGAGATAATACCCATCCTTCTCAAACTCTTCCAAAAAATTGCAGAGGAAGGAAAATTCCCAAACTCATTCTATGAGGCCACCATCACCCTGATACCAAAGGCAGACAACGATACTACAAAAAAAGAAAATTACAGACGAATAGCACTGATGAATATACATGCAAAAATCCTCAACAAAATACTAGCAAACAGAATCCAACAACACATTAAAATGATCATACACCATGATCAAGTGGGATTTATCCCAGGGATGCAAGGATTCTTCAATATACACAAATCAATCAATGTGATACAGCATATTAACAAATTGAAGAACAAAAACCATATAATCATCTCAATAGATGCAGAAAACGCTTTTGACAAAATTCAACACCCATTTATGATAAAAACTCTCCAGAAAATGGGAATAAAGGGAACCTACTTCAACATAATAAAGACCATATATGACAAACCCACAGCAAACATCATTCTCAATGGTGAAAAACTGAAAGCATTTCCTCTAAGATCAGGAACAAGACAAGGATGTCCACTCTCACCACTATTATTCAACATAGCTTTGGAAGTCCTAGCCATGGAAATCAGAGAAGAAAAAGAAATAAAAGGAATCCAAATCGGAAAAGAAGTGAAGCTGTCACTGTTCACAGATGACATGATACTATACATAGAGAATCCTAAAGATGCTACCAGAAAACTACTAGAGCTAATCAATGAATTTGGTAAAGTAGCAGGATACAAAATTAATGCACAGAAATCTCTTGCATTCCCATACACTAATGATGATAAATCTGAAAGAGAAATTAAGGAAACACTCCCATTTACCATTGCAACAAAAAGAATAAAATACCTAGGAATAAACCTACCTAGGGAGACAAAAGACCTGTATGCAGAAAACTATAAGACACTGATGAAAGAAATTAAAGATGATACCAACAGATGGAGAGATATACGATGTTCTTGGATTGGAAGAATCAATATTGTGAAAATGACTATACTACCCAAAGCAATCTACAGATTCAATGCAATTCCTATCAAATTACCAACGGCATTTTTTACAGAACTAAAACAAAAAATCTTAAAATTTGTATGGAGACACAAAAGACCCCGAATAGCCAAAGCAGTCTTGAGGGAAAAAACAGAGATGGAGGAATCAGACTCCCTGACTTCAGACTATATTACAAAGCTACAGTAATCAAGACAGTATGGTACTGGCACAAAAACAGAAATATAGATCAGTGGAACAAGATAGAAAGCCCAGAGATAAACCCATGCACCTATGGTCAACTAATCTATGACAAAGGAGCCAAGGATATACAACGGAGAAAAGACAGTCTCTTCTATAAGTGGTGCTGGGAAAACTGGACAGCTACATGTAAAAGAATGAAATTAGAACACTTCCTAACACCATACACAAAAATAAACTCAAAATGGATTCGAGACCTAAATGTAAGACCAGACACTGTAAAACTCTTAGAGGAAAACATAGGAAGAACACTCTTTGACATAAATCACAGCAAGATCTTTTTTATCCACCTCCTAGAGTAATGGAAATAAAAACAAAAATAAAGAAATGGGACCCAATGAAACTTCAAAGCTTTTGCACAGCAAAGGAAACCATAAACAAGATGAAAAGACAACCCTCAGAACGGGAGAAAATATTTGCAAATGAATAATCGGACAAAGGATTAATCTCCAAAATATATAAACAGCTCATGCAGCTCAATATTAAAAAAACCAACAACCCAATCCAAAAATGGCAGAAGACCTAAGTAGACATTTCTCCAAAGAAGACATACAGATGGCCAAGAAGCACATGAAAAGCTGTTCAACATCACTAATTATTAGAGAAATGCAAATCAAACCTACAATGAGGTATCACCTCACACCAGTTAGAATGGGCATCATCAGAAAATCTACAAACAACAAATGCTGGAGAGGGTGTGGAGAAAAGGGAACCCTCTTGCACTGTTGGTGGGAATGTAAGTTGATACAGCCACTGTGGAGAGCAGTATGGACGTTCCTTAAAAAACTAAAAATAGAATTACCATATGACCCAGCAATCCCACTACTGGGCATATACCCTGAGAAAACCATAATTCAGAAAGACACATGCACCCCAATGTTCATTGCAGCACTATTTACAATACCCAGGTCATGGAAGCAACCTAAATGCCCATCGACAGAGGAATGGATAAAGAAGTTGTGGTATGTATATACAATGGAATATTACTCAGCCATAAAAAGGAACGAAATTGGGTCATTTGTAGAGACGTGGATGCATCTAGAGACTGTCATACAGAGTGAAGTAAGTCAGAAAGAGAAAAACGAATACCGTATATTAACGCATATATGTGGATCCTAGAAAATCGTACAGATGAACCAGCTTGCAGGGCAGAAATTGAGACACAGAAGCAGAGATAAAACGTATGGACACCAAGGGGGGAAAGCGGTGGGGGGTGGGGACGGTGGTGTGATGAACTGGGTGATTGGGATTGACATGTATACACTGATGTGTATAAAATTGATGACTAATAAGAACCTGCTGTATAAAAATATAAATTAAATAAAATTGAAAATAAAGAAAGAAATTAATTCATTAAAATAAAAGGATGGTTCCATGGAGGATTAGTTTATTGTCACCAGTCCTAGGGGCATCAGGGAAACAGGTGAAGTCAGAACTGAGTTTGGAGTGTGAAGGAGGGAGTATGCAAAGTGGAAGAAATGAGAGTATTATCCCACCACGTGGGAATGGCCTGAACACAGGTGGAGAGTTGTGATAAAATCTAGGACATGCTGTGTTGATGTTAAAGATGATTGACTCTTGGGGTCTAAAGGCGTCGTGGGAGATAAAGCTAGAATGGGATGGGTTTCACATCATGGTGAGACTGGTATTCATCCTTTCTACAAGTATTTTTTGAGCATCAATCATGTATTATGTTCTAGGGGCCGTGAGTAACTGAATAAGCAGGTTCATTCTTTGCCTCCAAGGAGTGTGAATTCTACCATATGATCTAGAGGTGACTGCATCCATCCAAGGGAGCGATTAGAGAAGATGTCAAGCCAGATGGTTACGTGATCAGAACTGTGGTTCAGAAATGCTGCTGCTAGTGGTGTGGAGAATGGACTGCAGGAGGGTAGAGATTCAGACTTGGGAGTCGTGAGGGAATTGCAGGGTGAAGAAGTAGGAGCTGAAAAGGGAGATGTAAGAAGTAGCACCAGGAGAGGGGGGAGCAGGCCTGAGAGTCTGTGGTGGGGAAATGGATGTAAGGAAGCTTCAAGGAAGGTATGGCTGAAGGTAACAGATTCCATGGAGTGATCTGATCCAGAGACAGGTGGAAAGGACACTGATGGTTGAGATGGTGATGGCATCAGCGTTCTTGATGGGGTGAAGACCCTATTGACACAGACTGAGGAATCGATGGGGAAATGAGGGCAACAGGGACACTGGAGAGCTGTATCTTCAGGAAGTCAGGTATGGAAGGGAAGGAGGTTTAGGTCAGTGGCTGGAGGGCCGGGGAGGAGTAAACGTCAAATTTTTTAAATGGAAAGTGACTGGCCTTCCTGATGAAGCTTTTACACTGTCACCAGGTGGGAATGTTAACCAAAACATTTGTTTTCCTGGGTAGGTATGCTCCAGTGCTGGTAACAACAGGTGGAGCAAGGTTCTCAAGGGGCATCTTGCACTCCTGTCTGTCTAAAGTGTTATGATATATGGCAAAAATATCTGTGAGCATTGAACTACCTGGGGTGTTGGGTACTCTCTGTGAAAAAAAAAAAGTTTGTTATGCAGAATAATGGCCTTTAATGGAAATCAGGGCAGATGGAAACCCTGCTTCTTGACTTTTGTGGTCACCTAAGTCTCTGCCTCGTACTATGTGACAATGGGCCAGCTACTTACGCTGAATCTTAATGTCCTTATTTAGAAAACAGCAACAATATGTCATCACAGAGCTATTTTGGAGACTCACATTCTGCACCATTAATTTTCTTGGAACCCAGCATAGTTATACACTCAGTAAACGTTAGCCCCCTCTTCCCCACACCCTCCTGGCATTTAATTGCCATGCATTTGATGACTTTGGCCTGAACCAACTCCCTTAACAAATGTTTCCACCTTAGATTAATTCAAAGACAGGGACCAGGAACATATCCTGTAATGGACAAGAAAATGGCATTAATTCTGTAAATTAATAAATATGCAAATGGAAGCTTTGTATGAAACCGGCTATATAAGCAAGAAGTAGATTGTGTTGTAAGTTATGCATTGCCATATGGAGCAGATACCCTTGACTTAGCATGCAAGGCAGGGAATGCTGGAGCAGACCCTGCTGTAATGGCTTCTGAGAATGAGTGGTGTGCTGGTCCAACAGCAGCCCTGGGTGCTGAGCCACGCAGCTGGCTCAGGGGGCAGGGGAGGCAGTGGAAGCCCCACGGTGAGCAGGCTGCTACCTGGACCCTGCTGAGAATGATCTGGGCACAACCATCCTGCCGCCACCAAGAGGATGGGCAACCTTGAGCTCGTGTGGGACAGCCCCGGGTGCACCTAGTACTCTGCCTGGGGCTACAGGTTGGAAGGACTCTCCTAGGATTCCAGAGCCTTGGCTGGTGGCACCACAATCCCAACTCCCAGGCAGGTGTGACTGGCCTGGGGAAACGTGCGTTGCTACTGGATTGATCCATCAATCATTAAGAAACAAATAGTCTGAGAACCATCCAAGTGTTCCACGTCGTGCTAAGTAGATGCTGGAGGGCAGTGCTTCCCTGTGATGACGAGTCAGCAGACTCACTCAGGGAACTTTAAAAAAAAATAGATTCCTGGGCTCCTACCTCCGAAATTCTGATGCAGCAAGTCTGGGTTGGGACCTAGCAGTCGCTTTTCAAACTCCCAGGTAATTCTGATGATCAGTTAGGTTGGGAGGATGATGCCTGCAGAGAAAGTTTCTTATTGGTCCTGGCCTTTAAGTGTCTTAAACTTAGTTGAGAAGGAAAGGTTAGGCTTCCAGACCCAGTCCTGGCAGGTGTTCTTCTTTGCCTATGAGCTTAAGAGAGGGGCAGACAACACGCCTGAAGGAGACATTTCTAATAGCTAGGCAGATCAGGGAAAGATTTTGGGGGCTGTAAGACACAGCTGGCTCTGAGAAATAAGAAGAAGAGAAGGCAGAGAGGCATTTGAAGATGGAGAAGCCCCCTGCCACGGGAGACAGGATTCAGGAGTTATCCTCTGGTGTGGGAACAAGCAGCTGAGAGCTGGACCATGGCTGGTGTGGAATGCCAGTTGAAGGTGAGTTTATTGCCTTTGGGGGTTATTTTAGTTGTTTTTCCTATGAGCATGCTAAATAATAGTACCTCTCCCGACCTGTGTGCCCATGGCCTGGTGTTTATAAAGCTGTGTGAAGATGCTCAAGTGATAATCCACATCGTTTAGACCAAGACAGCTCACACAACCCAGGATAATTTGAAAAAGAACTCATTTATCTTATACGATGGTGATACGCTGGACGGAGCTATGGTTGTACCACACTGCTTGTCTCTCTCTCCTCAGCCTTCTTCTCAAAAAAAAAAAAAATCTCTCCAGAAACGAACACCACATTGTTAATCAACTATACTCCAATATAAAATAAAAAGTTAAAAATCAATCAATCAGGGCTTCCCTGGTGGCGCAGTGGTTGAGTCCGCCTGCCGATGCAGGGGACACGGGTTCGTGCCCCGGTCTGGGAAGATCCCACATGCCACGGAGTGGCTGGGCCCGTGAGCCATGGCCGCTGAGCCTGCGCATCTGGAGCCTGTGCTCCGCGACGGGAGAGGCCACAACAGTGAGAGGCCCGCGTACCGCAAAAAAAAAAAAAAAAATCAATCAATCAATCAGTCTCTCCCACTCATCCTCTCCCTCACCTCTTCCTGTCCCTCATTCCTCCTTTTTTCAGGATGAGAATCAAAGGCTGGTCTGACAAGGATGAGGAAGCCATGAGATTGCCCCAGCCAGTATCCTCTTTAAAGCTCAAGGGACACTGGGAGCTTTATCATGGTGACCCTGGTGAGTCCCATCAATTAAAATGATCACCAGAGCTGCACATTTAACCTTGGACAGGCTCTAGACATTGCCTTGCAGCCGTGGTTCTCAGTAAAAGCTGGTCAGTTCCCGTGAGGAAGTTTCAGAAATGCACATCCTCCGCTCCTCCCTGGATCTGCTAAATCTGAAGCTCCCGTCTAGGACCTGGGACTCTGCATTCTTGGCCCTCTCAATGGGGGTTATAATGTGGCTTACCCTTCCCACTTCTGCAGTAGTCCCTTAAGGGGTGGTCTGGCCCAGCCTTACACTCTCTGCACGATGGAAAACTGCCCCACTTATGACACCATGTGGAAAGCAACACTTCAGCAACCAGGCGCTTAACCGTCGTCACGAATGGGCCTGACATCGTAAAAGCGTGGGTTTCACTGTCACGGCGATGTCCCCAGAAATCCGGTTTGCTTCACATTCAAAGCTGTGTGACCTCGGGACGTAAGCCTCAGTTTCTTCATCTGTAAAATGGAAACAATAAGAAAATCGATCTCGCAGGGCACCTGCGAGGGTGAAAGGAAGCAATGCGTTCAAAGGCAAAAGGGGCCGGAGGAAGTAATTCCGTGTTAGCAAGCGTTGCCTTGAGCCGAATTGGCCTCCCTAGGACTTGCGCTGAATCCAGATGCTGGGTCTGTCCTCTGAGCCAACCCTCTTCCACTTAGCACATCCTCTCTGGAGCCTGGGACCCTGCCCCCGTGGATCCGCGAGAGCCAGCTGTGTTTGCCATCCCTGGAGGTATCTCATCTTACAGCTGGGCAAACCACAGCAGGCAAAGTTCACGTCTTTGCAAAGTCACGCAGTTACAGAAATGTCTGAGCAGCAGGTGGCAAAATGGTGTTGTTATCAGAACCACATAGATAATCATGCCTCGCCGCTAATCATTCTCCATCTACTTCATAGTTTATCACTTACAAGGGGCTTCCACATCCATCACCTCATCCAGCCCTCCCAACGCCCCTGTGTGGGGTGATTTACTGCGGAAACACCACTGCCTCACACTTGGGTAGCACATTGCCCTTTTCAAAGCACTTCCATGCCCGTTATCTCACTGGCTCTTCCTCACCACCCTCAGGAGAGAGAAAGGGCAGGAATTATCAGAGGAAGAAGCCAAGGAACAGAGACGGAACGGGCTGGCACAGATCCCACAGGGCATTGACACATCCGGGCCTCAGACTGAGAGTGTGGCCCCTTTACACCTGACCTGCCCCCTGCCCTCACACGTGTTTCCTCTCACACCTCTCCTGAACACGTGACATGTTCCCCCCCCTTCTGGGATGGTAGGCTAAAACTAGCAAACAGTACATGAAACTTGTGTGCAGCCAGGACCACTGCTTTCACTGAGCTGAGTCATTACATCCTTCGGTCAAGGCCAAGGTCTAGGCACCACCATCACACCTGTGTGCACCTGCTGAGCAGTGCAAAGCCCCGGCCTGTGCACTCGGGGCCTCCGGGGCAGGCGGGATGGTGGCGGTGGCCCGGGTCCAAGTCCAGGCTGAGCATTCCTCTGTCACGCAGAGGTCGAGAGACTCAGCCACATGTGTGGGCTCCCTTCCTTCTGCCTTCTGCTCACCGGCAGACACTGAGGTTGCAGCTGGTCGTCCTAAGCCTGTCAGTCCACTTAAGGACTCCTGCTCAGGCCTTGCCTGGCCTGCAATTACCAGAGGGAAAGAAGAGACACAAAAGCCACCCAGCCTCATAGGCCATCTGCATCACAGAGCGGGATGCTCAGGCTGGGGACACAGCCAGTCACGTTGGGTGTGGTCTGTAGGTTCAAGGGGTGGGACGGGGGATGGGAGACAAGGCCACAGGTGGAACTGCTGTATGCGGGGGGTACCCTACCCCTGGTGGGAGGCGCAGGGGGAGGGAGCTTTGGAGACAGAATCCCAGCATGGGTGAGAGACCACAAGGAGTCACGTGCCGGACAGAGGCCGAGTATGCCCATGGTTATTACTTCCAGGAGGCGGGAGAGGAGGAGGAAAGGAAGCAGGTGCTGCCCCTGGCTCAGGGCTCTCTCTCCCATCCCTGTTTCGGGCTCCTGTCGTTCTGTCTTTGTGCGTACCATTCTCTCCTCCTTTTATGATTATGGGTTTGGTTGTGTCTTCTGTAAAGTTTACACCCTGAATGTTGTGTGTGAGGTGATGGATTGGGATGGTGGGTTCATGAAGCGGGAATGACTCTAGGAAAGGGAAGGTGAGATTGGAGCCAAAGTCTGGGAGGGAATTGTAGCCCCGTGGGTCTCAGGGAAGCAGCGGGGAACGTTCGGGTGCAGGCATGAGGAAGGCCCAGTAAACCTGTAATTTACATTCACGACTTTGCAAAGTCTACAAGTTGAGTTTGACTTTTCACTTTTTTTCTTTCCCTCAGCAAACTTCCCCACCTTGAATAGATTGTTCTTTCCAAGATGCACCCCTTAAGGGCTAAAGTCCTGGGTGATTATTTTAAAAAGCTGGCAGATTGGCTTCCTGAGTTTGGAAGTGCTCTGGAAACTTCATTCTCAGGCAACATTGCAGAAAGGAAAAGATTTGGATTTAGTAGAGCTGGATTCAAGTCTTGGTCCTACTTTTTTTAAATGAATAGACTAATTTTAGGGCGGTTTTAGTTTCACAGCAAAACTGGGCAGAAAGTACAGAAGTTTCCCTGTACCCTCTGTCCACACACATGTGCAGCTTCCCTAACGACATCCCACACCACAATGGTACATTTGTTGTAACTGATGAACCTACATTGATGTATTATCATGCTTACATTAGGATTCACTCTTGGTGTTGTACATTCTATGGGTTTGGACAAATGTACAGTGACATGTATCAGTCATTATAGTATCATACAGAATAGTTTCACTGCCCTAAAAATCCTGTGCTCCACCCCTGCAACCACTGATCTTCTTACTGTCTCCGTAGTTTTGCTATTTCCAGGATGTCATCTAGTTAGATTCGTCTGACTTTTATGATTAGGTTGAACCATGTGAAATTGACATTGTGTATAGGTCGATATCAGCAATTTTGTATGGTTTAACGTGATAGCTGTGGGATGCTGGGTGAGTCACTCAGCATCTCTGGTGCTCTCCTGCTTGTGTCCATGGTCTTACTGTGGACTCAAGCTTCTTCCACCATCCCTGCATCCCTAATCAGTCCTCAAGTCTTGTAGTGTCTACCTCTGAAATCTCTAGAATTGAATTCGTTTTCTCTACCTTCCTGGTATTGCCTCAGTCCAGAACCTCATCCTATTATGCCTGGGCTCTCATAACAGCCCCTGAGTTATTTCCATGACCTGGTCCTCCTATCATAAGCAGAGGTAATGTATAGAATCTAGGTGTAGATCTGGATAGATCCCCGACTGCCTTAGTTACTGTTCCATGACTTCCATTGCTGTGCCACCACCTATGAGACATGGCCTGGATGCCACGGGGGAGCCTTTCTGATCTGAACCCCCCTTACACCTCCAGCCCTGCTCCCCGACTTCCCCTCTGCAGACCTGGGCACTCAGGCCTCGCACTGTACCCTCCTTCCCCAAGGCTCAGTGCCTCTGTGCACACCCTGCTTTCCCTGGCTTAATGCTCTGTTCTCTCCCCAAACCTAGAAGAATCCTATTCCTCACACAAGAGCCAGCTCTTCCCTCTTTGCCCTCAGCTTCCAGGTCACTCAGCACTTTCTAGTGTCTGTTTACCTGACTTTGAGCCAGAGGTGGGGACTCTGCCTTGTTCATCTTTGCATCCCCAGCACTGGCATCCAGTAAATGCTGGTGGAACGGACGAACAAGTCAATAGGTGAATCTGTGTGGCATGTGGACATCTGAGGAGAAAGGCCAGGAACTATTTCTTCCCAAAGCAGAATTACAATACTTTGAAATTCCTTGTCTTCTCTTCTTAAAGCCCCAAACTGTGAAGTTTCAGACAAAAGTCTTGAGGTTTTATTTCAGGTAGGATTCTGAACGTCAGCAACAAAACGCTTTCAAGGACAAAGAGGTGTCATTTTAGATAAATTCTGGTCGGTGATCTGACTGCCTTGGGTCCCAGTGTGTCATTGCTCCCAGGGGAGAACGTGCATGCTTGTGTGTGTGTGTATTGCAGGCGAGCGGCTGGTAGACGAGCAACCAAAGCTTCCTACAGGGCTCTTAAGAAGCACTGTGTTTATACCACGATCCGTTTTCTATACAAAGAGTTTAGTGCCTCCATCAAGCCATTGCATATTCCAGTCAATCAAACCCAAAGCTGGCCGGAACGGAGACAAGAAATGCTACATCAGATGGTTTGAATCTTCTGGTGACCATGAAGGTTTTGAGTGTCCTACCCATGACTCTCTAACTATAATTTTACTCTTCCAAAATATTGGGGGGCTATCGCTATTGATTTTTATGCCTACATCCTATCTCCTCTTGTTATTGAAACATTAAGGACTATGGGTCACCAAATAGAACAAAAAGCCTCTTTGTACTTTTCCTTGGAGGTGACAACTGTAGGCAAGTGTTCTGAATTGACTGGCCCCTTCTCAGCCCAGCATCCCCAGGAGTGGTTGGAGACAACACCCCTTTCTTGGGGTTCAGAGCTCCTCCAAGTTCTCTTGGGGTTGTATCTCTTCTGCTCTTGCTGGCTGGACTGATCTGGGCCTGGGTGGACTCTGATCAAGAATGTTTGCCAGACAATGTTGAGTAGATGGACTACAGGATGAAGATGGAGTCCAGAATCTTCCGGCTCACCAGGCTGTTCTCAGTGTACAAAGCACAGATGATGGGGGCAGCTACCAGCCCCACATCCAGAAGATGTAGACCTCGGGATGTAATTCCAACTTGTCATTAACCCAGGGGACATGGAGATTGTTACTTTAATAGGCCACACTGGTTTCAGATCTTTGTAGCCTGTGCACAAACTTATTTTTGGAGGCTCCATCCTACAATATATAAAAATGTACCCATATCCCACAATAAACACACACATGTACATAGGCATGTCATTAAAGATTGAGTGGGTTGCAGTTGATTAGTTTGTCATTTTAAGTTTTGTAAACATTTAATTAGGCACATTAATGTTTGCCTTTCTAGTTTTCTTCTCACATTTTGGAACCAAAGCATCTTTTTCAGGTATAGCTGCAGGCCTCTTTGGTCTCCTGCCAAAGTATTTTTTTAAATAATTTAAGATTTGTTTGGCTAGCCAGCGTTTGAACCCAGGCAACCTAACCTGGCACATGAACACACTTTCTTTTTTTTTTTTTTGGCCACTCTGCGAGACTTGCAGGGTCTTAGGGATTGAACTTGGGGCCCCCTGCAGTGGAAGTGCGGAGTCCTAACCACCGGGCCACCAGGGAATTTCCCTGCCCAAGTATTTTAATGAAATATTTCCCAGCGCAAGCATCTATGTGTGAGTCTTACCCTAGACTCAGCCCTGCAGAACTGCTCCCACTTTGATCAGCTGTGCTCTGGGCCTGTGGCACAGATGCCTTCTGAGGTCTCCCCCAACCACAACTCCAGAGAAAGCATTTACCTCTTTCATGTTAGATTCCCTGATTTTGGATCCCAGACTTTCCTCTTTCATAATATACTCCCTCATTTTGGCAAATCATGTCACATAGCAAATTCTAGAGAACTGTACTTGGAAGCCTGGAAAGTAATTTCCCACTTTTTATTCTTAGGAGGGTCTTCTGCTCTCAACAATCCCCTTTACGAACACACACACACACACACACACACACACCCTCACTCTCTCCTTTCCATCACAAAAAAGTTTTGTTTTATAAAATTATAGTTTTGATCTTGGATTCTATTTACATTTTCGTTAAAACAATCTAATTTGCCTCAAGGCAACGTAGATGACTTTGATTGACTACTGTAAGGCATATGCAACTAAGGGTAGAAAAGAAAGGCACAAAAATGAGGGCTGGGAATGAATTATGTCCTCCCCCCAAAATCAGATATTGAAGCCCTAACCCCAATGCAATGTGACTATTTGGAGATAAGGCCTTTAAAGGGGTTATTAGGGTTCAATGAAGTCATAAGGGTGGAGCCCTAATCCACCAGGACTGGTGTCCTGATAAAAAGAATAAGAGATACCAGAGCTGACTCCCTGTGTGCAGGCACAGAGGAAAGGCCAGGTGAGGACAGAGTGGGAAGATGGGCGTCTGCAAGTCAAGGGGAGAGGCCCCCAGAGAAACCAAACCTGCTGGCACCTTGATCTTGGCCTTCCAGCCTCCGGAACTGTGAGCAAATAAATGTCTATTGTTTAAACCACCCTGTCTATGGTATTTGGTTATGGCAGCCCTAGCAGCCTAACACAATGAGTATTTTAAGGTTTTATCTTACTCTGTTGGTCATATGTGCTTAGTAAATCTTTTCTTATCTGATCCTGGGAGAAGTTCATTGAAATAATAACCTTTTTTTTTTTTTTTTTTTTTGCAGTACACAGGCCTCTCAGTGCTGTGGCCTCTCTCGTTGCGGAGCACAGGCTCCGGACGCGCAGGCTCAGCAGACATGGCTCACAAGCCCAGCCGCTCCACGGCACGTGGGATCTTCCCGGACCGGAGCACGAACCCGTGTCCCCTGCATCGGCAGGCGGACTCCCAACCACTGCGCCACCAGGGAAGCCCTGAAATAATAACAATTTTTAAAGGGACCAAATAAGAGACCTATCTGAAAGGATGGTCAGGCCTTGCTGACCCAGCTGAGGCTGGCAAGCAGAACAGCTCGGAAGCAGCGTCCTCTGAACCCTGGCCTCCCATGTTGAGGCCACCTGGAGCTTTTCAATCTGTAGATCTCACCTGTGTGCCCAGCGTACCAAGCAAGAGTAAGCCTTCTTTGCACTGGTGGGTTTGCCTTTTGCCTTCTGCTCTGATGGAGTGATGATGAAGCCTCCCCAGTTGTTTAATTCCCACGTGTCATTGGTTTGTCATTTGAAAGTTAAATCACAGACCTGGATGGCGGCCAGGTGTTGGGACTCCCCGCCCCCCACCCCACACCCTGCCCCGCTTCTAACTTGCGATTTATACCTGTTTACTTACTGATAAACTGAAGTGCTCCCTGCTGCATTTCCCAAATAATCCAGCAAATCCTTGAGATTTATTTTAATGATTGATTAGAAAGGTCAATGTTGTACACAAAGGATTAAAAAAAGAAATATTTGGAATCTATTTAAGTATCTGTTACCTCAAAGGCAGTCTTGACTCCTCCAAATTGATATGGCCACAGGCAGAAAGGGGTGGAAAACTCCTATGTATATATTGTGTGGTCTATACAACGGGAAGGACGCTGGGCTGGCCCCCCAAAGACATTGATCCTAACCTGAACCTATCCACTGATGGATGCTGTGACCTCTATCAAGTTACTTAACCTCACCAAACCCCAGTTTGCTTATATTTTTTATTGTGGTAAAAAGCACATAACAGAAAACTTACCATCTTAACTATTAAAAAAAATTTTTGTAACCATTCTTTAAGTGTATAGTACAGAAGTGTTAATTACACATGCCTCGTCGTGTAACGGCTCTCTCGAACTTCGCCATCTTACAAAACTGAAACTATACCCACTGAACAACTCTCTATTCCCCTCCTCCACTGCCCCTGGCCACCACCATGCTTCTTTCAGTTTCTAAGAATTTGGCGATTTCTTTTTCATGATTAACAATACCCATCGACAAGAAAGGGAAACATCATTCTAATTTTTCCCGCCTCCCATCCTTGTTGTGGGGCTATGTTGAGACCCTAAGTCACTCTTCAAAGGCCAGGAATTACTTCAAACCAGAGCCAACTTCCTTGAGGTGGGTGAGGATAATCTTGATGTAAACTGACAGTTGGCTTAAAAAGTCTAAGAGTCTGGTTATTTTGGGGATGTCCAGAATTCTGATTGCGTATGTACCCTAACAATTTCTAGGAGAACTGGAAAAACTCATTGAAAGGGTATATTGGGGGGAAATCTTTTCGCTTAAATACAGATACATGAATGCTGAGTACAAAGTTATTAACTGGCTTAGCTCCTCATCTTAGAGTTTCTTAATTCAGTCCTTAGTACGTTGTACTTGAATCTTTCTCATCTCTTACCTCGGTGAGCTGATTCCCAAGACTGATGCCTTCCCAGATGCAAGAAGAAAATCTACATCTTGGATTGCCAGGTCTTTTTATAGTTCATTCTTTAAACCCTTCCATTTTATGTTTTGCAATAGATACAACATATTAGTACTTGGGTACAGGTAAATAATTTATACACAAATAAATACGTATGTATTGGAGTGCATGTTTCTTCCCCCCTCTTTTTTTTCTTTTGTTTTTTAATTAATGACAGACAGGAACATAAAGTTTCAAAGGCCAATAAACTACTTCCAGTATCAGTCTGGGCTCTCCAGAGAAATAGAATCAATAGGAAATACACACACACACACACACACACACAGATATTTATTTTCTATTATATTTTAAGAAATTGGCTCATGCAATTGTGGGAGGTGGCAAGTTGAAAATCCGTAGGGCAGGCTGACAACTAGGGCAGTATTTCTGTGTTAACAGTCTTGAAACAGAATTTCTTCTTCTTCTCTGGGAAACCTCTGTTTCACTCTTAAGATCTTCAACTGATTGGATGGGGCCCACCCACCATGTCGAGGGTAATCGCCTTTACTTTAAGTCAAACAATTATAGTTGTTAATCACATCAACAAGATACTGTCACAACTCCTAGATTAGTGTTTGATTGTAAAATCGGGTACTATACAGCCCAGCCAAGCTGACGCATAAAACTCACCTTCGTACTATCCTACTGCCAAGGTTCCTAACTGATGATCTGGCTTCAGTCTGTCCCTGCCCCAAGCCCCCTCCGTGCCATTTGCAGACTCAGCTCACTAAAGGATGTTTCTGGGCAGGTGTCTCTGCTGGACATCCATCACCACTGATGAAGACCAAGTGCTTGGATTGGCATTAGCTGCCCGTTAGAGCCCAAGCGCCTCTCACCCACACCCCAATCTCTTTGTCAACATAAACATCCTATTCGTGTTCAGTCCCACTCCCTACTGATCCTCACCCCACCCAACCCCACACCTGGGCTTTTCTGACAGGGAGCCCCCTGGAGCATGCCTCGGGGCACATCTCCCTCTCCCGTCCAGCTCTGCCTATCAAAATCCCCCCCTCTTCAATCAACCTGTCCAGTATCCAACTCATTATCTTACTCAAAATATGCTTCTTTTTCTGTATTTCTGGGGCTCTTTTTTTTTTTTTTTTTTTTTTTTTTCTTTTTGCGGTATGTGGGCCTCTCACTGCTGTGGCCTCTCCCGTTGCGGAGCACAGGCTCCAGACGCGCAGGCCCAGCGGCCATGGCTCACGGGCCCAGCCGCTCCGCGGCATATGGGATCCTCCCAGACCGGGGCACGAACCCGTATCCCCTGCATCGGCAGGCGGACTCTCAACCACTGCGCCACCAGGGAGGCCCTTCTGGGGCTCTTTTAAAGTATTCCTTCCCCTTGCAGGAGCTAGGAATCTCAAATAAAAATTTAATAGATGGCAGATGGGGGGAAGATATTTCCAATGCCTACAACAGTCAAGGGAATAATTTCTAGAATATACAAAGAAATCCTTCAAACCAACCCAGAAGGACAAGGAAAACCAATAGAAAAATGGGCTGGAGATATCCCAAGGCAATACCCAGAAGGGGAAGCCCAGGTAGGCAATGAGTAGATGAATAAAGGCTCAAACTCACTGGTAGTCAAAGAGAAGGAAATTAGAACAACGTTGAGACACCACTTTGTAATGGACCAGATGGCAAAAATGAGAAGGGTAGGTAACCCCAATTGTTAGATAGGGTGTGAGTGATTTCAGGTCTTTCCATGTTTTCATCCATCACTCTATTGATTTGGGAGTCACTGCGTTCCTTAGCTGAGGTTTGTCTCTGAGCCCCATATCTGCAAATCCAACCCATTTTCAGACCTCTCTCCTTCAAAGTTCCATTGGTTTACCCAAGACCACATGTCCAAGACAGAACTTGCACTGTGCTTCTCTAAACCTGATTCTTCTCCTGTTTCTTGTCCCAAAGGGCCACCTGCCATCCACTAGTTTGCCTAAATCATTCCTAACTTCCCCTCTCTGTCACCCCTTTCCCCATCTGTCACAAAGTCCCCTATATTTTACCATTCATGTATCTGACATCTGTCTCCCATGTTCCATCCTCTCCAAATGCCATCCTAGCTTAAGCTATTGTCACTCCTGCCCTGAATTACTCAAATTGTTGCTCGATGGTTCTCCTTCCCTACAATCTTGCTAATTTAATAAGGAGTGCTTTCTATTTGACAACCACTTGGACACAAGGGTGGACAAGATCCACTCCATGACCTCAAGGAACTTGCTCTTCTCTGGTGAGAGGGAAAGACAGATATGCAGAGAGAGAAAAAGTGTAGTTACTATGGCAGCAGGGAGGAAGAGTACCCGATACTACAGCCCATGCTTCATAAGCCAGGCACGTGATCTTCTTAAAATTCAGGTCTGATCCTATGCCCCTGGCTTAAAACTCTCCAAAAGCTCCCTGCTGCTTTTAGGATGATATCCTTGATATGGTGTAAATTCATGCATGGCTGTCTTGGCCTGCCTTTATAGTTCCTATATGAATCCTCTGGCGGTATGAAATGACTCATATCCCACACACATAAACCATCCTCTCTTTTGCCACTTGATGGACCAACCTATAGCACCCACTATAAGTTGAGTGGTATTGGGGGTTGGTGAAAAATCAGTTACAGTTCTGATGAAGTTGCGTATCAACTATTTGCAGTTTCCCCTGTCACTCCCCTGCTCAAGGATGTACAGTGATAAACCAACAGACATCATGCTCATGAAATGCCAGCAGTGTGCAATGCATCATGCTTGACGTCATGGGGGGAGGCAAAGATGAGTCAACAAGCCCAACCACCTGCTTTCTCCCTACATCCCCAACTCCACAGCCACTGTCTCTTCCCTAAACACTCAGCTCTCCAAGTTTGAATGCTGCTCCTTCCGTGTCCAGCTCAAACACGTTGTGCTCCTTGAAAGGTTTTCTGTTTTCCCCAGTGGAACGTCAAAGTCTCCCCTTTGAGCTCCTTTTGCACCGTCTGCCTGCTTCTCCCGTGTGGCACTCATCATTCCTGCCTTATGCCATCTTTGCTTACGTACACCACAAATGCCTGTCGCCGCCCAGACTCTTATCTCCTTTAACACCGAGACACTCTCTGATTTAGTTTTGTGTGATGTCTGGCACGGTCTGGGTACCCAACAAATGTGCTAAATTGGTGAGAAATAGTTCTTGTTTTCCAGGAGCTCACAATTCTCTATTGACTATGGAGTAGAGTCCAACGTTTCTGGCAAAAAATGTCAAAGCCTTCTAGAATCAGACCCCACCTTACCTGATCACCTTCTGCTGCTTCACCAGCACAGACCCTCTGTGTCAGCCAGCCTGGTCCTTCATCACACTTGAAATACGGCAGTTCATTTGTTTACTTCAACGGAGTTCATCAGGGTGAATACTGAAAATGTATGTTGAGAACCTACCGCATGCCAGACCCAGCTCTAGATAAAATGATGAGAAAATTAGACACGGTTCCTGCCCTACTAGAATGTATAGAATGAGAAGGAAGCCAAGATTAAGCAAATAATAATTACGAATTGTGAAAAGCACTATGAAAGAAGCAAACATCGCTATAAGGGAACATAATAGAGGTTGCCCAGGCTGCTCCCCTCCCTGGGACATTGACTGAGCCCTCTCTGCCCACCTGGATCCCACATCTCTTTCATCTCGTTTATCCCCATGGTTCACTTCTGGGAAGTCTTCCCAGATCACTGCAGGCCCTGCCTGGCCCCCTGGCATTTATCACACGTGTAACCAAACCAGCACAAGCGACACTTCCTGCCAGCAAAGCTGCAATGAGCCTTTACCCTGGTGCAGGACTGCAGAGTGATTCCATCATCCAGGTGCTTCCACGGTTTCAGAACCAGGCTCATGGGCAAACAGTGCAATTTCTGGGACCTTCTGCACACTAGCTAACCATTAGAGAGAAAACTCCATGCAAGGCAGCCCAGCCAAGATGACTGCATAGCCCCCCACCCATCCCCCTAACTCGGCCTTACCTGACCTCAGCTTGACTCATCCCTGCCTGTGTAGAGTCATGAAAGATCTCTCTCTCCTCCCAGTCTCAGCCTCTTGCTGAAAAGTGATGTCCTGTTAACTTATATTTAACTCACTCGTAATGATTTGGGCTCTCCTTGCCGATGCTGGGACATCTCCTTCAATTCCCAAAAGCCTAACAGACTCGCTCCACCTGGGGACTGACCTGTCAGTTGCGTCTCTTTTTCAAGGCAGTGGGAAGTTTTATATAATGACCGATAGGCTAGGCAACATGAATAAACAGTTGGGAGTCAGGGGTGAAGGGGTCAGGAGGGGATTCATGTTTGGGATGCTGTATCTCATATTTTATATGTATTATTTCTAATTCTTAAGCATTCCTGCAAGGTAATATGATTATGCCCATTTCTATAGATGAGGGAAATTAGGACACAATGTAGATTTCTCAAAAACCTAAAACTAGAACTACCATATGATGCAGCAATTCCACTCCTGGATATACATCTGAAAAAAAAACAAAAACACTAATTTGAAAAGATACATGAACCCCAATGTTCATAGCAGCATTATCTATAGTTGCTAAGACATGGAAGCAACCTAAGTGTCCATCAACAGATAAATGGATAAAGAAAATGTGGTGCATGCACACACACACACACACACACACACACACAATGGAATATTGCTCAACCATGAAAAAGAATGAAATTCTGCCATTTGCAACAACATGGGTGGATTTGGAGGACATTCTGCTAAGTGAAATAAGTCAGACAGAGATAAACATTGTATGATATCACTTACATGTGGAATCCAAAAAACACAACAAACTAGTAAATATAACAAAAAGAAACAGACTCACAGATATAGAGAGCAAACTAGTGGTTACCAGTGGGGAGAGGGAAGTGGGGAGGGGCAATAGAGGGGTAGTGGATTAAGAGGCACAAACTATTAGGTATAAAATAAGCTGCAAGGGTATATTGTAGAATACAGGAAATATAGCCAATATTTGATAAGAACTGTAAATGGAGTTTAACATTTAAAAATTGTGAATCACTATATTGTACACCTGTAACTTGTATAATATTGTATATCAGCTGTAACTCAATAAAATATTAGGACACAGACAAGGAAAATAACTTGGCTAAGGGGCAAGGAGTGCAGTCCTGTTTTCAGGCAAGTGACTTTAATACACTGTGAGACATGTTAGAGTAGAAGTTTGCATGAAGTGATGGTTTTCTATTATAATTTGAGTTTGCATTGGAAACGCCTGGAGGGCTTGTTAAAACACAGGTTGATGGGCCCCACCCCAAGAGTGTCTGATTCAGTAGGCCTGGGGCAGAGCCTAACAATCTGCATTTCTAGTAAGTTCCCTGCTGATACTGATGCTGCTGGTCCAGGGACCACACTATAAAAAGCACTGTTGTAAAACACGGTGTGAGCCCAGAGGGGAGAGAAACTTCCAGTGCATTTGGGGCAGTGAAAGGAAGCCTTCATAGGGAAAGTGGCATTTGGGTTGGGCATGGAAGGTTGTATAGAAGGTCTCCAGCTCACTCACAGGTGCTGAAGGGAAAGACTGAACGCATGCTGTGTGCAGACTTACAGATGCAAGGCAAGTTCAGGTGCGTGAGTAGCTCAGCTGGCATGTACAATTGGGGGTGGCTCTGCAGAGCTCTCCCTGGCATGGCAGGGGCTGGCAGGGGAGTTTGGGGCCAGATGGAAAGCCACACTAAAGAGTTTGGACTTCATCCCTTGGGTACCAAGCTTTTAATCAGAAGAGTAATGCAATTCTCTTTGCCTAATTTATTCTAATTGTTCATTCATTAAAGATAAAAAGGTATTAATCACTAACCGTTCCAAGAAATGCTAGGGATATAAAAATCTCACAGTCTCTAAAAGTAACAACAACAACAAATGGTATCTTTCCAGCCCTTTACTACGGTGATAAGGGCCTCACAGGCATGACCTCCTTCACTTTGTGACAGAGGTCCCATTTTAGAGATGAGGAGACTGAGATTTACGGAGGCAAAGGCACACTTCTTGAAAGTAGTTGAGTAGGGATTTAGGTCTAAGTTAAAAGGATCGTTTTTGTGTTTTAAATCTTGTTTTCCATGATAGCATCCTTGAGTTCAAAGGCTGTATCTCTACTATCCCTTTCACCTTAAACCTGTCCCATCTAATATGCAGCATCCCTGCTGGGCTCGGTAAAAGTAGCCAGAGCTCGCCAGGCAATTCCTTTCCTCCAGCAGGTGCCCTGACCTCTGCATAAAGACGAAGGCGAGCAGGAGCTGTAGCTTGTTATCGGAAGGATCTGTGGTCTTCCTAGTGCAGGAATGTCATCCCGAGGGGACAAGTGGGATCTATCACTGTCAAACCGGAGGCCCTTTTTTATTCTTGCAAACTCAGGGCTTTTCAGATCTTTAAGGCTGATCAGAGATAGAGCACTACAATAGCTGACTTAAATCTCAGCAAGCGGGGAGGAGAGGCAGAGAGAGGTACAGCGCAGAAAGTAAAGTACGCTGACTCCTTTTGGGAAGATAAAACATAACTCTCAGCACACACGGCACAATAAAAGCCCCTGGAGAACAGAGAAGATCTTTGTCAGGAATTCTATCTCATTTAGCACCATTGTTTCACTGTGTTCCTTTCAGAATGAAAGTGATTCATCTTGCTTTTGTTTTCGGTTGTCTTTTTTTTCCTCTCGCAGAAATTTCTCTCTTCCATTAGGAAGCAAGCACTTTTTCCTCTCCCCTCTCTTCACAAACAGGACTTTCATTCTCCACATGTTTAGGCTCAGCTCACAGAATCCAATTCCATGAGTTTTCCCCCCATTTTGTCAAGTAGTGATTCAGACAATACAGCTGTGCAGTGTGTTGTAAAAAATATTTTAATGATCTCATTCTTTGCAACTCAGTGTGTGTGTGTGTGTGTGTATGTGATGTTTGTGTGTCAGGCCACAAATATCACCATCATGTATTCGCTCAGGAAATATCTGCACTCCTGGGGACGTGAAGTAGTTGCTACACGAGGTAATCACCCCACGAAGTGTGTAGCTGAAGAGGAGGCAACACAAAAAGGGGTTAATTATGTCACAGAAGTTAAACAACAGATGGCAAGATAAGAGATGTCCCAAGGGTAGATTTAGAGGCTCTGTTCCCTGCATTTGGACAAAGAAGGATACAACTCATAATGGATATTTCTACTTCATTATGAATTTTATCAGAAGGATTTCTGTGAAAAACAGACTGAAGTAACACCCTATATTCTCAGAGGCATTGTACCTGCTGGGCGCTACTCACTTTATCCCATTATCTCCTGTTGTCTTCAAGTAGCCTCCATAAGGTGTGAGGAACCGAGCTTCACACAAATTGGGTGACTTTTCAAAAAGCTGGACAGCTCCAGAGAAGCAGAGCCTGGTTTCAATCTCTGGTCTCGTGACAAGAAGGGAGATTGGCTGGGGTGTAGAGAGGGGGGCCTGGCTTGCGAGGCCAGTCCAGATCTTGCAGGAGTCAGTGATCAACACTTCCTGTTCTTGAACTCTTTCTGGGGCTTTCTTCCCAGTCCTTGCCCCTTCCCAGACTCCCGCAGTGAACATGTGGACATCTGAAGGCTGCCTGGCCTAGATGCTGTGCTAAACCAGCCTGGTGAGCTATGGGGCTCCTGCCCCTGGGGTGAGTGGCATTGAGAGGCTGTTTGCTGCATGATTCTGAAGGATGGAGCGCTGAGAGGGTCCAAATCCCTGTGCTGGGGAGGGGTGGGGACACACCCCCAATCAGAGGAGACAGGGAAGCTCGTCTGGCTTTCTCTGCCCAAGCCTCTCGGGCTTACCACTTCCGAACCCCTGGTAGAGAGTAGAGTGAGCTATGTGTCCCAGCAATGGTGTCCTCGAAGCCACCAATCCTTCCCTGTCTCCTCGGGCTTCCAAGATTCAGTTGATCTTCCTTCTGTTCCACTCCTGTACTCACCATTCCTTCTCTATCACTGTTGCTGTCTTTCCCTCTACCAGCGGGTCCTACCCGGAGTGCTCCCAGGTCTGGCATTGGCCCTGGGGATCTCAATCACTCCCAGGACTTTGAATTATATACAGTATATTGTATTATAACATAATACAATATATGATATACTTGCACGCACACATATATTATTCAAAGCCATGTGTGTTTGTATAAACAAATGCACATACCTATATCATTCCAATGCATGCATATATTATTCAAAGTCATGTATATGTATGAACATATATATACACCACACACACACACTCATGTTCAAACACACATACATCTTGCATTTATTTTCACCTTGGACCTCTTCCTTGAATTCCAGGCTCATAAATGCAATGGCCTACTCAAATTCTCCGTAAGGAGGCTTAAGAGAAATCTCAATCTTAACATGGCTCCAGCCATGTTAACTACTGCACTTCTCCTCAAACATATCAAGCCCCACCGCAAACTTTTGTATTTCCTTAAATGGCACCACAGTCATCTACACAGTTGCTCAGGCCAAGAATCTTGGGATGTGAGTTTTCTTCTTTTTGATTTCCCTCATGCCTTCCAGCCAACCCATTAGTCAGCCCCATCAGCTCTAAGTCCCCCCAAAATGTCTAGAATCCAGCCACCTCCCACCATCGGCACTGCTGCAGTCTTGGTCTGAGCAAGCGCCTGCTGGACCCCCCAGCTCCCATGCTCTCCTCCCATCAGCCACACTCCACACAACAGGGAAAAGGGCTGACATCTTGTCCTTCTCCTGGTTAACCCTCCAGTGGTTTCCCGTTTTCCTGAGAGTGAAATGTAAACTCTTCACCATGGTCCCTTAGGCCCCCCATCATCTGGTCCCTGCTTTTGTCTCCCAGTTCATCTCCCTCATTACCTACATCTGGGTACACTGACCATGAGAACATCAAGCCCGTTCCTTTCTTAAGGCCTTTGTGGTTTATTTTCCTCCTGCCTGGAGCACGTCCCTTGCTCGTGAGAGGGCTGGCACATTTTCATCTTTCGGAGCTCAACTTTGTCGTACCCTCCCTGAGACAATTTCCCTGACCAGCCTCTCCAGCTCTGCCCAGTTCTCTGTTCGATCTTCTTTGTCCCACTTGGGTGTAGCTGAAGTGATCTTTTTCATTTATATTTATACCCATCAGTTCATTTTCCCCTATGTTTTCATTGAAGAGTTCTACAGTTTTAGCGCTTACATTGAGGTCTTTGATCCAGCTTGAGTTAATTTTTGTAGCTGATGTAAGTAAGGTAAGGGTCCAACCTCATTCTTTTGCTCGTGGCTATCCAGTTTTCCCAGCACCATGTGTTAAAAAATATTGTTTCTCCATTCAATGGTCTTGGCACTCAGGAAGAAAATCATTTGACCACTGTTGAGGGTTTATTTCTGGGCTCTCTTTTTTATTCCATTGGTCTGTCTGTCTTTGTGCCCCATTCATCCTTTTTCACCACTAGAAGGTACATTCCTTGAGGGCAGGTGCTCTGCCTGGCTTCCTGTAGCCCAGCCTCTGGCACAGAGAGGCTCAGTGAATTTCCGATGACTCGTTGCCTCGGTTTATTTCTGCTCTTCCTTCCGCAGCCCTGATGGACTTCCCTGCATGGCACCTGCTTGGTCTGTGACAGACATGCCACCTCCATGGTGCAGCCAGACAGACATGCTCCTCTTCCTTCGACTTTGGTTCAGAGGGACTCCCGCCCTCCCCTCGTTCCAAACTGATCTCCCTGTCTGCTGGGTCAATTTGACCTTGCCTTGTGCCATCTGATTCTGTTTATAACTGGTGGTTGTGTAACCAGCCTTTTCTCAGTCTGCAGCTCCCTACTTCCAGATGTCAACCCCGGGCATGTGTTCTTCTTGGAGCCATGCCCATCAGACCCTCAGGAACCCCAGAGGGGGCACACTCACCTGCCTTCCGGGGCTGCCCTGCTCAACTTGAACCCCTGCACCTCAGATGTATGTGAAAACAAAGGAAAGCTGAGCCATGCTCTCCTCCAGCCTCACCCAAGTCACATCTAACGATGTGACTTGTGTTTTGCTTTTGTTTCCAGTCTCATAAATAAAGCCTCAGTATGGCAGAGAGGGAAACCAGAGGACAGGAACACAACATTACCTCATCTCATTACTACACTGATGCCTTTTCAAGGCCAACAAACTCAATTAGCTCGTTGGCAATAGCTGTACCAGCAGTGGGCTCTTGCAGCTGAGTTTATTGTTCTGAAGAAGGACACAGAGAGGAAATGACAGTGAGGTTGGCTATCAGAGCCGCCCACAAACTCACCCAAAGTTGTGGCTCAATACCCAAGATGGCTCCCTTTCAACAATTTTGAACTGTTCCTTAGAGTTCAGTCTTTTTTTTTTTTTTTGCGGTACGCGGGCCTCTCACTGTTGTGGCCTCTCCCGTTGTGGAGCACAGGCTCCGGACGCGCAGGCTCAGCGGCCATGGCTCACAGGCCCAGGCGCTCTGCGGCATATGGGATCTTCCCGGACTGAGGCACGAACCCGTGTCCCCTGCATCGGCAGGTGGACTCTCAACCACTGCGCCACCAGGGAAGCCCAGCGTTCAGTCTTTTGATATACTTAAATCTGGAGAAACCCAGCGCTATTTGTGAAGTGTGTCCTAGTTATTTGTTACATCCCCCATTCTTGAGCAACTTTCTCTTTTTTTTTTCCTGTAAATAATCGAGCCTTAGCAGCACTGAGACCTAGAGGAATTAGAAAAGTTACCAGCGGACACTTAGCAAGTGCCCTTGTCTCAGTCACTACCTGAGACATATCAAATAATCATATCTTGAACATATCAAATAATCAGCCATCATTTTGGGTAAGTTAGAGAAGGCAGAAAATTCTCATTCAGAATAAGTGGGGATGGAGGACAGTCAGGGTTACTGATACGTCAAAATAATGTAATATGTCAACCACAAGTGTCATGAGAACGAGGAATGTTTTAGTTGAACAGTCCAGAGAATTTTACTTGCCCAGCCCTGTTATTTTACAGTTGAGAAAATCAAGAGATGAGAAGTTTATGTCCTATAGGTCACTTGGCTGGTTAGCAGACATGCAGAGTCACTATCAATCAACCACAGCCCTGTGCTGACCTAAGGGACAGTCCTGCAGGGTCTCTTTGGAAGGGACTTATGGTCCAGAGACTAAGAGGACTTCAAAGCAGCACATGGGGCCTGCAGGTGCTGTCAAGGTGATGTTGATAGGATGCTTGCTTTTGTCTGTAAACTAAACAAGCCCTTCACAATCTTGGCACTTTTTATATTGAGCTCTGTGTACATAGTGCTAAGCCTCAGTGACACTATCAAACATCAAAACAGTCTAATTGCATAGAAAAGAAACGTATGGTTACCAAAGGGGTAAGGGGGTGGTGGGGGGGGAGGGATAAATTAGGAGTTTGGCATTAACAGATGCAAACTGTTATATAGAGAATGGATAAACAACAAGGTCCTACTGTAGAGCACAGGGAACTATATTCAATATCCCGTAACAAACTGTAATGGAAAAGAATATGAGAAAGAATGTGTGTGTGTGTGTGTGTGTGTGTGTGTGTGTGTGTGTATATATATATATATATACATATACATAACTGAAGCACTTCACTATATACCAGAAACCAACACAACGCTGTAAATCAACCATACTTCAATAAAAACTTTAAAAAAAACCAAACTGTCCAATTGAAGGTATTCAAATTCCGTGGCTGGAAGGTTAAATCATACTTCTCTCAAAGCAACCTCTCTTTCCCATCTTTAGCCCTAAGATTGCTTTGCCATCCCTCCTCTCTTAGAAAC
The DNA here is from genome assembly GCF_964165515.1 of Mesoplodon bidens. NCBI lineage: Eukaryota > Metazoa > Chordata > Mammalia > Artiodactyla > Ziphiidae > Mesoplodon > Mesoplodon bidens. Next base: position 39,368,470 of record NC_138171.1, read on the forward strand.
AAGAAGAAGAAGCCATGCACAGAGGTCCCACATCTTGCCTACCAACAACTGTTTCTCTGTCGAACTCATTTAGAACACGCGGGGATTCAGTGCCGTGTTCTAAATGGCTCATAAATCATGCGTTTCCTTAAGAAGGAGTTTAAACAGGCCTGATTTGCTGGGTAGCATTCTCCTCCTCCCCTCGGGCAGACTAGCAAGTACTGTGTGTCTTACACATCTTTCATCTATTTACAGCTCCGAGAAGCCAGCGGCATGGGGGTGCTGGTGACATGTGATTCCTATGGAGAAATGGCCCCAATCCACAGAGGCTCTCTCTGGGCCTTCATGATGTAGGTACATCGTGGAACACACTTTGGTGAAGCTGTGCTTGACGGTTCAATGGACAAATGAAAACCAAAAATGGTCATGATGCTTTTCCAGCCGTGGAATGCTTAATAGGCTACTTGGATTTACCGGGGCTCAGATGCGTGCTGTTGTTTTCTCTCTGTCTCCTCATCTGTCTGTTTCTCTTCACAACGAGGCCACATATGTTACCGAGAAATATAGTAACTTTGGTGGCAGGCGTGGGCTCACATCCCAGGCCCATATCTTGCAAGTAAGGGATCTCACACACATTACATGATGGCTCTGATTCTCGTAGATGAAGGATAACAACGGGGGGGAGAGAGGATTGAATAAGATAATAGAGCGAGAGTCCCTGGGCCAGTGCGTAATACATTATAGACGTTCTTCTTTCTTTATTCCATAAACATTCTTTGAGCACCTACTCTGCCAGCTCCACTTCTAGACAGCACCAAATAAAACAGGTGAAACCCTGCTTTCCTGGAACTAATGTTATGTTCTAACGCAAGAGACAATGACAAACAAATAAGTATTATATATAGAATGTCATGGTGATAGTGGTCACGGGGAGAAATACTGCAGGGCAGGGGAAGGGGGTATGTGGCCGGGGAAAAGGTGTTTGACTTTTTTTTTTTTTTTTTTTGCTTTATAACAAATTTAATCAGTTATACATATACATATGTTCCCATATCCCCTCCCTTTTGCGTCTCCCTCCCACCCTCCCTATCCCACCACTCCAGGCAGTCACAAAGCACCGAGCTGATCTCCCTGTGCTATGCGGCTGCTTCCCACTTACGTTTGTTTTTTGTTTTTTGTTTTTTTTGCGGTACGCGGGCCTCTCACTGTTGTGGCCTCTCTCGTTGCGGAGCACAGCCTCCGGACGCACAGGCTCAGCAGCCATGGCTCACGGGCCCAGCCGCTCCGCGGCATGTGGGATCTTCCCGGACCGGGGCACGAACCCGCGTCCCCTGTATCGGCAGGCGGACTCTCAACCACTGCGCCACCAGGGAAGCCCGATATTTGACATTTTTAATGTGCCATCGAGGAAGGCTGCATGGAGAGGGTGGCGTTTGAGTAAAGACCTTAAGAGGGGATGGAAGGCGCTGTGGATATTGGAGAAAGAGTGTCCCTGGCAGGCGCAGAGGACAAAACACAGTGACGATTTCTACATAAAGATCTGTGCCCGCCCCACTGTGGGTGGAGTGAAGGGACAAGATGAGCACAGATCTTTGCACCAACCATGACTCTCCCTTTCTTCTTGCCTGGCTTAATCTGAGCCACACTCTATCACGGGAACCACAGGCCACACGTCTGTGGTTGGGAGAACACACAGGCAGATGGGTTTTGCCAGTTGTCAAGAAGGACAAGGAAGGCAGGTCATTGACATCAGGAATATTTAAAGGTCTCTGCCAATAACTACAACATAGCGTTAGGGGTTATATCTGTGTCCCCAGCGCCTAGCACATTGTAGGTGCTCATTAAATGCCTCATGGATGAATGGAGGGGTGGACAAGAATTCCAAGATGTCAGCAGGAGGCAGAGGTAGGAAGCTGGACACTAATCTAAAAAAAAACCCTTCTGTGCAGAATTCAGCCGGGGAGATAGAATCTAGCAGAGTTGGGGGAATAAGGCCTATTTCAGGATGTCTGGAGAATTGAAAAAGAGAGCAAGAAGTGGTCTCAGGCACAGTAAAATAAGACAGGACACTTAATATTGAAGCTGAAGTTAAAAGACAAAATGGTACCAGTAGACAGTGGATTAGATGCTACATAGAAAGGCATCAAGCAGTCCTTCCTAGAGAAAGCCCTGTGCCCAAGTCTTTGCCATGTGCATCTGGCACAGTCTCAGTCTTGTAGGACCAAGGGCCTTTGTCTTGACAGGTCAACTAGAAGGACCATACATTTTTTTTCTGGAAAGCTGAAGAAACTCAGCTCAACTGGCTGCCCATCACAAACCCTTGACTCATGGAGATGAGGGCAGGACCTTCTGGTTTGTTCTTGTCATTGTTGAGACCTATTGGACATACACTCTATCTCTTAAGGAGAACTTCATGTCCAATGAGACAGTGGTCTTACTTGGTTTATAAGTCCAAGGCCCCGCTCTAGGAGATGATCTTGTCTTGGTCCCCAAAGCTGAGGCATTGCCACTTCTGTAAACTACTGGCTGCAGCCAGAATCACCTCCCATACGTCACAGCCGAGTTAAGGGGTCCTAATCAGCAAACTCCCATCCAATGCACAGAAGTGGATTTGTTTTAAGTCACTAACTGCTGGGGTGGGTTTTTTAGGTAGAAAGGCTAATGGTGGTGCGCTGCCAGAGGAAGACATAGAGGAAACAGGAAGAAGAAAAGGGTTAACAGAGGCAAGCAGGAGTTGGGTGTGATGAAGAGTAGCTGTGATAGGCTGTGTTATGCCAAGGAATCCTGCCTGGGAGCTAAGCCAATGCTCTCGAGCTAAGCTGTCTTTCTGTGACCCACTTCTGTCTCTTTGACCTTGCACGACAGACCCATCGTATGTCCGTGTTCTCACTTTGATTCAGGTCTCAGGAAGACCCACCTTTGGATTCTGGCCCTGTCACTAACTGGCCTCTTTGCTGTCTATGCATCCCTGCCTTACCAATTATTCTCAGACTTGGGCTTTATAATGAAATGCTCACATTCCTCCTCCATCCTTTGTGTTGCCTGTTTATCTCTTACATCCAACCTAGCTCACCATCTCTCTGGTCTGGTCCTGGGCTTCACCCTCTGACTCTGCTCCTAGCAGGTGCCCAGGAAAATCTCACCTCAAGGAGTTGGCGCCTTGGCTGAGCTTTGGGGCTGGGATCCAGCCCGGGCAGTCTCTCATCTTTTCCTCTCGACATCACCCCTGCTTCTGCAACCTGAAGCCTGTCTTCTGATATCTTCCTGGATCCCACTGTTTTTCCATGTGTTCTTTCCTGCTAACCTGTTTTCCAGCACATCACAACATCATTTATTGAGAATTTCCACTTCTGCCACTCTGCGGCACGTGGCCTAATGCCTTGATCTGCCTGACCCTGCAGAATTGCAGCATTTCCCAAGTCAGCAGCTACTTCTTCCAAAGGATTACTCTGGACTTTCCCTGCCAGGGTGGATTATACCTGCAACAAGAGTTATTAACTCGTGAATGTTTTGTGTAGGGGTTGTGCCTGAAACTGTTTTTAGGTAGCAAGAATGTGCTTGATTCATGGAAAGACATTTTCTATTTGAGAAAAAAATTAAATCCCTTTTCTGCACTCCAGTAAATAAAAGCACTCTACTATTTAAAAACAGCTCTTGGGAGAAAAATAATACTTTCAAGTCATGGTGAAACAAAGGCACACAGAGGGCAATGCTATGAATATAAGATGCTCTTTTTAAAATTTTTTCAGGGGATAAGATATCCTAGAGAGTCTAAGTGATAAGAAGTCTATTAGTACTTTTCTTGAGGCAAAAAAAATTTTTAGATCCTACACTCTCTTTATACATCTTTGGGGTATTTAAAGAGATGGCCTTAAACAGGCACTAAAATGTCTACAGAACTCCTCTTTAAGCGTCCCCAGTGCTCTTTAAAGAAGGTCTGTTATTGGCCAGGAGCCTAGTGCTAGGACTGCTGCTTGCATGGTGCAGTGGGTGGGCAGGAGGTGTGTGAACTATCCATGAGCAGCCATTGACATGGGAACTCAAACATCTTTGTATGTGAGTAGACAGAGACAATCACAGGTAATGCAAAATACACACATTCTAGGTACTGTTTGCCATCTACCCTAGATATTTCAGGACAATCTCATGTCCAATTATATTTCTTCATATACTTTCACTCCCTTGGAAATACTGTCTTTCCCCTGGAGATAACTGACTGAATGAATCTAGTCTACCAAGCTAATAACTGAGCAAGCTGAGATTTTCCAGTTACAAGTGTAATGATACCTTCCATCCTCAGTACATATGAATGAGGAAAGGGGCCATGCCTGTTCTTTGCTTACATGCATGTATTTACATGCTTAATGTCTTTCTATCATGTAATCTTTAAATGAAAGGTAATTAATTAATTATATATATACACACATACGTGTATATGTATATATATAGCTATCTATCTATCTATGTAAAATTTCAAGTTTTTACTTTTGTAAGACTTTGTATCATTTAGGAATGCTTTTGACTACATGTAACATAAAATCAGACTAACAGCAGCCTAAGCAAGAAAATCATTACATTTTTCATATAACACAAATTTTGGGAAGGTGCTTCCAGGGTGTGTTCATTGGCTCAGTGATGTGAAGGTGCTGGGCTGGTATCTCTGGAGTCACTTGGCTTTTCCTCACGTTCACAAGGTGACTGCTGCAGCTCCAGGCATCAAGACCACACACAGGAATCTTAAGTAAGAAGAAAGTGTCAAAACCAAAAATGAATTTTCCTCAGCAGATTCCTTTTCTACTTTTTTCCTCCTTCTAAATCAGACTGTCTATCATAGAGTTTTCACATAAGTAAAGTTACATGTAAGAAGAAATATATTGTAAGGCACTATGTTTGTCCGTGTTTTGGGTTTTGTTGCTCTGTGCATGGTATGTTTATTTCCTTGTCAGTGTCTGGGACCAGACTCTGTGCTCTCTGAGGCAAGGGTTTTGTTGGTCACATCTCTTTGTCCTCCCACTACCAGGCTTGGAACACCGGAGATGTTTGGTGTTTGCTAATGACTTGGCATATGACGAATTTCAGGTTTCCTTTTGCTCTTGAACTACTCACACCTTTGGGAAACTGAGGAGCTGGGGATCAGACTACTGCAGGGTTTTAGCCATTGCTTACACCAGTGATTGAGACAGGAACAGAGTGATAGCAGAATGATCATACCTGATTATGTTGGCTTGATATCAACATCCTCAACCCCCATCACAGGAGAACCTAAGTGTGCTCGGTTGGCTCTATGTCTATGTGTTAGATTTTTTTCTATGCTTTCCACTCCCATGACACTTGGTACCTTGCTCTGTATAACTCTGTCATATTGAAAAAATAAGTATCTAGGTGTATATCCTTTCTCCTTACTTGAGAATTTAGAATCCTCAAGGTCAAAGGACATTTCTTAGTTATATTTTTCCCAGCATCTTCCACACTGCCTGGCAGGATAGTATTTATTTATTTAAATACTGAGAAAATTGAATGAAAGCAAATTTTCTTGTACTGACATAATACATCTTTCAAATCTCCCGACATGAGTGGCCACTTATATGAAAATGACCCACTGTGCCTTCAGGGCAGTAAACAACACTATTAAATTTATTAAGCATATATTTATTGAGCACCTATCAAGTGCAATAAATCTATCAAGGGCAAATACAGCAGAGGGAGTAGTTTGAATATGAATTTACTGCTTTGAGCTCAGGCATTGACTAACACTCTTAATTGTAAGAATGCAGATACTTTTTATTTAAAGTTGACTTTAAGGATTAGTGAGATGTTAAGTGGATGTCTACCAAATAGTGATCTTCCTGTAATTAAGCATATCCAAGTAGATGTGGATAACCACCTGGATACAGGACGGAAATGAATGTCATTTTCTGGAAGTTCCATGATTATAAGGCACAAGGTATGATTCTTTAGCTATGTTCTACAGGGCCTAAACTCACCCTACCTTGTTCAACCGTTGATAAAGACTTTGACCATCAGCAATGACTTGAAACATCAAGAGGTTGTGCCAGTGTTAATGGGGTAGTATGAAGCCTAAGAATGCTCTAATTCTGAACAACACCCTAGGCACTCATCATGATGAGTTTCTGGAGGAGATGTCCTCTCTAGGGCAAAGCAAAGTGACTAACGTTAGCCCAGCATGGAGCCTGGACCCCCAAAACAGAGCTCTGCTAAGCTCTGTTGGACCACAGGAAAAAGGATTTATCCTAAATTCTTAGACACATATGTCCTTAGATCAGAGTCCATCTCCCTACACCAGCCAGTCCCAATGGAGAATCAATCAGAGGATGGTCATTAAGTTTGCTGGTGCCTTTTCTCCCCTTCCCTCCCCTGGATGCCACGTAGAAGAAAAACAGGGCATGGAGGACCACCTGGGTTTGCTCTCAACTGAACCCTCTTACATGGAATGGGGAGAAGAGAGGTAAGCCTTACTTGCTAGGCTTCCAGTTTCCGGAGCATAGATAGAAGAGCTTTGGCAAAGGAGAGTGCCAGAGAGAAAAAGTCACAGCCATGTGAAAGAATTTTTAATGATCATCAGCAAATTTGGCTAATCAATGCCTTGGAAGGTAATTCATCTAGAATCTCTTCTCCACCCCTGGATGGGGAGCGGGTGGGAAAGAGAGGCACAATAGCATGTCCGCACTGGCTGGAATCACAGGTCACATCTGAGGAGATGGAATATAGTCGGAATAAAGGTAAACTTCTCCACTTAAGCTCCCGAAACAGTTGCATGAATATCAACAAATAGGGACCTCAGCTTCGACTTGAGGGTTTTGGCTAGCTCACCAAGGTTATTATTCTGATGTTTCCATCGTATTAGACCCTCTTTATTCTACACTGGTCAGACCACTCCAGATTTGAATGCTGTTTTTTAAAAGGAACACAGCAGCCTACAGATTGTTTAGAGGAGCTTAATAAATGCCATAGGAAATTGAGTTCGAAAGTGCCTATTTTTTTAAATTGCTAATATTCTAGGATTTCAAGGTGCTGAACATCTAATCTCAAGGGATTCAAGGTTGTTGAATTCCTGTCATGTGCGCTGTGGTGGATGCTATGGAGGCGTTATCCGACTTGATCATCATGGCCTTTGTCCCTATTTTACAGATAAGGACACCCGGGCTACAAGAGGCTGGTTGATTTTCCTGCGGTCGCACAGCTGGTGAGCAGCAAACTAGGATTTGTACCTTCGTCCTGCCCAACTCAGAGTACATGCTGTTCTACTACATCAAGCCTTTAACGTTCTGAGATGCTGAGATTCTGTGCTTCGTTGATCCTGTGACAGAATGATTCTAAGGTTGCCGTGTTTGAAGACTCCACAGGACGGCTGGGGAAGAATGGGGAGGGTGGGGAGGGCCAGAGGGAGTGTGAGGTGGTAGGAAGAACAGCCAAATCACAAAGGTGATCGTTCATTTGGTTTCCCCCCCCCCGAAACAAAACATTCCTGTTTATTTCTCTGCGTTCCTACCAGGCGGGCATGTGACCTGAGAACAATTCCTTTATGAGGCAGAGTTTTTCTCATTTCCCGGCTCCTAATCTAATAGAAACGTCTAAACTAGTTGGCTGGCTCTGCCAGAGAGAGGGGAAAAAAAAAATCTAGGATCAGTCACTGCATTTGAAGCTGCATCTGCAGAAAAGATGTCAGGAAGGGGCAGGGAGGGGCCAAAGCTCTGTTTACCCCTGTGCTTCTCCTAGCAACTTCTGGCCCGTGTCTGGGTCTCTCGTACCCTGACGAAGTTGCTGGCAGGGTCTCCCAGAGCAGAGTTCAGCCAGGGTGCTGTGCCCCGGCCAGTCTTCCAGCAGATTCTCCCTCTTTACAACCTGGTTAAGTGCCTCCTTTGCCTGTCGCCAACCAGGGGATTATGCCTTGACCAGTTTCCAGGCTGCGTCTGTGAAAGTCTCCTTATTAAAGGCATTAAAAAATATATATCCTTGTGGAGAGCTTCCAGGAGATTTTTTTTTGAAACTCTAGTTATCCCCATGGGACAATCAGTGCAAATTTATCCCCAGTTGGAATCCATCTGGCATGAGGACAGAGTCCTTGAAACACCCTTGCAAAGCAGTTTGTTTACATTTGTCACAAAAGGGACTGCTGTCGTGGTTCAACTCTTCCATGGGTGGGAGAGAGCCTCACCCTGGTCACAAGTGACTGATACTTGAGCACCTAACAAGCAGGCTGGATCCCAGGAGGCAGATACACTCAACAAAGAGCCTACACTGTCCTTAGATGTTTAAGATGATCACATGAAGTTATTACCCAAACTCTAATCAGATTTCACTATTTTCACACTCATGTCCTTTTTCTGTCCCAGGATCCAATTCAAGATTGCATTTGTTTTGTTTTGTTAATTAATTAATTAATTAATTATTTGCGGTATGAGGGCCTCTCACTGTTGTGGCCTCTCCCGTTGCGGAGCACAGGCTCCGACACGCAGGCTCAGCGGCCATGGCTCACAGGCCTAGCCGCTCCGCGGCATGTGGGATCCTCCCGGACCGGGGCACGAACCTGTGTCCCCTGCATCGGCAGGTGGACTCTCAACCACTGTGCCACCAGGGAAGCCCTGTTTTGTTAATTTAATTTTGTTTTTTTTCCCCCAGCTTTATTGAGGTATAATTGGTTATGTAAGATGTTAACATTAGGGGAAACTGGCTAAAAGGTTTACAGAAGCTCTCGCTGAGGGCTGGGATTGGGGTGGGGATGGGAGGATTGACTGTAAAGGGGCAAGAGGGAACTTTCTGGAGTGATAGGAATGTTACACATTTTTATTGGGGTGGTGATTATGTAGATGTATAAATTTGTCAAGACATCAAACTGTAGACTTAAAATAAGTACATTTAATTGTGTGTGAATTCTGCCTCAAGATAGTTGATATTTAAAACATTTTTTAATCAAAATATAAGATCATGTCATCCCCATACGTAAAAATCCACCAATGGCTTCTCATTACACATTAAATAAAATCCAATCTCCTAACTTAGAAAAACAATTGAAATAAATAAATAAATAAAAATGCCTCTAATGAAAGGTTGGATAAGGTCCTTAAGATACGAAGAGCTAGGGCTTCCCTGGTGGCGCGGTGGTTAAGAATCCGCCTGCCAATGCAGGGGACACAGGTTTGAGCCCTGGTCCGGGAAGATCCCACATGCCACGGAGCAACTAAGTCGCTGCACCACGACTACTGAGCCTGCTCTCTAGAGCCTGCGAGCCACAACTACTGAAGCCCGCGTGCCTAGAGCCCGTGCACCACAACGAAGAGTAGCCCCTGTGCACCGCAACTAGAGAAAGCCCATGCGCAGCAACAAAGACCCAACTCAGCCATTAATTAATTAATTAATTTAAAAAAGATACAAAGCTCTTATTAACCAATAAGAAAATGGGCTTGGCTCATTAATGGGCGATTTATAAGGAAATAAAAAATGGGTAATGACATTCAAAAAGAAGTTTAACCCTATTAATAATAAAATGAATATAATTTGAAACAAACAAAAAGATGATCACATGAAATGGTTTGTCTGAGGCTTGAAACAAACAGTAAGGTTTCCTTAATATCCCTCATTTTAGGAGCTTGCCAAGTCTCTTTCTATTAGGGTCTTCTTTTTCTTGCTTCCTAGACAGTATCTCCAGTGAAGTGAGATATCAAAGAAAAATTGTGTTTAAATAGACGTTACTGTGTTGTTCAGACTTTTTGCAGAGATGACAGAGGCCAAGAACAGCATGAGAGTTGCCGAGTACATGAACATCCTTAATTAAGATGCATGGTCTCACACCAGGCACAGGATGTGCTAAGAGATGGTGAGCCTGCTTCAGCCAGCAGCGGTCCCACGACACAGGCTACCTATATAGAATTTGGCTAAGGATGATGTGGAGGATTGCTTCGTAGAGTCATTAGTGTGTTCTGCCTCCTCTCCCCATGGGGGGGCCTCAGATCAGAAGGGCTGGGAGAGCATCACATGAGGGTATTCCATGTGACCCTGGAGTTGGGGTCATTAGGAGCTAGGTGCCTGATCCAGTTGTGCCTGAGGGTCTGTGGAGTGGGTCTTGAACTCTCACTGCCTGACCCCACAGCAAAGACAGGACTATACTGGAAAGGCCAGAGTAGGAAGGGCAAAAGTTAGGGCGGTCTCTGTGTGCCGGATGTAGAGTTGCTAACGGGACTCTTCCCAACCAGGACAAGGTGACCCAGCAGAGGGTGGACTTCAGGCTCGGAGTGGAGGGCAAAGCTGTGAGTAACCAGAGGGAGGAAGAATTGTCCACTTAAGGGAAATGCAGACTAGAGGGATTCCTGGTGATGGGGGAAGTGTCTCCAAAGAACACTCCAAAGTCCCCAAGAAAAAGAGAATTGCTACACCCAGAAGATCCAATGACAGTCACAATGGTATCAGTCAAGAAGGAAGTTTCCTGCCCCTTGCCTCTCCTCCCTAATTTCTTTCCAGCCCTGCAGAGACCCAAATTACATCCAGAAAGCGATGGAGTGAGAACAAAGCGAGAAGGTAAAGACCCACGGCTCCTCTGCCCAGCTGCCCAGGGAAGGGCTGATCTGGGGGAAGGAAAACAGAATAAGTGAATGATAGTTTAGCGTTTGGATATGACTGTAGACGAGATTTTTAAAAATCCCTAGAAAATGACACTCTTTATTATTATATCTTTTTTTTTTTGCCTGAAAATGATTGAGGGATGCTTTATTATCCTAGACTGAGCTGAAAAGCTGGAGAACCTAACTGAAATTTCATGTAGCATAAATGGAGACAGAGGACAAAACAGGGAGTCTAAATTTGAAGTTCAGTGGTCGATAGACTACGCTGTTTTCTGTCTACATCCAAGCCTAGTTTAATTATTAAACCTGTTACATAGAATTCTCCTAAAAGGTAGGAGACTTTGGAACAAAAAAATAAGTGCATCATCCATCAAAAAGCTACATTCATCATCTAATCAGGACATGAGACATGCAGTTTTTATATATGAGGAAAACTGCTAGCACAAGCTCACGCCTCCCTCCTGCTTCCTGAGTCATTACAGGGATGAAATATTCGAACTGAACATTTAGGCCACCTTAGTCAGGATCTCACAATGTCCCTATTGTACTCTTATTATGCCAAATACCACTGGAAATGTTCTGTTCCGGGTGCTACAGTCAATAACTTGTCATTGATTTCTCTAAGAAATATAATAAGGTTTTACGTAGAGAGGAGCTTATTAAAGCATGGGTGGATGCAAAAATACACCACAGCCATAGTTTTTCTGCACCTAGTCCAGAAATTTCTAGAGAAATTTAGTCTTTCTAATCTAATAAGAAATGCAGAATTCACCCCGTTGGTTGAAAGAAGCCACTTTTTCATGTCAAGGGATTTTATGATTCCTGGGTGTCATTATACAAATTGCAGAGGGCTACTCCTATAGCTCACCTACCAAATCCTATCCTGCAGTAGGTGAGGTTTGTCTTACCTTTTCTTCTCTTGCATACAGAGCTGGCCACTGAGTACTTATAATATCTCCATCTGCCATGTTTCTCCCCTCTCTGGCCAGCCACTCCCCACTCTTTTCCTTCCTCTATGTGGTGACTTTAAAATATGTTTTCAAATCTGTTGACACTCCATCCATCAAGTCCAATTCCCTTCCTCTTGAATATGAGCTGGTCTTAGTGACTGACTTCTCACAAATAGAATTTGGCAGAAGTGATGATGTGTGACATCCAGGGCTAGGTCATAAGAGGCAAGACAGCAGCAGCCTGGGCTCTCTCTTGGGACACTTGCTCTTGGAATCCAGCTACAGGTTTGATCCCAGGCCACATGGAAAAACCTAATGGAGCTGTTCAGGTCAATAGGATGGCTGAGGCCCCTGTTCACAGCCAGCGTCACCTACCAGGCATGTGAATGAGGAAGCCTTCAGTGTGACTCCAGCCGCAGCCATGGTCTGACTGCAACCATGTGAGAGACTCTGAGTGAGAACCACTCAACTAAACACAGTAACATGTGAGACAATATGTGATTGCTGTTTTATGCCACCAAGTGTAGGGTGGTTTGTGACACAGCTAACAATAATCAGAACACTGTCAAGATGTACTACTTGGGAACCTTTAAAAATGTACTCTTGGAGGGGCTTCCCTGGTGGCGCAGTGGTTGAGAGTCCGCCTGACAGTGTAGGGGACACGGGTTCGAGCCCTGGTCTGGGAAGATCCCACATGCAGTGGAGCAGCTGGGCCCGTGAGCCACAACTACTGAGCTTGCGTGTCTGGAGCCTGTGCTCCGCAACAGGAGAGGCCGCGACAGTGAGAGGCCCGCGCACCGCGATGAAGAGTGGCCCCTGCTTGCCACAACAAGAGAAAGCCCTCGCACGGAAACGAAGCCCCAACACAGCAATAAATAAATAAATAAATTTATTTAAGAAAAATATACTTTTGGAAACACTGTTTCCAGTCTGGGAATATACCCTATGATTTAGAATACAAATTATGGAAATAACTTTTATGCATAGAGAGTTTTCTTTTAGGAAGGACCATTTCCCTATTATTGAACACTTGGACTATAAAACCCTTTCAAAGCCACACAATGAAATATTAGGAAGCTAGAAAAATTTCTAGCAAGACTGACAAAAATAAAAAAAAGAGAGGACACAAATCGCCAATATCAAGAATGTGATATACTACTAATATCACTACATATTCTGGTATATCGCTAAAGATTCTGGGGCCATTAACAAGTTATAAGGAAATACTACAAAGCTTTAATTTAAGCTCATAAATTAAACAACTTAGAAGAAATAGACCTATTCCTCAAAAGCTGTATACTGCCAAAACTCAACCAAGACGAAGCAGATAATCTCAATAGCCCTCTAACGGTTAAAAAATTGAACTTGCAGTTAAAAAGATCCCCCCAATTAAACCACAATGAGATATCACTACACATCTATCAGAATCACCAAAATAAAAAAGAGTGACAACACTTAATGCTAGTGAGAATATGGAGAAACTGAATCCGTCATTGTTGGTGAGAGTGTAAAATGGTACAGCCACTCTGGAAAATAGTTTGGCAGTTTCTAATAAAATTAAACATGAAAGTATTACATGATCGTGCAATTGTGCTCTTGACATTTATCTCAGAGAAATGAAAACTTATGTCCACCAAAAAAAAAATCCTGTATATAGCAGCTTTATTAGTAAGAGCCCCAAACTGGAAATAGCACAGATATTCTTCAACAGGTGAATGTTTAAACCAACTATGGTACATACATAGCATGAGGTATTACTCAGCAATAAAAAGGAACAAATGATTGTTTTTCCCTTATTCATCCTATAGCTGAAAGTTTGTACCTTTTTACCAATCTCTTCCTATTTCTCCCCCTGCCCCCAAAGCCAGCCCCTGGAAATTACTTTTCTACTCTCTATTTCTATGACTTTGACTTTTTAAAAAATTATTCCACATATAAGTGATGCCATGCAGTATTTGTCTTTCTCTGTCTGGCTTACTTCACTCAGCATAATGTTGCAAATTTCAGGATTCCCTTTTCTCTCGTGGCTAAATAGTATTCCATTGTGTGTGTGTGTGTATCACAGCTGCTTTATCAATTCATCCGTTGATGGAAACTTAGGTTGTTTCCATATCTTGGCTGTTGTGACTAATGCTGCAATTAACATGTGGGTGCAGATATAGTTATCTCTTCAAGACACTGATTTCATTTCCTTTAGATATATACCCAGCAGTGGAATTGCTAGATCATATGGTAATTCTATTTTTAATTTCTTGAGGAACCTCTGTACCTCCACACTGTTTTCCATAGGAATACATTATTGATACATGAAAAAAATTAGATGAATCTCCAGGAATTATGCTGAGAGAAAAAAAGTCAACCACAAAATGTTATATACTGCATGATTCCATTTATAGAATATTTTTGAAAAGACACTATTTTAGAAATGGAAAGCAGATTAGTGAATGCCAAGAGTTAGGGACTGGGGTGGGAAAAGGAGAGAGGTTGGTATGGTTATCAAAGGGCAACATGGGAAATCCTTGTAGTGATGGACCTGTTCAGTATCTTGATTGTGATGGATATAGGAATCTGCATGTCTGATAAAATTGTATTGTATCTGATATAATATATATATATAATTGTATTATATCTGATAAAATTGACAAAATTGTATTAAGTTAAATGCACACACATACACACACAGACACAGATGAGTTATAAGTAAAACTGGAGAAATCTGAATAAGATCAGTGAATTGTGTCAGTGTCAGTATTCTGGTATAATATTCTACTATATTTTTGCAAGGTGTTACCACTGGGGGAAACTGGGTGAAGATCACTCTGTATTTTTCTTACAACTGTACGTGAATCCATAGTTATCTCAGTAAAACTTTTAATAAAGGCTGTGATAATATGGGATAAATTGTTTATAACATAACCATACGCTATTTATTTATTTAGAGGTTCTTAGTCTTTTTATTTATTTAAAAAAAATTTTAACGTCTTTATTGGAGTATAATTGCTTTACAATGGTGTGTTAGTTTCTGCTTTATAACAAAGTGAATCAGCTATACATATACATATATCCCCATATCTCCTCCCTCTTGCGTCTCACTCCCACCCTCCCTATCCCACCCCTCTAGATGGTCACAAAGCACTGAGCTGATCTCCCTGTGCTATGTGACTGCTTCCCACTAGCTATCTATATTACATTTGGTAGTGTAATACGTCCATAAAAAGTTAAAATATTCATAAAATTTATATCCTGGGTGATTCTGTCGAATAGATTCAAAGAAGGCAAAAATAAAAACTGTATAAAATTTAAAATTAAGAGAAATGGGAACACCGAAGAAAACCAAAAAATACTATGTTAAAATTGTATTTTCTAAAGTTTCTATAATGAGCACATGATACTTGCGCAATGGAAGAAACTCTATTAAGATGATGTTTTATTCACTTTTAGATTTTTACTATCTATTAGAATACTTTGAGACCTAGGTTCTCAACTGAGGAAACTCAGTCTGAATGGTACATTTGTATTTTGACAGTAGAAGCAGAAGTCTCCAAATGCTGAATTTTCATAAAAAAGATTTCAGGCATCAGTCAGTGAGTTGAAGAGAAAGGAGAAGGGGGGTGATGAGCCATATTACTACTCCTTTCTGGGTCCCTGGAACATGCGGCATAGTGGGATTCCCCCACTTTGCTCTTGCCTAAGGCTGCTTACATGCCTCCATGGCAGATTCCTTTCCTATCCTACTACCAATGCACTTTGGGCTTGGCTTGAAATTATTCAACTGTGAAGATACAGAATTTCAAATTGTTCTGCCTGTTTCAGTAGGCACAAATTCCTCCACAGCGGGGAGATTTCTCTGGGGAAATTTTGAAAACAAGCAGAGATGCGAAGGAGTTTGGAGAAGATTGTTTTCTGCATGGAAAGTTCTGAGTGCAATTAAGTTGTACTCCAAATTTAGAGAGGCTAGAAAACTTGGGGGGGAAAATATGGTCCCCCATCAATGTGAAGAATAGTGTATCATTTCTGAATAGAGGAAACTATCACCAAATTACAAAATCATTAAAGGCAGAAAGCACCTAAGAGAAGGGCCATCATGTTGAACAACATCAGGTGACCCCATTCACCTTTAGCCTATGTACGTGGTGGCCCTGGGAGTTATGCAGTGTACTACCTGCACAACTGTATTAATTGATTCTGATAAATCTAGTCATTACCACCACTGTCCTTCCCCCCCACCCCGCCCCACCACACTTAGATACAATCCTCTTTTAGAGAGGAGAAAAGTGAAGCCCAGAGAGGGGAAGGAACTTGTCAAAAGCCATACAGCTAACCACAGAACCCAAGTTCTTGAATTTTAGATTAATACTCTTTCCTCTCTACAGCGTCGCCTGAAAGAAATGTTTTTACTAAAAAAAAAAAATTCATCCTGAAAAGTATTTGTTTCAAATCTACACTGCTGTAACCTAACCAGGGCTATTTTCATAATGTTGAAACAGGAGTCAGATTGAGTCTGCACATTCTAAGGACAGCTTCCTCACATATGAAATGGGGATAATAATAGTGCCTTTTAGAATTGTTTGGGGGGATAAATGAGTTAATATTTGTAGAACACTTAGAACAGTGCCTGTCATATAGAAACATATAAGTATTAGATATTATTATTAAGTGATATGTGGACTTCGGGGAGGACATGTACCTTTTATCTATGTTTTCACATGACCTGGCATGGCTTTGAGGAAGTGCTCTATTAATGTTTTGTGATGATGGGTGGATGTGTGGATGGATGAATGGATGGAAAGATTGAGAGAAGGATGGATGCATGTGTGGATGCATGGATGGATGGATGGGTGGATGGAGGCATGGATGGATGCATGGATGGATGCATGGATAAATGGCACCTCTAGCATTACAGTGGTTCAGGTCAACAACCTTGGAGTTGTCCCTGATTCCTCTCTTACTCCATATAACTAATATATTAGCAACTCCTGCCTATTCTATATGCAAAATATATTTAGAATCCAACAACTTCTTCCAACCTCCACCATCCTAGGACCAAGCTATCAGCATCTCTCTTAATTGGCCTTCCTGCTTTGACCCTTGTCTTCCTGTAGTCTATGCCCTTATAGGATGATCTGGCCCCAATTACTGCTACTCTGGAACCCCATCTATCACCACTGTCCTACTTTCTGTCTCTGACCCAGCTACACCAGTCTCTTAACCGTCCCTTGGATGCAGCAGGCATGTTCCCATCTCAAGGACTTTGCACTTACTGACCTCTCTACCTGAGATGCTGTCCCAGTTGATCTCTTCTACTTTCATGGCTTGCATCTAACAACTTCCCCTCTATTCCTTCTGCTAGTGTACTTGAGATCAGGAAATCAGTAGATTAGCTAATGCTAGGGGTCTCTCTCCTTCAGAGATCAGGAAGGTGGCAAATCTTCTATCACGAGATTGAGGGCTATGTTATTCTCAGCTCGGGTGTCCGGAGCCTAGAATACTACGTAATACTGTTTTGTCATGAAGGGCTCTGAGATTACAGTCCCTAAGGGGTGCATAAACTTACCATAAACTTTTTATCTTCTGCTTTTTAGTTGCTTATATTTTTTGAGCTTTGAAACCCATGCTGCAGAGTCACTTCTTATTTTTATTCTTTGTGATTGTTACTTGACATTTTGGGTGGTGAGCATCTCAAAGCTAGGACTTCATGGTTGTATAATCTCTCCTCTTTCTGCCACAACCATGATACGGAAGAGGTTCGTGCTAACAGGTAACTTTTATGGAGCACCTCCTACGTGCTAATGTGTAGGTTGTTTGCAGAAATGGAGGCGATAATTTCCTTCCTGTATATATTCCACTTTTGCAATGTGAATTTGCAGCTCTTCCATCAAGTGATAGAGTCAGTTTCCCAATCACTGGGCGGGCCCTGTGGTTTACTTTGACCAAATATAATGTGGCAGAAGTGACAGCCAGGGGCATGCCTAGGCCTCAAGAGACTTTGCACAATTCGGCTGCATCTCTTGGAGCCCTGCCCAACCTCCGTTTGAACAAGCCCAGACTAGCCTCTTGGAAGATGAGGGGCCACAGGGAGCAGCTGAGGCCGTTTTAGACCAGCCAGCCCCAGCTGGCCTGGCAGCTGCTTGTTGGATACATGAGTAAGCCTCGCCAAGGCCAGGAGAACCGCATAGTGGGTTCTCATCCAAATCATCAACCCATAGAAGTAGGAGGCAAATAAATGGTTGTTGTTTGAAGTCAGGGCTTGGCAAACCACAGCCCATCAGCCAAATCTGGCCTGCCTCCTGCTTTTGTAAATACAGTTTTATTGGAATACAGCCTCACTTGATTGTTTACGTACTGTCTAGAGCAGCTTTCCCATTATAACAACAGAGTTGGGTCATTGTAACAGAGCTGAAAATACTTACTATCTGTCCCTTTACAGAAAAACTTTGCAAACCCTGTTTAAGTCACTAAATTTAAGAGTGGTTTGTTATATCCACGAACTGAACCAAGCACTTTAAATGATTATCTTTAAATTTTCACTGTAACCCAGTGAGGGTTTTTGTTCGTGCCCATTTTACAGATGAGGAAACTGAGGCATAGTGAGAGAGTGTACATGGTGGAGTCAGGAAAAAACACAAACAGTCTGGCCTCACAGACTCATGACTTTGGCATACTGACTCAGTAAATAAAGAGATGGGTTTCCATCTGAGTGAATGCATAGCTGAATAAACAGTTGAGGTCAGTTCCTTTGAGGTGGGATTGTAGATGCTAATAACCTTTGTGTCAATGCTGTGGTACTTCTGGGCCCACCTGAATCCTTCACTGAAAGGGTGACGAATCTCTATATCCAAACCTTAAGTGTTTTGACAAGTCCTTTATAAGTGTTCCCCTAATGGAGGGCTCAGAAGAATCACTGAAATATATTATATGTGGGAGGGAGGGAAGGAGCAAATAAGTAAGGGGTAGGGTGAAGAAGGAAGGGGTGGAGGTGAAGAAAGAGAGGGAAAAGAAGGTTTAGAAAAGGAAAGAAGAGCAATCCAAATTCTATGGAGGATTAACCACCTTCCATTTGTGCCTGAAATCCATCTCACATCTGATGTTAGGTGGTCAGTAACATCTGTCCTGAAGGTGGAATCAATCTAGAATCAATCTGTTGCTGGGGAGACTTGGAGGTTCATCAGAGGTCATCTTTTTTTTTTTTTTTTTTTTTTTTTGCGATATGTGGGCCTCTCACTGTTGTGGCCTAACCTGTCTTAAATCTAAGCTCTGGTCTTTGCAGGCCCAGCATCCTCTGGAGTGGGCCAGGGGCCTTGGTGACAGGGACGCTCACAGCATGGGGGGAGCATCCTCCCCAGCTCACTCATTCCCCAAGAATAGGAGCGCGTGGTCAGTACATCACTGCATCCCGGACAGAACAGAAATCCCCCCTGACTTTCTCAGCAACCTCTCCCACCCCCAACCTTGCTGATACTATTCAATAGCCCACGTTGACTTTGGGAGGAGAAAAAAAATGTAATTGTTAAAGCCTAAATCCCTTTAAACTCTAAGATCAAAAGGAAGGTTTCCATCCCATGACACATAATTAAACATGCAGACGTGCCCAACTTTGATTCATGAATGCTTCTGCACTTCTAAATTGTTGCCAGGGAGATCAGGGCCTGAGAAAATTAAAACCATTACGCCTCAAAAGAGTACATGATTTTCACAGCTTTCTAGCGTGATTTTCTGTTGTGCAGAACTTTATGTTCTCCCATTTTCTCCTCCCTACCTCGGTGTCCAGGGCTGAACGGAAGCAGCTTTGCAAACATCTTTAGGTTGAGAATTCCTGCAGGTCCGCATGATGTGAGCACAGAGCCAGATTGCAAGGCCCACCATCTTCTTACTGCTTTATGTTCGACCAGAGGGCAAATTCCCCACTGAGGCAAGATTCCCTGAGGATGGCCTCAGATGCTTGGGTGATGGGATGACAGCATGGTAAGGAAAGCCCTCAAACATATGGGATGTATTAAGCAGACTTCTCTAGAGAAACAGAACCAGTAGGATCTAGATCTAGATCTATATCCTCTATATTTAAATCATTATTATAGGAATTGGCTCGTGCAATTATGGAGGCTGAGAAGTCCCACAATTGGACACCTGCAAGCTGGAGACCCAGGACGGCTGGTGTTGTAATTCAATCTGAGTGAACTGGGGCTTGTGAACTGGGGAGGCAGACGATGCAGATTCCAGTCTGGGTCTGAAGACCTGAGAACCAGGAGTGCTGAGAGCAGGAGAAGATGCATGTCCCAGCTCCAGCAGTCAGACAGGAAGGGCCAAATTTTTCCTTCTTTCACCTGTTTCTTCTAACCAGGCCCTCAAAAGGTTGGCTGGTGCTCATCCCCACTGGGAAGGACGAACTGCTTTGCTGAGTCCACCAATTCAAGCACTGATGAGTGAGGGAATGAAGCCTGAGGAAGGTGTGGTAGGGGGGGTAAGAGCATCTCCTGGCCCATCACTCTTTGCAGTTAATTCAGGTGGTGTTTCAAATGGAAAACCTCCTGCTAATGGCAAACCACATCTGACTCTCTCCCCCTGCCCACGGTGGAGGGTGAACATCCCCCTATTTCTATTCCTCTTGCCTTTCCAGGAAAATCCCAAAACTGAAGGCAGCTGTTTCTTACAATAACAAGCAGTCTGCCGGCACGTCAGCCCCCCTGGATACTGCAGTGACATGTCTGTTTCAAGGAACAAGTAAAACAGTGGGAAGTTGCCAAGACAGAAAGAGCCCCAGGGGAAAAAGGGCCAGGCAGCGTTCAAGTGTCCTTTGCTCGCTCAGTGACTTTCAAATGTCCTTTAAGCAGGAAGCCAGCTACTCTGGCAAAGCAGGGGGAAGAGGCATGGAGCACCGCTGGCTCTCCTAGGAAGCAGGCTGGGACCCTGGAGGCTCAGGCTGGTGCAGCAGGAGAAAGGCGGGGCTAAGTGACCTTTTATTTCTTGGCCCTGATGTGGACCGCCAGCAGTGGGTCCATGGAGATCAAGGGTCAACTAGCTCAGGTGTGGTTCAGGCAGGTGCCTGCGACCAAGAGACAGACAATACTCAGAATCAGAAGACAGCAGGATCATGACGGCCACAGGTGTCACAGGTGACACAGGTGAGCAGAACCTAGTCTCCAGGGGAAGAGGTTGGACCATACACAGCTGACCTCACCAAACAGGCTGTGATCCAGGCTGAGCACACATTCCTGGCAGGTCCCTGTAGGGCTGGGCCGGAAAGCTGAGCTGGAATCCCAGGTACTTCTTCTGGACTGGTGAGATCCAGGGAGCGTGGGATGCCAGGGGCTTCCTCCGGTGCACCCACCACCTGACAACGGCAGCTGGCTTAATCCCCCTGGCCTCCAGCTCCAGGGCTCAGGCAGTGGAAATTCTGCCTGCCTCACTCAGGAAGGCTGAGTCTCCAGGGGAGGGAACAAGGGCCCTTTGGGGGGGGAGGGAACAAGGGCCCTGGGTGGGAGGGCTGAGGATTGTGAGATTATACCGTCCTCTTTACGGAAGTCTGGGAAAACTGGGTCAACCTCTAGCAGGGCACGTTTCTGCCAAAAACAGGCAGTGAAGCCACGACACCAATGCACAACATTATCTTAGAGGGGTGATTGTGGCTACTTTCCATCCGGGGCTGGATGAAATATTTAATCAACACATGGCCAGATAATGATTTTGTTGTAGCATTTTATTGATAACTAGAAAAGACTAGCTCACGGACTCTCCGTTCGATCCGGCAGACTGCCCAACTCCCCACTTCCCACAGGTAATTACCTGCTCCTAATTGGGTCTGAAAGCAGCGGCTTTATATTTAAAGGTAGGAACACGCACATTTTGTATTTTTCCAGGGACCATGTGGATGAGAGTTTCGTGCTCTGGGTAACTGCGGCTTAAAGAGCCAGATCCTTCGCTTAAGCTCTGTGTCTTTGGGGGAAAATATATCACTTCCCAGAGCCTATGTCCCTCCATTTATAAATGGAAAGGAACGATGTGATGTTCCAATGAGATTAGGGACACAAAAGCAGCTCTCCCAGTGCCTGGCACACATGGGATTCTCAGGGATTGCTAATCTGTATCTTTCAATGTGGAAAGAAGTGGTTCCAAATCTCTACCTCTTGCTGCTCTGGGGTGTAATATCTGGGTCTTGTAATATCCTCTATCTCCACACATAATGCTTCCTAGCTTACTATTTCCTATCAATTAAGTTTGCTTTTCAGTATAGCTCTGTCAGGTCATCCAGACAGGCGAGGTTAGTCTGGTTGTACAGATGGGGAAATTGAGGTCGGCAGAGGGGAAGTGACCTGTCAAAGGTCGTCTCTCTTAACTAGATGATGGTGTCAGGGTTTGTTGCCACCGAGACCAAAGGGCTATTGAGCCTCAGGGAAAGAGAAGTGGGAGGAAAGGTGGAAGAATGCTGAGAAGACAGAGTGGAAGTTACAGTTCTCAGCCATGCCCTGGAGAGGTAAGGGGGAGCACGAATGAATTCTGGCTCCCAGGAAGTGGGGTGAAAGATACCTAGGCTGGCTGGGGTGCAACACAGGGCTCCCCTTCCTGGGGGATTGGTGCTCTGGGGAAACCCAGCAAACTAAACGGCCCAAGTAGGAGTGGAGGCAGGTGCAGAGAGTGGCCACCATCTAACAGCTTGATGAGCTTCAGAGAAGGGTTAGAACTTGCTTGCATATTGCTCCATGCTCGTTGAGACTGCAGAGTTGGGGCAAAGACGGAGCAAGGTCTGAGGTCTGCCCTGTTTGAGCCCCTTTCATTCAGCTAACACAGGCATAAACGTTTGCTCAAGGTCAGCATATGGAAGAGGCTCCTGTGGGTGCCTGCCCCGACCCAGGGGATTCTGCCAGGTGGCCTCCTGCCCTCCTCCCTGGCTTCCGTGTTCTCCTGTCCCATTTTGGTGCTGGATCTTAAACCCTGCTCTCTGGCATGTTCTTATACGACGCTGGGGATAGATTTAGATGAAGCATGGCTTTGGTCACAACCTCAGCATGAAGACATGTTTGTTGACACGTCTTACTTCCCTACTAAAATTTCAGTGCTTCCGGGGCAGGGCCTTGACCTTCTCACCTTTGAAACCTTAGTACCTGCCCCTGCACCTGTACATGATAGGTGATCATAGAATGAATGAATGAATGAATGAATGAATGAATGAAATGAATGAGTCTGGCATCTCACCAATCACTAGTATTTAAGCTTCACAAGGACAAGGAATGTCGTCCATGTTGCCCGTTGCTGAACTCCATGTCTGGTACATGATGGGCATTCAATAAATATTGTGAAATGAATGAAAGGTTCATCTTTATCTCAGCAGCACTGGCCTTCTCCCTTTCCACTGATTCCTGCAGTGCTGGAGCTGGGAAACACTTTAGAGATGAAGTGGTCCAAGTTCATGATTTCAGAGACAAGACAGTGTGACCTGGTGAACTCACACACGCTGCTGAGTTGGGGGCAGAATCCTTGCATTCTGGCTCCCAATCCAGGGCTCTCGACTCACTACCTGCTCCATCTTCATGAAGATTAACCACCTAGAAAGCAGAGCAACATCCAGAGTCACATTCACTCAGAGGCCTGCCTGTGCCAGCGGTAAAAGCAAGTGCTCAGAGAATGTCTGAAAACCAAACTCAGGCTAATCTGTTGCTCAGCCAGTGAGACACTCAGATTCTCCAGCAGGTGGACAGCAAAGCCATAGCAAGAGCAGGGATTTGAGTTGGGTGGGCTTTCTCTAAGCAGTCCTGTGGCTGAACGCTCACATTGTGGGGGGTCCCCGGGAGCCTCTGGTTCACTTAGTCTGCGCCCGCGGGTTTGTTCCCTCATTTTGAGCTCCCTTGGTCCTTCACCAGGTGGCTGCTGAAGCTCCATTTGACTGCCTTCTTGAAGGTGAGTGTAAAACACAGCGGCACTGGTCTCAGGAGGCCTGGTTTCAAACGTTAGCTCTGCTGCTTCCTGGCAATAAAACCTTGGGCAAGTTATGGCTCTCCTCTTAGCCTCAGTTTCTCATCTATAGAAAAAGGGTTTAGTGGAATAAAGACCATAAACCTTGTGAGAGTATAAAGCACGGTGCCCGGCAGGTGTGGCATGTGGTGAGCATCTAATAAGTAAATATCAGGGACTACGGTAGCACTCAGATTGAGGGAGGACTCAGTACAGCACTTAGAGCCTCTGTCATCAGACTTCCTGGGTTCGAATCCCAGCCTGGCTCCTTATCAGCTCTGTGTCCTGGCGCCCGTTATTCAACCTCTCTGTGCCTGAATATCCTGATCAATAAGATGGAGGTGAGAATGGGGTGATTTCATTGGGTTTATGACAGATTCAAATAAGTTAACTTGCAGAAAGCACTTAGAATAGTTTCTGGCACATGGCAAGTGCCAAATAAACATCAGCAATTCCACTCTTCTTATTATCTCATTTTAAAAACAAATTTAGGAGAGCCAGATTCTTTCTACTGAAAGCCTCGAGTTGAAGAGATGACTGCAGACACCAACACATTGGTGCCAACATCTAGCTTATTGGCTGGTAATCTTATTTGCTTATCCTTGTTGTTCTCAAGCACAACCCACTGCTAGTGGAGCCCCGAGCTTGGATGATGCTCCCGAGCTGAGATCGCTGGGCAGTGACTCCTACACTGCATGCTGTAAATGGCTGCCAGCAGCGAAATTACATTTGTATTGATCTAAAGAACATTTTATTGATCAAACATGGGGAAAGTAACCTTTGAAACATAAACCCATTATTTTAACAATTGCTTGCCAGGAATAGGCAGAGGCTGCTTTTATTTTCCTTGTTGGTCAGTGGGCCTTCCCAGGGCAGCTTCCCATATAGGTAGGTGGTCTGGAGACCCACCTTCCATGAGCAGCTGAGCAATGACCATCTCTCAGGTCGCCAGCGCCATGACCCCCTTTTGCCCTCCATGTCTCTGTCCCTCTAGGCCTTTCTATTGGCAGGCTCTTCAGTCTCTAAATACTTTTTCCCTGCGTCCTTGTCTGGCTTTCCCTTGCACAGCCTTTAAATCTCCCCTCCCTCCTTGATCTCACTGGCTGAGTGGGAAGGCCCATCCTCCTTGGTGTTTCTGGATCATTCTGAGCAGTTGGGGGTGAGGATGAAGGGACCAGGTTGCCAGGACCTCCCCTTGAAGCACTCACGGGCTGTCCCATCAGGTTTGGAGCACAAATTCATCTGAAGCCACTGTCCCCCACTCTTCCCCATGTCTGCTTCTGGATCGGACTTTATTAAACGTCATTAAACTAAATTCATGTTGGTGTGGGCCATTAGGAAACTTGGGGCCTCTAGGTGAAACATTTTTAGAAGGGAGGCATCACTCTGCAGCAATTTCCAGAATGACTCATCAATTAATGCGTGCACACAGAGGGTTTCAATAGCCCTCATGGGGGAGCTAAAGATTTGTCCCCAGTTCCTGCCCTCAGCGGACTGACCATTTAGCCACACTAACTGGAGAAACCCACACAAAGGAGTAAATCACAGGAGGCAGGACTTACGAGGAGTTATGAGCAGCACAAGAATTCAGTAGGGAAAGAATATTCTCTTCAATAAATGATGCTAAGACAGCGGGATAGCCACATGCCAGAGAATGAAGTTGGACACTTACCTCACACCCTATACAAGAAATTACCTCAAAATGGAACAAAGACCTATGTGTAAGAGCTGAAACTATAAAACTCTTGGAAGAAAACTTAAGTGTAAATCTTCATGACTGTGGATGAGGCAATGGTTTCTTAGATATGACACCTAAAGCACAAGCAACCAAAGGGAAAAAATTTGGACTTCATCAAAATTAAAACTTTTTTACTTCAGAGGATACCAACAGAGTGGAAGGAAATGTATTCAAATCATATATATATATTTTTTAAATTTTTGGCTGTGTTGGGTCTTCATTGCTGCACGTGGGCTTTCTCTAGTTGCGGCGAGCAGGGGCTACTCTTCATTGTGGTGCGCAGGCTTCTCATTGCAGTGGCTTCTCTTGTTGCGGAGCACGGGCTCTAGGCACGTGGGCTTCAGTAGCCGTGGCATGCAGGCTCTGTAGTTGTGGCTCATGGGCTTAGTTGCTCTGCGGCATGGGGGATCTTCCCGGAGCAGGGATTGAACCTGTGTCCCCCGCATTGGCAGGCGGATTCTTAACCACTGTGCCTCCAGGGAAGTCCCTCAAATCATATATTTGATAAAAGTCTAGTATGCAGAATATATAAAGAACTTTTACAACTCAAAAATAGAAAGACAACCCAATGTACAAATGGGTAAAGGATTTGAATAGACACTGCTCTAAAGAAGATAGGCAAGTGGGCAATAAGTACATGAAAAGATGCTCAACATCACCCGTCATTAGGGAGGTGCAAATTCAAGCCACAGTGAGGTACCACTTCACACCCATAGGATGGCTGTTCTCAAAAGACAGAAAGAACGAGTGTTGGCAAGGATACGGAAAAATTGGAATCCGCATACATTGCTGATGGGAATGTAAAATAGTGCAGCCACTTTGGAAAAACTTTTGGCAGTTTCTCAAAAGGTTAAAGGTAGAGTTACCTTATAACTCCACTTATAAGGTAACTTATAATGACAATTCCGCTTTTAGATATACACCCAGGAGAACTGAACTATGTTCACACAAAATGTGCCACGCAAATGTTTATATCAGTATTACTCTGAATACCCAAAAGATTAGAAACAACACAAATGTCTGTCAGCTGATGAATGGATAAATAAAATGCGGTTTATTCATACAATGGAGTATTTTTTAGTCATAAGAATGAATGACATTTGGATACTTGCTATAACATAAATGAACCTTGCAAACATTATGTTAAATGAAACAAGCTAGACATAAAGGCTGCACAGTATATGATTCCATTGGTGTGAAACATCCAGAGTAGGCAAATCCATAGAGAAAGGAAGTAGATTAGTGGTGCCAGGAGCTGGGGTAGGAGGCCATAGCGGGTAACTGCCCAGTGAGTACAGCATTTCCTTTTGGGGTGATACATAAAGAGGGTGACTTCTACAGAATGTGAGTTAGATCTCAATTTTCAAAAAAGAGTGGCACAGACCCAGGGTGCTTTGGGTGGTCTGTTGAGAGAGGGAGCCATTAGGTCAGGACACAGCTGGGGGGAGGGGTCCACTCTCCTTCCTTGTGATTTCGCCCTGAGGGCGGCAGGCTCCTAAGATGACCCTTGTGACCCAGAGCACGAGGAGGCCATCACTCTAGGCAAATAGGAGTCTCACAGCCCAGGCTGCTGAGTCCTCCATGCAGTTTTCAAGGGGACTTACCTTTTGGTTTTGAGTTTCCATTCCTCTTGGAGAAGAGAGGCAGAAGCTGTTGACAAGCCTGGAAATTAGAAATGTAACTGAAAAAGGGAGTCCCGCGGGAGCTGCACACACAGCCTCCCCAGCTCAATCACCTTGTGGGACAGAGGCTGCTGGCTCGGGGACTTGGAAGCATAACCTGCTGAACTGGTTTGCCGTCCATCTCTGAGAGCAGGCAGGCAACCCTGGGCGTCATATGCCAGAAGGAAGCAAATGGGTTGTCAGTTCACGTAAAAGGCCAAGCACGTGAGCAGAAGAGCTCCAGTCTCGACCACGATGTGGAATGGAGGGAAACAGTTTGGGAAATGTTTTTGAACCCGATGGACAGGATATTATGGTTTAGGGTGGACACCTGCTCAGGAATCAATGGAATGGGCTGGTTCTATTTATGGAGGCTGAGGGCAAATCCTGCATCTACCCTGTGGGCAGCAGCAGGCAGGCTGGATGCGTTCCCGGAGAGCATGGGGGCAGGAGCCTTCATCTCACAGATGCTCAGAGAGGCTGAGTGATGTGGCTACAATGACAAAGCTACTGCCTGCAGATCCAGGGTTGGAAGCCATATTGCTGCCCTTGTACTTATTGTTTCACTGCTTGGCCAACTCTTCCTCTCTAATGACAGATTCAGTGATACCTGGTCTTTTGGCTGGGTCATGCTGGGACTCCAGAGAATTTCTCTCTCCTCCTCCACCACCACCTCCTCCCCCTCCTCCTCCTCCTCCTCTTTCTTCTTCTCCTTCTCCTTCTCCTTCTCCTTCTCGTTCTCCTTCTCCTTCTCCTCCTTCTCCTTCCCCTTCTCCTCCTCCTCCTCCTTCTTCTTCTTCTCCTCCTCCTCCTCCTCCTTCTTCTTCTCCTCCTCCTCCTCCTCCTCCTCCTTCTTCTCTTTCCCTCTCCCTTTCCCCTTCCTTCCTTTTCTGAATAAATTGAGTAAAATCCATTTATACAGAGGCATTACATAAATTCTTCAAAATAAAGAGTGATTCTCAAACCAGAGTAAGCACAAGACTCACTTGGAGGGCTTGTTAAGACAGACAGCAACGGGCTACCCTGGTGGCGCAGTGGTTGAGAGTCCGCCTGCCGATGCAGGGGACATGGGTTCGTGCCCCGGTCCGGGAAGATCTCACATGCCATGGAGCGGCTGGGCCCGTGAGCCATGGCCGCTGAGCCTGCGCATCTGGAGCCTGTGCTCTGCAGCGGGAGAGGCCACAACAGTGAGAGGCCCATGTACCGCAAAAACAAACAAACAAACAAACAAAAAGACAAAGAGCAGGGCACCACCTTCAGAGTTTCTGATTCAGTAGGTCTGGGGTGGAGCCTGAGAATGTGCATTTTTACCCCTCTTCCAGGTGAAGCTGATGCTGCCGGCTCAGGGACCACACATCAAGATCCTGCTCCATAGCTTGAACAGTGCATTTCCCAGCCTCTGGGCAGGACCCTTCCTACATCATTTTATGCAGGGGATCATCTCACTTGTTTTCATAAGTCTCCAGAAAATTCTGTAGATGAATCCATATAGAATTTCTCCATGAAATTCTACAGACAAATCAATATTATTACAATCATCATCTGGAATTTATTGAGCATCTACTAAATGTCAGGGGGCTAAAGCTCATAGTCAGAGGAGTCTTTTCTAATCCTGAAAAACTGCATGCAAGTTAAACTCATTGATGGTTAAGAAACAACTTCCCGTGGCTTCTCAGCTCTAGAGGAGGACTCAGGTGGGACAGAGGCTGGAGCTACTGAATTTCAGAAATGATGTCATTGTCACCTGCTGACCTCCTCACCCACAGGCAGTTCTGGGAGCACTCTGCTAGAGATTTTTGTTTACTTGATTCCTGGGTATCCGTAGAAACCCAGAATCATGAACTTGCATGCTTGGGTAGGACCCTAGATGTCATCTGGTCACTTCCTTTCACTCTGGGCGTATGTAACCTCTTCTCTATCTCTTGGTTTCCCACTGCAGTCCTACCCTTCCCGTGTCTCTGTCTAAAATGACACAGCTTCATAAAGGCTTCCCGATTGTCTAAGGAGATGGGGTCATTCCCTCTTCCGCCTCTCCACTGCATCGCCTCCTATTTGTGTGTGTGTGTGTGTGGTATGCGGCCCTCTCACTGTTGTGGCCTCTCCTGTTGCGGAGCACAGGCTCCGGACGCGCAGGCTCAGCGGCCATGGCTCACGGGCCCAGCCGCTCCGCAGCATGTGGGATCTTCGCGGACCGGGGCACGAACCCGTGTCCCCTGCATCGGCAGGCGGACTCTCAACCACTGCGCCACCAGGGAAGCCCCACCTCCTTTTTGATGCGACTACAGAGAAGCAAGCACTTAAATTCCAAAGCTTAGGGACTCTTACAGACATAGCGTAATCCTCTTATTTGCCAGGGCTGGAGACTGAGGCCCAGGAGACAAGTTAGGATGTAAGTTTAAAAAAAAGAGAAACAGGCAGAAACACTAAGAAGTTCAGAGGGCAGCGAATATTGTTTTCAGTGAAATGAGGTCTTGGTGGAAGGTCACTGGCAGTGAGATACTTGGGTGGAAGAGAGCACAGGGAGGAGGGACCTGTGAGTGGCCAAGTGGGGTCTCGGGTGGGTTGAGGAGTGGGAGAGAGCGGCAGCAGCTCCCGCAACCCATCAGTTTCCCAACTGTGACATGGGACAGTTGTTGAGGACCCAGGCTTGCTGTGAGACCCAGGTGCAGTGAGTTAGACATGAACGGCTGTATGGTCAGGCCTGGGGATTCTGGAGAATGACCTGCACCTGCTCCCTCCTCCTGGGGCTCAATGGCCCAAAACACACCCAATCCCATCAGAACTGCATGGACTAAGACTTGGTCTGTGCTGCTCCAGGATGTGGGCAAGCTCTTTCTCCAAACCCTTTTCCAGAAATTCAGCAACCATCCTAGACTCCTTCCCTACTCTGTCTTAGACCCAATCAACCAGGACAACAGAATATGAACCATTCAGATTATGAAACAAGACATAAAAGAGCCCCATGCTCTCACCTATGTACCCATTTGTCCTTGTCATCCCCCATTCTCCTTCCTGCAATTTAGGCTTCAAATATTTTTCTACTTCTTTTGCTGTCAACACACCATGCTCCCTGGAGCCCCCTTGCTGCTGCATTGCTGGCAATGGCCAGCCCCTTCTGCCCACTGAAGCGGACGCTGCCAGTGCCTCATCTATAACCCTCAGACCTTACACATGTTCATGTATCTTGCAACTGTCAGGGTCTATGTCTGTGCCTGAGGCTTTCACCAAGCCAGAGAGGGCTGAAAGTGCCGAGCACTCAACATTCCTCATCAGGAGTGGAACTCAACCCTGACTTGGGAGTGGGCCAGCTCCCTCGCCCCTCAGGTGAGATAATTCTGAGACACTCATTTGGTACCTGTTCCCAGAGTTTATGCACAAACTGTGATAGCTGACTTAATAATACATCCTTATGGGTTGCTTTTTCTTCCCTTTATCTATTCCTTATTCTCTCTCTGGCGTTCATGTCCTTCCCAAATAAACTTCTTGCTCTCAGTTTCTTCTTTTAGAATTTATTTATAGGGTGAATCCAATCTCAGACACAAATTAATGATCTCATGCTTAAAATCTCTGTATTGAAATATTTCCTTCCTAGACTTTTCCAGGCAGTAAAGGGTTGTGACCTCTATATGCTAAGGGTACTGTTTGCCTACCTCTCTCGGGGCACATTGTTTTCTAAATGCCTGTTGCCTGACAGTATCTCCTCATTATACTTTACTCCCGAAAGGCAGGGACCATGTGTTACCCTTCCTTCTGTCTGTATCATCTGCCCACCACCTCCCATAGAGTAGGTATTAAATGATGTATGGATTGTTGCCTAAAAGTTGGCAGGCATCATGGTTTAGAGGAAAGAGCATTGAATTTGGAGTCGGGAGGTTGGACTTGGGGTCCCCATCTTTCAGGACATTACTTGTGTAACCAGGGACAGGCCACCTAACTTTTCAGGCCTCAATTTCCTTTGTGAAGGAGATGCAAATTGGAGTCATACCTCTGGGGTTGTCTCCTCCATACCTACTAGAAGATAAAGAGCCTTTTACTTGGCACACCAGCAAAGAACACCACCAACTGAGGGCTGGGTCTCCACACTGAGGATGATTCTCCACTACCCACATTCGGAATTCTTCCCCTTGAAGGCTGAAAGGAAGGCGGTACCCAGAAGCCCAGGAGCTGGGTCAGGAAGTCTGGTGGCTCCCAGCTGTGATGGCTTCATGCTCCAGCAAACTCACAAAATGCGGTGTAATTTCCCTTCCTCTTAACTATCAGCAGCGTGGAAGGAGAGCCACTCTCTCCCGCCCTACTCCCGCTTCCAATTAGTCAGTCATGACTCATTAATTGCCACCGGCGAATGAGTTTTATTCTAATTTTCATGATCTAATTCAGAGATGTTTTCAGCTAAAGATCAGGATATAGGTTTTCAGCTTAGTTAATGAAATACCTAATGAATTGGCATTAGTGACAATTACAGACAGGACACCTAGAAGGGGAGAGCCAATTGCAGCCGTCTACTGAGGCCACTCACCAGTGGCTCCTTGAGGGGAAAAAGCACAGATCTTGTGTTTATCTTCCTGATTGACAATGCTATTCTGGAGACTTGGGCCCCAAGAAGTGGATTTGAAGAAGATACATTCGTCTCTCTCTCTTTCTCTTTTATGCTCTGGTTCTGCTTTCGAACCACCAGCATGATGTGAAAGTGGGCCTTTCAGTGTAAAAATTACCTCCCGAAAATAGGATCAATGTATAAACTTGCATGTAAGTGAGATTCTATCAAAATTAAAATTCTGGACCTTAGAATAGTTATTCATCAGGGAGGGCAGATGCCTTCTCTAATCGGATGGGAATCTGAGGCAAAGGACCACAGAAAGCCAGGGAACGTTTAAGATACAGTCTCAGAATTCTTGCTCAAGCCCCAGGCAGTGGAGTCTGTGCTGCTCTTATATGGCTCCTACACTCTCCCATCCTTGCCTCGTAGAGTGAAAATGTCAATTGAAGGTGGCAAAACCTGGGAAGAGAAAAGTCTTTAAAATCACAGAGCTTAATCACTTGACGTTGACAGTTTTTATGATCTCTGTTCCGGTGCAAACCAGCTGGTCCAAGGAGAGTCTAAAGCAGCAAGCCTAAGCAAGTTAAGGCATAGGCTTCAGGAGCAGGAAAAAAAAAAAGACAGCCCCCCAATTAGCTGAATGCTCTGCAGAACCCCTCCTACCTGGTTGCTCCCACCTCCCTCATTATCCCAAAGTCATGGGTAGGAGGGGCATCCTCTGTGGTCCCCAGGTTAAATGTGACCCCCAGGTCACATTTGGGTATAGGTGTTGGGTTTTTGATCTCTGTTTTCTTCTTCCTTATTCATTCCCCTCCACCTAATTTACCTTGACTTGAATGTCAAGTCATCTTGACTAACCTCCTTGGGTCTTTTTCTGGCTCTGTTACTGGGCATTCTTCCACATTGGAAGGTGAAAAATGCTCCCTTTCATTTCCTGTGCGCTCCTCCATCCTTGTCTTGTGGAGTGTCTGCTTTGGGCCAGTTCTTCTTAGGAGTTTGACAGCTTTATGCACCAGCTAATGTTTCTCATGTAACCTCAGGTGTTCTTCATGGTCATAGGGGAGCTCTCTTGAATTTAAGAGGTCGAGATGGTGGAGTGAGCGATCTAGTACAAGGGTGAAAATAAAAATGAGCGCTCCCTTGGGGAAGGCATTATACATTTCCCATCCCTGGGGACCATGGCAGTGAGGAGAGGCTGGTCCTATCTTACACATCTATGTCACTTAGCATACTTGGTAGATACTGTTGGGGCTAGAAATATGTGTGAAATGAATAAACATTTGAATGGTTTTTAGACTGTTTTCTCTATGGTAAGGAAGCTGGAAAAATGCCATCATCAAAACTGAGATCTCAGTCCCCAGAGGAAAAACAAACTTAGAGTCTGTGATGTAGAGATCAAATACAGGATTGATGCTGTGGCATTCAGCCATTCTGTGCAAGAAGGGAGTGGATTGTCAATGCAAATGCTATCAGGTTTACCCTAAACACAGGCCGAAGCCTAGCCTCCAGGATGCCCCTTGTCCTCTCAAAAGTACACTTCATCTTAAAGGGGCAGAACAGGCATCGGAGAACACATGCCATTGGGAAACGCTCGCACTCTAAGGGGACGGAGCGGTCCAGGACTTGGAGGTAGGAGACACAGTGCCAGGCACCCTGACTTCGACAGGAAGTCTGACCAAAACGTGGAGTGGCCTGAGGCAGCGCTGAGTGTGTGTGCAGCCAAGCCAAGCAGAAGGGGAGGGAGAGAAAGCCTGAGGGATGAGGGCAGAGAAGCGGAAATTCCTCCTCCTGCTCAGGAATGGGCAGGGAGGGGGCGAGACACTGTGCAGCCTTGGACCAGACTGGGATGCCATCTCAGTGTAAGGCACAGACTAGTGCAGTAGTCACACAAAGAGCACTGGCTACAACATCAAACAGGCCTGGATTCTCGAATAGCTGTACAATCTACTCACTGAACTTTTTTTTTTTTTTTTGCGGTACGCGGGCCTCTCACTGTTGTGGCCTCTCCCGTGGCGGAGCACGGGCTCCGGACGCGCAGGCTCAGCGGCCATGGCTCACGGGCCCAGCCGCTCCACGGCACGTGGGATCCTCCCGGACCGGAGCACGAACCCGTGTCCCCTGCATTGGCAGGCGGACTCTCAACCACTGCGCCACCAGGGAAGCCCCACTGAACTTCTTTGAGCCTCTCTTCCCTCGTCTGTAAAATGAGGATCATAATAGCACGTAGCTCATGGGATTATAAGAAGGACTAAATTAGATATTCAGCATATTCACTGAGACTGTGTGCCAGGAGGTACTCGGGGCTCAGGGGAGAGCGGACAAGACAGGTGAGTCTCTGCTCTTGGGCAATTTTCATTCCAGTGGGAGGCCGCACTTATGCAAAGGAGCAAGACAGCTTCAGGTTAAGACACATGCTGTGATGAAAATGAACAGGGCTGCTGGGGCAGTGACTCCTGACTTGGGGGAGGGAGGAGGAGTCTACATCAGAGAAGGGCTTTCTGAGGATGTGACAGAAGAGCTGTCACCTGCATGACCAAGAGGAGTCCACCAGGTGAAGCTCTGAGGCTGAGGGAACAGCACGCCCAATGCACTGGGGTAGATCAGAGCTTGGTGTGTTTGTGTGGCCCCAGCACTGTGAGCGACCAGGGGGCAGCAGGGGAGGTGTCATCAGGTTTATGTGTCTAAAAGGTCACCTTACATAGTAAGGTTATATGTAGAAGACAGCTCACACCATATGTTCAGTGCACAGTTATCATGGAGACTGTAGAAATGTTTGTAAGAAAAGCAGTGTCGGACACACAACCTGTGTTATAAGAGGCTTTTATAAAGCATGTTTAGCTACTTCCTAAAGATAGTAATTCAAAGACAATTAAGACAGAGACCTGCCTTTAGCAGTTCAGAGTCTAGAAAGGATGCACCAACAGATCATTATCATGCTCAGCAGTAAGTCCTAGAACAGACGTGTGTGTGCTGGGTACCTCAACAGCTCCATGTTGGAGTTGGGTGGGAAAGAACCAGCTGGAAGGAAAAGAAGAAAGCTAGTTCCAGTTGGAAGGGAAACAGCATGATGGCTTTTGGCACAAGTTCAAAGTGGTAGGTGACGCTAAAGGAGGCTGGGGACCCAGGCAGGGCTCACCTCCTGGGGATTTGTGAGCTCAGAGAATGAGCAGAACTGTGTCATGTTGGTGATGGGGGTCACTGGAGAGTTTTTGACAAGTGGGTACCTCGCCAGGGTCTGTTGTTTTGGAAGATCCCTTGGGCTGGAGGGTAATTTGGAGAAGGGCAAAGTGACCCTGACCATTGATTGTTCTGGCGGCAGAGATGAGGCGAGGGATGGACCAGGGTGGTGGACAAGAGACGGAAAGCAGGCAACAGGTTTAGTAAAATTTTGGAAGCAAAAAATCAGCAGGATCTTGGGAATTCCCTGGCGGTCCAATGGTTAGGATTCTGCGCTTACATTGCTGAGGTCCCAGGTTCAATCCCTGGTCAGGGAACTAAAGTCCTGCAAACTGTGTGGTACAGCCGAAACAAACAAACAAACAAAAAAACAAACAAGAAAACCAATCAGCAGGATCTGACGACACAGGGTAAACACTCCACAGACTTTTTTAAAATTTTTATTTATTTATTT
Organism: Mesoplodon bidens; assembly: GCF_964165515.1. Classification (NCBI taxonomy): domain Eukaryota; kingdom Metazoa; phylum Chordata; class Mammalia; order Artiodactyla; family Ziphiidae; genus Mesoplodon; species Mesoplodon bidens. Next base: position 39,403,486 of record NC_138171.1, read on the forward strand.
ATTTATTTATTTATTTTGGCTGCATTGGGTCTTTGTTGCCGTGTGCAGGCTTTCCCTAGTTGAGGCGAGCGGGGGCTACTTTTCTTTGCAGTGCGCGGGCTGCGGTGGCTTTTCTTGCTGTGGAGCACAAGCTCTAGGCCCGCGGGCTTCAGTAGTTGTCGCACGCAGGCTCAGTAGTTGTGGCTCGTGGGCTCCAGAGCACAGACTCAGTAGTTGTGGCCCACGGGCTTAGGTGCTCCACGGCATGGGGGATCTTCCCAGACCAGGGCTCGAACCCATGTCTCCTGCATTGGCAGGCGGATTCTTAACCACTATGCCACTAGGGAAGTCCCTCCATAGAATTTTTTAAATTAAATTGATTGGACTGGAAGGTTAGAGTGGAGTTAACATCCTCTGTCTGGGGCAGTGGTATAAGAGTTAGAGGTCAGATGCTAAGTAAACACTCAATAAATGTCTATTATTATCATAATTCCTATCTGATTCAGAGTCACAGACTATCCAGGGAAATCCCCTCAAGGAGGCAAGGAAGATGAGAAATTAGTCCTGGCCTCAGGGGCTATGGGTTGTGCAGGGCCGGCTGGTGGGCTGGGAGCTGGGGGGTCAGTCCAGGATGCAGGAGGGGGAGTCAGCACATCACAGACCACTCAGCGCACCCCATGAACTATTATTGGCTCTGATTCTTTCATGTGTTTGTCAGAGTTTCCACTCATCACCAGTTGGGTGCCTAGGTGCACAATACCCACACTCAAAGCACCAAGGGCAAGGCTATGGGGTCCTCAGGAAATGTCTCCCACCAATGTCCTCTTATGCTACCAACAGGCCACTCACGACGGCCCCAGTCCATCTTCACTTCCATCCAAGAGCATGCTGCCTCATCCTGACCTTCAGAAAGGATTGTGATCCGACCATGCGATCGCTGAAGGGGTCCAAACAGCCTCTGTACTTCAGCAAGTTCTCCACAAACAGATTTGAACCCAGAAGCAATGATTGATGTGTTCCCTTCCCTGGGGCTTTGACATTGCACCACTTAGAGTCTATGTGCTCCATGCTCCTGGACTTGTAAATGAACGGTCTGCACGGCTGTACAGTTATACCCTCAATGGTTGAAAATTCTACATTTGTACAATACAGTCAAACCAGATGGATTAAAGTTATGCATTTATCCCTGTGTCTTCCATAGCTCAACTAAAAAAATTCAGTCAAGAAATGTTTTGAAGGTGATAAACCCAGAGGGACAACTAGAAGAGGTGAGGAAACAGGAGATGTCAAGAGAGGACAACATTTTTTTGAAGATGAACCTCTACAGGGGGAATAACCACTGATTTAATAAAGGGGAAAAGCTGAACTCTAAGTGCCTGTAAATGGTGTGGCTAACAGGAAATGAGCCAATACACACACACACACACACACACACACACACACACACACGATCAGGAATTGGATTCACCAGGTAGAAAGGAGGCTCAAAACATCAATATTTGTTGACAGTCTAAGTAAGGAGCATTTGCTTTCCAAAGACAGGTGTACCTAAGAATAAACCAGCTTGACCCCTGAAGACCCAGGAGGACAAGTCATTGTGAGTGAATGGCACGACTATTACAATAAATGTGCCTCTCCTTATCCCAACCAAAGACCCTATCAAGATTTGGGTTCCATGGTCTGAACTGGATGAGGCCACCTGGCCTTCAGCAGCCTCACACACCGAAAGACCTCAGGGGGAGGTCTGTGTGATCTGGGTGAAGACTGCTCCATCCCCTCTCCCCCAGCTCATGCACTTGTGGGAAAGATGGAGACACCCAACCTGGACCCCTCTCTGCCATTCATCTAGCAGAAGCATTCATTTCTCGGTAAAGAGCAAGGACTACCATTTTGTACAGTGAGTTGAATTCCTCTCCTGCTGGGAGCAAAACCCTTGAAAGAACTTGGAAGAACCCAGTTCTGTGTCCAGCTCCAGCATCCCTTAGATACTCTGCTAAACACTGTAATGACCATGGTCCAATGACCTTGCAGTGACCTTCTCCACACAGCCCCTCTGAGGGTTTCTCTCTGGCAGCAAGGAAGTCAGCACACTATAGACTTCCTAAAAGCCCAGTGCCTTGAGGGAACTGGTCCTCAGAGGTGCCTAAGCCCTGGATAGGGCACAGGATTGGCTCTTACCCTCCTTCCCATGCTTCTGGAGCCTTTAAACCAAGTCTGACCACACTGAGTAGACCAAGACTTCAGAAAAAGAATGACTGAGGGTAATTTTCCAAGAGCATCCTCCCATCCACGGCCTCATTGGCCTGAATCATTGCAGACGGTGGACCCTGGATGAGGAGGCAGAGCAGAGGCATCTCCCTCTGTCGCTGCCCACTTGCCCGCTGATGCTGAGCCAGTGACTAAGATGCTCAATGTCCTCATCTGTAAGATGATGTGGAGCGACTATGCTTGTGTGGGTGTGTTTGTTACTTTTTTTTTCAGACTTAAAGAAAAAGTTGCAAATATAGTGAAAAGAATTCCTGTATCCCTTTGATCCAGATTCCTTGAATGCTCTATCTATCATAACCACACTACAGTGATCAAAATTTAGAACATTAACATTGATATAACACTGTTTTCTAATGCACAGACTTCATTCAAAGTTTCCCAATTGTTCTTCTTCTGGTCCTGGATCCAATCTAGGACCACACATTCTATTTACTTGTCAAGTCTTTCATCTTTTAGTCTTTTATTATTTTGTTACTATTATTATTTTATTTATCACCATTCAAATGGTATTTCTATTATTATTAATCTCCTGAAGTCTTTAGTCTTCTTTATGATCAGATAAACTTGATTGTTTTACGAAATTCCCTTCGAGCTTTTATATGCTATGAATTGAATCTTTCTTGCTGTTTGCATAAGCAGTTAAATATGTAGTATTTTGCAGGCCAACTGGGAAGGTTTGTATAACACCCTGATCTGAGTTTATGGGAGTGAAGTTTCTGATAAAGTCTCCCTTGCCTTCTAGAACCTTTTTTTTTTTAACATCTTTATTGGAGTATAATTGCTTTACAATGGTGTGTTAGTTTCTGCTTTATCACAAAGTGAATCAGCGATACATATACTTATCCCCATATCTCCTCCCTCTTGTGTCTCCCTCCCACCCTCCCTATCCCACCCCTCTAGGTGGTCACAAAGCACCGAGCTGATCTCCCTGTGCTATGCGGCTGCTTCCCACTAGCTACCTTCTAGAACCTTTAAGTCTAAGTGCAGTCAAACATTTACATCCAGAGTTAGGTAGAAATGATGGCATGGAATGAACATCTCACCTTAGCTGGTTGAACTCCGCTGAGTTCATTGGCTTCAAACATAACTAGGTTTACCCAGATACATGGGTGCTAGAGAGAGGTTGCTCCCTGCAGGGGTGAGGTGGGAAAGCAACCAGGAGGGTGAGTGGAGAGGGTGCTGAAATCCAGCCTGGGGTCTGCTCATCACACCCACCTCCTGGCTCTGGGTTCTTTCTGCCCACAAAGTGTGCCTTTTTCTAATTAGCACGCAGGTGCTAGTGGTGATTCTGCTCAGCCTGGTGCCCTCAACTCAGACCAACGTGTCAGAAAGCCAGTCGCTTTAACAGCAGGAGACAGAGGGACAGTGTGAATGACTCAGAGAAAAAGTGCCACCACCACTAAGAAGGCGTCTCTAAGCAGGGAGGCAGGTGGGGCCACCTGGAACACCATCATTACACAGGAAGGGGGCAAAGATGAAACTGGTCACACATCTCACCCCTCGGCTAGGGAGGGGGTACTGACAGATCCACCCTCCTTCCTCCCCGCCTGAGTCCTCAGCCCCCTGGTGACCATTCTCACTGTAGCAAACACTATGTTAGTGCTTTTACTTTGTTAATGTTTATTTTTCACCATAAAAACAAGAACTGCGCCTTAAAGAAAATTTAGAGAATAAGAAAAGTGAAGATTAAAACAAAACTAAATAATTATCACTGCACGCACCACGCAGGTAAGCACAGTTAATATTTGTTAGTGTTTTGTGCTCAGTTTTTTAAATGGAAGGCTTCTATATTATAAATATTTTTCTTAACATTGCTATAGTTATATACTATCCTGCTTTTAAACTTTCTATTAAATCATAGATGTTTTGATGTTATTACATCATTCAATGTATTACATCAATTTTATATTGTTTTCTCCATTTTAATATCTGTGTAATATTCCATTGAATGGGTTACATAACCTTTGCATCATGAGGTCTTTAACTTTTACCATTAAAAATTACACTTGTGCCCTTTATTTAGGATTGTTCTCTTAAGATGGAATCCCAGAAATGCTATTACTTGGTTAAAGGCCATGCATATTTTGAGATTTATGCTTTAGCTTTTTTACTCTTCAGATTGTTTCATTCATTCATTCATAAATTCATTCTCTCTTTGGCCCAGGAGAGATTTGAAAAGCATCTGCACACTGGAACTTGCTCTCTTTCCACTCCTAGAAGTCTAAGCTGCAACAGAACAAGCCTGTGCTAGCCTGGTGGGTAATGAGAGATTTATGGCCAGGTCATCCCTGTTGTTCCAGCCAACAGCCAGTCAACCACCAGAAGCAGAATCTAACCAAAAGATGTGTGTCAGCCCAGTGAAATCCAGCATAAATTGCCAACCCACAGAATTGTGAGCTAAGTACATGAGCTATGTTGTGGGGTGTTTTGCTATATGGCAACACGTAACTGATAGATCCCCTCATTTCTAGGTGGGTTCATGTGACTAGTTTTGACCAAGGGAATGTGGACAAAAGTGATGTATGGACCACCTCCAGGGCTGGCCCCTAAAATCTTCTGAAAGACTGTTCACTTGCTTTCTCTTGGCCAGTGAGTCAGGAGAACAGAAGGCTGGAAGGGGACTCTAAGGGACGTAGTCCATCAAAATGGAAAGTGTATGAGTCAGATTTGATATTTAGAGGACAGCTGTCCAGAGAGCCACCCAACCAGGAATATCTTGGCTGGACTTTGCATGAACGAAGTGGTGAAGTGCTGGATGATTTTTCACATTGAGTCACTGAGATAGTGGTGTGTGTGTGTGTGTGTGTGTGTGTGTGTGTGTGTGTGTGTGTGGTGTGTGTGTGTGAGATAGCAACTAGCAGTAATGAACCTAATGTTTGGTATTGCTACTTAATACTTGGAACTAGGTAATTGATTATGTACCATGATTATCCTGATATATCAAATCCAAAGACTAGATAGTGGAGAAAGATATATTGAGAAATGGGTGAATTGGGGACAGAATATGAACAAATTTTTATCCCTGCTAAGGTGTTTATTTACTCTTTTTTATTCAGTGAAGGGCCAATTAGCCATTCTTCAGCAGGAGAATGACGAGGTAAACTATGACAGTCAAATACTTTCTCTTTCCCTCTCTTTCTCTCTCTCTCTCCCCATTTTTTTACCTAACATGCTGTGAGCACTGTTGATGTTTACTAAATAACTTTTTTAAGCAAGGCAGGAAGGAGCCACGTGGAACGGTATTACCCTTACCTTCAAAGTTCTGCAGTTTTAGCAGTTCCATGATTTTCATTCTATCTTAATTACATCCATTGCTTTGAGTGATGGTGTCAGAAATTCTTACCTGAATTTAGTTCAATGTCTGTAGCTTTGCTTTGCTCCCTTTTAACCCTCCTCAAGGGATGCACCAGTTCTTCACTCGTCTTCTTGGGAAGGACTCCCTGAGACCGCTCCAGACTGTGAAATGCATCTCTACTGCTTTCTGTAGAATTCAATCAGCAGAAAGCCAGCTTAAGCCCGATGTGAAGTTTGCGTGTTCTCACTTCCCTTCCAGAACAAGGGATGCATTGTTTTTTAAGGATAACATTAAAATCTAAGGTTCAGAGAAGGTCTGTGAAATGCCAAAAACCTTTGCATTCTCTTCTTCTTTCCCTTCCAGTAAATTTCTATTTGCAATTCATCACACTCAATGAGGAACAGATATGCTACCTTCCCATCCACTCTCCGAATTCTTTGTACTCAATGTCCTTTGCCCTGTCTTCTTTGTGGTTATTCAGTCTTGCTGAAATAATAAGCTCCAGGCTGTTTACAGCTCTTTTTTTATAGCATTGAGTTAAAGAGAAGGTACTCAGGATAAGCATTTTTTATTTTATAGGGTCTGCCCATGTTGTCTATGACCAAGAAATGAATAGACTGATCTTTCATTGACAATCTAGCTTTCATACTAACAGTTTTGTCCCCTTAACCAACCAATGGTTGCCAACTTTATTAAGGATGTTAATGAATTTAAAAATATCATCAAAAAACAATAATTAACCTTGAATATAAAAGTATTAACCAGAAACACTCAATCACTTTCCCAAGCTTAGGAAACACTTAGAGTGTATTAACTGTCCCTAAAGGAGTAATTAAAGAACTTAGCTGTTCTGTTTTAAACACAAGGAACAAAGGGTCAATCAAACACAACAAACAATCTGTGATTGCAGATAAACATGAACAAAATGGTTGATATAAGATGCTGCATCCACAGAACTGGATGCTCGCTGATAGGTGAGTCTGTAACATTTCCAAGCAGGCATTTCTCTAAAAGACAAATCAGGGAATAACACCACCTACCACAAACTGCCCAACCATTGCCTATTTGGGTTGATTCTTTTACATTTCACCTGTATTGTAATAACAGTAATAGTAAGAATTTATGATGCATCTTGCAAAATTGTGTTCCAAACAGGTGTTAAATGTGTGCACTGTTATTGGAAGTGGTCAGGACTGTGTTGCATAATGGTTTACAAAGCTGTATTGAGGAATTACTGACATATAACAAACTGCACACATTTAAGCATACAACGTGATAACTTTTTTTTTTTTTTTTTTTTTTTTTTTTTTTTTTTTTGCAGTACACGGGCCTCTCACTGTTGTGGCCTCTCCCGTTGAGGAGCACAGGCTCTGGACACACAGGCTCAGCGGCCATGGCTCACGGGCCCAGCCGCTCCGCGGCATGTGGGATCTTCCCGGACTGGGGCACGAACCCATGTCCCCTGCATCGGCAGGTGGACTCTCAACCACTGCGCCACCAGGGAAGCCCCACAACGTGATAACTTCTGATGTCTGCATACACCCATGAAACCATCACCACAGTCAACATAATGAACATGTCTGTCAGCCCTAAAATTTCCTGTGTCTCTGTAATTCTTCATTCCTAAACCCCTGACCACTTGCCAGGCAACCACTGATCTTTCTGTCACTACGGATGAGTTTGGACTTTTTTTTTAGAATTTTAAATCAATGAAAATATGCAGTATAGTTCATTTGGCATAATTCTTCTGAGATTCTTGTACTTTACAGAGGTATCAAGAGTTCATTCCCTTTTATTGCTGAGCAGTATTCCATTATACAATAAATCACAGCTTGTGTATCCATTCACCTGCTGTTGGACATTCGGGTTGATTTGAGTTTTGGGCTATTACAAATAAAGCTGTTATGAATATCAGCATACAAATCTTTGTGTGGACATATGGTTTTATTTCTCTTGGGTAAATAGCTATGGATCACATCGCATGAGTACTTTTAATTTTTTAAGAAACTGCCAAACTGCTTTCCAAAGTGGTTTTACTTTATTTTATATTCCAAGCAGAAGTTTATGAGAATTTCAGAATCTCCTAAAATTAAATTCAAAATATTATGTTTATTTATAAGTACTCATTTCTCTAGGGAAAGGGTCCATAGCCTGAATATTTGCAGCCAACGTATTTCCAATAATGATGTTTTCATTTTATTTATTTTATCTTTTGCCATTGCATAATAAGTATCCATTTGGTTCTAATTCTTTTAAAGCAGTTATTTATTTCTAATTTTTTCCACTTCATTAAATAAATCTATTTCATGGGAAAGCTTTCTTCCTGTCTTCCTATCTTTTATCCTTAATTGTCATGATGCAGAGTTCTTCCAAAAGCTTTACTTACGCTTTCTTTTAGGGTGTTCATTATGTAGCTTAACTTTTATTTTTGCTGTTCTAGTGTTTCTTTTGAGGCTATCTTGAAAACATACCCTCACTATCTGGACTGATCCTAGACCTGGGCCTGCTTCTCTCAGGCCAAAAAGAAGTCTGATGGAAAGATAACTCCAAATTCCTGAGTTTTGGATATGGGTAGTTGAGTACATTCCTACCTCTTAGACAAGGCTAAATGAAAGAGTCAGCTACTGAGCCAATAGAACAGAAACCTGCCTTCTCTGGGTTTGGGGCAGGTAACAATCTTCGCTAGCTGCTGCTAAATATTTTTTGTTGTTTCCTAACATTGGGTGGAGGCGTGGCATGGGGAGGAGGATCAGGAAAGGGATACTTAGTATTATTCTGTGGGACTTATCAACATTTTCTCATAATGAGAAAGTGAGACACACCTAGTCTGACAATATACGTAGCCAGTGATTGTATTATTTACTATTTGGTACATTCATACGTATTATATAATATTTACTATTACTGTTTAGTATAATTATAAAATATTATGGTATACTGAATTATATTATTTGGTATATGTATATACCAAACTGATCCCAGTAGAAGTAGTTCTTATTCTAATCCAAGAGCAATATCACTCTTTGAATGTATGTGGCATCCAACAGTTTGATAGGGCTGCTAAAATAAGCAGGATGATGTATATTAGGTCAGGAAACTGTTTCTGCTGAAGACTTGAGGGAGCTTTGAGACCTTTTTCAAAGAACTATCTATGGAAGATCCACTGAGGTCAGATATTCCATGGTACTGCCATTTTACCACTTTGGAAAAGAGTTGACCTTGTCAACTAATCACAAATACACTCACACCCTATACACCATCAGTCCCACTCCTAGGCAACACACACATGCATGCGCGTTCCATAGAAATGTGTTTGCTTGCACCAAAAATGTATATGGGAATATTCACAGCTGCACTTTGGGTTGTATCCCCAAACCATAAACAACCCCTATGTCTATCAACAACAGAATGAATAAATCCACCACAGAATATCCATACAATGGAATTCCACACAGCAATGAAAATAAATGACGTGTTGCTACCTGCTACAACATGACTGCATCTTACAAATATCATGTTGGGCAAAATAAACCGGATATAAAAGATACATAGTGTATGACTCTCTTTATATAACGTTCAAGAAATAGGCAAACGAATCCACTGTGTATGAGTATGCATGCTAAAGTGGCAAAACTATAAAGAAAAGCAAGAGAGTTATTAAGATAGTCTATATCCTAGTCAGGGGATCAGTTACTTTCCTGGAGGGAGAAGAGGATAGAGGTTGGGTGCTAGGTGATGGATCGTGCTCAGGAGGGTTTTGTGTGTTCTCAAATCATTGTGACATAGTTCTGATTTTTGTAGTTTTTCCTATAATACCTATATTTAAAAACTTATTAAAAGAAAGGTTAAAAAAATAAGTCCTCCTGGGCTTCGGTGGCACAGTGGTTAGGAATCCACCTGCTAATTCAGGGGACACAGGTTCGAGCCCTGGTCCGGGAAGATCCCACATGCCATGGAAGCAACTAAGCCTGTGCGCCACAACTACTGAGGCTGCACTCTAGAGCCCGCATGCCACAACTACTGAAGCCCGCGTGACTAGAGCCCATGCTCTGCAACAAGAGAAGCCACCGTAATGAGAAGCCCGTGCACCGCAACGAAGAGTGGCCCCCACTTGCCGCAACTAGAGAAAGCCCGCACGCAGCAACGAAGACCCAACGCAGCCATAAATAAATAAATAAATAAATAAATAAATAAATAAATAAATAGTCCTCCACAGAGCTCTGTGATGACCTAGATGGGTGGGATGGGGGGGAGGTCCAAGAGGGAGGGCATATATGTGTACATATAGCTGATTCACTTCGTCGTACAGTAGAAACTAACACCACATTGTAAAGCAATTATACGCCATTAAAAAAAAAAAACTCCTCCAGCCACTGTCTGTGGCGGCTGGTTTGGGAAGACCATGCACTGGCCACAGCTGCCGTTTCTCTGCCTTTGCGCTGACACCCGCCCCCTGGCCAATCGCCTCTGCCTCTCCCACGTATGCTGCTTAGTTCTGCGTGCTCCCAAACCTCCATCTCAGATTGCCTTTTGGGATGACGTTTTGATGTCCCACCCATATTCATCTGGTCCTCCAGGTGCCTCATCTTGGGTTTATTTCCTCTCCTACAGGTGCTCATGGCTTTGAGCTACTGTAGCTGGAAGTAGGTCCACCCTTCCCATGCTCTTTGTCCCCAGAGACCAGACACACAAATATAATCCAGTGGCCTAATATTCCCCCCAACCCCCACCCACCCAGCAACCAGCCTGAGAAGGAGCGTGCGCATCGTTTTATCCCAAATAGCCTTTTCTCTGTTGTCAACTGTAGGGAAAGAGACTTCGGAGAGGCATCCAGTAGAGGGAAGGCCGCATTACTCTGATTAATTGGCTTTAAATTAAAAAGAACAAATCACTATCCTCAAAGTGAACTTACCAAATATGTCCTATTAAAAAAAAAAAATCGGGCTTCCCTGGTGGCGCAGTGGTTGAGAGTCCGCCTGCCGATGCAGGGGACATGGATTCGAGCCCCGGTCCGGGAAGATCCCACATGCCGCGAGGCGGCTGGGCCCGTGAGCCATGGCCGCCGAGCCTGCGCGTCTGGAGCCTGTGCTCCGCAACAGGAGAGGCCACAACAGTGAGAGGCCCGCGTACCGGGAAAAAAAAAAAAAAAAAAAAAAAAGTGGTTTGAGGATAGAAATATATAGATAGATAGATTTATTGATTTATTGATTCAATAGAATTATTGATTTCCTACTACGTGCCAGACATTGTATTAAACTCTTACGTAATTCCACCTTATGGATTGTGTGCTATTACCTCCAGTGTATAGATGAGGAAACTGGGGCCCACGATGAGGTCCCAGGTTCCACGGTGAAGAAACCTGGTGTACCCTTGCTCATTCTGGTAATGATCGAGAGAATCCGGGACTGAAACTCTGCTGGGCTTGGCTCCAAAACAAAGACTGTTTCCACACCATTATGGTGTAGAGCTTCTGGACAGGATGATATATAGGGCAGACCTGGCAAAATAAATATGTTACATTGTAAACATCAGACAAGTCAGATATTTGCAAGGTGGGACAGGAGCGATGTTTCTGCCTGTTACCTCTATACTACCCTTGAGTGAACAAAGTAATTATTGGTTGGGGCAAACTCATGGCGTCTGGATAACTCATTAGCTCTTATTTGTTTAAAGTCTGATGGTGTATGACAAAAGGATTTGTTCCAGATGTCAAAGTAGCACAATGGAGTTTAACAGCCTGTGTATTTAGAAAAGCTTCACTGCAGGAAATCACTGGAGGTCACTGAGGCAGAGAGAGGCTGGTCAACGCCGGCTCAGCCTCACAATAAGTCCCAGCTATCCTCCCGGGAAGTCACCACTTTCTGTCCCAACTCATCCATAATTCTTTGTGCACGACTCAGAACGTTAATACTTTTTCCATCCTCTGAACTTGAGGTCCTTGAAGGGATTATTGAAATAAATTCCTTTTGGGGTTTGCTACTGGAAAAACATTTTATCTAATACACACACACACACACACACACACACACACACCTAGTCCCATAATCCTAAATACTTAATTCAACATGCTCTGCTTTTTCCTTTGCTTGTCAGGAAGCTCAGAGCTCAATTTCCTACTCAAGTGCAGAGTTCTGCTCAGCCTAACTTCCTCATAAAATTAGATGTCCACTCCGTCCCATGCCTTGTTTTATCACTATTTACATGGTCCTCTATTATCTGTATGAATCTTCATCCACTTTGCCCTGGTTTCTTTTTTATTTTCTTTTGCTTAGCAAGGATTACCATTACCACCTGGCATATCATTTATTTGTATAGTAGTTTATAATCTGTATTGTAACAGGAGGGATATAAACTCCATGACAGCACAGACATTACTTATTCTATTCACTGCTGTATCCTTGGAGCCTAGAACAGTGCCTTGAAGACTGTAGGCTCACTATGCATTTCTCTGCCAGCAGGTTAAGTGCTTTAGCAAACAAGCCCCTAAACTCAGTGGCTTAAACCCATAAAGGGTTATTCCTCACTCAGACTGCAGCCCAAGATGGGTGAGTGGGGTCATTCTGAGACTCAGACTCTCCATCCCCTAGAGCCTCAGAATTCTCTACCGGATATTCTGCAGTTGGCCAGACACGAGGGAAAGAAAGCGGCGTGGAGCATCACGCAGTGTGCATCACTCTGTCCACATCCCGTTGTCCAGATCCCAGCCACACACTCCTCCCTGTGTGCCCAAGAAAACAAGGAAAAGGAAAGTGGGCATATAGCAGTCTCTGCATGAATGATATCACAGGACACATTGAACGGCAGTTTGTATTTCTTTTTCAAATCCTGGAATAATTTCATCGTTAGAGGGACTAGGCTAGAGGAAAGAATGGGGTCTATTTAATATTTGGAAGTCACTTATCCCATAGTGGTTTGATTAAAAGATATTAACAAAAAGGTCCAAATCTTTTGACAATAGTCATAGCTACCACTTACTCTAAACTAGGCACTGTTCTAGGCACTTTACATTTTATTTTCTCCTCAGATATCTTTATGAGATAGGTACTACTATTGTCCTCATTTTACAGATGAGTGAACCAAGGAAGAGAGAGGTTAGGTAACTTTCCCAACATCACACAGCTAAGAAATGGCTGAACTGGGATTTGAGCCCAGGCAGTACCATTCTTGGATCTATGGATTTCACAAGTATGATAGCCTGCCCTAAAATGGGATGGGGTCAGCCAGACATCCTCTTTGAAGTAAGGGGTGTGTGTGGGGAAACATGAGTGCCCTGTTCTTTCCTAGTCCAGGAGGATGGAGATGTGCTAAATCTTTACAGCCAATGCATATGGAGCCTGTTCTCCACCTACTTCTTTTTTAAAAAAATATATATTCTGTTTTAAAAACTTTTTATTTATTTATTTGGTTGTGCTGGATCTTAGTTGTGGCAAGTGGGCTCCTTAGTTGTGGCATGTGAACTCTTAGTTGTGGCATGCACGTGGGATCTAGTTCCCTGACGAGGGATCGAACCTGGGCCCCCTGCATTGGGAGTGTGGAGTCTTAACCACTGAGCCACCAAGGAAGTCCCTCCACCTACTTAGTCTCTTTCTTACACAAATGGCTACAAATGACACAAACAGCAGTTTTCCCTCTAAATTTTATCTGTTAGTCCCACTGGCTGTAAAGGAGAAATCAGAGTACTTCATGCTCTGCTTTCTCCCCTCCTTCCTCATCCCAGCTTTTCGACAATAAAAGATATTTAATGAGCACCTATTTGGTGCCAGACAGTTTTCTAAGCACCAAAGTTTGGAGGAGATGAAGACACGACAACTAAATGCAGTGCATGTTCCTAATAGCATCCTGGGTCATAAATAGAGACATAGCAGAATATAAGCCCAGCAGACCAAGTGCTAGTTATCTAAATATCTAGTATGATGCCAGCTGGTGATGAGTGTCTCAAAGAAAACAGAGGCAAGGGTGGTCAGAGACATCCTCTCCTGAGGATGTTTGGGCAGAGCCATGAATGACACAAGAGAATCCATCACTTTAAAAGGTGGAGTGAGAGGGTCCCAGGAAAAAGGAATAGCGTGTTCAGACCCAGAGCTAACCACCCTTTGATTTTTGATGATTGCATGGCAACATTTTTACATTTTCAGGGTTTGTAATATTTATATTCTGCTTTTTAAAATAATTTATTTGGAAGTAATTACAAACTTACAGAAGAGTTAACAAGTTCAAAGAACTCCCATAACTCCTTCACCCCTATTCCCCAGGTGTTAACATTTCATTGCATTTCCCCATATTCCCCTCCCTCCCTTTCTCTCTCTCTCTGTCTCTGTCTCTCTCTCTCTCTCTCACACACACACACACACACAACTTCTTTTTCTTCATTATTTGAGAGCAAGCTGTAGACATGAAATCCCTTCATTTGTAAAGACTCTAGTATGTGTCCCCTAAAACAAAGATAATCTCCTACAGAGCCACCATACAAGCTTCCAGATCAGAAAGTCAATATTTTCACGCTGCTTCCATCCAATCCAAAGATGCCATTCCAATGTTGCCACTGTCTCAACTTCTCAACTATGTCTCTTTTTCCTTTATGGTCCAGGCCGCCATCCAAGGGCATATCCTGTATCTCATTGTCATGTCTGTAAGTCCGCTCCAACCTGAAACAGTTCCTTATCTTTCTGTCTCTCACATCCTCGACAATTTTAGAGTACAGGCTTCACACGCTGTCAGATGACACTCAGCTTGGGTCTATCTGGGTCTCCACAACACCAGATCCAGATTGTGCATTCCTGGTAGGGATATCACAGAAATGATGCTGTGTTCTCAGCACAGTGCTTTACGTATACACGATGTCAACTCAAGCTACCCACCACTGGTGATATTAACCTTGATCACCTGGTCAGGTTGGTATATGCCAGGTTTCTCTACCATAATGACATCATTTTCCCTTTTGTAACTGGTTGTTATCTCGTGGGGGTATATTCTGAGATCATACCAATACTATGTACATCATCATATTACTGCCCACCTACCTTAGCATGTCTGAACCAATACCTGCCTGAATCAGTGACCATAGGTCCACTGTATCCAAGGACCACTATGATGGCTGCCAAATAGTGATTTTCTGTTTCCATCAGTCCTTTTATACTTATTGGTTTGAATTGTACTATAAGGTAGAGCTTTTCCTTCTTCTCCTTTTGTTTATTTACATCAGAATGGACCAAGAGATTCTCACTTTACTTACTGTACTATAATCTGTAATACTTAAGCACAGTTTTGAAACCACATTTTTTTTTTTAGCTTCATCCCACAGTTGGATTGATTCAATGTTTACAGCCAGTCTGTTTACCAGAGTGCTACTGTTCATTTGTTGGCTGAAGTTAATCATCTAGTATTTCTTTAACAAGACCCTATGGGATTTGTATTCTCTACGTTTTTATACCCTTTAAAATGGTTTTCTTCTTTTTCCTATAACAGCTTTATTGAGTTATAATTCACATACCATGCAATTCATCCATTTGACTTGACAATTCAATGGCTTTTAGTATATTCACAGAGTTGAGCAATGATTACCACAGTCAATTTTAGAACATTTTTATCACTCCAAAAAGGATCTTGGTATCTATGAATAGTCACACTACATTCTTCCCTCCCTCCCCCAACCCGCTCCCCCCACCAGCCCTAGGTAACGACTGATGCATTTTTTTTTTTTTTTGTCTACATAGAGTTGCCTATTCTGGACATTTCACATAAATGAATTCATACACTATGTGGTCCTTTGTGATGGCTTCTTTCACTTACCATAATGCTGAGTAATATTCCATTGTATGGATACACCACATTTTGTCTATCCTTTCAACAGTTAATGGACATTTGAGTTGTTCCACTTTTGGCTACTGTGAACCATGCTGCTTTGAATATTCATGTACAAGTTATTGTGTGGATGTAGATTTTCATTTCTCTTGGGTATGTGACTATGAGTGGAATTTCTGAGTCATATGGTTTTAAGGAACTACCAAACTGTTTTCCACAGTGACTGCACCAGTTTACATTCCCACCAGTAACGCACAAGAGCTACAGTTTCTTTACATTCTCATCAACACATTATTATCTATCTCTTTGATTATAGCCATCCTAGTGGTGATGAAGTGGTATCTCATTGTGGTTTTGATTTGCATTTCCCTGATGGCAATGATGTTAAGTATCTTTTCTTTTTGTGCTCATTGCCCACTTGTATAACTTCTTTGAAGAATATCTATTCATATGCTTTGCCTATGTTTAAATTGGATTATTCATCTTTTTATTATTGTGTTGTTAGAGTTCTTTATATATTCCAGATCTAATCCCCTTGTTAGATGTATGATATGCAAAAATTTTCTCCCATTGTTGGTTGTCTTTTCACTCTTTTTATGGTGTTCTTTGAAGCACAAATATTTTTAATTTGGATGAAGTCCCATTTATCTATTTTTCCATTTGTTGCTTGTGTTTTTGGTGTCATATATCAGAAATTATTTCTTAATGCAAGTCATGAAGATTTAACTCTATGTTTTCTTTTAAGAGTTTTATGTTTAGCTGTTACATTTAAGGTTTTGATCATTTTGACTTAATTTCTGTATGTGCTGTGAATTAGGGGTCCAACTTCATTTTTTTGCATGTTGATATCCTGTTTTCCCAGCAGCATTAGATCAAAAGACTAGTCTTTCTGCCATTGAATTGATTTGGTACCCTTGTCAAAAATCCATCAAATACAAACGCTAGGGTATATTTCTAGACTCTCAGTTATTTCCCATTGGTCTATATGTTGATCCTTATGCCAGTACTAGCATGATTTTCTTTTGCCCTTGTACTTTAACAAAAGTTATACTGGGTATAAAATGGTTGGGTCTTCATTTCTTACCTTGAAGATTTTGGGAGTGTGACTCCACTGTCTCCAGCACTGAATATGGAAAAGTTTGAGGCCCAATCCAATGATTTTTTTTTTAATTTATTTTATTTATTTATTTTTGGCTGTGTCGGGTCTTCATTGCTGCACGTGGGCTTTCTCTAGCTGTGGTGAGCGGTGGCTTCTCTTGTTGAAGAGCACATGCTCCAGGCACGCAAGCTTCAGTAGTTGCGGCACAAGGACACAGTAGTTGTGGCTTGCAGGCCCTAGAGTGTAGGCTCAGTAGTTGTGGCGCACAGGCTTAGTTGCTCCGTGACATGTGGGATCTTCCCAGACCAGGGCTCAAACCCATGTCCCCTGCATTGGTGGCTGGATTCTTAACCACTGTGCCACCAGGGAAGCCCCAATCCAATGATTTTTACAGCTTCCTTGATATTTTGATTCAATGCCCAAAGGATTGTTTCTTTTTCTGTAATGGTCACTATTTCTTAGGATATCTCTTGGTGCTAATAGTTCCATGTCAGTTTTTCTTGAGAGCATGGTGTGCTTTCATTATGTGGATTCGATCTTTATTTTATGGAAAATTTTCTTGGACTAAAATCTTATAATTTTTTTGTTTCATTATTTTAGTGTCTTCTTTGGGGACAATGACTATGACAAGTTGGAACTCTTTTGACTTTATTCTCTTCATAGATATGTAAGTAGGTAGATAGATATAACACAATATGGATAGATAATATAGAGATAGATACTATATACATATATGCGTTTATAGAATATATGTATATTCCTTGGTTCTTCTTTTATGTTCATTTTTGCTTGATTTTCTCAACCCTTTCCTCCATAATAAATTACTGTGCTTTCAACTATACTCATTCTTCTTTATCTTTTCTTTAATGTAGCTTGTATTTCTCAGAATTTTTATTTTTCTCTTCTATTTCCTTCTTGTTCACTTCTTTCTGCCAGCTTCAGTTTCAGCTCATTCTGTTATGGTGCCATATATTCTCTGTGTGCTTACATTTCTGCTTTGAGCTTTATTTTTAATATTGATACTTTATTAAAATATTCTTTAATGAATGAAACTGTAGTGCCACTATTCCTCTGTTCAAAGACCACATTTCTCTATGCCATTTTCTCCCATTGGCTTTTTTTTTTTTTTTTTTTTTGTGGTACGCGGGCTTCTCACTGTTGTAGCCTCTCCCATTGTGGAGCACAGGCTCCGGACGTGCAGGCTCAGCAGCCATGGCTCACGGGCCCAGCTGCTCCATGGCATGTGGGATCCTCCCGGACCGGGGCATGAACCCGCGTCCCCCACATCGGCAGGCGGACTCTCAACCACTGCGCCACCAGGGAAGCCCCATTTTCTCCCACTTTTGACCTTTTTTCTTGTATAGTTTCTATACAGTTCTTGTCTTGGTCCCTTTTATAGTATACTTTGTCTTTGACTGAAGTGTGCTTTTTTCTGGACGTACAATTTGTGTAAGGATTCTGTGTTGAGAAGGGTGGAGGCTGTTATTAGGGACAGAACTAAACCTCCCTGCTGTCCAATGAAGTTGCTCAGGACTCTTTGGTGCCCATGTGAGTAGGTCCCGTCTCTCCTTAGCTGATAGAAACATGCTCCCACCACTGTCCCTCTTGCCTGCTCTGCCCATTGACGGATTGCTTCCTGCAAGTAGGGTGTCCTGTCCCAGCAGGGTTAAGCACTCATAAGCACATGCAGGGAGGGAGATAACAAAATAGCATCTGTCGCTGTCTTTGAAGTATTATGCCATGTGATGCTTTTATTCTGTTCTTTATACTTTTCTATAATTTCAGTTTAAAAATGTATATTATCTCTATAATCAGAAAATGGATGCATTTTATTAAAAGTAGAAGGTCCCCATGGCTACAGTGGAGTGAAAGGACTCAGGTGAGTGGGAAAGCTGAATCTACAAGCTAGTCCTTGTGAAGTGCCCGGGACTAAATAGTTAATGACAAGCCAACTGAGGGGGCCATAGGGCTCAGACCTGGCCAGGCAAAATTGGCCACTACAGTTAAAGAAAGTTAACTGAAAAAAAAAAAAAAAAGAGAGAGGAAAAAAAAAAGAAAGTTAACTGTACAGGTTAAGCAGGGGAAAAAAAAAGAAAACCAACCCTGAAGCAAGGCTGGACAGAGGGGAAATCTTATACATCGCAATCATTATTATAATCATCAAAACTCCGATGGGAGAGGAAATTGAAGCTCTGAGAGGTTAGGTAAATTGCCCAAAGTCGCTCCATTGTGACGAGGCCGATTAAATCCTGCTCTTGTAATTCCACATCCCAAGGCCCTTCCTTTCCTTCCTGCCTACTTATTAGCTCTCCAGCTGGGTGACTCAGTGTATGGTGATGCTATTAACCAAGAGAGGGGATGCTGGGGAGGGGAAAGGAGGCAGCTTGCAGGGAGAGATAATGAGCTCTGTTTGGGACATGATGAGTTATTGTGAGTGGAGCACTCCCAGCTCCACTGCTGGAATAACACAGAGACAGAGGCATCATTTTATGTGAAAGCCCACTGTTCCTGTCACCTCGCTCCTGTCAGTCAAACGAGGAAAGAAATAATGTTTCTAGAACCCTTGCTGGTGCCTGTCTTTCTCCCGGAATGAAACCACCTAGCACAGATGACACTGGGATCTCAGAGAGACAGGATCTGACACCGCCTGCTCTGAATCATCCGCCGGCCACAGGGGATGAGGATGAGCTCCTGGCATCGATCCTGCTCCAGGCTCTTGGGTGGGGGCATTCCAGACACCTTGCGGGGTGGAGGGTGGTAGAGGAGTGCTGACAGCCTTATTGAACTATTCCGTAACTTGAGAGATTTGCCTTCCCCATTGCGGACCTAAGCAACCGGTCTCAGGGGATTTTATCAGGGCCAAGTTTTCCCCTTAAGATTGACAAGCACAGCATCCTGATCTGATCTATCCATTCTCTGCCTTTGTGCAGAGACCAGTTTGCCAAGACTGAGGGCGAGGGTTCCAAACACAACAACACAGTAACAGAAAAATACACCCAGCCAAACGAATGCAACTCGTGTGAGATAAACTTTTTGCAAAAGAGGCAGTTGTTGAATTCCAAGCCTATTTTTAAAGTGTAACTGTATAGAAAAAAAAATGGTAGTCTAACTCTTTTTCTTTCTGGTTGAAATAGTCTAATAGGCCTCTGACTTGCTTGTTTTTTTGGGTTTTTTTTTTTTGGTATCAAATTTGGATTCAAATTCAGACTCTGCCACTTAACTGCTCTGAACCCTTGGGTAAGTAGTTTAGTCTCTAAACCTCAATTTGCTCATAATCCAAGGGGCATCATAACACCAGTCTCATGGCATTCTTGTGGGAATTCTATTAAATGAGATAATGTGTGGAAAACATTTAGCGCCAGGTTTGGAACATAGCAAGTGCAAAATAACTAGCAGCTATCATCAATATTCTTTTGCAAAATGCAATATGTACCCAAGTACCCACGTCCCCACAAAAATATTGTGCCCTGTACTCCGTATGATTTTAGCTCTTGAGAATGGATGTGGCAGCCACGGTGCATTTTGATGTCTTCTTAGAGCCTCCTCTATAGGTAAACTCCCTGCTCCAGCATTTATGCAAATCGAGCCTGTTACAAAATGCAACAGTGACAATGTCCGCGGGTTATGAATCATCTCTAGACGGTAAGCAGATGAGAGCAGAGGCCACTTTTTGCTTTATGCATCAGTGTGTCCCCAGCATCCAGTACAGCATCTGGTGTATGATGTCTTAACATACATACATTTTAAGGTTGAATAAGTTAATTACCTGCTATATGCCAACGTCATTCCAGGTGCTCTGCAGACTTTGCTTCAATTCTTTTCTACACCCTTGAAAATGAACTGACTCCCAGATCAGTGAGGATCAGCTAGGTGATGCTGTGATAACAAACATGCCTCCAATCTTAGTGGCTTATAACAGTTCCTAATCACTGACACTACATGTCTGATGATTGTTCAGCTGGCAGCTTTCCTCCCAAGCTAGGATCCTCACTCCAGGATCTAGGTAATGGAGCAGCCACTGTTGCCAGTCCCAGGGGCACAGAGGAAAAAGCAGGATGGATTGCAAACTGGCTGTTAACTCCCTAGAAGTGCTCATGGCTCTCTTGTGCTCACATGTCACCTGACCATGCCTGATGTCAAAGGACGTGGGACGGGGGTAGTAGAACCCCATCAAGTGTCTGGGAGAACACATGGACTTTTTTGTGAACCGTCCTTGTTTCTTCATGAGGGAAGCTGAGACTCTTGGTGGAATAACTTAGCCAGGTGTTAAGGAAATGAATCATGGTCTGTTTGAATCTAGAGCACATTGCATCCAGTTTGTCTTTTTGGTCTGCCTGTTTCTCCTGTCTTCATGGAGCCAAATATTTGGTCTCTGTAGGCGATCTGCTTTCCCCTAGATTTGAATAGACTGAGTAAATATAATCAGGTTGCCATTTTACATAAATACCAAATTCCAGCGAACTGACTCCTAAGCAGAAGGTCGTTCTCCAGAACCACAGGAATGTCTAGTTGGCCAGGCCCCAGGTGACACCAAGAAGCTGGCCTTTGTCACTCTGATGTGGCACAGATTTCCAGGCCATCTAAATCTAAGTGTCAAATGATGTCAGGATCTGTTGTGGAGATGTCCTTGCCATCCAGGCTGATATTCTGCTGGTAATCCAAATCTAAGCCTGCTTCTCTAAAATGGCTGACTGTTCCAGCTTTCTGAGCCACCACTGCCCTACAAAAACAAAATGCTAATCTTGCTACCTGTGCTCCAATCCCAGAAAACTTAGAATATTTCTACTTATATAAATGTGATGGAGGAGGAAAAAGTATCTACCTTTTTTTTTTCTGAAACAATCACTTAGTAACTCATTATCCATCAACTGACATTTCCAAATAGTACAGTTGTTTGATTTCCATGCTTGTTAATTTTTTAAAATCATTTTCCTTCTGTGGAGTGAGTCCTGGTTATATTTGGTAAATGGACTACGAAAATGTACTCACAATACACGGTTCTTGAATCATCAGTCTCATCATCCTCAGCCACTGAAAGCTTATCTGAACCACTTACAAGAATCTGAGCATCCCCTGGAGTTTGTACTTTTCCTTTTCCCTGGTCCTCTCTTACTGATGTGTTAAAAAAAAATTAAATGGTCACGAGTCACACAGAAGCAGACAGAAAAGGTAGAAAAGAAATGTAAACTTGTCCAAGACTTAATTTAGCAGCTCTCAACCAGGGGTATGAATCAGCCTCATTTGCATAGCTTTTTCTAATCTCTATCTGCCCAGGACTCACCCAGAACCATTGAATCAGAGATCCAGGTAGGGGGCCCAGAACTCGTTTATCTTTTGAAAGTCCCAGGATGTCACTTCTGCTTTGAGAACCACTGAATGAGATCATCAACCACTGAATAGCTGAGCCAGCATCCCTTCCTGATCATCCGGATCCACTCCCCTTAATACTTTGCATGTATAATTCTCATCAGATGAATAGTACATCTATAGATGTTATGTTGAGGTTAAGGTGTGTTTATTCTGCTCATCCCTACAAGCTTCTAGATGCTAATTAAGGTCATTTTCAATGTTTGTCTCCGAGTCAGCTGGAACAAGAACCCTCACTTGTCAAGCAGTATGGCCTCTCTGCGTGCCCTCTTGTATCTTTCCGGCGCACACCAGAGGGGAGGGGACAGCTGTCTCACAAGGAATTCCTGCTGCAGCCTCTAACTCTGGCTGGTTCACCACCCTTGCTTGGGCCATCTACAAGGGCGTGCCGATCCTCCCCTAAACTCTGAATTTTCTGGCTGTGACAGTGTTGCCTGTCCTTCTACCTCCACATGTCTCCAGATCTGACAGTGACCTTCCTCATTGGCTTGCAGGGAAATGTTGCCCTTTTCTTATTTATTTATTTTGATGTTGAGAGAGAAGAGAGGGGACAGGTGGGGCCATAGCTGAGTTGCACTGACTGCTAGAGACACAGTGTTTCATATCACCCTGCAGTTCTTCTTTCCTGCTACCATAGGCCCTGATGACCAGGTTGGACTACCATGGCAGACTCCTCCATCTGTAGCATTTTATCTCTCAGGAACTTCCTTCTCCTTCCTGCAAGCTAACTTCTGTTGCTTTCCCGCCTGTAGACTCTTTAGACCTCCCCAACATCTACATTTTGCATTTCACTCTCATTGTATGGTTGGCCTCTTGGGGGCGGGGTCAAGCAGGCAGCATCTCCACTGAAGGCTTCCATAGCATCAACGCCCAGATTCACGGGGGAGAAGCTTGCAGCTCAGATCGGACAGTGAATCGATGGGGAGGGGCCGGGTGGGGATGTAGATGAGAATTTTATTTTTTGGACTCTTTCCCAAAGGATGTGGTGTCTGGAGGACCTTTCATCATACAAAGCAAGATGGCAACTTTCCCAGGAAAAGGGGAGAAGAGGGGAGCAGGAAAGTAGAGTGATACTCTCTGCCTCTGTTTCCACTTTGTGACAATTGGTAGCTTTCCTTCTAAACTGCAGATGCTGCTATTTAAAAGGAAACAAAGAGAACTTGTTCTATGGCTTAGCAGATCCAGATACGCAAAGGGGCAGGGTAAGGTATGATGGGGAATACTCTGGAAGGATATCCTTTCAAAGGACAGCTATCATGCTGAGTTGCCTCTTCAGAGGAGGTGAGGGAAAAGGGGCTTCAAAACACCCTTCAGAGCTTCCAAAGGCATCCCTGTTTCGGGAGACACAGGAGCCTGATGTCTGAGAATGGAAAAGTGGGTTGTGAACTGCTTCAGACTCCTGACCCAGGATATCCCCGGTGGAGGGTGCTGGGAGGGCTGACCACCTGCCTTGGTGGTGGAGCCTGGGAAGAGTGGCATTGGGACTGGCCAGCACAGGGTTTGCAGGGCCACGGGGAATGCCAGTGTTCCCATGGGGCAGGCATAGGTGACAAGGCAGCTATGGGGTCATCTTGGATCCTTTTCAATCAGGCTGCGCAGGGGGCCAAGAAGTGTCAGCAGAAAGAGGCCAGAAGACCACAGCTGGATGCCCAGGAGCTGAAGAAAGATTGTAAGTCACAACCTAGAATAGATGCATCCACCCTGGTGCCCAGGTCAAGGAGGTCAAGCCAATAGTCTCCAAGGGCACCGCAAAGGAGAAAGCAACAACTGTACACATCTGAACAGACCCAGAGAACAAAAAGCCAGACAACTCCGGAGTCAGTTCAAGCAACACCTCTTCTGCCCTTTCCTTCTCCAACAGCAGTCCCTGGAGACTGATGCTGTGAGGGTGGGAGGGGTCTGGGGCAGGAGGTTCAAGGGGGTTCATGGGGATACAGAGAGGAAGCAGCAGGAAGAGAAATTCGAGAATACTGACTCTTCTGCCCCCTTTCTTACCGCGGGCTTCCAGCCAAGTTCAGAGTCTCTCTTTAAATTGTGGTGTGAACATTGTAGTCTCTGAATCCATCTGTGTTCGTAACTGAAAATAACTTCGAGATGCTCTATTGTCTAAGAGTGAGCAGAGAAAGCAAGGGTAAGATTCCCTCGTGAAATAAAGTTTAAAGGGACAATGAGAGACAGAATAAAGTTGTCTTGTAATCACAGTCCACACGTCTACAAAGAGAGGAACCAGGAGGGAGACGATAGTAGAAACCTATACGTTATGACTGTGCTTCTTGAATTGCCTTCTGTGAAGTCCAGATTGTTTTCTGTATTACATAATAAAAGGAAACCAAGGAAATGGACTTGCGTGCACGCTGGGACTAGAGCTTAGAAAATGGCACCCTCGAAAGAGTCATGGACTGAAAGAGTCCCAAGAATGAGGCAAAATTCAGATCCCAAGTCTCCACATGAAGAAGTTCCTCCACATAAAAAAGTCCAAAGACCTGGACTGTTCACATTTGGCCTCGTGGCCTCTCTGCCAAGTACAGGAAAATTAAAATATGCTTTTGGTTTGAATTCCTTTCAAAAGTGTCCTTCTTGACTCTGCTCAGAAGCAACATCAACCTATAGTCTCATTGGAAAGAGGATGAAACCTAAGATGGAAAACAAGTCAAGGGTATCGACTGGAACCTTAGTGACAATGCCCATTTTTACTGATAAGCAGTGTGTGGTCAGACTCATCCCTGGGGCCTGCCCTTCAGAATGGTGGGTGGGTGGGCAGGTAAGTCTGGCATGGCAAGATGCCCCAGAATTATGTGCTCCTTCTTGGAAGCCTCTATTCCACCAGATAAGGCACCTGTTTCCACTTGCCCCTGCTGTGTTCTGGGCAACACTGGATGCTGTAATTCATGACATAGTTTTGGGAACTTGAAAGGACACTGAGATTGGACTCCCATAGACTTGGTTCCAATTGTGACTCTGCCGCTGGCTCTTCGACCTGGCCGTATAGCCTAATGGTGCTCATTCTCTTCTTGACTCTCTCTAAACCTTGAAAACGGGTTCTGAGGATTCAATGAAGCTTTGGAGGTGAAAAACTTTTGCACAATGCAATAGACAATAGTTGATCTTTATGTCTATCTTTTAGAATAAAACAATAACTCTGGAAGTTTGCTACTAAGACATCCTAGTCATAAAGCAAAGAAATAATTCTTGAAGAGGACTCAGGAGCTGTGATGGACACTCAATCCCCAAATTACTTGAAGTCCAGGAAGGATAAAACTGGGAGCACTGGGCTTCTCTGGTGGCGCAGTGGTTGAGAGTCCGCCTGCCGATGCAGGGGACGCGGGTTCGTGTCCTGGTCCGGGAAGATCCCACATACCACGGAGCGGCTGGGCCCGTGAGCCATGGCCGCTGAGCCTGCGCGTCTGGAGCCTGTGCTCCGCAACGGGAGGGGCCACAACAGTGAGAGGCCCACGTACCGCAAAAAAAAAAAAAAAAAAAAAAAAAAAACTGGGAGCACTGAGTGCATCTGCAGTGAGAAAACTTGATATCCAGCCCATTTCAGAATGCTCGCATGAACCTGTTTTTACTTTTCATTGGAAGAAAGGTTTCTAGAAGTTCTGTCTCAACTCTTCTGCTCCCTCTTGCCTGGCAGTCAGCCTACTTAAACAGTCTTCTCTTGTGTATTTTTTTTTTCCCTCCTGTGAAAATGTTCGTTGAGGGAGCCACTGAAATTTTTAAGCCAGCACTGGAAATGCCTGACTGGGCCAAGCACAGCTTTACTAACAGAGGGTATTAAAAAGATAAATTGTTGTGGACCGAAAGAGATAAAATTATATGCGAGTGTAAAGGGAAAGTGGCCACTGGAAGGCATTTGAAGCACACCTGTGAAGCCAGCAGGTTTTTAGGGCGCCTGGAGTAGCTCACACACCACACAAGCTTTCCAATCGGGAGAGCCCTTTTTTTCCCCTGCATTTCCCTAAAAATACTCCTTATGTAACGGGTTAACCCCTTCTCTGCCAAGAACTCTCACCAAAACACCTGCCATCCCCCATCCCCAGACTCAGTGTCATGATTCCCAACCCTTCTTGCCCTGGTCTCTGTCCTGGAGACTCAGGAGGTTTCTGTGTCCCTCTTCCCCTGCCTTTGATGTGGACACCCAGTTGTGCAACCCAGCTGAGGTTCCCATCGGCTCCTATGGCGCCTCTGTTGACTCCTGTGGGGCCTGGATCCACATCCCTCACTTGGACTTTGGTCAACAAACCCTCTCTTCAAAAACTTAAAAGCAGTTATTTCTATTTATCCCCATTTTAGACCAACAATATTTCATGACTGTAGCTGTGTTCCAGACTCTGTATTAAAAGGTTTACATTTGTTACTTCATTTAATCCTTAAACCAGGAGTTAGCCAACTGTTTCTGACTATTTCCGTAAAGGGCCAAATAGTAACTCTTTCAGGTTTCAGTAACTCTGTCCCAGCTACTCTGCAGAATAAAAATAACCATAGACAATATGTAAACAAGTGAGCCGGGCTGTGTTCCAAAAAAAACTTTATTTAGACAATATTTAAACCAGTGAAACTGGCTGTGTTCTAATAAAACTTAGACAATATGTAAACAAGTGAATCTGGCTATGTTCCAATAGAACTTTATTTAGACAAACAGGCAGCAGGCTGGGCTTGGCCTGAGGCTATAGTTTGCTGACTCCTGCTCTTAACAACCCTTTGAAGTAAGTATATTTTTAGTATTCATTTTATAGAGGAGAAAATGAATCGTAGAGAAAAGTAAGCAACATTCCAAAGATCATACAGATTTTAAGTGGTAACACAAGGTGTGTCCAATTCCAGGGCCCGTGTACACACCATGTGGAAATGACTGCAAACAATGAAGACATGTGCCTTAGGAAGAGAGATGGAAGATGGGCATTTTCCCCAGCAGCCTGCCCCATTTCATTATTACAAGGTTCCCATCAGCTCCACACTGGCAATGAACTTTTTCTTGTGGGCTGGGATCCTGCTCAGGGCAACAGTGGCTCTTGTTGCTCTACCATGGATGTCGGACAAGCAAGTCGACTGTCTGTCATTAACTATTCTGTATTGGAACGCAACTTCCGAAGGTTTCAGGATAAGACAACTGTTTCTTACTTTGCCAGGAATTTGAGTCATGTTTCTTCGTACATGTATTAATGGCATTTACTAATTTAACAATTAAATTATTGAGTGCGTGTGTGTGCACTGGTCTGTGTGCATACATGTATACACCAGACTTTGAGCTAAGTCCTGGAAATATACCAAAAAAACACAAAAAGGACAGACAGATGACCACTAGACCTGGGTGTGACTGACTACATTTTGCTTAGGTCTATACAGTTTATTTAGTCTTTGTCTGTATTATTCTGATCGATTCTCAACCTGAGCTAGGTATCACTCAGTCCATCTTTATGGTAAGAAAGCTCAGGCTGGGAGTTGCAGAGACTCGCAGAAGATTCCACAGTGACAACTTTGGTGGTCTAGCTGAGTCTTTGGCTTGGGGCCTCTGACCCTGGACTTGGTAACCTTTCCACCACACTTTGCTGTTCTGCTACCCCAAGGGCCATGCTCTGTACTGTTCTCCTTTACCCCTTTACTCCTGCACCTCCAGCTGGCAGCATCTCTGTCTGAACTTTATGTAACCTGGCTCCTTTCCAGACCCTCTGGCAGCCGTCCCAGTCTTCATTTTCTATCTACCCAGCATCTCCCAGGTTCTCTTCTGAAGCTCTTATCCTTCTTTGGCAGCCAAATGCCCTCTATTTTATTTTCTCCCTAGGGCACACTCATAGGATGGAGAAAAGCTGAGAGATTGTTCACTTTCTTAACAGGAGCTGGTTTCAATTCAGCCACAGCTGCTACACGTTTCAGAAGTGAGATGGATCCCAAGACAGATGGCTCAGCAGCGACTATTTTAAGCCCCAGAGTCACAAGAACAGATCCAAAATAACTCCGTCCAGCAGGGGTCAAATGCGGAGGAGTGCTGCTGGCTTTAGAGAAGGCATGACCCCAGATCTTTGGAGCGAGGCAGCACTGGTGTTTTCTAGTACATAAGACTTCTTCTGTGCAGACTCTAAGCTGATGTTTCAGGACTGACTTGGCCCGATGTTCGGCTGCTGCTCTCAAAAGAATCTCCCTCAGATGGCTTCAAAGCTCTCATTTGAATATTTGTTACCGCTACCAAGATTTATACCAGGGGAAGCTGCACTCCCCTGTGTATCAGTCAGCTAATTGCAACAATAATGCTGTGTAAGAAACCAGCTTGGAACTCAGTGGCTTAAAGCAATGCTCATTTCTTCTCTTCATTTACACAGACTTGGCTGGGGGTCAGCTGATCTGGACTCAACTGGCTGATCGTTGCTCTGAGTTGTGGATTTGCTCCTGCTGCTCCACTGAGCTCTCATCCTTGTTGGACCAGCAGGCTTCAGAGCAAGTTCTCATGGCCATGACACAAATACAAGAGGAAAACGCACAGGCATGCTTCAAGCCTTTGTCTGCATGTGTCTGTTAAAATCATATTGGCCAAAGCAATTCATGTGGACAAGCCCAATCAATATCAATGGGGCAGAAAACATACTCTCCCCCTGGTGGTGAGGAAAGGGATTGCAAGTTCCCCTGCAAAGGTTGTGCATAGGAGAGGAGTGAAGAAGTAGGACAACACTGAAATCCATTACACCTGGGCTGCAGAGCACCTGGAGAAGAAGGCTGCACAGAGGGGCCACAGAGAAACATGGTGGTCTTTCCCCTCTGAGCAGCTGTGACTGCTCATTATCTTTTCCCCTCCAGGGAGGAACCAGGGCCATGGCAGATGGCCTGACTTCTCCCTTTGGAATGGCCTTAAACTATCTCTGCACTCTTGTAAATTGGTTTCCTGACTTCTGTCCACAGAGTGGCCTGGCTGATGCCGATGAGTTCTTCAAACTGGCACCTCAGAGGGTGTTAATAGATTTGGGAAGTCCAGAGATGCAAACAGGATGGATGAGCAGTGGGTATTTTAAGGACTTGAGCCCCTTTATTTGTATACCTCTGGCCCTGCATGTAAGAGTAACTTCAGTTTCAATGAGAAGACCAGAGAGGTGGGCTCCCAGCAGCTCACTGGAGATGGAAGCACACTCAAGGTGACACTGTCCTGTTTCTGAGGCTGTCATAATGTGTCTGTGGACTGGCCATGGGAGCAGAAGTACCACGTGCAGGGATTTTTACATACGAAGACCATGTAACACTGGACAGTATGGCTGCTAGAATCACACAGCACTCCTCACTTTACATCCCTCTGTCTGGCATACTGAGCCTTGGTGAAAGAGCATCTGCCTCCAGAGCCATGGGGGCAATAATGCAATGCCATCTGTCTTCCAACACTCTCTATACCCCCGCCCGTCTTGATATGTTTATGACAATCTCACCGTATGACATTATTTGTGTATTTGTCTATTGCCTAGATCTTCCACTACTTCTTGTGGGCAAGAACTCTATTTACCTCATTTAGGGTTGTATCCCCAGAGCCTAGACTCGGACACATGGTAATGATCAAGAAGGAGTTCAGTACATATTTGCTGAATGAATAAATATATAGACTTGTTCCACTGAGTGATATAGAGTAGGTGTTTTATATTAATTTTTTCCTTCCTTCCTTCCTTTCTCCCTCCCTCCTTCCTGCCTTCCTTCCTTCCTTCCCTCCTTCTTCCATATGCAGATTGATATCCCCAACCCTACTTCATTTTGCATGATTCTGAAACTTGTTTTCCAAGGTGCAATGTAAGCTTCCCCTTAGCTATATTTATATTTAGGGCCAAATGGTGATTTCAGAGGAAAAAAAAATCAGTCTTGACTCACGGAGGCCCAGACCTTTTAAAATTCAGATGTGAGGGCACTTTAGACGCAGGAAGAAGGAAATAGCAGTTAGATATTTAGAAATTATCTTGGGACTTCCCTGGCGGTCCAGTGGTTAAGACTTCACCCTCCAATGCAGGGGTTGCAGGTTCGATCCCTGGTTAGGGAGCTGGGATTCCACATGCCTTGTGGCCAAAAAAAGCAAAACATGGAACAGAGGCAATGCTGTAACAAATTCAGTAAAGACTTTAAAAATGGTCCACATCAAAAAAAGAAAAAAGGAAGAAAAGAAATTATCTTGCTCTTCATTAATAGGAAAATATTAGAAATCGGCAAAGAGCATCATCTAGGAATAAGATATTCTACATTCTAGTGTGAAGCCAAGCAGACCAAATGTGGTAGACTGAATCATGGTTTTCCAATTATGTCCACATTTTAATCCCCAGAGCCTCTGAATATGTTAGATTACTTGGCAAAAAAAAAAAAAAAAAAAAAAGGAATTAAGGTTACAAAAGGAATGAAGGTTTCTAATCAGTTGACTTTGAGATAAGGAGATTATACTGGATCATCTGAGTGGGCCCAAAGTCAAAACTTAGGTGAACCCAATTGTTAAGAAATAAACGTTTAATTTTAATGGGGAAAAGGTGGCAGAAGAGTCAGTGTCAGAATGATGTTATGTGAGAAATAGTAGACCTGCCATTGCTGGCTTTGAAGATGAACGGGGCCGTCAGCCAAGGAACGTGGGCAGCCTCAAGAAGCTGGAATGGAAAAGGCAAGGAAATGGATTCTCCTCTAGAACCTCCAGAAATGGACACATCCCTGCTGACACCTTGATTTTAGCCCATTTTGGACTTAAGGCCTCTAGAACTGCAAGACAATAATTTTGCATTGTTTTCACCCACTAAGTTTTTGTTTGTTTTTTTAAACCTTTTATTTGTATTGGAGTATAGTTGATTAACAAAGATGTGTTAGTTTCAGGTGTACTGCAAAGTGATGCAGTTATACATATACATGTAGCTATTCTTTTTCAAACGCTTTTCCCATTTAGGTTCTTACATAATATTGAGCAGAGTTCCCTGTGCTATACAATAGGTCCTTGTTGGTTGTCCATTTTAAATACAGCAGTGTGTACATGTCAATCCCAAATTCCCTATCTCTTCCCCACACCCTTCCCCGCTGGTAACCGTAAGTTCATTCTCTAAGTCTGTGAGTCTGTTTCTGTTTTGTAAATAAGTTCATTTGTATCATTTCTTTTTAGATTCCCCATAAAAGCAATATCATAAATATTTCTCTTTCTCTGACTTACTTCACTCAGTATGACAATTTCTAAGTTTTTAATGGCTTTAATTTGTTACAGCAGCAATAGGAAACTAATACAACTGTTTACTAATCAGGATGATATTTTAATCTTTAAAACCATGGAAGTTGAACTAGATAGTTCCCACGATCTTTCCAGTTCTAATTTCCTCTCGTTAGAAAATCTTTGTTTTTGTAAACAGCCAAAGAGGCAAATGGGGTAATGACTGGACTGTGGAGTCAGGCTGACCAAGTGTGGCCTCAGGTCCCTCAGCTCACTCTAAGCCTGCTGGCTATTTGGGAAGATCATCCATCCCCTTCCCATAGGTGCAGTGAAGAGTAATGAGTCAGTCATGGCTCTGTACATTTTATTTGTTTCCTTCCATCTTTCTTTCAGTCTTTATTTCTCTAATGGATGGTTACTCTAATGGAGAAAGCATGCATATATAGGACAGTGCAGACCCTGCCCTAACTAAAACTGGAGCAATCCCTGAGGGTTTCATTGTTGGTTTTGTGTGTTTGGTGCTGAGTTCTCATCACGTCCACTTCTTGTGCTCTTCTGCAGGGACTTCCCAGAGATGCTTTGTAAGAATAAGGGTGATCATAGAGCATCCCCCTGGGACATGCCATCAAGACTCAGGCTTCTTCCACCTGAGCAGTAGTTTCTACATCAGAAAGTGCTCCAAATACAGGCAGGGGAGATGACTGGGATCCTTGGGGGATATGCCAGTTCAGGGAAGATTCCAATTCTCACCTTGGAACCACAGGCAAATACCCAATCGGGTTGTATTTCAAGACTCCTGATCAGGATCTGGATGGAAGACACTAAGAAAGGGAGGTATTTCGAGCTGAACAAGGGGGCAGCTTGAAAGATTACAAGCCTTCAGTGTGACCTCAGTCAGATGCAAATAACTAATTGATCAGAGGGTTCTGTTTGAGGAATTATGGAGATAGTTCCCCCATCCCAGGTGGGCCCCTTACTCTCTGTGCTCACACATTTCTTTTTTACCCTTCCCCCTCCCCATATCCTCAAGTCCATTCTCTAGTAGGTCTGTGTCTTTATTCTTGTCTTACCCTGTGTTCTTCAGGACATTTTTTTTTTCTTAAATTCCATATATATGTGTCAGCATACAGTATTTGTCTTTCTCTTTCTGACTTACTTCACTCTGTATGACAGACTCTAGGTCCATCCACCTCATTACAAATAGCTCAATTTCATTTCTTTTTATGGCTGAGTAATATTCCATTGTATATATGTGCCACATCTTCTTTATCCATTCATCTGTCGATTGACACATAGGTTGTTTCCATCTCTGGGCTACTGTATATAGGGCTGCTATGAACATTTTGGTACATGACTCTTTTTGAATTATGGTTTTCTCAGGGTATATGCCCAGTAGTGGGATTGCTGGGTCATATGGTAGTTCTATTTGTAGTTTTTTAAGGAACCTCCATACTGTTCTCCATAGTGGCTGTACCAATTCACATTCCCACCAGCGGTGCAAGAGTGTTCCCTTTTTTCCACACCCTCTCCAGCATTTATCGTTTCTAGATTTTTTGATGATGGCCATTCTGACTGGTGTGAGATGATATCTCATTGTAGTTTTGATTTGCATTTCTCTAATGAGTAAAGCTGTTGAGCATCCTTTCATGTGTTTGTTGGCAGTCTGTATATCTTCTGTGGAGAAATGTCTATTTAGGTCTTCTGCCCATTTTTGGATTGGGTTGTTTGTTTTTTTGTTATTGAGCTGCATGAGCTGCTTATAAATTTTGGAGATTAATCCTTTGTCAGTTGCTTCATTTGCAAATATTTTCTCCCATTCTAAGGGTTGTCTTTTGGTCTTCTTTATGGTTTCCTTTGCTGTGCAAAAGCTTTGAAGTTTCATTAGATCCCATGTGTTTATTTTTGTCTTTATTTCCATTTCTCTAGGAGGTGGGTCCAAAAGGATCTTGCTGTGATTTATGTCATAGAGTGTTCTGCCTATGTTTTCCTCTAAGAGTTTGATAGTGTCTGGCCTTACATTTAGGTCTTTAATCCATTTTGAGCTTATTTTTGTGTATGGTGTCAGGGAGTGATCTAATCTCCTACTTTTACATGTCCCTGTCCAGTTTTCCCAGCACCACTTATTGAAGAGACTGTCCTTTCTCCACTGTACATTCCTGTCTCCTTTATCAAAGATAAGGTGACCATATGTGCATGGGTTTCTCTCTGGGCTTTCTATACTGTTCCATTGATCTATCTTTCTGCTTTTGTGCCAGTACCATAGTGTCTTGATTACTGTATCTTTGTAGTATAGTCTGAAGTCAGGGAGCCTGATTCCTCCAGCTCCATTTTTCATTCTCAAGATTGCTTTGGCTATTGGCTATTCAGGGTCTTTTGTGTTTCCATACAAATTGTGAAATTTTTTGTTCTAGTTCTGTGAAAAATGCCAGTGGTAGTTTGATAGGGATTGCATTAAATCTGTAGATTGCTTTGGGTAGTAGAGTCATTTTCACAATGTTGATTCTTCCAATCCAAGAACATGGTATATCTCTCCATCTATTTGTATCATCTTTAATTTGTTTCATCAGTGTCTTATTATTTTCTGCATACAGGTCTTTTGTCTCCTTAGGTAGGTTTATTCCTAGACATTTTATTCTTTTTGTTGCAATGGTAAATGGGAGTGTTTTCTTGATTTCACTTTCAGATTTTTCATCATTAGTATATAGGAATGCCAGAGATTTCTGTGCATTAATTTTGTATCCTGCTACTTTACCAAATTCATTGATTAGCTCTAGTAGTTTTCTGGTAGCATCTTTAGGATTCTCTATGTATAGTATCATGTCATCTGCAAACAGGGACAGCTTTACTTCTTCTTTTCTGATTTGGATTCCTTTCATTTCCTTTTCTTCTCTGATTGCTGTGGCTAAAACTTCCAAAACTACGTTGAATAAGAGTGGTGAGAGTGGGCAGCCTTATCTTGTTCTTGATCTTAGTGGAAATGGTTTCAGTTTTTCACCATTGAGGATGATGTTGGCTGTGGGTTTGTCATATATGGCCTTTATTGTGTTGAGGAGAGTTCCCTCTATGCCTACTTTCTGCAGGATTTTTATCATAAATGGGTGTTGAATTTTGCCGAAAGCTTTCTCTGCATCTATTGAGATGATCATATGGTTTTACTCCTTCAATTTGTTAATATGGTGTATCACATTGATTGATTTGCATATATTGAAGAATCCTTGCATTCCTGGAATAAACCCCACTTGATCATGGTGCATGATCCTTTTAATGTGCTGTTGGATTCTGTTTGCTAGTATTTTGTTGAGGATTTTTGCATCTAGGTTCATCAGTGATATTGGCCTGTAGTTTTCTTTCTTTGTGACATCCTTGTCTGGTTTTGGTATCAAGGTGATGGTGGCCTCGTAGAATGAGTTTGGGAGTGTTCCTCCCTCTGCTATATTTTGGAAGAGTTTGAGAAGGATAGGTGTTAGCTCTTCTCTAAATGTTTGATAGAATTCGCCTGTGAAGCCATCTGGTCCTGGGCTTTTGTTTGTTGGAAGAGTTTTAATCACAGTTTCAATTTCAGTGCTTGTGATTGGTCTGTTCATATTTTCTATTTCTTCCTGAGTCAGTCTTGGCAGGTTGTGCATTTCTAAGAATTTGTCCATTTCTTCCAGGTTGTCCATTTTATTGGCATAGAGTTGCTTCTAGTAATCTCTCATGATTTCTGGAGTGTCAGTTGTTACTTCTCCTTTTTCATTTCTAATTCTATTGATTTGAGTCTTCTCCCTTTTTTTCTTCATGAGTCTGGCTAATGTTTTATCAATTTTGTTTATCTTCTCAAAGAACCAGCTTTTAGTTTTATTGATCTTTGCTATCGTTTCCTTCATTTCTTTTTCATTTATTTCTGATCTGATTTTTATGATTTCTTTCCTTCTGCTGACTTTGGGGTGTTTTTGTTCTTTCTCTAATTGCTTCAGGTGCAAGGTTAGGTTGTTTACTCGAGATGTTTCCTGTTTCTTAAGGTAGGATTGCATTGCCATAAACTTCCCCCTTAGAACTGCTTTTGCTGCATCCCATAGTATTTGGGTCGTCGTGTCTCCATTGTCATTTGTTTCTACTTATTTTTTAATTTCCTCTTTGATTTCTTCAGTGATCACTTCGTTATTAAGTAGTGTATTGTTTAGCCTCCATGTGTTTGATATTTTTTACAGATCTTTTCCTGTAATTGATATCTAGTCTCATAGCATTGTGGTCAGAAAAGATACTTGATATGATTTCAATTTTCTTAAATTTACCAAGGCTTGATTTGTGACCCAAGATATGATCTATCCTGGAGAATGATCCATGAGCACTTGAGAAAAATGTGTATTCTGTTGTTTTGGATGGAATGTCCTATAAATATCAATTAAGTCCATCTTGTTTAATGTATCATTTAAAGCTTGTGTTTCCTTATTTATTTTCATTTTGGATGATCTGTCCATTGGTGAAAGTGGGGTGTTAAAGTCCTCTACTATGAATGCGTTACTGTCGATTTCCCCTTTTATGGCTGTTAGTATTTGCCTTATGTATTGAGGTGCTCGTATGTTGGGTGCATAAATATTTACAATTGTTATATCTTCTTCTTGGATCGATCCCTTGATCATTATGCAGTGTCCTTCTTTGTCTCTTCTAGTAGTCTTTATTTTAAAGTCTATTTTGTCTGAGAATTGCTACTCCAGCTTTCTTTTGGTTTCCATTTGCATGGAATATCTTTTTCCATCCCCTTACTTTCAGTCTGTATGTGTCCCTAGGTCTGAAGTGGGTCTCTTGTAGACAGCATATATATGGGTCTTGTTTTTGTATCCATTCAGCCAATCTGTGTCCTTTGGTGGGAGCATTTAGTCCATTTACATTTAAGGTAGTTATCGATATGTATGTTCCTATTCCCATTTTCTTAATTGTTTTGGGTTTGTTATTGTAGGTCTTTTCCTTCTGTTGTGTTTCTTGCCTAGAGAAGTTCCTTTAGCATTTGTTGTAAAGCTGGTTTGGTGGTGCTGAACTCTCTCAGCTTTTGCTTGTCTGTAAACGTTTTAATTTCTCCATCAAATCTGAGTGAGATCCTTGCT
This sequence comes from Mesoplodon bidens, assembly GCF_964165515.1. Lineage (NCBI taxonomy): Eukaryota > Metazoa > Chordata > Mammalia > Artiodactyla > Ziphiidae > Mesoplodon > Mesoplodon bidens. The sequence goes on from NC_138171.1 coordinate 39,439,512, forward strand.
GGGTAGAGTAATCTTGGTTGCAGGTTCTTCTCCTTCATCACTTTAAGTATGTCCTGCCAGTCCCTTCTGGCTTACAGAGTTTCTGCTGAAAGATCAGCTGTTAACCTGATGGGGATTCCCTTGTGTGTTATTTGTTGTTTTTCCCTTGCTGCTTTTAATATGTTTTCTTTGTATTTAATTTTTGACAGTTTGATTAATATGTGTCTTGGCATATTTCTCCTTGGATTTATTCTGTATGGGACTCTCTGTGCCTCCTGGACTTGACTGACTATTTCCTTTCCCGTATTAGGGAAGTTTTCAACTATAATCTCTTCAAATATTTTCTCAGTCCCTTTCTTTTTCTCTTCTTCTTCTGGAACCCCTATAATTCGAATGTTGGTGCGTTTAATGTTGTCCCAGAGGTCTCTGAGACTGTCCTCTGTTCTTTTCATTCTTTTTTCTTTCTTCTGCTCTGCAGTAGTTATTTCCACTATTTTATCTTCCACCTCACTTATCCGTTCTTCTGCCTCAGTTATTCTGCTATTGATCCCACCTAGAGTATTTTTCATTTCATTTATTGTGTTTTTAATCATTGCTTGATTCATCTTTAGTTCTTCTAGGTCCTTGCTAACTGTTTCTTGCATTTTGTCTATTCTATTTCCAAGATTTTGGATCATCTTTACTATCATTATTCTGAATTCTTTTTCAGGTAGACTGCCTATTTCCTCTTCATTTGTTAGGTCTGGTGGGTTTTTATCTTGCTCCTTCTCCTGCTTTGTGTTTTTCTGTCTTCTCATTTTGCTTATCTTACTGTGTTTGGGGTCTCCTTTTTGCAGGCTGCAGGTACGTAGTTCCAGTTGTTTTTGGTGTCTGTCCCCAGTGGCTAAGGTTGGTTCAGTGGGTTGTGTAGGCTTCCTAGTGGAGGGGACTAGTGCCTGTGTTCTGGTGGATGAGGCTGGATCTTGTCTTCTGGTGGGCAGGTCCACGTCTGGTGGTGTGTTTTGGGGTGTCTGTGGACTTTTTATGATCTTAGGCAGCCTCTCTGCTAATGGGTGGCATTGTGTTCCTGTCTTGCTAGTTGTTTGGCATAGGGTGTCCAGCACTGTAGCTTGCTGGTCGTTGAGTGAAGCTGGGTGCTGGTGTTGAGACGGAGATCTCTGGAAGATTTTCACCGTTTGATATTATGTGGAGCTGGGAGGTCTCTTGTGGACCAGTGTCCTGAAGTTGGCTCTCCCACCTCAGAGGCACAGCACTGACTCCTGGCTCCTCAATCTGGGATGATTCGTTGTCCATTCATGTATTCCACAGATGTAGGGTACATCAAGTCGATTGTGGAGCTTTAATCCACTGCTTCTGAGGCTGCTGGGAGAGATTTCCCTTTCTCTTCTTTGTTCTCACAGCTCCTGGGTCTCAGCTTTGGATTGGGCCCGCCTCTCCGTGTAGGTCGCCGGAGAGCATCTATTCTTCGCTCAGACAGGACAGGGTTAAAGGAGCAGCCGCTTCGGGGAGTCTGGCTCACTCAGGCCGTGGGGGAGGGAGGGGCACGGAGTGCGGGGCGAGTCTGCAGCGGCAGAGGCCGGCGTGACATTTCACCAGCCCGAGGCACGCCGTGCGTTCTCCCAGGGAAGCTGTCCCTGGATCCCGGGACCCCGGCAGTGACGGGCTGCACAGGCTCCCCGGAAGGGGGGCGTGGACAGTGACCTGCGCTCGCACATAGGCCTCATGGCGGCGGCAGCAGCGCCAGCGTCCCAAACCCGTCTCTGGGGTCCGCGCTTTCAGCCCTGGCTCTCGCCCGTCTCTCACACATTTTTTAAAGGTACAGTTCATTTCCCATCCAAAATTAATTTATATCTTTTGTAGGTACTTTATAATATCTAAGGCAATGCTGTGCTTTTATTTAACAAGCAATTAAGCCTTATATTTTATATTAGAGATCAGATTTAACATGGATGCTGCAAATACCTCTGAAAAGGTAGTGCAGCTGGTATAACCCGTTAAGGTATAAATCACTGATAGGTTATCCTTGCTGAGAGCTGAGAACTTGGGTGAGAGCAGACACACACAGGGATTCTCAAACACAGGAAAGGTTGACATGAAAAGAATGGAAGGAAAATGGGTTGCAGAGAAAGGTAGCTGGGGGTACTGAAGGCAAATTGTATTCACTGCCCTGTGGGATTTCTTCAACTTAGTCCTAAACACCATCCTCAGAGGGAATGGGGAGGCTTTCTCTGGAAATTGCATGCAAAGAGAAAACAGTCCCTTTGGTTATATGGGAGTCACTTTTGTTGGGGTTAATGCTTTGGTTTCCCACACGGTCATCCCATGAAAGCTACGGGGAGGGTGAGCCAGCCTGACCTCAAGGAGAAGGACATTTCCTTTATAGTCACCAGAGAGGAAAGAAAGCTTCAGACCTATCCTCTATGGATAGGTCTCAGGTAGGAGAGAGAGGGTCTGGCCTGACATATTTCTAGATGGTGAAGTCTTAAAATGACTCCTCTGTCATTTGGAGGCTGGGGGGCAATTAGAAGGAGAACCCTGATAGGGGGCCAGTGGCTGTTTCTATCTCAATATGAGTAATCAAGGTTATCTTGACTTATGACATTTTCTGTGTTTATTTTCCTAGCGCTACATCACAATTGTAAGGTATATATTTTAAAACTTGCTTTCATTCAACAGCATTCAGTTGTTCAGTCTCTTTTCTCTGCCAGGCTAGGTAGCCACGAATCATAGCTCAAGTGAGACTTGGCCCCTGCTCACGAGACACTCTCAGCTACACTACATGGTACAGTAAGTCCCCTACATACGAACGAATTCTGTTCTGAGAGAGCATTTGTAATTTGTTCATAAGTTCGACAAAGTTAGCCTAGCTACCCAACTATCACAATCAGCTATATAGTACTGTACTGTAACAGGTTTATAATACTTTTCACACAAATAATACATAAAAAACAAACAAACCCAAAAAATAAAGAAAACATTTTTAATCTTACAGTACAGTACCTTGAAAGGCACAGTAGTACAGTATAACAACTGGCATACAGAGGCTGGCATTGAGTGAACAGGCAAGAAGCCTTACTGAGTGGAGGAGGGAGAGTGGGTAGGAGATGGTAGAGCTGAAGGATCGTCAGCAACAGGAGATGGAGGGAAAGCTGCAATTTCACTCACGCCTTACACGATTGGACATGCATAAGCATGTTCCCATCTTTGAAAGCTCACAACTTGAAGGTTCGTATGTATGGGATTTATTGTATTAAAACATGAACCTCAGCAATCCTTGTGTGCTAGATTGAAAAACTGGCCATGGGGTTTTAGAGCTTCTGTCGAGGAGTTGAGTCTATTTCTCCACTCTTTGTATCCAGGCTGGTCTTTCGACTTGCTAGAATGTGGTAGAAATGACACTGCTCACTCTCAAATCCTAGGCCCCCAGAAGACTTGCAGTTTTATCTCTTTGCTGTCCGTGGGAACCCTGCATCCATCAGCTTGTGAACCAGCCAGGGCTAGCCTGCTGGGTGACTGATGAGGATGTTGGCCCAGTTACCCTGTCCCCCTAACCAATAGCCAGCCAACTCCCCGTCATGTGAGTGAGGCCCTGGATGGCCTGCTGCCCACCAACACTTGAGCAAGCCCAGTCCATGACAACAGAGGCAGCTCCCAGCAGCCCCCTCTGCACTCAACCCTAATTGCCCACCCATGTGACCTATACATGGTAGAGTTTTAAGCCACTAATTTGGGGGCTAATTTTTTATGCAGCAAAAGCTAATTGATGCACGTTGTACAGCAGAGAGGCACCCGACAGTACTTGAGTGCTGTTTTCAATGACATTGTCAAGAAGGGCAATCATTTGTTAATTTAAGCCCTACCTCAGGCCTTGATTATGGGTGTTTATGGGGGTGGCTGAGGTGGGGGGCGGGGAGAAGAAGCTGTGCTGACTGAGCATTTGGCTCTGGGTGAAAGAAAAGATATTTGAAATTCAAATTCACTCTCTTTTACTGATGGACAATGACTTTGTGTGCTTTTAGGGAATTTTTTTTTTCATTAGTGAAGTAGCTGAGAGAGTAGAAAAATCAACATGGCCTCAAGTGATGACTCTCCTAATTGTTCTCTACTGAAAGAGGTTTGGCCTTAAAAATGTCTGAGCTGAGAATCCCATCCGAATTCTCTCATCAGAAGAAAAAGTCACCCCACCAACCCCCATCCAGCCCTCTCCAAGTAATGCCATTGCCACCGCCCTCGGCACAGTGGGTATTACTGGCTGACAAACCAGGGGAGAAATTTTCTGAAACAGAGACCCTGGCTCTCCTTTTTTCTATGTTGTCTGCTTCTTTTTTGGAAATAGAGCTCCCACTGACATCAAAAAGAATCTCTCTCAAAGTGCCGAGAAACCACAGGGCAGGCAGCGTGGTTCCCCCAGCGGCAGAGAATCAGCTCCCGATGCATTCACTGTAGATCAAATTGGGTTAAATGCCCCCTTCCAAGCAAGCCTGAAAAAATCCCTGACACGAGGTCTTTCATGCGTTAGACCTCGAATGAAGGGCAAGCCTCAAAGCCTGGCCTAGTTCTAAATTTAGATCTGTAATTTCATCCAAGAATGTAACTGTGTCATGAATACTTCTGTTTTCCTTCCCTTTTAATGCCTGAGTGGGGAAGATTAGGGCTACATTTGTGCCTTGACAATTTTGAGGAGGTGTCATGTGGATATTTCTCAGTGAAAAGTTCAAAAGTAATAGGAGACCAGCTTAAAATGTCAAGTCACATCATTGGCAGACACCTAAGGTGATCTCTGCCGCTTTCCCTTGCTCTTAATTCAAGCGACGTTACATGTGCTATGACAACAGTGAGCAACTGGGAACAGACTGCCTGATCTCTGGGAGCTGGCTGCCGCAAGGACAATCTGAATGGTCCTTCATGCATTTGTTCATCCTTAAATGGGTGCTTATTCTCTGGGGCTCAGTAGCTATGCTCTTAGGGCTACTGTAGCAGAGAAAGAGTAAAAGCCCATCAATGTGCTTCATACTGATTTTAAATATTTTTAGCATTTGAATGAATACATGCTTATATATATGTGTGTGTACACACACACACACACACACACACACCAAGGTTCCACAGTCCAATTAAATATCAGATGCCTCTGTTTGGGGAATGAATTATTTCGACTCATCCTGACTATCAAATGTTGAAAAGAAGGTCTGATTGACAATTGTATAGATATATTCATTTCATAGAAAAGTAAGACCAAAGAGATGAATGATTACACTATAAATGCAGTATGTTTAGGACTCAGAGGGAACAAGGGGGGCCCGTTCATCCCGCTCTGGAATTAAAAGGCTCTCCTGATGGGCATAGGACTGGCCAAGCCAAGATATTAAAGGTCTGCATTGGAGAGGACAGTGTTTCCGCAATGGTTTTCAGCGTAAACCACCAGAGATACTGATGTTTAAATGAAGATTTTCAGAACAATCCACAGGCTCTTGAGGTAAACCTTGGACTTACCTGTCTCCCATATAACCTGCGAAGCAAGGCACGGGGTTTTGATTGAATTGCCTAGTAATTCTGTCATGAACTGCCCTGCGTTTTTCTCCCTTGAACACATTACTGATGGTAACAAGGGAGTTATTTTCAATCAAGGCATGCTACAATGAAAGAGATTTCTCCTTACATTGTGATCCCTTCCCCTGAAATCCATTTCAGATTGGCGGATAAAATGTGATTATATTTACACTTCCCTGACACAATTCAGGCAGCAAAATAACAGCCTGCCGGAGACATTTTTCTTCTTCATATTTAGATCTGTCAGTGCCGTAGTGCTGGGGGAACAGGGAGGGGTGACAGAGGCAGCTGGGGTTGGTGATATGTTTTAGTTGGCTCACAAATAGAGACTCTCTGTGCACTGTGAATCTCTCTATCTCCCTCTCATCCCAGAGTTTCTTGAACGCCGTCCTGAATGGTGTTCAGAGCAATGGTACAGCATGCTAATCAATAGTGCTCTATGCAAATCGAATTTCTCATTTTTGCCTAGACACAGTCCATAAATAACTTTGACATAATACTTTAATTGGTTCTTATTCATAAGGGGATGGACGATGTAGGACTCCCAGTATCCATGTAAGTCACCATTGTAATTGAATTTAAAATCTAGGCTTCCAGGTGGCAAGGCTAAAATGGTAGATGGGATAGCCTAGAGGTGACATGATGTTGCAGAGAGTAAGAGACCCCTGGCTGGGGTGAGGGATTCTGATTCTGGTTCTCAACCTACCAGGGATTGGCCATATGTGATATCAGGAAACCCATCCACCTTCTCTGGCCCAAGTGTCTTCATTTGTAAAGTGAGTGGGTTGGTTAGGGGACCATCAGGATTCTTTGTGTGTGGAGTCCTGCCTATACTTCCCAGAGTGGCAATGCCAAACTTGTGTTCAAGTCCTCACTGTCAGGGGACGATTGACATTCTATTTCAACAAGATTGTAAAGATCATCAAGGTTCCCACAGACATTACCCTGGACCCTTCGTAAGTAACCAGTGTTTCTAACTCTAAATACAATACTCTCCCTCTTGAATCCAGAGAAGAAGGTGACCTTTCTCTTTTTCAGGTCCCCTCTGAGCTCTTATTGGTAGTGGATGCTGTGATCCAGGAATAAACGACTTGCTGCTTCCACTGCTCTAAGTGCTGCCAGCAGAGTCATCTACCCTCAGCTCCCTTTGGGCATTGCCTTAGCAGCAGAGAGCTACCGAACACCAGACCACAGCCCCTTCCTGGACCAGCCTGCATCCAATGTCAGATGGATGTGGGGGTGTGAAAGCTGGGTCCTCTCACCCCAACTTGGGATGGCTCTGAAGGGTCCTTCCATCTTGAGACCTCTCTGTAGGCTTGGCTGGGGTTTCTGTTGAGACAGTGTCACACAGTTCAATGTCTCCTTCAGTCCAAGGTGGCTTCTCTCTCCTCCTCTCCACTGGCACTTCCTCCTTTCCAAGAACACTCTCTAATAAAGTTTTTACATGCTCATCTCCGTATCAGAGTCTGCTTCCCAGGGAGCCCCGGTGCACCATGACAAAATGTGTTACCCTAGGAGAAGGAGTTGAGCTATCTTTCATTCAGTCCTACAATGTAGACCCCAGACCCAGGTTCAGCATCCAGCCTCTGAAAACCAGGAGATATTATACCAACCTACAAATGTATGGATTCTTTGGAAAAACTGGAAGGTCTCCAAATACTGAGACAAACACAACAATCAGCTGAGGCTGAGTAGCCTCTATCCTCCTGCTTATGCCACATTCCCCTCCATGCCTTACTGCTTGCTCTCCAGTGTGAAGCTGAATGCCAACAGCTATTTACCATTGTATTTACAGAACATAATAATATTTTTGGTGCCAAGTTAGTGACTCCCCTTCTCATCTGCTGATTCCTGGGCACAAGGAATCCAAAGTATCTTGGAAAAGCACTTATAGTTTGTAGTTTGGTGGGACTCTTGCTGCCCTCTAGTAACTATATCCCCTTTGGGGACCAGCCTGCAGAGCCCAGAATTTCAGGAACAGAAAATACAAAGTCCTTCAGTGGGTCACTGGGTGTAATGATAAATAGGGGCAAACTTGACTCCACCTCTTTGTTCCCAGATGCATATATTCTTCCCATAGGGGACACAGTACCATATAAAGGTCTCTGATTTAATGTATATGCTGTATCTTGAAGGATGCCACTCTATCCTTGCACAGTGTTGCTTCAGCAATAGAAGGCTACTTCAGCATTTTTTGAGGTCATTTCCTTCTAGATTATATAGTAGATTATATGACAGTGGTGGACAATATGCCCATGCTCAAATCTTCTTCACTATGAAGTAGGTCCCTGGATGGATGCTACATTGTATGGGATTTCATACTTGTGGATCAGGAATGTAAGTCACAAAAGAGAGGACTGATGGAGGCTCTGGGGGATGGGGAGGGGGAAGCAAACCCATAACAGGTTTGATATATATTTCTATAAGGAGGAACGCCTGGCCCTTCATGGATGGAAGGAACTCAATGCAGCTGAGTTGCCAGCAATGGTCAGTTGGTCTCTTTGAAGACTAGTGGCATACTGGAGTGGTATGCTAGAGCCAGCTTGCAGCAGCCCTCAAAAGTCACTTGTGCACATCTCTTTCCAACTCTGTGTACAGGGACATCATGTTGGTAGCTGGAAATTTGGCATGGTAGAGCATTTACACCACAGAAAGTGTAAAACACCACAAATCAGATTTTTTTTCAGAGAGCCAGTTGTTAAACATTTATCAGCACACCACTGCTCGTAACCAAAGCTATACATTGCAGCATCATTCCCAACCTTCAATCCAAGTGAGCAATGTTGATTGCTTAAAACTAAATTATTGAGGGCTTTTGCTTCCTTTTATAATGTGCCTCTCTTCTTCTCTTCTCTATCTTCTCATTGAAAGCAACTAAGAATTCCTGATGAGATCCAGAAACAAGCAAATTAAAAAAAAAAAAAAAGATCTTTTTGGTGTCGTCAGAACACAACAAAGGCAACCATGTCTTGAGAAGCCACATGAGCAATGCTTTCCCTTCCTTAAGGAATTTTCCAAGCCCTAGCCTGGAGCTTATATGGCCAGCAGAAAGTGACAGCCTAGAGCTTTCAGCACTACCTTGGGGATGGGTAGATATGAGAGTTCAGGGCTCAAAGACTTCCAGGGGTTGATATCTTGGAGAAGAGGACCTACAGAGACATTCTGTGTCCCTTCTGACTTCACCGCATTTGCTGACTCCAAAGCTGAGCTAGACCAAAAACTGATAAAGCAGAAAATGGCAGCTCAGAGAAATATACACGTACATATAGAACTTTTAGCAGTCTTGTGGTGCTAGGGAAAAGTACTGGACTTCAGGAAGAGCCAAGAAGTTGGCTAAGCACTCATGGGTGAGTTTTAATTGCGACCTTAAGGGTCTATGCTCCAGGAGCAAGTATGAACCAAAAAATAGGCAAGCCCATATAGAACCTTAAATCTAGTCTCCAATCATCCCAGTCCCTGATTAAATGAAGGCATTTGTACCTAATAGCCAGAATTACTTTCAGTCCACTCTAGAAGAATATAAAGTTATCCAGAACCCTACAACTTTTCATAAAAATGTCTGGCATTCAATTAAAACAATATTATGCAAGTCAAGAGACAGGAGCAAGTGACCAAAAACCAAGAGGAAAAATAAAATGGAAGTAAGAATCAGACCTACAGGTGACACAGATAGTAAGGCAGGGACTTTAAAATAATATGTTTAGGAAAATAGGTTACAAGATGGAGAATGTCAACAGAGAATTAGAATCTATAAAAAATAACCAAAATAGAAATTCTAGAACAAAAAATAATAGTAAAGGCTAAAATTGAAAATCAAGGGTTTAATAGCAGGTTAGGCATAGCAGAGGAAGGGATTCGTATATTGGAAAGTCACCTGGTAGAAAAATATACAGACTGAGCACAGAGAGGAACAATGTTTAAAATTACAGAAAGTAGTGTGCAGGACATACAACACATGGTAAGTAGTGTAACATACTTATAATTAGATTCCTGCAAGGAGGAAAAAGAGAGAATGGGACAGAAGTACTGCTTTTTAGCCCACTGGCTGAAAAATTTCCCAAACCGACAAAAGACATTAAACCACACATTCAAAAAGCTTTATAGCTCCCTACAAGCATAAATACAAAAAATGCCATACTAGGCATATCGTAATAAAACTCCTGAAAGCCAAAGTAAAACTCTAAAAGAAGTTAGAAAAAAAAAGACACGTTGCCTTCAAAGGCATAAACCATATTTATTTTTTAAAACAGCCTGAGAGCTGTTTTTCCAACAGCAATTATGTAAGTCAGAAGACAATGGAATGTGCCTTTTAAGGTTCCAAAAGGAAATTATTTCTAACCTAGAATTATATACCCAGTGAGAATATCCTTTAAAACTAAAAGTGATCTAAAGACATTTTCAGACAAGCAAAAACTGAGAAAATTGCTACTCATTAAATGCTCCCTAAAGGAAATTCTAGAGAGAGTGTTTTAGGCAGATATTAAATGACCCCATATAGAAACACAATTAGGTAGCAAAGTATTAAAAATAACAGTGGAAAGGGTAAATATGTCAGAAAACTGAATACATATTTTAAGAATGTAAATTTATAATTTAGATAGAAATTCAAAAGGCCAAGAACAGCCAAGGCAATTCTAAAGAAGAAAAAAGTTGGAAAATATAACTACCGGATATCAAACTTATTATAAAATTGTGCCTATTAAGATAATTCATTATTCACAACAGCCAAAATGTGGAACAACCTAAGTGTCACACACACATACACACACACACACACACACACACACACACACACAATGGGGTACTATTCAGCCGTGAGAAAGATGGAAATCCTGCCATTTGTGACAACATGTATGGATCTTGAGGGCATTATGCTAAGTGAGATAAGCCAGACAAAGACAAATATTATATGATATCTTTAGACATGGAATCTAAAAAAAGCCAAACTCTAGAAACAGAGTATAGAATGGTGGTTACCAGAGGCTGGGGACTGGGGGGAATTGGGAAGATGTGGTTAAAGATGTTAAACTTGCAACTAGAAGATGAATAACTTCTGAGGATCTAATTACAACATTTGATTATAGGCAACAATACTGTATTTTATACTTCAAAACTGCCAAGAGACTATATCTTAAATATTCTCACCACAAAAAAATGGTAATTATGTGACATGTTATAGGTATTAGCTAAGGCTACAGTGGTAATCCTATTGCAATATATAAATGTGTCAAATCAGCACATTGTACACCTTAAACTTACACGATGTTATATGTCAATTATATCTCAATTTAAAAAATACAACTGGTATGGGCACAAGTTTAGATCCAAACCAGACCAATGGAATACAATGGAGCACCCAGAAACAAACTCACACATATTAATCACCTGATTTATGACAAACATGCTACTGCAAAATTCTTGAGATGGTACTTTACAAAAGAGGATTCCAAATGGCCGGTAAACAAACGAAAAGTTCTTCCACATCACTGGTTAACAATGATTTAAGTTAAACTAGAAGTATAAGATACCATCTCAAACATGGTTAAAGTTAAGGGGGGAAAAACTGGCAATACTACACGTTGGTGAGGATCTGGAGAAACTAGAATTTTCATAGTCCAATGGTGAGAGCGTAGTTTGGTAACGACCACTTTGGAAAATATCCCACCAGGTATGGTGAAGAGGGGAGGGTAAAGGGAGGGTAGAGGTGGCTCGTAATGTCTAGGTGACATTGGGAGCCAAGGGGCTGCCACCTCATAGGCGAAATTATTGGGAAAAGGGAAGAACAGCCCTCACAATCTTTCTCCATCAGCTCAAAGCCAGGGTTTGGTGAATCCCAGTAATTAATCTTACAAAGAAGCATCTGATTTTCTGGGAATAACAGTTCTCACTTTGACTCTGATGATGCTGATTCCTTATAGAATTTTCCAAGAGATACTTGTAGTAGATTTTTCTTTCCTTAAGAGCATGAGCATGAAGCTACTTGACACCAAAGCAGTGGCTTATTTAGCCAGTGCTGGCTGCTTCTTTGAGTACTGTGGTCCTTCCTTCTATTTCCAATTGCAGGCTCAGCACCAAAGAAATACATGAAGAAACTGGCAGGCTCTCTCTACTAGGCTGGCTTCTGGAATTGGTCCAGCCCTTCCTACCTGGTGTCAGTCCTGGGCAGGGATAAGTAAGATGGTGGTCTCCCTACCTACCCCTCCCCCATGATGTCTTTGTCCTTGGTTCCTGGTTCTTCCTCTTGGCCTGCTAGGATAGAGGTTCAACTCTAAATTTCCACATGATCAATAGAATCTCTAACAACCTTGCTTAATTCCACATTGCTTTGGCCCCCGGACTGGACATTGCTTCTGATATTGCCCAGCTATTGCTGGTTTTGTCCTCCATAGAAAATGTTTCTGCACCACAAGTCGGCATTTATGAGCAGAAGACCTGATAATCCCACACAACATCCTATCAATACACTGGCATTAGACTCTCCTACCCCCAAACTTGACCATCCCACATCAGGCTGAACCTCATTATAACCCCAGATTTTGTGATTCATACTCTCTGGCTAAGTAGACTCACCCCATTCATAGCCTTCTCCTTACAGCATATTTCTAGCATGCAATATGACTCATGGAAAAAAACTGTGAAAAATCCATCAAGCCAGTTGTTGGAATTCATGTGTGCTTGTCTGGCGGAAATTTAACATTTCAAAGGCTTTAGGGAAAATTGTGTTAGGACAGAGGATACTTAGATAATAGATTTACAACATCTGTGTTCGGGTGCAGCCTTCCTTGGTTATTAGATCTGTAAGTTGCTACTTAAAGATAAATTTTTCAGTTTGATTTAGTTTAAAGGTTGCCTCTGAGAATTACACACATTCCCAGAGGCCACAGGGCAGACGGTACAACTTAAATAAATTGGGCATGTTTGAATCGATAAATAAATGCATATGTCTCCACCTACTCCAGCACCATGTACATGGAAGATACTCTGGGGAAAGTTCTAAGAAGGGCTTGAGAATTAGCACAAAGCAACAGGAAAACTCCTTCCAGGGACAAGGTGAAGTGGGCACCCAGCTACCTGTGAGAGGAGTCAAACACACTCAAAGATACGGGTCAGGGAGTATCTCTGGGAAGACTTTGGGATACAATGAGGAAGATATCTATTTTTTTAAGGACTAATTTTTTAGAGCAGTTTTAGGTTCATGACAAAACTGAGAGGAAGGTAGAGAGGTTTCCCACTTACTCCCTGCCCCTACACCTGCACAGCCTCACCCATGATCAACATCTCTCCCCAGAGTATATTTGCTGCAATTGATGAACCTACAGTGACACATCACAATCACACAAAGTCCATAGTTTACATTAGGGTTCACTCTTGGCATTGCACACTCTGTAGGTTTGGACAAAAGTATAAATGACATGTAACAAACAATATAGTATCATACAGAGTCACGTCACTGCCCTAAAAATCCTCTGTGCTCCACCTATTCATCCCTCCTTCCCTGGATTCATCCCTCCCCCCTGAAAAACACTGGTCTTTTTACTGTCTCCATAGTTTTGCCTTTTTCACAATGGGATATAGTTGGAATCATACAGCATGTAGCCTTTAAAGACTGGCTTCTTTCATTTAATGATATACCTTTAAGGTTCCTCCATATCTTTTCATAGCTTGATAGTTCATCTCTTTTTAGTGCAGAATAATAGTCCATTGTCCTGGATGTACCTCAGTTTACCCATTCACTTACTGAAGGACATCTTAGTTGCTTCCAAGTTTTTACAATTATGAATAAAGCTGCTATAAACATCCCTGTTCAGGCTTTGTGCAGACATATGTTTTCAACTCCTTTGGGTAAATACCAAGGAGTGTGATTGCTGGATCATGTGGTAAGAGTATGTTTAGTTTTTCAAGAAGTGGCCAAACTGTCTTCCAAAGTGGCTGATCCATTTTGCATTCCCACCAGCATGAATGAGAGTTCCTATTGTTCCACATTCTTGGCAATATTTGGAGTTGTTACTGCTTTGGATTTTAGCCATTCTAATAGATGCGTAGGGGTATCTCATTGTTGTTTTCCTTTGCATTCCTCTGATGACATATGACGTGGAGCATATTTTCATGTGCTTACAGATCACCTCAGAGATAGTGCGGGTTCAGTTCCAGACCATCGCAATAAAGTGACTATTGCTATAAAGCAAGTCTCACAAAACTTTTTGTTTCCCAGTGCATACAAAAGTTATGTTTACACAAGGCTGTAGTTGATTAAGTGTGCAATAGCATTATGTCTAAAAGAACAACTAACATACCTGAATTAAATACTTGATTACTAAAAAATGCTAACCTCTATGTGAGCCTTCAGTGAGTCAGAATCTTTTTGCTGGGGGGGTCCTGCCTCGATGTTGGTGGCTGCTGACCAGTCAGGGTGGTGGCTCTGAAGGCTGGGGTGGCTGTGGCAGTTTCTTTCTTTTTTCTTTTTCTTTCTTTCTGGCCGTACCGCACAGCATGCAGAATCTTAGTTCCCCGACCAGGGATCGAACCCTTGCCCCCTGCGGTGGAAGGGTGGAGTCCTAACCACTGGACAACCAGGGAATTCCAGACAATTTCTTAAAATCAGACAAAAGTAAAGTTTGCCGCATTGATTGACCCTTCCTTTCATGAATGATTTCTCTGTAGCATGCAATGCTGTTTGATAGCATGTTACCAACAGTAGAACTTCTTTCAAAATTGGAGTCAATCCTCTTAACCCCTGCCACTGCTTTATCAACTAAGCTTATGTAATATTCTAAATCCTTTGTTGTCATTTCAATAATCTTCACAGCATCTTCACCAGGAATAGATTCTATCTCAAGAAACTACTGCTTTTGCTCACCCAGAAAAAGCAGCTCCTTATTCATGAAAGTTTTATCATGAGATTGCAGCAATTCAGTCACATCTTCAGGTTCCACTTCTAATTCTAGTTCTCTTGCTATTTCCACCACATCTGCAGTTACTTCTGCCACTGAAATCTTGAAGCCCTCAAGTCATCCATGAGGGTTGGAATCAACTTCTTTCAGACTCCTGTTAATGTTGACAGTTTGACCTCTTCCCATAAATCAAAAATGTTCTTAATAGCATCTAGAATAGTGAATCCTTTCCAGAAGATTTTCAATTTACTCTGCCCAGATCCATCAAAGGAATCACTATGTATGTCAGCTACAGCCTTACAAAATGTATTTCATAAATAATAAGACTTGAAAGTTGAAATTACTCCTTGATCTATGGGCTGTAGAATGGATATTGTGTTAGCTGGCATGAAAACATTAATGTCATTGTCCATCTCCATAAGAGTTCTTGGGTGAACAGATGCATTGTCAATGAGCAGTAATGTTTTAAAAGGAATCTTCTTTTTCTGAGCTGTAGGTCTCAACAGTGGGCTTAAAATATTAAGTAAACCATGCTATAAACAGATGTGCTGTCATCCAGGCTTTGTTGTTCCATTTACAGAGCACAGGCAGAGTAGACTTAGCATAATTCTCAAGGGCCTTAGGATTTTCAGAATGGTACATGAGCAATGGCTTCAACTTCCAGTCACCAGCTGCATTAGCCCCTAACAAGAGAGTCATCCTGTCCTTTGAAGCCTTGAAGCCAGCCATTGACTTCTCCTCTCTAGCTATGAAAACCCTAGATGGCTTCTTCTTCCAATAGAAGGCTGCTTTGTCTACATTGAAAATCTGTTGTTTAGTGTAGCCACCTTCATTAATTATATTTGCTAGAACATCTGGATAACTTGCTGCAGCTTCTACATCTGCACTTGCTACTTCACCTTGCACTTTTAGGTTATGGAGATGGCTTCTTTCCTTAAACCTCATGAACCAAACTCTGCTAGCTTTAAACTTTTCAGTTTCTTCACCTCTCTTAGCCCTCTTGGAATTAAAGAGAATTACGGCCTTGCTCTGGATTAAGCTTTGGCTTAAGGGAACGTTGTGGCTGGTTTGATCTTCTATCTGGACCACTAAAACAGTCTCCATATCAGCAGTAAGGCTGTTTTGCTTTCTTGTCATTTGTGTATTCACAGGAGTAGCACTTTAAATTTACACCAAGAACTTTTCCTTTGCACTCATAACTTGGCTAACTATTTGGTATAAGAGGTCCAGCTTTCAGCCTGTATTGGTTTGCGACATGCCTTCCTCACTAAACTTCATCATTTCTAGCTTTAGATTTAAAGTGAGAGACATGTGATTATTCCTTTCACCTGTACACTTTAGAGGCCATTGTAGGGTTATGAATAAGCCTAATTTCAATACTGTTGTGTCTCAGAGGATAGATAGGCCTGAAAAGAGGGAGAGAGATGGGTAAACGGCCAGTGAGTGGGTGGAGCAGTCAGAACACACACAACATTTATCCATTAAATTAGCCATCTTATTTGCATGCAGTTCATGGCACCCAAAACAATTACAATAGTAGCATCAAAGATGACTGATCACAGATCACCATACAAATATAATAATAATGAAAAAATTTGAAATATTGTGTGAATTACCAAAATGTGACACAGAGACACAAAGTGAGCAAATGCTATTGGGAAAATGATAGGCTTGCTCGACACAAAGTTGCCACAGACCTTCAATTTCTAAGAAATACAATATCTGTAAAGCACAATAAAGTGAAGTACAATAAAATGAGGTGTGTCTGTATTTGCCATCTGTATATCTTCTTTGGTGAGGTGTCTAATAAGGTTTTGGGCCCATTTTTTAATCAGGTTGTTTCCTTATTGTTGCATTTTAAGGGTTCTTTGTATATTTTGGGTACCAGTCCTTTATCAGATGTGGCTTTTGCAAATATTTTCTCCCAGTCCGTGGCTTCTTTTCTCATTTTCCTGAGTATGTTATTTTTTTATGGGTTTCTGTGTATAAGTCACAGTGGGGTTTGCACATGACTGACTCCATGAAGAATTACAAACTGCAAAATCATCTATTGTTGAGCATTTTTTTGGCCAGAGACTGTAGGGCATAGTGATTAAGATAGTTGTGTACGTGCAGCTGGGGAATGGAAATGGGGGCGACCAAGTGCTCTGTGTCAGGCTGCTTGAGCTCAAATCCTGGTTATGCCGCTGTATAATTTGGGACAAACTACTTAACGTTCTCTGACCCAGGCTCTTAGCCTGTAAAATGGAGACGGTTATATGGTAAGCATGGTATGAAGACATGTATGGATATATGTAAAGCTTTTAACAGTGCCAACATTTAGTAAACACTCAATAAATGTTAGCCATTATTATAATGCACACATCTCCATTATGGGTTTTTTGTTGGGTTTTTTTTGCGGTACGCGGGCCTCTCACTGCTGTGGCCCCTCCTGTTGCGGAGCGCAGGCTCCGGACATGCAGGCTCAGTGGCCATGGCTCATGGGACCAGCCGCTCCGCGGCACGTGGGATCCTCCCGGACCGGGGCACAAACCTGCACCCCCTGCATCGGCAGGCGGACCCCCAACCACTGCGCCACCAGGGAAGCCCCATTATGGGTATTTTTGAAGATGCAGGAGAAAAAGATATTCCTACCCATGGAAATCACTTCATTTCATTGCAAAAGAAAACTAAAACGCAAGATACAGAAGTGAAAAGTAAAAGTGAGTACAGGCCATTTATGAAAACATTCTCTGTCACCTAAGACTAAGCAAAAAGTCTGGAATACAGTGGATTCTGAATACATGTGTAATTAATTCATCAATTATTTAACAGAAGGGCCAACCTGTGTGGTATGTAATTAAAAAGAAGGCGACATTGAGAATAAAACAATTTAAGATGATTTATGACAGAAGGTGGGATGGAACCAAATCCTGAAGGATTTAGACAGCGCCGGATTAGTAAGGGGAGAGGAGAAGACCCTGGAGTGGGTATAACAGGTTGATAAATGGTTGGAAGAAAGGAATGCATTCATAAGACATGGAGGAGACAGACTGGCTGCAGGGGAAATTAGTTCAGTAGAGAAGAGCCATATTACTTGACAATAAATGATGTCAGCTGCCAATTTCCAAACCAGTTTGTGTTTATAGGAACAATTGACTTTAAGAATCAATTACTAGATTTCAACACCCCCCCCCAAATCTGCTTCCTAAATAGCTAATTTCAAAATAACCAGGTAACTAATGAATTAAACTATTGTGTCCCCCTGGGCATTCAAGACCAAATCCTCTCACATAATTTATATAACTTATTTCTCCTTCCTTGGACAACTATTAGATCTATTATTCTACTCTTGGGGTAACACAAGAGTGAAAGAGTGATTTGGAATTCTCTTTATGTACCGAGAATCATAGGCCACTCAAGCAGCTTTGAGCAAAGTGTTTAAATATTTACCCCTCACTAAATGTTTATTGGTAAAAATTAAATTTGTTACACAACTAATCTGCACACATATGTCCACATAAAAACCTGCATGCAAATGTTCATAGCAGCTTTATTCCTAATCACTGAAAACTGGAGGCAATTAAGATGTCCTTCAATAGGTGAGTGGATAAACGAACAGTGGTCCATCAGTACAATAAAATATTATTCAGCAATAAAAAGGAATGAGCTAGCAAGCCACAAAAAGACATGAACGCATCTTAAATGCACATTGTTAGGTAAAAGAAGCCAGTTGGAAAAGGCTACATACTGTATGAGTCCACTTATATGACATTCTAGAAATGGAAGAACTATGGCTTGTAAACAGATCAGTGGTTGCTAGGGGCATAGGGGAAGGAAGGTAGGAGGGCTGAACAGATGAAACACATGGAATTTTTTATCTGTACGAAACTATAATGGTTCATGCATGACACTCACTATATATTTGTTAAAACTCATAGAACTTTACAACACAGAGTGAACCATAATGTATGCAAGTAAAAAGAATCATTTAGGAGGTCAGGGGATCATAGGATAGAATGTAGAATGTGATGAAAAAAGTGAACTGAATTACAAATGTGTGAAACACCCTTGATAAAGTTGGGGGGGGGTTACATCTAAGTAATTTGGAAAAGAGTGGACACAATGCCCAGTCTACAGCAATCCTGCAGGTAGCCCTGGCCTTCCTGTGTTGCTCGGCCTATGGATCAGATCCACCCCCAACACCTTGAGAAAGCCTTTCCCACTCCCTTGAGAGGTGCCTTTGTCTTATCAGCTACCCAATTACCCTAAGTGACCCTGGCCACCTGTGCCCAGACATTACATACATCTTAAGCATCTTACGAGTGCCAGCTGGGAAAGTTGCCCAGCCTACAGCTACCCTAAGCTATGCAGGAGTCTTGGGATTTCTCCCTTCAGGTCCTACAAAAATTCAATGGGGGGCTTCCCTGGTGGCGCAGTGGTTGAGAGTCCGCCTGCTGACGCAGGGGACATGGGTTCGTGCCCCGGGTCAGGAGGATCCCACATGCCGCGAAGCGGCTGGGCCCATGAGCCATGGCCGCTGGGCCTGCGCGTCCGGAGCCTGCGCTCCGCGGCGGGAGAGGCCACAACAGTGAGAGGCCTGCGTACAGCAAAAAAAAAAAAAAAAAAAAAAAAAAAATTCAATGGGGCAAACCATAGTAGAATTCAGCAGACACAGCAAAAGGCAGTGGTGGCTAAAATGCAAAATGTCAATAGCCCACGGTGCCCTTACAGCTGGTGCCAGTCATTCTACGAATTCAGCTTGTAAGCCAAGAGCAGTTTAGAGGCATGTCATCACTATCGGTCACTGAGCCACCTGGCTCGCTGCACCAACTGTTTTGAAATGTACCTGGGATTTGTTTTAATCAGGTATGGTAAGGTGACAGACATGGAGACAGCTGCTTTGGAAGACGAGTTTATGCCTTACAATTCCCAAGAGGAGGGGGCACGCCCGTCATACAGGACCACGCGAGGAAGCACCAGGGTCATTCAGGAAGCAGAAGGAATGAGAGGAAAGTGCAGACCAGAGTCCTTACTACTACATAAAGAAGTGGTGGGGGGTTGTCTGGTGGGGATGTCCCCTACTGAGCAGGAAGCAAACACAGATGTTGGAGTTTGTGTTGGAAGGTTAGTAATATGATTTCTGTGTGCTGTAAAACCACAGGGGTGGTAGGGACGTCAACAGTTTGGGCCCGTGATTTCAAGATGTCAAATCATCAATTACAGACTATCAAGGTTGATTATTACAATGGGATCCTGGAACAGAAAAAGGGCATTAGGTAAAAACAAAGGAAATCGGAGTAAAGTGTGGAATGTCATTAATCATAATGTAGCAATATTGGTTCATTAATTGTGACAAATATACCTTACTAATGTAAGATATTAATTATAGGGGAAACTGGGTGTGAAATATATGAGAACTCTCTGTACTACTATCTTTATGACTTTTCTGTAAATCTAGAGCTTTTCAAAAATACAAGTTTATTTTATAAAACTTTGAGAACAACTTACACATTTCTGTTCCTTCCTCTAAGCCTTCTTCATATTAGGTACGTGTGTTTCCACCAGATACAAGAAGGGAGTTGGTACCTCTTCTCTCCTAATATTCATTGGGTCATTTATCAAACCCTTACTGAGCATCTGACTGTTTCTGGCTGGTGCTAGGGGCAGAGAGAAGGAAAGAAAAATGCTAGCCCTGCTCTTAAGAAAATCCCAGTTTAATGGAGGTTACAGACACAAAACCCCAGCATTGCCTTACAAGGTGACAAGTGCTGTGCCGGGATTTTGTACATGATTCCTTGAGATACTCAAAGAAGTGTTTGGAGGATTTCAGGGAAGACTTCGCAGCAGAGCCAACATTTAAAGGGCATCTTGAAGGGTCAGGAGCAATTTGAACAACAGAACAGAGGGGAGAGGGCTTGAAAGCCGAGCTTGAGGTAAAGACACAGAGGTGGGAAGTCGTCATGTTTGGGAGGTGAAGATGGGCAGGACGTGGAAGCCATGGTTGGGAGTGGTAGGAGATGGGGTTGGAAAGGAATATTGGGCTTCAACCTTTAGGAGGCACTTAATAAATGTTGCTGACTAACTGAATAAATGAATGAGTGAATGACCAGAAGCTGAAAGGCCTTTCATGATTTCTAGAGTCTAGATTTCATTCAATAGGCAACAGGGAGTTACCTTGGGTTTTCAATTGAGGAAATAACATGACATGTGGGTGATTAGACTCTTGCCACTCCAAGTGTGGTTCATGGACCCTGAGATTCATGCAGGATCAGAATCACCTGAGTGCTCGTAAGAACTACAGAATCTGAGGTCAGACCCCAGGCATACCGAATCATAACCTGCATTTCATCAAGACCCCTGGGTGATTTACCTGAATGCTTAAGTTCCAGAAGAGCCACTTTAGAAAGCTCACTTTGTTGGCAGAAAAAAAAAAAGTAGTCTTTTTTTAAACTTCCCATCAGAAAAGAAAGAGAGGGAAGGAGAGAGGAAAAAAGAGGGGAAAAGAGGAAGGAGAGAAGAGGAGAGAAAAAGGAAACAATAAGTCGCATAAATGAAACGGACAAAAAACCTTCTCCCTAACTGCTTTCTTCCACCTAAGTCCTGTCCTTTGAAAGAAGCAGCATCTCTAATTGGAAGACTTCCATATCCCAGCCAGCCTCCAGAGGAGGGATCCCTTAAAAGGGCTACTTCAGAATTGGGGAGGGAGGAAGGGCTGTGATGGACCGCTGGTGGCAGAGTGACAGGCAAACATGTAACTCTTATTCCCTCTGCAAGCAGATGAAACACGCACTTAATTTCCAGGAAAGTGGCTGCTGGGATGGCAGCCTAGGGAAATCAAAGGCTCAGCAGGCCCCCATAATTCACACTCATTTTGTGTAGCCAGAGTGGATGAGGGGATGGCAGGGTAAAAATGTCCCCGGCTCTTGCTAGCACACTGCTGTGTTGAGGCCCATCCCTCTCCTCTGTCTCCCTCGGCATGCTTGCCCAGGGCAGCCAAAATCCGGATTCATGCAGAGAAAGAAAATGGAAATGTCCCACTCTGCGCAGGCACAGGCTGCTGAGGCTGCCCTCTCAGACGAACGACCCACTTCCACCACCTCGTGTATACTGTCTGTGCTGCTGCGGCATCCTCCTCCAAGGGACCCTCATTGAGATTTATTCTATTTACCTGAAAATCCTGAATTTACTTCTGATGAGCTACACATGGTAATGATATCCCTGTGTCTCAGACTTTCATTTGAGATGAAAGACCAAACAGACCCTGGCTTGTCTAATGAGTGCCCCAAGTTCAGTGATTATTCTCAGAATACAGGCAGGGCTTTATTTGGAGTCTCATTCTTTCCCTCCTTTCATTGTTGGGTTGCTATGAATGGAACTCATTCTCCATTGAAGCCTGGCAGCTGCTCAACTGCTCTGACCAGACAGGTTCACCTATTTTTTTCTTGCAGTCCATCATGAACACACTGCAAGATGCTCCACTTGTTCCCAGTTTACAGACAGGGGCATTGAGGCTAGCAGCTTGCTGGTCGCATAGTTGGGGTTGCATCAAGACTCTGCTCTTTCCTCTGCATTGTTAGTGACATTAATTCAAGGTCAGAATCCTCTAGGAGCCACCATCCAGGTACCTTGAAACAGCACTGTCTTCAATAACCATCTCTACCCTGAAGACTGCCAAGTTTTTAATGATAACATTGATCTTTCATATTTGTTAGTGTTTTCTGCTTTTTGAACTCCTTATCACATCTTATCTCGTTTATGCTTAAAAATATATCATAAGACCTGCAGAGCTAGGTTAATATCCACAGTTGTTTGGAGAAAGGGATTGAACACCCCAGAGAATAAGCAGTAGCATGGTGTGGGGAAGGGATTTGGAAGAGACAAGAGGTGCGGGGGCGGGGGGGGCCTCACCTTTCCACCTGTGTGCATCGATGCATGATTTCACCCAGCAGAAATTGACATGTGTAGCCTGGAATTGATGAGATGGAACTGGAAACAAATGATTGTTGCCTTTGAAAAGTTGAAAGTTGCCATGAGGAAGAAGCAGCAGCCTTGTCTTGTGTGTGTGTGTGTGTGCGTGCGTGTGTGCGCGCACATACGTTTGGGTGCATTTCCAGAAGGCATATGAGAAGTGAGAGAAGCCAGCCTCTGTGGCTAGGTCTCCAATGAATCCTAGTCACCCCCCAGCTTAGTTTGATTCAATTAAATAGAGAGATAGTAGCCCTGAGCAGGACATATCACAAGAACTGGTAGTACCTGACAAAGCAACCACCTACCAATGGCACAGTTTGCCTGAAGATTTTATAGGCTTGGTGGGTAGAGACTGTTAAGAGTCCTTGGGACCACAACCACTCGAGACTGAGATTACTCAAACACAACTGGAAAGCAGAGCGCCTTCCCAAGCCTCCCCCCCAAGACCACATCATAAAGATGCTAGGCGTGGGATGCAGACCCGAGATGACGGCTTTTTGGTAGCAAACAGAAGCGTTTTTCAGGCTGGTGTAGCTCTTACCATCTTTGAGCCTCATCTTAGGAGAATTGATCCAAAATCCTAAAGAGAGTGACTGTAAGATTCTAGGAAACTCACGGTGCCGTAAGAAACTGAGCCACCGAATGAAGAGAATGAAAAGGAGATGTGCATCTCAGCCTCACAGCTGTGGAGAGGACCATTCCCAGCCCCAGTGTGGATAACTGGCATGGAGGAGCTGCAAGAAGCCTGCAGAAGTGACATCAACTCGGTGACCTAATCGTTGGGAAGGATGGGGACAGGAGAAGGGGCACCATGGCTGTGTCCATCTGTGACGCTGGAGCAGTTGAAGAGGCAGGAGTGGCTGAGGCTAGGAGGTGGGGCAGAGCTCAGGGGAGCAGTTATAGCTGAAGAACTTCAGTGACCTCCAAGATGGAGTGTGAGATGCTCTGCGATGTTACCAGCTTCCCACGGGGGATCAGCAGCTGCCCCTCTCTAGCTGATTAGATCTCACTCAACCTTGAAGACCCAATTCCAAGGACACTTCCTGAAGTGTTCTTTTCTAGAAGTGGGTCATCCTCCTCCAAACTCCCAGAGCTCCCAGATCTCTTAACCTTATTTCACATATTATTTTCCATCTTGTCCTTTGGCTGGCTGTGGTCCATTGGCCCCAATTAACTTTTCTAGACCACGACCACCTGTCTCCTGTTCCTCCCCCCTCTTTCCATTCAGCATCCCCTTCTAGATCCTACGCTCCTTGAGGGAAGAGACCTCATCTCTGAATCCTACCCCCATCTCAGCCAGAATGCTTCACCCAGTATGGACACAGTAATTTTGTTTTTGAATGAACGACCAATATAGGAGGCAAGATGAAGGCAGGATCAGAGAGGGAGATGGGGTGCTTTTTAGTCCCCTGGGAAAGAAATTGCTGTGGCTTTAGCCCCACTGCAGCCTCGTTTTTCCAGGAGGGGTCAGCTCTTGCTCACAGTAGGTGAGCCAAGAGCTGGAGGGAGGGAGACAGCCAATGCAAGCGCATCCATTCCCCTGGAGGAAACGCCCTTGAAGGACACCCCCGGCTATGTGCTGCTCCAGCTACATTCCCAGAAATCAGAGGCAGAGCTCTAAGGCAGGGAAAGAGATTCATCTCAGAGGCTGGAGGGTGGAGGGAAGAGGAAGGAGAGGCCAGGGGCGGAGACAGCACCTCGCTGACTAATTAAACTCTTTGGTAGCTGGCCCCCACCAGCCCCAGCAGATTATCACTGCTGAATCAGCTCCCTGCCAAGGCCAGACTCCCGCTCTCTTTTTTCCTGCTTGATTTGCCTAATGGAAGCTGACAGAGAAGTTCAACTCTGATTGTCAGATTTCAGTAGGAACCTCAAGGCGGGAGAGGAAGGCAGACATTTGAGGAATAAAAATAGCACATAAAATGAGATCCTTTATTTAGCTGAACCACTTCTTTAATGACTTACCTCTCTCTCTCTCTCTCTCTCTCTCTCTCTCTCTCTCTCTTTCTCTCTCTCTCCCCCCAACACACACACACACACACACACACACACACAGAGTTGTGCCTACAAGTGTCTAAATTTTTGCTTGGGCTGGAGCCCTTGCCTGGGTCCTATAGGAAAGGCAGGCCATCTGTCCTGGACGGTAGGAGTTGGCAAAAAGGGATGTCATTTAATGGTGAAGCTGGGAACTATTCCCCTGCATTCCTCCAAGTGGCATCCCCCCTACCCAAACTCTTTCAATAGATCCATTTTCCAAAATGTGACTCAGGAAATTGGTGTGACCAGCAAGACCACATGCGTGGGCAGGCACTCATACATAGGGTGACTCCTTTGCCTTTTTGTGCCTCCTGTTCTGTAAAATGAGGTCTGGAGGGTTTGACTAACTTCTCAAAATCTGGGCTCCTCCTTAGAAAAATCAGTCTTACCTCTTATGGGAGGAAAGAAGCGGGCACAGGCAAAGCCTCTAGATATCCCCAGTCACATAGCACGTGGACAATAAAAGTCAGCTCCTTCCTACTTTGAAGTGGCATTTTCTATAATGTTATAGGGAATCCCCCAGCAATCTTCAGGGTCAGGGTTGGAAATCTAATTCTCTAGAAGGAGGTTGAATTGTTAGTTGCCTTTATTAGGCAGCTGCCACTCTGAGCGTTTTTTGAGTTCCAGGCATGATGCTAAACACGTCACAGCCCTTCACTCATGCAAGCCTCACCACAGCCCTGTTATCCCCATTTTATCCCCCAACCAAGGCACACAAGAGTTAAGCCACTTGCCCAAAGTCATCACAGCATGAGCCAACGTTGAACCTGAAATTTGGTGTTTTGTTTTTGTTTTTGGCCACGCCGCGCGGCATGTGGGATCTTAGTTCCCCGACCAGGGATTCTACCTGTGCCCCTGGCATTGGAAGCGTGGAGTCTTAACAACTGGACCTCCAAGGAAGTCCCAGAAATTTCTTTTTAAGTTGTTTAAAAGCTTCAAATAAATAGAAAGAGCTCCGTCCTTGTTGGACACTAGGACCTATTTGTGCAAAGGTCCTTCCTCTTGTTACGCACGGAAGCTCGTACAAATGACAAGAACACAGACCTGTGTGTGCTGAGGACAGGAGGGACTAGGCCGTCCTAGCTAGGTGATATTGGTCCTGGACTAGGTGTCACCTTCAGACGTAAGCCCCTCCTTATATTTTACCCTCTGCACATCTCACTCACCTCACACTACCCCCAGCCACGTGAGGGAGAGAGACCCTGAAAGGTCAAAGAGATGTAACCCTGCTGTCCTGAAGGAACAACTAACCAAGACCTCCCCAAGCTAATAGCTCTAGAAGAGGTCTCTAGAGAGCAAGTTGAGATCCAGTGTCCAGAGCCAACCCAGGCCCAGGTATCACTCATCATTCTAGGAAACTTAAAAGATGAGGTGTAGAGTCTTTTTCGGAGTGATTTTTGGATCTAGACCATGCTTTTTCTTCTATTTTTCTATTTCCCACCCTAAAACATTCATTGAGCGTTAGTGGCCATTTTTTTTTTTTTTTTTGCGGTACGCGGGCCTCTCACTGTTGTGGCCTCTCCCGTTGCGGAGCACAGGCTCCGGACGCACAGGCTCAGCAGCCATGGCTCACGGGCCCAGCCGCTCCGCGGCACGTGGGATCTTCCCGGACCAGGGCACGAACCCGTGTCCCCTGCATCGGCAGGTGGACTCTCAACCACTGCGCCACCAGGGAAGCCCCTAGTGGCCTTTCTTAATGGTGATCACTTTCCCGCATCCCTCACCATTTTATCCTCACTTCCTGCTTCACAGATGAGGGACGATAGAACAGAGAACTTATGAAAGTTGCCCAAGATGAAACAGCTAATGAAGACAGTGAAGGTCTAGAGTCCGAAGCCTGAACTCTGTTCACTGTAAGATGCTCCGTCCTTGGAGTCCTAGGCACAGTAGAGGCAGGCAGGCACCAAAGAAGAAAACAGTCAGTGACTCAAGGACCCTGGGACTTACGACTCTGCACTGACCCCTTTTATTTTCATCACATGCCCGTGTAAGGGAGCCACACAAACTGGCACCCAAGATGACTGTATTTTCCACCATGTCTACCTTCTGGTTCTCTTGGTGTCTCCACCACAGGTGAATCTCCACTTTGATTCTCAGAATTCTGCACCCAAAGCAGCCCTGGCAACTCGCCCACCCTTCCCCACCCCACCCAACAAAAAAGGACAACCTTCATACACATTTATATTTCTTGTTGAACAACTATTTAAAAACCCATGCTCTACTCGTTGCCATGCAAAGCAACAAACTTGCCCACGTTTTCAAGTGTCTCCAAGTGACTTTTAATTAATACAAATGTTTAACGGTACTTTCAGGAGACAGGCATGATGTTTATTAATCACCAGTTTCCCGTTGTCAGTGGAATGTTAACTCTGATGATAGAACAAAATAACAACAATCGGGGACATATATACACCAGTATGTATAAAATAGGTAACTAATAAGAACCTGCTGTATAGCACAGGGAACTCCATTCGCTGTACAGTAGAAACTAACACAACGTTGTAAAACAATTATACCCCAATAAAATTTAAAAAATAATAATAGCAATCGTGGCAAGAGGAATTCCCCCAACGTTTGCTCACTTCACGTTCTGTGTGCTCCATGAACAAGTGACTAGAAAAGTGGCCAGAGGAAGGCTGGGAACAAGACGGAAATGGTAAAAGGAGTTTGGAATCAACAAAATAAGCAGGACCTGACCAGCTCCTCACCTGACAAGCTCATTAATCTCTACTCAACACCTGTCACTAGCTTCTGTTTTCTCCCCATCAGGGAGACAAACTGACTGCCACCAACTCTGCCTGTGAGACACCAGAGAAATCCAAATAAAATATAAAGAATACCCATGAAACCAAGGCAAGGGGCATGCAAGTGGAACGCTATCATTAGAGGCTGAGAGGTCTCAATACATTATGAGAAGATGAAAGTCAGATAAAAGGTCCATTGATGGATAAAACCGAGAAAGCCTCAGCTCACAATATGTTAAGGAAGGGATACAGCGGTGGAGAAGCTGGCTTTCTGAGAATAACCCAGGACAGACTCTATACTAGGGGTCTGGAAGAATAAAAGTAGGCAGTGAGAGGAGGAACAGAGCAAAGAGCTTAGTTGAGCATTTACTTGTCCTTGGAACAGATATGCCATTTAACTCTTCCCTCCATGCTCTTCTTTGTAGGGTAGAAAAAAATAGAAGTCCCAAGGTGGAAGCCAGGAGGCAGCTGGAATGATATTGGAAAGGGAGTTGGAAGGGATCCAGGGAAGCAAGTTTCCAGGAGAGGAACTGGATGCTCTAATAGATGGAATTGTTGATGGACTGGGCAAGCCTGAGGGTATGGTAAAGACATATTATTGTTTTATCACCAGGAAAAAGAAAGGAAGGAAAAAAGGAAGGAAGGAAGGAAAGAAACAAGGAAGGAGGGGACTCCAAGTGGGGGGAAGAAACTCAGGATCCAAATATGAGGCAAAATAAAATGCGAGTGTTTCTGAGCCATTAATAGTCATCAAGAAAGAGAGAGAGAGAGAGAGAAATTGATTTAATCTACATTCAAGGAATCTTTTCTCTTTAGTGACATTATTCCCAAGAAGGAAACAAAACCTTAGTATATTATAGGGCTCTGCAGGCTGAAAATGGTATATAGTCGTGATAGGATAGGACATATGTGTATATATATATAATATATAATAATATAATAATATATATAATATATTATGTGTGTGTACACACATAATATATTAATTTACAAAACTCCAAGTTTTAGAATTAACCTATAGAAAAAAGTAAAGAAGCCCTGACTTTGGTTAGCAAACACCATGATTGAGTTCTTGATCTTCACCATATAAAAGTGATGTTTTAGATTATAGAAACTGGAGTATGGAGGGAGAGATGGAGAGGAAATACAGAAAAGGATGTGATTGCTAAAGGGCCCAACTTTGATGGTATAAATTCAGTCATCTGCTACTGTTGATGCAAGAAGAAATAGAGGTTTAAATATATCATTTAAAATTATAAGCAGAGCCAAGATAAAAACACAAACTATAATTATCAAAAATTAGGACTTATGGAGTTCCTGCTGTATTCTATGTGGAGTAATGTATTCTATGTACAGTGACCCTAGAAGGAAGAGGGAAGATAAAGTGACCAAGATTTTCCTCTTTTATATTAGCAAGTCAGCATATATGCTTCACAACTGATAAGTTATGACCTATTTTTTTTACATCTTTATTGGAGTATAATTGCTTTACAATGGTGTGTTAGTTTCTGCTTTATAACAAAGTGAATCAGCTATACATATACATATGTTCCCATATCTCTTTCCTCTTGTGTCTCCCTCCCACCCTCCCTATCCCACCCCTCCAGGCGGTCACAAAGCACCGAGCTGATCTCCCTGTGCTATGCGGCTGCTTCCCACTAGCTATCTACCTTACGTTTGGTAGTGTATATATGTCCATGCCACTCTCTCACTTTGTCACAGTTTACCCTTCCCCCTCCTCATATCTTCAAGTCCATTCTCTAGTAGGTCTGTGTCTTTATTCCCGTCTTACCCCTAGGTTCTTCATGATATTTTTTTTCTTAGATTCCATATATATGTATTACTATAAACATATTATCTGGAAGAGAAACAATAAAAGGAGGACTGAAAAAGTTGTAGCCTCTCTGGTTAGGAACTGGGGATCAGAAGGTAAGGCCTGTTCCTTTTTTGTTAAATAACTTTTGAACTATTTGAATTTTTAAAAACATACACATCTAGTATTTTGATCAAAATTTAAATGAAAAAATATCTTTCTAGCATATGAAAAAATATTAATTCAAGAGTTACATTCTCTCCTGGGAAATTGCAACTCACCTCAAGATAACAGATTTATTTGCTTCGAACCAAACCTGAGAACTTGCACATGACTTGAACTTTTGTAAATTAATAAAAAAGCAGCAGCTACTCTTGTGCTTTACATTTAACTTCTGTCTCACGGCATGTTCAAATCACACGCCTTTATGCAACTGCCCCATCAAAGGTCCAAGACACCATGCAGTCAGCTTATCAAATAATCCTCAGTTTGAGCTCCCTCATAAATCACATCCAGAGCCCCATCACTTAAAAGAAATTCATTTTCCTGCTCCTGTTCTTTTTCCATGTAAGTGACTGACCTTCAGATTGCTTATGAGTTCATCTCATACAGGGACTTCCCAATCTGAGTTTTAATTCCCCTCCTTCCTGCTCCTGGCAATTATCCCCTGATTCCCAATCTCGACTGCTGCAGTCACTAGCAGGTCTATCTCAGATTCTCTGTCCTTCTTTTACTTCTTCCAAGGCCAGTCAGGTAACGCTCTTTAAAACCATACTGATAGGAAAGGAAGTGACCAGACAGGAACTCAAGTAAAAGTTTATCCCTTGCTAATAGTTGATTGTATAGGAAAAGAAGATACGTGGTCCAGAGAACCAACATCTATTGAACACCCCAGACTCTAGGCTGGGTGCTTCATGAGAATGATCCACTAAATTCCCACAAGCAACTCATGACACAGGTATTGCTTCCTCTCTATTACAGACAAGAATCTGAACTTCATAAAAGCTGGGCACCTGCCCTGGTCACATGGTTATTATGGGACAATGCCAAATGTGAACTTAGGTCTGTTGGACTTCCTTTTTAAAATGTAAATCACAGTGTAATTACATTGTGGCTAGGGTTGCACATAAGACAAGTCACACTGAATAATGGAATGGGATTGAATATAGCTGTCTTCTAACCAGCTAGCTTGTAGGCAATTAAGAACGTGGAGCTGGTGCCATATGTTGGCATCAGGAAACAATCAACAGGATTGAGTGTCCAGGGATATGGGCTTTGCTCTCGTTCCTATGATCAATTAGCTCTCTAGACTTGAGTTTTCTCATTTATAAAATGAATTGTTTTTCCTGGATGATTATTAAGCTCTCTTCCAACCCTGAAGAATCTTATACACACAAAAGAAATAAAGCTCATTAAAGTTATTGTCTAATTCAGATATCTTGCAAATCACTGAGGTGAATGAAGTGGAAAAGTGAATTTTTTTTTTTTCGGTATGCAGGCCTCTCACTGTTGTGGCCTCTCCCATTGCGGAGCACAGGCTCTGCACGCGCAGGCTCAGCAGCCATGGCTCACGGGCCCAGCCGCTCTGCGGCATGTGGGATCCTCCCGGACCGGGGCATGAACCCGTGTCCCCTGCATCGGCAGGTGGACTCTCAACCACTGCACCATCAGGGAAGCCCTAAAGTTATTGTCTAATTCAGATATCTTGCAAATCACTGAGGTGAATGAAGTGGAAAAGTGAATTTAAGGTTAAATGATAAGAGAGTAATTGAACTAAAAATAAAATCCTCATATTCTAACTCTTTTAATTTGTTACTGTCCAGCATGAAATGGATTTAAAGTACTGTAGTGCATTAGTTTGCTTGGGCTGCCATAACAAAATACCACAGACTGAGTGGCTTACACAACAGAAATTTATTTTTCACAGTCCTGGAGGCTGAAATGTCCAAGATCAAGGCACCAGAGTGCCAGCAAGGTAAGTTTCATCCTGAGGTCTCTTCTCTTGGCTTGTAGGCAGCCACCCATCTCACTGTGTGGTCACATGACCTCTTCTTTGTGTGCAGGAAGGGAAAGAAATAGAAAAAGAGAGGGAGGAGATGGGGTGTTGGGGTGGGAGTTCTCTAGTGTCTCTTCTTAAAGTGACACTAATCCTATAGGATCAGGGTTCCACCCTTATGATCTCATCTAACCTTAATTAATTCCTTAGAGGTCCAATCTCCAAGGACAGAGTGTTAGGACTTCAATATATGAATTATGAGGGGACACATTCAGTCCATAACAAGTAGCTTTAAAAGATAGTGGCGTGGGCTTCCCTGGTGGTGCAGTGGTTGAGAGTCCGCCTGCCGATGCAGGGGACACGGGTTCGTGCCCCGGTCTGGGAAGATCCCATGTGCCGCGGAGCGGCTAGGCCCGTGAGCCATGGCCGATGAGCCTGCGCGTCCGGAGCCTGTGCTCCGCAATGGGAGAGGCCACAACAGTGAGAGGCCCACATACCGCAAAAAAAAAAAAAAAAAAAAAAAGATAGTGGCGTGACAGCATCAGATTTGAATTGCCAAATTTTGTCCCCTAAGAAGAGTGAAGAAAATACCTTAGTAAAGATGTTGTCATAAATAATGCAGAGCAGTGCTTTTTCAAACTTTCCCATCACAGGGATCTCCTGGAGAGACTGTTTAAACATGTAGTTTAGCTGTGAAATTGGCTCTCAAATCACTTGTGACCAGAGCAAAAAGAAAACATGCTCCTTATATACCTTTCACTCTCCACAAGGAAGTTTGATATAAATCCTTCAGGAGAACTAAATGTTTGCCATCAATTAGTTCTAAAGTAAATTTATCATCTCTATGACACTGAGAAATAAGTGGAAGGTGTTCTGAAGAAAATCTTGGATTTTATAATAATAAAGCTATTTCTTCCATCCTGTCAGTAAAAGTTGAAGCTGTATTGTCAAACCAACTCAATAAAATCATTATTCTGGGATTATGGATTACCGAATATTTCAAAATAAATGTAATTCTTTTTCAAATGCATAGAGTCATTGGAATTGGGTCAACAAAACATTACTAGCAAAGATCCTTAAGGGATCTGCTTTAATGAAGAGATGAGACATCTGTGATAAGCATGACTCTTTTTTTAAAGAAGCAGTACTTCTGCAAAGCTTGAAGAGTTGTTTGTCTCCTAAATAGTTTAATCATTCTCCAGGGACTTGTGTTTATACAATTAATTTACTTAGAAACACTTTTTTGTTTTTGTAGGCCAATAAGTTTTATCTAGAAATAGGGATGTTAATGAGGGGAGACAGGTTGTATCAGATTTGGAAATTCTGTGTTCCATATCTTTTACATCTACTTTATGTAATTGGCCTCTGATGCCTGAATTTACAGGGTAGCTGAAGGTGTTGTTGATAAAATATCTCTGAGAAGTTCTCTCTAAGAATAAATGAGATAACAGATTGCATTGGATGGGGCATAGTTCTCTGGTCCCAATGCTTCTCCATAATATTGGCTGAAAATGTTCCCAAGCAGGTGGTTGCACTAGCCTAGATGTTTTATAGCTCATCTCTTTTCCAAGCCAGTGGAGGTGTGCAGACAGGAGAGAAAAATAAAAAGAAAACAATAATAAAATTCCATTGTGTTTGATTTATGGATTTGTTCTACTCTGAGAGTCTCAGAGGAGTTCTTGTTCATAAGAGCCATAACTGATTAGAACATAATGAACTATGGAAAAGAATCCAAAGATACTGAGATTAGATCTCCAGTGAACGGAAACTGGTAGCATGTGTATGAAATGTCCTTGTGCTGCCAGCTGCATAAAATGTGGATGCATTCCTGTTGTCATGTTTCCTACTTCCTAAGAGCTGGGTTGGAGAGCTGAAAGCACCAGCAGAAGGAGTAGGCAGGCCTTTGTGCTTAATGATTGTGTTACTGGGTAATGTTGCCTGTTTTAAGCCAAGGTGTATGCTATTATCAACTTCCCAGAAGAAATATTTGTATTTCCTAACTTCTGCGAAATGACAAAATCTAATCACTGAAATCAAAAAGTTTCATAGATTACATTTGCCTTCCCTAGAGGTGGACTGGCCACAGAGGTTCGTGATGAGTTACAAAAACATACCCGGGGCTTCCCTGGTGGCACAGTGGTTGAGAGTCCGCCTACCGATGCAGGGGACACGGGTTCGTGTCCCGGTCCGGCAAGATCCCACATGCCACGGAGTGGCTGGGCCCGTGAGCCATGGCTGCTGAGCCTGCATGTCCGGAGCCTGTGCTCCGCAACAGGAGAGGCACAACAGTGAGAGGCCCGCGTACCGCAAAAAAAACAAAAAAACAAAAAAACCCAGAACTGCACTGTCTATTTTTACATCACACCTGTCTCATTAGGTCACACCAATAGAAATCCAGTTCTGAATCAGTTATCAATCACCCCTAATTTCACCAGTCACTCCATAGACATTTCTATACTTTGGATCTGTGCTATCCTATCTACCTGGCCAGACAACTTTTCATCCATACATTTATTCAAAAAAGCTTAAAATTTGAACTGAGTGAAATGTAAAACTAAACCTCATCTCATTTGTTCTAATCCTTTATCCTGCGGTATTTACATCGAAAAGACAGGCAGAATGCAGAAATAGTTCTAGCTTTCAGAGGTCTGTGGGGCAATCCCAGTAACCCTTTTCGTATCCATGGGGATTTTATAGACTTGAATAATGTTTCCTTTGGCTTTTCCATATAATTCTAATCTCCTTTATATTCTTCCCTGGAAGCTATCTGAATCACCTGATACTTAACTGGCAGAAAATCATTGCAGAAGCAGTGTTTCAGAGGATCAAAGAAATCCAAGATCAAAGAAACCCATATCCTCTAATGTCTCCCTTCAGTAACTCTTCCTAATCCCCTCCACCTTCTGTTAGCTTCTCATTCTGTGTCAAGACCAAAGGGACCCTAAGCATCTGCCACACATATAGATGTCAACTTCATTGAATGGACCATAAGAATCTGATTTTGATGCTCTAAGATGGTACTATAATATATAATTATAGTACCAATATAATTAGAAATCAAACACTACTAACATATTTTGTATGACTTGACTCCTTTTAAATTTACTGAAACTTGCTTTATGGTCCAGAATATGGTCTATCTTGGTAAATATTCTGTGTATACTTGAAAAGAATGTTTGTAACAAGAAAGATTAAAAAAGGAAACGTAAAAAACACTCGGTTAATGCAAGAGAAGGCAGAAAAAGAGGAAGAAGGAAACAAAAAAGAGAGGAAAAATAGAAAACAAATGGCAAGATAATGGATTTAAGCCAATTATCAATGATCACATTAAATGTAAATGGCATAAACATCACAATTAAAAGATAGAGATTATTAGATTTGGAGTGGTAGGCAAGACCCAAATATAAGTTGCCTACGAGAAACTCACTTTAAGTATAAAGACACAAACAGAAAGGAAAGATAATATACTGTATTAAAACTAATCAAAAGGATGCTGTCGTATCTACATTAGTCTACAAAGTAGATTTCAGAGCAAAGAATATTACCGTGGATAAAGATCATCTCGTAATGATAAATGGGGTCAATTCATTAAGAAGACATAATGCTTTTAAACATTTGTGCCTTAAACATAAATTGAGTTGAAGAAAGGAGACAATACAGATGAGGAAGAGGAAATTGATAAAATTGAAAGCAAACAAACAAACAAACAAAAAACAGACAGAAAAACAATGGAACCAAAAGCTGGTTCTGTAAGATCAATATAATTGATAAACCTCTGGACAGACTAATCAGGAAGAAAGAGAGAGAGAGAGAGGGAAAAGAGAGAGAGAGGAAAGGAAAGAAGCAAGCAAGGAAGGAAGGAAGGAGGGAAGGGGGGAGAAAGAAAGGAAGGAGAGGAAGAAAAGACAGAAAGACAAATTATTCATACCATAATGAAAGAGGTAATATCATTCTAGATTCTATAGATAACAAAAGGATATGCCAATCATTTCAACAATTTAGATGAAAAGAGCACATTCTTCAAAAGATATATTCTACTAAAGCTCATTCAAGAATAAATAGATAACTTGAGGAGTCCTGTATCTATTAAATAAAGTTGAATTTGTAGCTTAAAACCTTCCCACAGAGAAAACTCCAGGCCTAGATTGCTGCACTAGTGAATTATAGCAAATGTTTAAAGAAGAAATAATACTAATTCAGAATTTTCTTCCAGAAATTTGAAGAGGAAAGAATACTTCCCAATTCAGTCTATGAGGGCAGCAATATCCTTACTTCAAAACCAGACAAAGACATTCCAAGAAAAGAAAACTACATACTAGTATCCCTTATGAACACTGATGTAAAAATTCTAAACAAAATTTTAGCAAAGTAAATTTTAAAATAAAATAATAAAATATTATGATCAAGTGAATTTTATCCCAGTAGTGCAATTTTGGTTTAACATTAGTAAAGCAATCAATATAATTCACCATATTAACAAAGAAACAAAAAAGAAAGGAAACCCATATGAGCATCTAAATAGATGGAAAAATTATTTTAAAAATCCAACATCTAGGGCTTCCCTGGTGGCGCAGTGGTTGAGAGTCTGCCTGCCAATGCAGGGGACATGGGTTCGTGCCTCGGTCCGGGAGGATCCCACATGCCACGGAGCAGCTGGGCCCGGGAGTCATGGCCGCTGAACCTGAGTGTCCGGAGCCTGTGCTCTGCAACGGGAGAGGCCACAGCAGTGAGAGGCCCGCGTACCACGAAAAAAAAAAAAAAATCCAACATCTATTCCAAATTTAAAGTAAACAAAATGATCAGCATTCTAGGATAGAGAGGAAGTTCTGCAATCAAATAAAGAGCAGCTATGAAAATAAGGTGACAGCTACAGCTGTCAGCTACAGCTGACAGCTATCACCTTATTTACAGGTAAAAGACTGAAAGCTTTGTCTATAAGATGAGGAACAGTTAAGAATATCATCTATCATCACTTCCACTTAACATTGTATTTGGGCATTCTGTGTAATCTATGCAATCAGGTAGAAAATAAAGAATTCAAATGCAACCAGATTGAAAAGGAAGAAGTAATAATTGTCTTTATTACCAGACAACATAATAATCTATATAGAAAATATAATGGAACCCACAAAAAATGCTATTGGAACTAAAAAGTGCAAAGTTTCAGGATTTAAGATCAAGATACAAAAATAAAGTGTATTTCTATATAAACAATCAGGAATTGACATACCATTTAAAATAGCATCAAAAGATGAAATATTCAGAAGTCCATCTAACAAAGTGTACAAGGATTGTACAGTGACAACTACAAAATATTGCTAAGGGAATTTAAAGAAGAAATAGATAAATGGACAGGTGTATCATGTAAAACCTAAAGCTATAAAATTTCTAGAAGAAAACATAAGGAAAAACTGTGTTGATCTTATACCCCATACCATAGATATGACACTAAAAGCATAATCTGTAAAAGAAAAAATGGATAAATTTGACTGCATAAAAACTGAAATCTTTTCCCCTTCAAAAGACACTGTAATGAGAATGAAAGGCAAGCCATGAACTAGGTGAAAATGTTTGCCAATCATATATATAATAATATATGTATTATTAAGATATACAGATTTAAAATATGCATAAATAGGAAAGCATGTTAAGTATCATTAGCCATTAGGGAACTATAAATTAAACCATGTTAAGATACCTCTACACACCTTTTAAAGAGGTTAAAATAAAAACTACTGACTATATCAAGTGCTGACGAGGATGTTGAACTGTTACACACTGCTGATGGGAATGTAAAATGGTACAACTATTTTGGAAAACAATTTGGCAGTGTTTTAAAAAGCCAAACATATACTTGCCATATGATCCAGCTATTTTACCCCTAAATATTTACCCAAGTGAAATAAAAGTACATTTCCTTTCAATGACTTGCATGTCAATATTCTTGGAAGACTTATTTGTAATAGGTCAACACTGGAAACAATCCAAATGCCCATTCACAGGTGAATGGATATGCAGGGGTGGTATATCCTTATACTGGAATACTACTCAGCAATAAACAGAGTGAACTACTGATACAGGCAACATCATGGATGAATCTCAAAATAATTATACTGAGTAAATGATGGGAGAAGAAACAACAGTACATACTGTGTGATTTCGTGTATATAAAACTCTAGAAAATGCCAACTAATCTATAGTGACAGAAAGTGTATAAGCAGTTACCTGAGGAAGGGATGAAGGCAGGGAGGTAAGGAAGCAAAGAAACACAGGCAAGCTTTTGGAAGTGATGGATATGTTTATTACCTTGGTTGAGATAATGGGCATCAAAACTTATAAAATCTTATATTTAAATATATGTGCTTTATTTTATGCCAATAATATACCAATAAAGCTGTCTTAAAAAGTGAATGTAGGGCTTCCCTGGTGGCACAGTGGTTGAGAGTCCGCCTGCCGATGCAGGGGACACGGCTTCATGCCCCGGTCCAGGAAGATCCCACGTGCCGCAGAGCGGCTGCGCCCGTGAGCCATGGCCGCTGAGCCTGCGTGTCCGGAGCCTGTGCTCCGCAACGAGAGAGGCCACAACAATGAGAGGCCCGCGAACCGCAAAAAAAAAAAAAAAGTGAATGTATTTATTAGACAGACTATGTAAAGCTGAAAGTGTCCCAGAAAATTCATAATGCACCAAAATGCCAGCACAAAGCCAGCATCTGACTCAGTAAATAGAACTCATGTTCTAGTCCTAAATATAGTTTGCAATAGAATGGCAATACATAATTATTTTAATAATCTTGGTTTTATGATTATTTATCCAGATCAGAAACTTAAGTTTATCTTTCTAGAAGTATTAGCTGAATCATAAGTGCACACAAATTTGCCTTGGGCAAATTAAATCAACTCTCTACATATAGGTTTGAAGAACATTTATAGGCAAAAGTAACCCGAGTTTAGGATTCAAAATAAAAAAGATATCAGGTGCCCCTAAACTCCATCAATGCTTCTAGGACTCCTTTCCAATATTCTTCTATTAATTGAACCATGAGTGATTGCTAACCTAGTTGTGAGTGGGATATAGCTGGGTCCCAGAATGCTGGTTCCTCTAAGGTTTGCTCTGAGAGGGTGGTGAGTGGAGACCTCAGTCACACAGGCTTTCCAGCCCTGATCAACTTGACCCCCCTAACTGTCTAACTCTTGATGTATGTCCAGGTGGAGAAAATGGGAGGAGGCATGCATTCCTCTCTGGTCAACCAAGGTACCATCTCTGAGCTGTCAGCATTTTCATTCAGCAGTCTTGAGGAATTGTTTCTGTCTCTATCCAACCAATGGGGCTCTAAAAGACTCCACCTCTTTCCCCGGAGCCACTGGGATGATGAAAGTACAGGGTCAGGTGCACTAGCATCCCAGCTACCTGTACTCTGGTCTACCAGGGCCTTTCTTCTTGCCACCATCATGCAACAGCAGAGCTCAAGCAGAAACCAGCAGAGGCAGAATGTTCCCCTGTAATAAAGCTGCTACATCAGCTTCCTGCATGGTGCCCTTCTGTTGGATGCTTCTTCTGGCTTCTCAAAGGTAAAGTGTCTGAGACTTGGACACCCCCCGACCCACTCCCACCACAAGATTTGGCTTCTTACTGCCACTCTGAGCCCTCCTGTCTTGCCCCCTCTGTTCTACCTTCCCACCCGTCTCACCCTCAGCTCTTGGAGCTCAGAATAGATCCCAATCTTTCTCTGACTGGGGCAGAGACGGATGCTAATTCCAAAAATGTGGGCTTGTTGAAGCCAGTTCTCAGGCTTTCCTAACTCTCTTTTCTAGGGTCCTTCAACTCAGTGGGACCCATAAAGACCTAATTACTTTCTTTATCCCCTGCTACCATGTTTCAAGGTAATCAATTCTGCCACACTACTGCCATTTAATACGAATTTACTGCATTCTGAGCATTGTGCTGACTGAGTTCTACGTGTGACATAACTCCTTAAATCTCTTTTCATTCCCCCAACTGCCCTTCAGACCAGTTACTGCTTTCTTCCTCAGTACAGGGCTTGTGTTCAACTAGGTTAACTAACTTGCCCAAAAGCCACACAGCTAGTAAGCAGCCAAATTACCTCAAGTCCAGTGTTTCCATCCTCCAATGATACCACAGTGCCTTGATTCTGAAAAATCCCTTTAATGGAGAGCTTTCTATTGTTATTGTGAGCTTCATTCTCAATCCATAACCTACTAATAATAGCAGACTTGGTCTTTGAGGCTTCTTCAGTTGGCTTTCCCATTGCCTGAGTCTTCCTGAGGTTCAGAGGCACAAGAATATGGGTCCTGGTGTCATTATTCACCCAAGACCTTTTCTTAAAGGTGAAATGCAGTTAACCAACTAAACAAAGCTAAACAGTTAAAGGCTCAAGAATCCCATTATTATTTAATAAACAAATCGTAAATGACCTGAAGCCTTTCAAGCAGACCCAATATAACTTTCATACTTTCTGTTCTTGGTGTGAGAGTGAGTACTGCAAATATGTGTTTTTCTGAAAGTAGCCAGTAGGGAATTCCCTGGCGGTCCAGTGGTTAGGACTCCGTGCTTTCACTGCCGGGGCCTGGGTTCAATCCCTGGTTGGGGAACTAAGATCCTGCAAGCTGCACAGCATGGCCAAAAATAAGTAAGTAAATAAACAACAAACTAACTAATTAATTAAATAAAAAATAAAAGTAGCCAATAATTGAACCATATCAATCAACTTGCAGTCTACACTTGTGAAAACTGACCACATCCCATTTTGAGCTACTTTGATATATATATATATATATATATATGTATATATACATGGAGAGAGAGAGAGAGGTTTTTTTTTTTTTTTTAAGAAGAAGCTAAATTTGTATGAATCTGACAAGCCATCCACTCACCTCTGGCCCTTTGAACCAGATGGGTCCATGCATCACATCTCTTACCAGGTGACCAAGCCCAGCCCCAAAGCTGCAAAGCTGTGCATGCCTATTGCCTGGACAGAGCCTCCCTTTCTACTGACCTATTCTCCCAAAAACACTATTGCCTCCCATCTCT
The DNA here is from genome assembly GCF_964165515.1 of Mesoplodon bidens. NCBI lineage: Eukaryota > Metazoa > Chordata > Mammalia > Artiodactyla > Ziphiidae > Mesoplodon > Mesoplodon bidens. The sequence continues at coordinate 39,479,521 of NC_138171.1, forward strand.
CCTACGAGCTCCTGGAATTGTAGTTTTGTCTTCAACCCTGCTTCTGGCTCTGAAATTTGTGTTTGTCCCAGCATTTGATGCGAACACCCCTCTACCACCTGGAGCTGGTCTACCCCTCTGCCTCTCTTATTCCTACTTTCCCGGTTCTGACTCCTATTGTCCTGGGAAGGCCAGCATTGGGTCTCCCACAAAGCGGATCTTAGGCAGATAATTAGTTATAAGTGTGTGCGCATTACAGCTGAGTTTGTATTACCTATCAAGTTATGTGAAATATATATGTGTTCATTTTCATGCCTATTTAACACAAAAGTCCCTATCTCTGGGGGTAATGTGCCATTTTATCCGTCATTTTCTATCATGTGAAGATCATAACATCCTAATATTCTCAGCTCGGCTCTTCAATTCTCTAGGGAATCCCTTTTTCTGGTATTAATCTTCGCGGCAGCACTCATTAATATGATAAAGCTCTCTGGTTTTAAACAGCTCTTCAGACCCAAACAGGCTCTCCTTGAATGGGAGATTTAATTGTTTTTTCACTCAGCAAACAATCAGGCCAGGAGAGCAAGGGCACTGCAGACAAAACATCACCCCTCAACTCAGGAATGAAAGGCCTGTGTTTCCATTCTCTAACAGGCAGAAATGTCAGTGGATTTCAGAAAAGCTGGCTCAGTTGAGAAGAGAGAGCTATTGAATTCCCCCTTCTGGCTGGCAGACAGCTCGGCCACATGGCTCTCTCTTCCCCTGTCACTCCTGTTGATTTGCCTTCAAGGTGGTCATTCAGAGACAGTGAAAGAAAAAGCCACTGTTTGCCACTTCAGGCCCAGAGATTTAGCTGTGACTCCTGCCTGGCTGCAGCTTTCAGCACAGCCGCTCAGCCCAGAGGCTCCTGCAAACGGATGGCACGCCATGCCTTACTGTCGTCTTTGTTCACATTGAGTAAGACCCTCTCACAGAGAGATAATAACTGCCTCCCCCGCAAAAAAAAACCACAGCCAGGGGCATGGGTTTGATGGATCAGTGGCTGGCCCTGGATCAGCAAATTCCATTTTCCTCTATACTTCAACTCAGTAAATCATGTTTTTAAGCTTATTGACAGTCAGCATCTACTCTGTTTTATTACCTGCCGCCTGACTTCGCTCTATCCCTTTCCACTGGCACTTCATTTTCAGGCTATCTGCATTCTAGCTGGAAAATTTTGTAAAAACCTAATTTTCAACTTTTTTCAAAACACATTTAAAGACAAGTGACTCTGATTTTGGAATAAACCATGCCCCGATTCACTTCTAACATGATCATTAATCAAAATAAGACCAATTATCACTGCTGCAGTGTGGTAGAGATTGCTAGAAGTTCACCAAAATCAGTATCCTTTTCTTCTTCCTTTTTTTACATCTTTATTGGAGTATAATTGCTTTACAATGGTGTGTTTGTTTCTGCTTTATAAAAAAGTGAATCAGTTATGCATATACATATGTTCCCATATCTCTTCCCTCTTGCGTCTCCCTCCCTCCCACCCTCCCTATCCCACCCCTCTAGGTGGTCACAAAGCAACGAGCTGATCTCCCTGTGCTATGCGGCTGCTTCCCACTAGCTATCTATTTTACGTTTGGTAGTGTATATATGTCCATGCCACTCTCTCACTTTGTCACAGCTTACCCTTCTTGAATGTATTATTCAGAGGTCATGTGGGAAAACAGTTACATTTCTGTAACTAGTCACTGTTGATATTTATAACTGTCCTCTCCCACTGCCATTTCATGTTCCCTTTGTTTTCAATCAAGTCCCAAGCTGGTCAGGGTTCTTGACCTTGTGTGGTGATATGAAACTTCATTCGTGAAGGGTATGAATATTGGGTGGCCCTGCCTTCATATGACTGGTATGGTTTCTTATTGAACATAGAACTAAGAAATGGCTTCTCCAGAGAATCTCAAGTTTGAAGTGATCTGGAATGCCAGCATTATGTAGCAGCAACCCAATTTACCCTAAATAATCAAGACCTATCACTTCAGCCAGCAGAATAGCAACCTTATTTGTCTGTTGGTTTAATGGCATAAACAGCCCCAAAATGACCAGGTGGTATGCTAAACTTCCTATTTACCCTACCTGTGTACTCTGTTGGAAGCAGTCCGCCTGTGGAAATTAAACCTAAAATGGCAAGGATGGGAAGCCAATTATCTGTGAGTTGGTTATCGCGTCCTTTGATTCCCAGACCTGTGTATTCAGGCTATGAGAAACAGCACTGTATGTCGGTCACTTATTGAAAGTATATTCAACATCAGATTTTCAGCACGCTTTCTCCCAACTGGTACTACAATCAGCTCTTAATGAAACCATTTCCTGTCTCTCTGCCCAGCTGCCTATGTGTAATGTGATACATGGTAAGACTAGTAAATTCTATGGGTATGAGTCCATTGCACACTTATTTTGCTGTAAAATAGTTTCCTTCATCAGAAGCAATGCTGTATAGAATATAGACATGGAGAATAAGACATTCAGTAAGTCCATGGGTTTCAGCTCTGGCAGAAGCACTGAAAGAAAGGAAGGAAAGTATGTATCTATCCAAATAATACATATATATAATATTATATATGTATACCTTCAACTATATCATTTATTTAATTTATAAAATTGATATAATAAATTATATATACATAATAAATTATTATTATTTTAAATGGAAAAGATGGGAAACCAAAAGGAATAAAAAAGATTTTCTGAGAAAACCAGATCACTGAACTAAGCTTGGTTTTGTTATTCTAAACCCCTAATTTTCTCCATATCAAAGCTGCTCAAAAACAAAACAAAACAGAGTAAAGAAACACATGTATAAAAGTTCACCAAACCTAAACCTTACCAGCACTCACTGGTTATCTCAAAGTTGTAGGGAATCGTTTTGCTCTCTCTAAGAACAATTGCTTACATACTGTGTAACCTTTTCCCACTTCACCAAGAGAAAATCTTTGCTCTCTCCTCAAATGTTTTCTACTCAGTTTGCTTTTCTGCCAGGAAGATGTCTTTTCCAGCCATCTAAAGAGGGTCTCTGCAAATATCCACTTTCTCATTTCCCCATGGGGCTGCCTATACCACCACTGACAGATTCAGATCACAGGTTGGAAGTATCTCATTGAATAAATGGATTAAAGATAGAATAAATGAAAGTTCCAATTCCAGTAATTGTGAAATAATTTATATCTGATTAAGCTTCATGCAGATAACAATGATACAATTGTGATAAACAAAACAAAACAAAGAACAACTTTTCTTTTGGCACTGGAGAACAATCAAAGCAAGCAGAAATTGGAATGGATTCAATGCTTGAATGAGAGAAAATTCATTGGTGACAACTATGTTTATTTAGCTTTTCCTCTGAGAACTATCCCAGTATGCTCAGTGTAGGTTGCCTAGAACTCAAACAAAAATATACAGTCTTTTATCTTGGGGTGTCAGAAGGAAGAATTTGGGGCTTCCAGAATAGCTGAAAATTTAAGGAGAGGAAAATGGTTCAAAGGAGGGATCTACAAAAGGAGAAATCCCTAAATCTGCATGTAAACTCTCCTTAAACCCTTGACTGACATCTGAATTATGCATATGTAAGGGAGATGCCAAGTCACCCAGCAGAGAGCAACAGCAGGAAAATTGAAAAATTTGAGGTGAGATTTCAGCTGTGACCTGCTTGAGGAGAGATAGAGTTCAGAGTCTGAATCTTAAGTTATAAAGTGTTTATAAACACCTTGGGCTGTTGATTTCTAAGAAGGGTCATGCCTTACATGTAAAGACAATTTCCCAGGACTAAGGGTTCATTCTAAGAGAAAAACTGAAACTGACACACCCTAACAAAGGATAAAACAGAACATTCACAAGTTCAAGGTAATTAGCCAGTAGTTAGATCACTTGCTAGAGCAAAAAGCAACTCATCCAAGGAAGATAAAATAATCCAGAGTTTATGCAGCATCCACAATGTCTAGTACAAAATAATCATTGGACATGGAAAGAACGATCAAATGTGGTCCATAGTCAAGAGAAAAATCAGTCAATAGACTAAGACCATATGATAACTCAACATTGTAATTAACAAACAAGGAGTTGTGAGCAGTAATTAAATACATGATCAAGGACATAAAGTAAAAGACGGTTCTAATTAGTGAACAGAAGATGAATACCAACAGAGAAAGAGGAACTGTATTTTAAAAAGAACCAAAATTAAATCTAGCACTTTAAAATATAACATTTGAAATGAAAATTTCACTGGGTGGGCTTAACAACAGATGAGATACTTTAAAAAAAAAAGTCATTGTGAACTTAAAAGAAAACAAAAGTCTGAAAAAAATTGAAGTTCTCAGAACGTGGAACAATATAAAATACTCTAATATATGTGTAATTGAAGTCCCTAAAGGAGAGAAAAATAACAGAAATAATATATAAAGAAGTATTAACTTCCAAGAATTTGGTGAAAACCATTAACCTACACTTCCAAGAAACTCAGAGAACACTAAGCAGGATATATATAAAGAAAACCATAAGTAGGTCATCACAGTGACACTGCCGGAAACCAAAGATAAAGAAAATGTCTTCAAAGCAGCCAGAGAGAAATGACATATTATATACAGGGGGAACAATGGTAGTATATATAACTTCTCTTTTGGAACAATGGAGATGAAGAGACAATGGAACTCTCTACCTAGAATTCTATATCAAGTAAAAATATTCTTCAAACGAGAAAGGAAAATACAAACATTTCAATGAAACAAAATTTGAGAGACTGTATTGTCAGCAGACCTGAATTTTAAGAAATGCTAAAGAAATTTCTTCACGCTGAAAGTAAATAAAACCAGACAGCAGTTAAGTTCTGTAAGGAATGAAGGATGCCAGAAATGATACATCCAGTCAATCCTCATTATTCATGGATTCTGTATTGGTGAATTTACCTATTCACTAAATGTGTAACCCAAAATGAATATTTGTAACTATTTTGCAGTCCTTCACAGACATGTGCTGAGTGTGGAAACAAAATTTTGAGTTGCCTGATGTGCACTGTTCCCACCTGAAGTGACATGCTGCCTTCTTGTTTCAGCGCTCATGCTATAAACTAGTGACCTTTTTGCATTTTATTTAGTGCCATGGTTTTCACACTTCTGTACTTTTGTTGGGATTTTGCTGTTTAAAATGTCCCCTAAATGTAATACTGAAGTGCAGTCGGCTGTGATGTGTGCCTTATGAGAAAATATGTGTGTAGGTAAGCTTAATTCAGGCATGAGTTACAGCTCTGTTGGCCATGAATCCAATGTTAATGAGTCAACACTATATATTACTAAGGTGTCTTTAAACATAAACACACATAAAACAAGGCTCATTGTTAATTAGTTGATGAAAATGTGACCAGAGTCCTGCAGGAACCTAACCCTGTATCTCCCTAGGGACAACAGTTTAATATTCACTTACTCAGTGTTCACAGAGACTTAATAGAACATTACCATTAATAATGGAGTATCAACTGTATATCAGCAGATAAGGAAGTCAATTGTTCCTTATTAAGTTCTTCGAAGGCACAGGAATATTTAGTTTAAAAATGTTAATAATGTTTTGTGGGTTTATAAGGTACATACATGTAAAATAAGTACAAGAACAACACAAATCTGAGGGGAACAGTAAATGGAGTTATATTGTACTGTTTCAGGATTCTTATATTTTATGTGAAGTGGTACAGTATTAAATCAAAGTAGGTTATAAGGGTGTATATTTTAATCCCTTGAGCAACCACTACAAATTAATATGAAAAATTATAGTTTAAAAGGCTATTTAGTGAGTTAAAATGGAACATGAAAAATATCTGATTAATTCAAAGAGTTCAGAAGAGAAAAAACAGAGGAACAGAAGACGGATGGGACAAATATAAAACAAATAGCAAAATGGTTGGCTTCAATACAACCATAGATCAATGAATACATTAAATGTAAATAAAACAGATTGAAAAGCAAAGAATGTCAGACTGGATAAAAAGCAGGATAAATGAATGAATAAACAAATGAATGAACAATCTTGGAAAACTGGATCAGATGGGGTTAGTGGATATTTTGTCACTACTGGTAACCATTTAGGGAACTATTACCCCCTATTCTCAGCTCACACAATGTAACGGCAGGTCTAAGCCCACTCCTGGCTCCAGGAAACCCAGATCTGGGCGTTCAGAGCAGTTTCTCTCTATCCATGGTGATTGGTTAAGAAGCAGGCACATGAACCAAACTACACCGATATGAGGCACAACCAACAGTTTTGCTGCAATACTAGAAGCTCTTTTCTCACAAGTTTATAAGCTGATAAAACTGGATCTTCTGGTGGCCATCTTGCCTGCTTGTTGATGAAGACAACACAGATAAAGCAGAGCTAAAAAGATATACACATATTTCTGATGTTATCCTTCTAACCACTGGATCCAGGAATGCCTGAAGTTATATATACCCTGTCTTAGCAGTTATTTAAGAAAAAAAAAAAAAGCCCTCTTTTGGTTTCTATCACTGTCAACCAAAAGAGACCTGGCTAACACAAGTTGCAAACCAATTATTTTCCAAAAAAATTCATAGTATCAGCTGAAATAAAATGTATCCATTAAATGAGCTTGTTTGTAATTTCTGACCATTTTCTTCAACCATGAGAAATCCTTGCAAACTCATAAACCAGAAATGATATAGAGAGCTGCCTTTAACTCTTTGCAATTGATGGATAGTGTTCATGATACATTGTGCCCTCTAATTTCCACATGACATATTAGGAGGCCCTCGAGGGTGTGCTCTCAACCAACAGCACTTCCCTCCTGGCCGTTCCCCTTAGAAGCTTCTTTACCTTTTCCCCAAACTATTTACTCATTGTCACTGGCCGTGGGTCTATATGTGGCAATATTAACTGCTTCTTCCCGCATCACAGAAACACTATTTATATACACAGGAACTAAAGCTAGATGGATTGCAAGTAGATGTTTATTTGCCTACCCTTGATGCTTCGGAGGATTTGACATAATCAATACCTCGTATGACTGAAAAAGTATATTACCTTCTAATCTTCATAAATTACCTCCTAAATAGTTGACTTTCTCATATCTATTTGCTCTGTAATGAAAGAATGATCTTTTGGGGACTTGCAAAATGAGTTTGCCTGTGTTTTAGAATCTTCCTCTACAAATGTCTACTGTCACAGATACAGAAAACAAGTCCGATGTCAACTGCTTAAGTGTACACCAATGTGGATATGATATATTGATCAGCACTCACTCTGCACTCAATTCAAGAATCAATCTTGGGAAGCTTTGCAAGTAAGAGCAAAATGGCTACACTGCTATTTGTTTATTCACACAATATGGCAAATTCTCATTAAATGCCCAATGGATTGAATTGAATCTATGTTGGAACAGATTTGTGAACAGAATGCAAAGGAATACATCTGAGGAGATTATTTTCTGTAGCTCAGGAAGCTGAAAAGCAGAGCATTGCTACCTCTGCCTTGGAGAGAAGAAGCAGGGTTTCTAAGGAGGAAGCATTCAGCTGGTGAGGAATAAGGAGAGGGGATGGGGCTGGGACTAGAGTGAGGCCATCGAGGGCTTAGGGAGCAAACCAAAGGCGACACTAGCTTTCAGGCACCCACATGATCCTGAGAGCCAGCACCTTACAGTTGTGCCGTGGGGGCCTCACTCTCCTTGCCCTAGTCTGGCCCTGAGTGTGGGGTACGGGTTACAGGCAAAGAAGGATGGAGGCAGCATTCTAAGCACAGAAAACAATGTGTGCAAAGAATCAGAGACATGGACGCAGGTGCAGGTAGAGAAGGAGGAAGAAGTAAGCCCTTTTAATTGCAGAGAAGGATGCAGGGGTGGAAGGGAATGGAAGGGGAGGGGGGCATAAGATGAAACTAGAAGGGTGGGCTGTGGCCAAATTGGAAATGGTCTTATACGCAGTGTGAGGATTTTTGCCTCTTTATCGTAGACAAAGGGGGAACGAATAGCCTTAAGTTCTAGGTTGTTTTTAAAGGATCACTGTGGTGCTCGCTTCGGCAGCACATATACTAAAATTGGAACGATACAGAGAAGATTAGCATGGCCCCTGCGCAAGGATGACACGCAAATTCGTGAAGCGTTCCATATTTTTTAAATTAAAAAAAAAAAAAAGGATCACTGTGATAAAATGGTGTGGAAACATGGTTTGGAAGAGAAACACTAAAGCTAGAATAAATCTGGTAGGAGGCTCTCCGTGGAAGAAAAAAAACAGATGTCTTGGAGGGGCAGGGAGCAGACTTCAGCTGGACTTGGTCACTGAATGTGTCTGATGAGAACAGGACACATGTAACTCGATGATCTCTAGGCTGGGAAAGTGGGCAATTCGATCAACTAAGAAAGATAAGAACAAGAGCTGATTAAGGGAGGAAGCTGGTAATTCTGAGTTTGGGGCATGGTTTAAAACATTTGAATAAAAAAAAAAACATTTGAATAAGTTAGCTTGTATCTTCGTCAGTTTGGGCTGCTGCAATACCATAGGTTGGGTGTCTTAAACAACAGAAATTTATTTCTCATAGTTCTGGGAGCTGGGAAGTTCAAGATCACGGTGCTGGCAGTTTCACTGCCCAGCGAGGGCTCTCTTCCTAACTTGCAGACAGTCTCCTTGCTGTGTCCTTACATGACATTTCCTTTCCTTGGTACAAGCTCTCTGGTTTCTTCTTATAAGGGTACTAATCCCATCATGGCTCCACCCTCATGACTTCATTATTATCTCCCAAAGGCCCCTGTCCCCACATACCGTCATAATGGGAGTTAGGTTTTCAACGTAGGAATTTGGGGACTGCAAAAACATTCAGTCCATCGACACTTGGATAACTTTTTGATTTCATTGGCAAGAAAACTGGATTCCGTTCTTTGGCACTCTGTAAACACAGCCAGCAGAGCTGCCTTTAATCCATTTTTCACATTTTCACAGCTGGTCACTAGGACTTGATGGGCAAATGAGATCTCACCAGTGACTTGACCCACTTTAGCTCAGGAAATATTTTTTAAAAAAAGCAATTCCCAGTTTTACTTGGAAAAAAATAAGCAAGCTTGTCCCTGGAAGCCCAGTCCTGACTTCATGGCCCCAGCTGACAATCTCTTGGCTTTGGAAATTCATGTAAATTGTCTCCAGGGCCTTACCATTTTTCATAACCTTTATTTTAAATCAACTCATTGTTTCTGATCCCTTAGGCCTCTGCTGAGGAAAAGTTGATATATCTTAGAACAAAAGCAGACACACACGATGCATACTACTCCAGCATATTAGTCAAATGTCAAATTCTCCTACTGCCTGTTTTCTAAAATTAACCTTTCATCTCCTCCTCCCTCGGCACCCCCAAAAGAAATTCCCATATTGTTATTATTTTTTCACATCTCCTGGATCTCCAGATGTAGATGAAGGCATAGCATGGCTCAGGGTTGATTTCAAAAGCTATAGGCTAAAACCTGAATATTTTTTTCATTCCACCTCTTGCTAGCAGAAAATACACACACACACGCACACATGCACACGCACACACACAGATTTCATTCAACTGTGAACATGACAAGAGATACCTTTTTACCTTCACTACAGCACCTCCCCAGTGGAATTTCTCCAGCCCTCACACCCTGGGCAGAGTCTGTGTGCGCAGCCCTTGTGCCTGCTGCAGCTCTCAGCATATGCTCCACCGTAATTGTCCATTTCCTCTCCTGCTTCCCCACGAGAATGGGATCTGTGTTAGTGCAGAGACCCAAACTATATTACCATCATGGTCTAGGACAGCAGAAAGCACAGGTATGTGTTCCGTAAATGCCTGCTGATTACATGAATGGATGATGGATGATCAGGTACTCATGGTATTGAATAAAATGTTCTGCCTCTGAATAGCAGTGTTGCCAGAGCAAGACTTCTCCCCTATGCTGTTCTCTCTGTACAATAAAGGCCCTGCCCTCCCTGGTCCTTATCACCTTCCATGGTGACAGGCTTGCAGGGTAGTAGGTGGGGGTGAGGGGTGCCTTGTGAGGGTCACCCAGAGCCCAGGCTGTGGGTTTATAGGTGAATGAACCCCTAGCTCTGACTGCCTGGCTCACCTCGGAGGACCTTCCCTCTTCTTCTGCCCAGGGCATTCCAAGGAGGCCCCCTGCAACTTGGGACCTGGACATGAGAAAGGTGTTCTCTCTCCACAGCTGTCACATTATTTACCTTGAAGCCCATAAGCTCCAGGATCGCAAATTCCAATTCAGAAACATCCAGGAAAATGATTACAAAAAGACACTCGGATGCTCTGGTTTAAAAAGACACGTTCTCTCCTATTGCACCGACTATGTTATTTCCTCTGGTTGACCCCCATGTTTCTAGTTGATTAAAAAACCTACTTTGTCTGGCATTCACGTGCTCGTGTATTCAGTCAACAAACATGGCCAAGTACCTTCCATGGTCCAGATCTATCTCATGCTTCACTCCCTGTGATGAAGATCTTCCTCGACTTGCTAAGTCTGAGTTAATGACTCAGCCAGCACATTTCACATTCATTTCAATTATGCATTTGCTACTTTCACTCCCCCTCTCCATCGTGGGATGCTTGAGGAACAACCTAGCCTAGATTTAGGTCTAGATTTCCAGCATTCATCATGCATAGGACGAGGGCAGCGAGAAAGTGTTGTTCAGAATCCCACACTGTCTATGAAATCCCACTATTCAAAACCACAGATTGTTCAGGGATAAATACTATATTTCCCCTATAGGTTTTGACTAATGCCCATGGATTTTCTGTTGTTTCCTTTTGTCACTAACAAGTGACTCTTTATGAATAGGTCCCTGTAGTGCACTTGCCTTTAAGGTGGACCCCACACCACAGTCTGCATTATTGGAGAATAACCTGTAACCTTGGGCAGAAGTCTACAGGTGTTGGTTCCTAGAAGGAAAACAGACAAACAAACAAAAATCCCCACTTCCTGAGGATATTTAGGGGTACAATTAGGAATCCATGGTAATGTCAAGGCCTTAAGGACAAACCAGTAGTTCAAAATCTGTGGTCTTTTCATAGCCAAGGGTTACATTGGACTATCCAGTGTCCTGAATTTATGAAGTGGACCATCGTGTTACCAGCCAAATGCCCTAAGTATTAGATATTATTAATTAACCTATGAGATTTCATATGCCTAAGAAGGTCCGGCACAGGCCAGCACCATCACCAGAATAGGACAGAGTGTTGAGTAGTCTGTGATTTTTAAGATATCTTGCAAAAATAGGTATGGGATCACTGGTGATATAAACAGCCAATAAGTCTTGTATTACCCGGCAGCACTTTGTTGGTGGTCCTTTAGGTCAAACAGACATGAGGGAAGGGAATTAGAGAAAAAGGCAATTGGGGGAAAGAGGGACACAGAAGGGCTTCCCTGGTGGCGCAGTGGTTGAGAGTCCGCCTGCCGATGCAGGCGACACGGGTTCGTGCCCCGGTCCGGGAGGATCCCACATGCTGCGGAGCGGCTGGGCCCGTGAGTCATGGCCGCTGAGCCTGCGCGTCCGGAGCCTGTGCTCCGCAACGGGAGAGGCCACAACAGTGAGAGGCCCGTGTACCGCAAAAAAAAAGAAAAAGAAAGAAAGAGGGACACAGAAAGATGAGACAGAGACAGAGATGGGGAGGAGAGAGATTGAGAGCCTAGAGGGAGATACAGTAGATGCTGGAAATGCTGCTGAAGGCGGGGTAGAAACAGAGCGGTACTCTGGCTCCTTCCAATTTACTGCCTCCAGTTTCCCACAGATGCCTCCATTGGCTGAACCCAGACAAAGTCTGGGAAACACAGTCTGCAGGCCAGGCCCCGGGGGCAGGCCAGGAAGGCAAGGCGGGTCTGAGGTCCCAGAGTCCCAGTGAGGGCACGGCAGCTCTGAAGCCTGCACAGCTTCACTGGACGGACCAAAGGCTGCACATGCACCGAGCAATGACTGGAGGGTTGTTTTGCAAGGAACCACTGCCAGTACCCAATGTTCTTGAAGATATGTATTCACCTGGATCAGAGCAGGGGAGAAGGGACCGCTACGCCTTGTCATTCCTCCTTACCTGTGTGGACAACTGGGTGTGCAGCCCAGAAGTTCCGCCCCCTCTCTGGGAAGCATCACCTGGAACCTCAGGGGGCCCTGAACGGCTGAAGCATCAGATGACCCCGTGAGAGGGAGCAGCTGAGCCGGGACCGGCACACACTCTCCCCTGCTGGGCTCATTAGAACTCCAGTTGGACAGAATATATTAACACCTCAGAACCCTCTTCCTGTGCGACAACACAGTGAGAACGTCTCCTATTTTCCTCCCAGCGCATGTGTTAACATGTGTAGGGCAGGAGAGGGGGGAGAGGTTTTCACTTCAGTTCAAATCAAAGAAAGAGGAGGGCTTCCCTGGTGGCGCAGTGGTTGAGAGTCCGCCTGCCGATGCAGGGGACACGGGTTCGTGCCCCGGTCCGGGAAGATCCCACATGCTGCGGAGCGGCTGGGCCCGTGAGCCATGGCCGCTAAGCCTGCGCGTCCGGAGCCTGTGCTCCGCAACGGGAGAGGCCACAATCATGAGAGGCCCTCGTACCGCAAAAAAAAAAAAAAGGAAGAGGAGGCTTTCCAGACCCTAGTCCCTGGAAGTGTGAGAGGGTAAGAGCCAGGAGCCGTGGGCACCAGGCACCCACCAAGCTCCCAGCCCTGTCCTCAGCTCAGGACCCAGCCCACGCCAGAGGCTGTGGTCACAGGATCACAGAGGTAAAGGTCTGAGACTCAAGGAATTTAGGGTCAGAGGACAGTCAGCTAGTAAACTGGCTTGATTTAGGAGACCTGGGTATACATCTTGGCCCCGCCAAATTATTTGTTAAATGACTTTGAGGCAGATGATATAAACCTCCTTGAGTCTTAAAGTTCTAATCTGAAAAATGCTGTTCCTCACATCATTGGGAAGATGAAATAAATAGGACCCCAGCGGTATGTGAGTACTAAATAAACGCATATATGTGTTTTTGTTAACGTTTCAAGAATGAGATTGTGATGGATATTCCTGACTCAGAGTGGGAACAATGATGATTTCAATCATTATTTTGGTAGGAGCAAAGGAAATCCTTCTCTACACTTGAATTTTATAAACGAAGGCCTCCAAGCATGGGTAAAGGGGGTGGACCCTGCTCCTGGGATGTGAAAAGGGCTGTAGGTTTTCCCTGCTTCTCCCCTTCTCTCCTCAGAGGAGCAGCGCCCTTTGAAACCTAGAAGGACCCTGTGGGGCTCCTGGGCACGGAAGTTTTTCCTTTTATTTTTTTTTTTTTGTCCCCCATTTCTTGTAGGCAAGATTCCAGCCTCCGTGACCTTCCCTGAGTTCCAAAGGACAGATTGGAACAGTTGCTAATCAAGGGAGGGGCAGTCAAGAAACCAGCTGAGGCGAGATGAAAGGGACCAGAGAAGCTCATCAAGATTAGGAGACCACCTGAGACCCTACACATACCCTCATCTTGTCAGTAACCCCACCCTTGAACTATTGCTTATAAAACCCCTCATCAGGGCTTCCCTGGTGGCACAGTGGTTGAGAGTCCGCCTGCCGATGCAGGGGACACGGATTCATGCCCCCGTCCAGGAAGATCCCACATGCCACTGAGCGGCTGGGCCCGTGAGCCACGGCCGCTGAACCTGCACGTCCGGAGCCTGTGCTCCGCAACGGGAGAGGCCACAACAGTGAGAGGCCCGCGCACTGCAAAAAAAAAAAAAAAAAAAACCCTCATCAAATCCTCCCAGATCGGGACATAGTTTTCGAGGGTAGGACCCCTCTGTGTCCCCTTTTGCATGGCAAAGCAATAAAGCTATTCTTTTCTACTTCACCCAAAACTCTGTCTCTGAGATTTGATTTGGCCCCGGTGCACAGAGAGGCTGAGCTTTTGGCATCACCTTGTTCACAGTGGCCTGGGGAGTGGACATTTGTTTATCTATTACAAGGTGACTTTGAAGTCAAGTTCTGCCGCTCAGGAGGGATGCTGGTTAGCAGCTGCACCCTCCAACCAGGTCTGTGCTGCTCCTGCTGTCTCTCTGGCTGGTTCCCTCCCAGTGCCGTCCCCAGAGTACAGCCTCCTTTCTACCAGTCTCCATGGCAGTGAAACTGTGCACCTCAGAAACAGCTTAACTGTTTCTTGCCCAGGGAGACTATTCCCTCCAGGGTGAGCTCACTGCCACTGCAGGCCTCTCCCAGACTAGTTGGAGTTCCCTGTTTTACACTCTCCCAGTCTGTTGTTCATTTCCTTCAGAGGATTTTTATCATGGTTATAATCACATGCCATCTTGAGTAACTAGGTCTGTGCCCTTCACGAATGCAGGGATCCTATTTGTCCTGTTCTCCACTGCGTCTCCAAAGATGGCAAAGGTATTGGTGCATGATAAATCCTTACTTAGTGTTCACTGGATGAGTGAATGAGTGAATGAACGAATGATGAATATGTTTGGCAAGAACAATTATCCTCTCAGGGTCTCAGTTACCCATTCTGTAAAATGAATATCCCATTACAATCATCCTTGTCTTCTTAGGGTAATGTTGTATGAAAAACTGGAATTCCACACTCAGCCAAGGACCAAGGTGTTCCTCCCGGCCTGCAATTTATGGTCATTCTCATCCCAAACTGTTCATCCATAACAGACAAGCTGGAAACTGATGCCTGCTCCAGGCATTCCATGCCTGTTTGAAGATCAGTTATTAAGACTGAGTAATTCCTACAGGCCAGACCAAGACCTAACCCCCTTCAACCCCAATTTTCTCTCCTTGGGTCTCCATCCCAAGTCCTGGCATGTCTCATCATCAGTAGAAGTTCCAGGAAGCCATGAGGAAACACTGCCCACTCAGGTCAGTGGTGACCTCCTGCTCATTCAAATGCCACCTCCCCACACCCCAAGGCAGCAGTGGGATATGGGTACCCCAAATACCACATTCCAGCCCTGGTGAGCTGATCAATCCTCAGACTCACTCTTGGAAGGCCTGGCCAATCTCAGAGTCTAGAGCACGCACCACTGCAGGGCTGCAGAACAGATGACTGGATTTTAATTCCTTTGGTCAGGCCTTTCCCACCGTAGCAACTCTCACAGGACCTTGCTCATAAGAACAGAGGCCAGTTTTTATCCTTAATTATGCAGCTCTAAGGCCAACCTTGACCACATTCACTGAGCATTGGGAATAGAAACATCCTTCTTCTTTGCCAGTAAAGGTCTATTTGGCTTTTCATACGATGACATTTAAACTCTGTGCTTGTCTTGTTTTAACTCCAAGTATAGCCCCTCAAGATGACACCTCTAACTGGAATGGTGGCTTTGCAAATTGATGTGAATGTACTTGGCAGTGTCTTGAGATGCTGATTCACAGATCCGTCCTTCCAATCATCTGAATTCAGTTTGATGCCTTTTGGCCCAATGTCAACAAACACTGTGAACGTGTATGGTTATAGAGCAGGGAGTTTACCCGGCATGGTTAGATGTAGATCAAAAGGAACAGATGTTTGCTTTAAGAATTGGACATAGGGTTGTCCTCTAAACATACTTGTCTTCTGTTGCCAGCATGTCTAATGCTGTTGGATAATCTACATTTCTCTGTGGCATTCTCTCTGGTTTCATAGATTAAGTTATCCTAAGAATATTTTTAATCTCGTTGCACAATTCTTCTTTTCCTCTCATAAAATATAACTGAGATCTAGCTTTGTGCCAAGCCCTGTGTTATGTACTTTGATAAAGAAATGGGGTTATTATCTACTTCTGTCTCGTATTCTAACATAAGAGACAAAAAAGGACATGAATGGCAGTGTATTATGATACATATAATATGTATAAGCAAAATGTCACACTCAGAAGAGGTAATCAAGGAAGGTTTCAGAGAGGTAGTGACGCTTGAACTGAGTCCTATGTGAGAAGACAGAAGGGAATATTAGGTGAAGAAAAAGGCAAAGGCAAGAAAAAAGAGGGCAAAAGATATCAACAGGAAATTGACAGAGGAAAATTTAAAAGCCAAGGAGCATACCATGATACATTCAAAATCACAGCAATTAATTCCTATCAGACTGGGAAATCTAGAAAGCTGGATAACGCCAAGTGTTTCTGAGATGCAGAGGATGTAGATATTGGAGCAGCCATTCTGTAGAACAATCTGTCAATATTTAGTCAAATTAGGTACACTAATGCTCTCTGGCCAGCAATTCAACTTCTGAGCATCTACCTCCCAGGGAAATTTTCATACAAATCCATTGTAGCATCATTTGGGGTTCTGGGGAGTTGGAGGCAACAGATGATAGTGTGTAATGAATTAAAACTGAGATTAACATAACTCTAAACCTGAGACTATAAAAGGAGAGAGACAGAAAGCGATTGAAAATGGGGGGAAGGCACTGCAGACAAAGGCAATGAGGCTTGGGAGAGAAGGTGTATTGTTTTCTGAACGTCAGAAATGTTGGTCCTTCGGGGTCACTGGGTGTGCTTGGAAAGCAAGGGAAGAAGGACTTGGACAGGTAGGTTGGGTGTAGAACATAAAGGGCCTTGTGGGTCAGGCTAAAGGGATAAACACTTTATTTCCTAGGCAGCTGAGTTACAGGGTAGACAGTTCCTAAGCTAATCATTTGAGTAACAGCTTCAGGGAAGAACTGAAAGAAGGTGACAGATTATGTACCAAGGACCAGTGGAATCCTAGTAATAGGAGGGAAGTTCTCAATTTTTAGCTGCATCTTCCCTTCCACAGATAAATAAAATGACAATGACCTGTGAACAGTGTCATGAAGGTGCCCAGAGCCCCACCTCTGTCTGTCCCTAAGGGACATCTTCTAGTTCTTCTCCAAAAGCCATGAGCTGTCCCCAGGACTCTCCCTCTCCAGCCAAACTCCATTCATCAACTTCTTTGAATTGGTTCAGTGCAGAATCCTAGGACTGACTGACAAATAAGACTTGTTTTTCACCCTTGAGACTTGAAAGTTTCTTCCTCCTACCCACACTTGTTCTGGCTCACAGCCCAACATTCCTCAGGAAATGGAGAATCAGGGATGATGACTTATCATGGAAACACAAAAAGGCTCCCGAGGGAAGGCTTCACATTAGAAAATCAATGTGATTCACCATTTTAACGAACTTAAAAGAAAAATCACAAGAGCAGCTCAATAGATGCAGAAAAATTCTTTTCAACAAATGATGTTGGAACAACTGGATAATGTCCCCTGCCCCCTCCCACCAAGAATGTCTATCCATACCTCACAGTATATAGTAAAATTAACTCAAAATGGATCATGAAACTGAATATCAGACTGTGAAACATCTTAAAGAAAACTTAGAAGAAATTCATTGTGAACTTTTGTCACTCAAAGACTTCTTAGGTTCTACTGAAAAAAATCCAACATCCATGGCAGATAAAAACTCTCAGCAGCTTAGGAAGAGAGGGGAATCTTCTAAAGTTGGTAAGCACGTCTAAACAAAACCTATAGCTAACATCATTCTTAACGGTGAAACGCTGAGTGCTTTCCTCTTAAGATCGGGAACAAGACAGAGATATCAGCTCTCACCAGAGGTTCTAGCAGTGCGGTTAGGTAATAAACAGAAAGAAATAAAAGACATTCATACTGGAAATAATGAAGTAAAACTGTCTTTATTACAGATGACATGATTGTGAAGGGGATCATAATATGCCACCCCAAAGTATGCCACCTTGGCATATGGATTGTTTCAAGAGGAAGGCAACTGAGAATCAACAGATGCAGGAAGACAACTTCTTGGAGCCTCTCTTATCTGACTAAAAACAGAAAATTCTGAGAAAGGAGGTTGCTATAAATTCCTTCTCCAGGGGAGTTTTATGGCTATGAAGAAGACAGAAAGTCAGCATCAAGAAGAGTCTGTATAAACAAACCTTACTAAAATAACCCTTATCTTCCATTCATTTCCCCATATATTTATCTTCCCACAATTTACTACCCCTAGAAGCCCCAATTCCCCTTTCCTTTGTCTAGTTACTTTTCCTTATCACACTTCGTTAAAATGGTATATCAGGAACTTCCCTGACGGTGCAGTGGTTAAGACTCCATGCTCCCAATGCAGGGGGCCTGGGTTCGATCCCTGGTCAGGGAAGTAGATCCCACATGCATGCCACAACTAAGAAGCCCACCTGCCACAACTAAGACCCAGCACAACCAAATAAATAAATATTAAATGTTAAAAAAAACACAACATAATTCTCAACTTTTAAAATGGTATATAAGCTTCCAAGTCTAACCACTTCTTTGGCTTTTCATGTCTTTTCTCTGTATCCCCCATGCATGTAAAATTTAAAATATTAATTAAATTACTATTCCTTTTTCTCCTATTAATCTTTCTTTTATCAGTTTAATTCACAGGCCCCAGGCACAGAACCTAGGAAGGTAGAGGAATTGATGATGTAGAAAATAGGATGAAACCTATAAAAACCTAATAAGTGAGATTAGCTTGGTTGAAGATTATAAGGCAAAAATCATCATAATTTTATTACTATAAATGAACAGTGGAAACTTGAAATTAAATTAAAAATACTTTTTACTAAGAGATTGACAAATAGATTCTAACATTCATATGGATATGCAAAGCACCTAGGATAGCCAAACAACTGTGAAAAAGAACTAGAAAGCTGGGGGACTAACATTACTTGATTTTAAGACTTACTAAATCCACATATATATGGAAAACTGGTTTTCCACAAAGGTACAAAGGCAATTCAGTTGAGAAATGATAGTCTTTTCAACAAATGATATTGGAATAAGTGGGTAATTTCTCCTCCCCCTCCCCCCAAAATGTCTATCTATACCTCACAGCATATAGAAAAATTAACTCAAAATGGATCATACAACTGAATATCAAACTGTAAAACATCTAAAAGAAAACTTAGAAGAAATTCATTCTGAACTTTTGTTACCTAAAGACTTCTTAGATGTGACACCAAAAGCACTTCCTATGAAAGAACAAATTAATGAATTGGCTTTTATAAAAATTGAAAACTTTTGTTCTTCAAAAGTCACTATTAAGAAAAGCCACAGACTGGGAGAAATTATTTGCCAAACGTGTATCTGATAAAGTGCTTGCATCTAGAATGTAGAAAGAACTCTCAACATATAATTAAAAGAAAACACTTATTTTTAAATTGGCAAAAGATCTGAATAGACAATAATCAAGGAGTATATGAGGTTGGCAAAAAAGCACATGGAAATATGTTCAACATTTTTAGTCATCAGAGAAACAGAAATTAAAACCACAATGTGATACTACTACATACCTAATACAGTGGCTAAAATTAAAACGACTGACCATGCCAAGTGTGGACAAGGACGTGGTAAAACTGGAACTCAATAGAATACTACTTAGCAATCTAAAAAAATTCACTAACAATAGGGCTTCCCTGGTGGCGCAGTGGTTGGGAGTCCGCCTGCTGATGCAGGGGACACGGGTTTGTGCCCCGGTCCGGGAAGATCCCACATGCCACGGAGCGGCCGGGCCCATGAGCCATGGCCGCTGAGCCTGTGCGTCCGGAGCCTGTGCTCCGCAACGGAAGAGGCCACAACAGTGAGAGGCCTGCGTACCGCAAAAAAAAAAAAAAAAATTCACTAACAATAGACACAAGAACGAACCACGGAATAATTCTGCTGATTGAAAGAAGTCAGACCAAAAAAAGAGTACATATTATATGAAATTCCAGTTATATAAAACTCTAGAGAATATAAAGTACTGCCTCAACTCTGACTGAAAGCAGATCAGTGGTTGCCTGGGGTAAGGGGGGAGATAGGTGGAGAATACAAAGGGACACACAGGGACACAAAGAAACTCTCAGGGGTGATGGGTACATTCATTATCTTGATTGTGGTGACGGTTTTGAAACAGGAGGGAAGGGGGGCAGGGCACAACTTTTCAAAGAACGACATAGCCATAGGACATGACAAAAACTGGTTATGTTAGGGGAACCACTGACCAAAACGGCCCACCCTGGCCAGGCAAGATAGTAACCACTTGTATGAGTTATCTTACAATAGGAGGTCCTGGTAAGGAATGAAGAACTAACAGGTTACCACCAATTGGAAGAATTTGGGAAAGATCAAAAGGAGAGAGGAGATGCCAGTCCATATGTCCTACCAGCCTCCCAGAATCCTTCTCGCTGGAATCATCTTCGCTGAGTGATGCACGCACCACCAGGAAGGACCCTGAGTCAGAATGATTGGCCAGAGATAACCCATAAACTAACCCCATTACCATAAAACCCGAGACTGGGAGCCACGTGGCTGTGGCTGTGAGGACCCCGCTGCTCTCCGCCTGGGCCCCCTTCCCAATAAAGTCTCTTGCTTTGTCAGCGCGTGTGTCCTGTCCCCTTGGACAATTCATTTCCAAGTGTTAGACAAGAGCCCACTCTTGGGCCCTGGAAGGGGGTACCCCTTCCTGCAACAGTTAGAACCAACTAGGTCCAAGATGGCGGAAGATTCAACTTCCAGTGGACCTTGAAGCCTCATTATACGCTCACTGTAATACATTAGCATCTAAATAACACACCCACCAGCACCATAACAGTTCTGAGGCTAACCATAAAAGGCCAAAGAGTGGGCAGTGGCCCAGTTCCTTGAAATCCCTGCCCCTTCCCTGAAATAGTTGGGATAATCCTCCCACTCATTAGCCTATGAAATTACCCAGCCCATAAAAACTAACCATGCCATGTTTCAGGGCCTCTCACCTTCTGACATGGCGCACGCGCTGTCTGTGGAGTGTGTTTCTCTCTAAATAAATCCACTTCTTACCTATCACTTTGTCTCTCACTGAATTCTTTCTGCGATGAGACATAAAGAACCTGAGCTTCATTAAGTCCTGAGACCAGGTGTGTGATCTCAATTAAAAGACCGTGGGTTCAAGTCCCAATCTGGGTTTAGGCCGGGTTCAAGTCCTGGTGCATGGGTTCAAGTCCCCATCTGAGTTATATGGTTTCAGTTTCACAGGTATATTCATAAATAAAAATTTATAAAATTGTGTATTTTTAACATCAGCAGTTTCTTATATGTCAATTAAACCTAAATAAAGGTAATCAAAAGAAATTTTAAAAAATTTGAAAGTGGAAAAAGTAATGGTCAGAGAGTGCAGGGAAGGACCAGGAGATGCTGAATGATAAAAATCAAAGGAAAGATAGTATCTCAGAGGAGAGAGTGGTCAGAAGCTGCAATGCTGACAAGAGACTCTGTCAGAAGAGGAAAGATAATACCCTCATGTATAAAATGACGCTAGTAAGGACAGATCTCTAACAGGGCTGTTTTGAAGATTAATTTTACCTCTATCTAAAATGCAATGGTTGTAATATGCAATCAATAATTTTAGTCATTAGTATTAATGAGACATCCGGGTTAATGCTATAGCAGTTAAGAGCATAAAATAATTTACAACTGAGAAGATGGTAGAAATCAAGGCTGGCTTCCTGGAGGAGGTGTTACTTGATCAAAGGCATAAAGAATGCAGTGTACTATTATTTAAATTTTTATGTCTCTGTAACCTGTTTGCACACGGTCTGTAGCATATTCAGTGTGTTCTGTTGTTATATCTTCCCTCACCAGGTCAGCCCCAGCTCCAAACATAGTGTTAAACAGTTTTAAACCTTCAATAAATGCCAGAGTCACAAAGTCATGGAATTTTAGATTTCTAAGAGACGTCAGAGTCTTGCTAGTTTAACTTCCTTATTTTACAAGCAATTGAATTGTATTTTAAAGCAACCAAGCAAAAAGGAAAGACACTGAGGTAGGCAGGTTTTCTGACCTCATGGTGGCCTCAGGCAAACCTCTTAACCTTTGTGGGCTTTGGGTGTTTCATACGTAAAACAAGGGCAAACTTACTGCCAGAGGACAGTGGGCTAAACCTGGTATCTCCCTCCCTCCACCAAGGTGACAGCATGAATTCTTATATCTTTCTCCTTTTGAAGTTTGAAAAACATTGGAGGTTCAGGCAGTTGTTTAATCTTATAAGTGGTAAAAAAAAAAAAAAAAAAAGAATCTACCAGAGAAGGTGCACAGACTTGGGAAAACCATGCTGGAAATTCTAGAGTCTCAATTTCAAAGCCAGCTCCTGCATGTGAATTTGGGATGATCTTGAGTATGTCAAAGCATGTTGAATCAATTCCCTTCTTAACTGGATATACTCACAAGGACGTCCTAAGACATCAAAGGATGAGCCTCAGTGAGCCTCTTGTCCTCACCACCACAAAGAAAACTACAAGCTCAGAAATCTATCAAAGATGCACTTGTCGTATCTCTCATTATGCACTAAATATTACACTTGATTCTCACCAGCTATTCGTAGTAGGTACTAGCTAAAAAGTCACAGCAAGTGCTGAATTAGCGAATACTGAATCACTGCCCCTAGCATACATATAGAATTAAGTTCCTGGAAGCCTCTGGTCACACATCCATTAACTGATCAATACAGAAACTTGTTTTATATGTGTTTATGTTTAAAGACACTTTAGTTAATATATACTGTTGATTCATTACCATAGAACAGCACAATAACTCATGCCTGAACCTAGTTTATCTAACACATCACAGCCTTCTTGCACATAGGAACACTAGACAGCATTTCAACACTGGTTGGGGGCCATTTTAAATAGCAAAATCACCAATAGAAAAAGCACACACACACACACATACACACACACACAAACACACAGCATTAAACAGACCTTGGAAAGGATACTTGTTCATGGCTTGAGAGCTGCAACAAGAAAGCAGATTGCCTCTTGTTCAGCCTCAGCTGGGAAAGTGTATGTTGGCAACACAAATTTTTCGCCACTCTTCTTA
This sequence comes from Mesoplodon bidens, assembly GCF_964165515.1. Taxonomy (NCBI): domain Eukaryota; kingdom Metazoa; phylum Chordata; class Mammalia; order Artiodactyla; family Ziphiidae; genus Mesoplodon; species Mesoplodon bidens. The sequence goes on from NC_138171.1 coordinate 39,502,327, forward strand.
TGGCTGTGAATGGCTGCAAAAGTACTATGAATATTTATCGATTTGGGGTTACAAATGAATTTCAGTGAGCCAGTGGGTGAATCTGTAAATACAGAATCCATGAATAATGAGGGTTAACCATCCCTTGGTACTCAGCAGCATCCCTCCCTTCTAAGCTCTCCCTGTATGGCCACTGCTAGGATCCAGAAAACTACATTTTACAGGCTCCCTTGTCATTTGGACTCTTATTTAGGTTCTGCCAATGACAGGGATTCACATCATATGTGGCAGGTGTGAGAGAAGCAGAAACAATTATAAGCCTTGGACAGAGGTGGGCAGGTGCACAGATTTCAGCAGAAGGTGGTGTGATGTTTCATGGTTTTTTCCAAGCTTTCTCCTGTGAATCACCTGCTCCGTTGGGTGGCTGTTTCTTGCAACTCCTGCAACCGCCTGATTTCCTGGGATCATTGCTGATTTCCCCTGGTGTTGGCATCCCCAGCTTTGCCAAAGTTCCATGCAGCACCTATGATGCTGTGATTTATGATAGGAAATATGTACTTGTTTTGTCCCGATTTATGAAACACTGTGTCTAAAACCCTTAAAACTTCCTAAATAACAAGAGCAGTATGAGCATCTTTTGCTCTAATAAGAGACTCTGGGTGGGCGCCTGGTTGGGCTCCTGGGTGGCTCCTGGGTGGCTCCTGCGTGGGCTCCTGGTTGGCTCTTGGATGGGGGCTGGTGACCAGAAAGACCAAGCCACGATTAGAAGCTTGGAATTTTCAGCCTCAGCCCCCATTCTCCAAAGAGGTTAAAGGGGCTGGAAATGGAGTTAATCATTGGCCTTGCCTACAGGAGGAAGCCTCCACAAAATCCCAATAGTATGGGGTTCAGAGAGTTTCTGGGCTGGTGAAGACATCTCTGTTCCAGGAGGGTGATGCACCCCAACTCCATGGGGACAGAAGCTCCTGCATTTGGGACCTTCCCAGACCTCGTCCTATGTATCTCTCCATCTGGCTGTTCATCTGTATCCTTTATCATATCCTTTAATAAAATGATAAATGTAAGTAACTGTTTTCATGAGTTCTGTGAGCTGCTCTAGCCAATTAATTGAACATGAAGAGGGAGTCATGGGAACATGCAATTTAGAGCCCTATCAGTCAGAGGCACAAATGACAACCTGGGTTTGCAATTGACATTTTGAAGGAGGGGGCGGTCGGGGGAGTGTTGTAGGACTAAGCCTTAACCTGTGGGATGTGACTCTGCCTTAACCTGTGGGATCTGACTATATCTCCAGGTCGATAGCATCAGAATTGAGTTAAACTGTTGCATACCAAGCTGATGTCACAGAGAATTGCTTGGTGGGGGAAGACCCCCGCACATCTGGTATCAGAATTGCTGTGAGTCTGATGGTAGCATGGGAGTAAAGAAGAGACCCAGGAGGAAAGACTGAGGTTTTTCCTATTCAGCACCCAATTCCCTGGGTTAAATCCCTTTCTGATAACAACATCTAGAGTGGTTGCTGTGTCTCTGACTAAAATCACAACAGCAAACCTGTATCTAACCATATCACTTAGAGAGACTGAAACTTAACGAATTTGTTTCAAACGCATACATTTGGAAGATAAATGGCCTCATCTAACGAGCAAATTGCCCTCTCCACATCCTAACTTGCACCATGTCCACGTCCAAGTTCTGGAAAGGATATCAGATGATTTGTGTTATCACATATTCAGATAGAACTAACATTTATAGGTTACTGGTGAAGTCCCAGGCATGTTGCTAAGTACTGTAGAAAAATGATATGATTAGATCCTTACCATGACCTAGTGGGGAAGGCAATATTAGCTTTTACAAAATCAGTATCATAGACGTTTAATTCCTAGACCAGGGTCATGAAAATAGTAAAGGGCGGAACAGTGATTCAATACAAATTTTCCCACAATGGCCCTGTTGCTGCTTCCCCTAGCTGAATCCTTCCAGATGATTCCATATCCCCTCTTTCCCTCCCACCACCTCAATCTCTCATTCGCCTTTAATAATTTAGGGGGAGACAAAGTCAGGTTTTGATCCTAGGAAAGAATAATTTGTGTATGTTACATTTTGTTTGAAGCTAATAATTAATGACAGAGGACCCATTTTCTCCATCACTGATGCGGTTATGAAATCAAGACATCCTTGAGACAACAACCCTGCCTGTACATCCACCTAAATTAGTCAGAAAATGACTGCTCCTTTTTCAGATTTGCAAAGTGCATGTGGGTATGGAGAATCTCTCCCCTGGATAAACCTTTACAAGGTCCACAATTTGGATCACTTCTCTGCTGACTCTCAAGTCTCACCAGGCTGTGAAGTCTACCACTACACAGATCTTAGTGTGTTCATCACTTCATTTGAGCCCTAACAGTCCGAACAACGTTATGAGCTGTATGCCACATATTCATTTATTAAACATTTATGAGCACCTACTATGGGACGGGCATGATGCCTGTAACTAGAAGTGTCCTTGGAGTTGGGGAAAAGACCTTTTTCATGGACAGGCATGAACACCGCTTTTATGCCATGTGATCTGCCCCTTTATGAGGCAGACGGTGAATAATGCCTTGAGTTCTTCTCTTCCGAGAACGAATGAGAAGGCTATTGTTATGGACTGAATGTTTGTGGCCCTTGAAAATTCACATGCTGAAGTCCTAACCCCCAGTGTGGTTGTCTTTGGAGATGGGGCCTCTGAAGTAATTAAGATTAAATGGGGTCATAAGGATGGGGCCCTGATTAGATTGGATTTGTGACCTGCTCCCTGACAGGGTGAGAGCATGGAGGACACTTTCTATTCTTCTTCCATGGCAACCCCAGCCTTGGGTTTCTGGGGAAAGTCAACTCAGAGTCCATACGGCATTCATACAGGAGAAAGTCGCTAGAATGCCTGAGACAGGAAAGAGTCTAGGTAACCTTTATTAACTGCCTTAGCTTAGTGGATAGTTGAGCTAATCTGGATGGTGGGGAAATGACTGTAGCCTCCTTCCTAGTATCTGGTGTTCCTGTACCTTCAGCTCTGCCCAGGCAACACCTGGACATTCTGCAGGATATGCTGGCTGATGGCCCCCAGTTCTCCTTACCTACTGACTCCCCTAAAAAACAGCAACAAGGCCCCTATATTTGTCAAAAGGCTCAGTTACAAAAATGTCTCTTCTTCTCCACCCTCTACTTCGTCTCTCTTGCCTTGAATCGAGAGTTACGTCTGGATCTGCAGCAGCCATCTTGAGATTGTGAGGAAGAGGCTCAGTGAAAGCAGAAATATCGTCCTAAACATCACAGAGCCTATTAACTAATGCCAGGAAACCCTTATTTTTTTTAAGGCGCTTCTGTTCAGTTTTCTGTTACTTGAAGCAGGAGACAGTCCTAACTGACAAAATAGCTCCGGCTCTAGCACCTGCCAGTAACTGGTCAATAGCAGTGCTCAAAAATGCATGAATAATTAGATGGGTGCCGGAATGAATAAATCAATCGTTATACCCCCTGCAGCACTTAGCTCAGAGCCTGACAACTAATAGGCACATGATAAATATTTGTTGAATTAAATTGCAGACCCAAAGTCATCATTTAGCATGTTGAGGAGAGGAGCCCGAAAGACTTCTCTGAAAAACCTAACTTCCCTTTTGAAGAACACAACAAAACTGCCAGATCTCTGAGTTGAAAGAAATGAGAAATTGAGAACATCTAGTACCCAAAAGCGATGCTCCAATTTAGGAAGCCTAAAATAATACCACTCACTCATCACACTTGTCTCCTGGCAAAGTACAAATTAGTGGCTTGGAAAATTCCTCCAAGCTCAAGGGTAACACAGACATTAGCCTAAATAGGAAAAGCCCTCATGACCTGCTAGGCCTGCTTCCCAGGGAGAGTTTACTCAGGCTCAACAAAGTCCAGAAAATCACAAGGCAACTGATTTGAAACAATTGCTGCGGAAAGTCAGATAAGAAAGAAATGGTAGGCAGCAGAGCGCCACCCCAGTGCAGACAGAGGCAGCCCCCCAGCTGCCAGCACAGAGCATGAAGGCTGTGTGTCCCCAAACGAGGCTGGCATTGCCTTGTCACCTCGCCTGTGTCATCCCCATCCCCCCTTCAACAGCAGAGACTCAGCCCACCAAGCCCTTCTCAGAGACAGCTATGCAGATGGCCTGGCCTGGCCTCCAGGGAGCATTATTTCTCATCCACTTTGTCCCCCAGCGAGAAACGGGGGTGGGACCAACACCAGGCAGATTACTGAGCATGAATTATTAATACTTATTAGCATATAAAAATGCCCTCGGTGACAAGCACTGACGAAATATTGCTCACGGCAACTCAGCCCACGTGGAGTCAGCGAGACTCGCAGGCCTGGAAACTAAGCATATGTTCAAATAGAACAGCAACGATGACGAAGTGGCCGCTCTACCCCTGACTCGGCATTCGTAATGCAGGACAGGGGCAGCAGAGTCCAACCGTGTCCGCGCAAGCGTTCGAGTCGGACAGGATTCTGATGTCAGCTGAAACGTGTGTTAACTACTCAGTTTTCTCATCGATAAAATAGGTTTACTACTATTTCAGCCCCAAAGCTAGATGTGGCTATTAAATACAATAATGTAGATAAAATGCATGGCAGAGTGTGTGACTACTTGCGTGAATGATAAATATGCATGCATGTGCACAACCGTTTTTACTCAGACACTGTTCTTTACAATACTCCACAGAAGAGAAAGCCAAGGCTGGAGGGGAAATATGCAAGGGACAGAGCTAGCCAACTGCCAGAGCAGCAGCTGGAGCCAAGGTTCTCTGACATCCCAGCCTGTGTTCCCTCTCCAGGCCCCTCTCAAGAAGCTGGGACTCAGCAGACAGCCACACAGGGACAATGTCGTAGAGACACAGCGATGCTGCTCTTGGAAGCCACAGAAAGCCTCTTTCCAGTTCCTTCCACTCTCTCTTTCCTTGTCCCCAGCTTTAGTTCTGCGTGACACCTGAGCACAAGAATCACCCAGCCCTTCTGGGGGTTCTCAGGGCTAAGGAGGGGGCTGAGTCAGATCAAGAGGAAATTAAAAAGGGCCTCAGGGGTTGCAGACCCAAGCTTCATTAAGACCTAATGACACCCCGCCAGGAGGCGGAGCACCGGTGCTATGAGCTTTCTTCTCTTTCCTTTGTGGTGGCCTTTTATAGGATTTCATGTCTGGAAAGAAGACAGTGAATGTAACCAGAAACAGAGGCTGGGCCGGCAGCCTGGGAAAATTACAGCCATCCCTTCCCCACCCCAAAACAGGCAGTGTGCTCTCATGTGTGTCAGGATGGTCCTTAAAAAGAGAGAGTGCAGGTCCCAGGGGCAAAGGTCACCTCTGAGATGCATGTGAGGGGTTACCGTGTGGGATAATATGTGATTATCAAACAGTGGGATCAGCAGCTCAGGCTGTGGACAGGGAGACGAAGTGGGAAAAGGGGGAGGTGGGCGGCAGGAAGGATCCTGCATTTACTATGCACCAACTCTCTAAGTAAATTCATGAGTAATGATCACTCCATTCCCACCCAGCCAGTAAAACCATCCCCATCAAAAGACCTTTGAACACCGTGAAGATCTTTAGACCAAGGAGTCCAGCACAGCAGAAATCTGTAGAGCCTGTGGCTGCTCAGGGTCCATTTCACCTTTGATATTGGCACATTGATGTCCTTCTGGGAAATTGCTCCTCTCCCACGAGACAGAGTCTGGAAGAGCCAAGAAGTAGAGATACGGCACCCAGGCAGGATTGATTAGACATTCTGCACCAGAATGTGGATCTTGAGCTGTGATGATGACCATGAAGATGACAATACTTACCTATTCCAGCAGGTGGAATGGTCCCTCTGGTGGGACCATCAAAATTCATGCTACTGGGCTTCCCTGGTGGCGCAGTGGTGGAGAGTCCGCCTGCCGATGCAGGGGACACGGGTTCGTGCCCCGGTCCGGGAAGATCCCACATGCCGCGGAGCGGCTGGGCCCATGAGCCATGGCCGCTGAGCCTGCGCATCCGGAGCCTGTGTTCCTCAACGGGAGAGGCCACAACAGTGAGAGGTCCGCATACCGCATTAAAAAAAAAAAAAAATTCATGCTACCTAGACCCTTGAGATTCCTTGGTCCTTGTTCTTTTAAGCCTCATTCTTCAGCATTCCTGTCATTCCTCAGAGCTCTCCCTCCTCCAAATCATCATAAACAATGGCAAAAGCAGCTAATTACGTTATTGCCCATGATCACCTAGAATTCCTGTAGATCAATCAGTCTGCTGCTAATACAGACAACACAAAGCAAATGAAGAATTCCAGGAAAGCAGGTAAAGTGGTTACAATGACAGGGACTTGGAAGGAACAAGACCAGGATACTGATGACAAGGCAGCTGGGGGAAGAATTATATGGGGCAGAATATAGTTTTACACTTGGCCAGAGTATGAGAATATTTGTATCTGATGTAAATGCTCAGCAAAAGGCCCCCCGCTATTAAGGGTGCTTAATAATTAGATGGAGACATTGGCCCTTTCTTCAATATCAGTCACCCTCCTCTGCAAATACCCAATGAAAGGACCCCGTGAAAAAATGGCAACTATTATTGTAAAGATGCAGGCCAACAGCAGGCTCAGCAATATGGACTTCCTCTCACTAAGTCCCTTCTGTCACCAGCTGTCACTCTAGACTGACCAGTATGCTGACATCAGTAATCAACCTTGGACATGAAGGAGCACCGACAGGATAACATACCTGTAGGAGGGCATTCAGCTACCTGGTGGCAGGTTGCCTATGTGGAACGCCTCCTATAATAAAGGGCTGTGCAATTTATTCTGTTGGAGCAGCCCTTTTTTATGGATTTGATTTTGCCTCTGCTTCTTGGCCTACCAGGCCTCTCTGCTAGCATTGTCATCTGTCAAGTTACTGAATATGTTATTCACTGTCTCACACTACATTGCTTCTGACCAAAGAATGTTCTCCCCCAGCAGAGAAGAAAGGCAATGAGCTGATGCCCATGCAATTCACTCTCATCATGAATTCCATCACCCAGGAGCATCTGACTTTACAGATGTGTGGAAGGGATTACTGATGGCTCAATCACAGTGCCAGGTGGAAGACAAGACCTTCAAGGTTCTTTCTGAAAGTTGTGCAACAGGGTTCAGCATATGGTGCTCTGGCCTCCAGAGCTAGAACACATGATGAATCCCTTACCAAGGAAGAAAATGTGAGAGAAGCAATTCTCATGAAGATACCTAATGACCCATTTATAAATGTCTTACTTCCTGTACCCATGATTTTGACTCTTTTAGGAGAGAGAGTGGAATTGGGAGCTGAGACCTACACCTAGATATTTCCCGCCAATCATTTATCTGGGACAAATGTGGTTACCCCATTGTCTGGGAAAACTGACTGAAGTACCAAGGAGAACTGGGCTGCTATTACACAGTGGGGAGTAGGAAACAGATGGAACTCAGGGAATCCCTGGGACAGTCACACCACTCTGATCTGCAATAAAGGGTGATGGGGCATGACAGCAACTCTGCTTGGGCAGGTCCACCAAGGGCTCAGGATGCAGATGCGGGTCATCCTAACCTGTCCAAGAGCCCTCCGTTGGCTGTGGTGCTGGGAAATGCTGAGGGAAAGTGGAACAGGTACCGGAAGAGAGAAGCATTACAGACTGGTGGAACACCAGCTCTTGTCCTATAAGTAGTTCAAGCTTTCATTCATTCATTCAACAAATATTTACCGAATGCCTCCCATATACCAAGCACTGTCTGGGATAAGGGGCAAAGTAATAAATAAAACAAAATTCCCTTTCTTCATGGAGTTTTTGCAGATAATAAACCACATAAATAAGTAAAATATATATTACGGTAGAAGGTGGTAAGGAGCACAGGGGAAAATAAAGGCAGAGAAGGGAAACTGGGTGTTGGAAAAGCAGGGTTACGATCTTAAACCAAGAGGTCAGAGCAGACATCCCTGAGAAGGTGTCATTTGAATAAGGACATGAAGGAACAAGCCATGTGGCTATTTCCAAGTGGAAGGACTAGCCAGTGCGCACAGCACCTGGTGGGGATAAGCCAGCCCTGCTGGAAGAACAGTGCAGAGGCAGGCGGGCTGGAGCAGAGTGAGAGGGACAGGGTCACAGGCAGGAAGTCACAGATGCCAGATCACGGATACCCTCCAGGCATTTGGGGAGTTTGGTTTCTAGTGGAGACTGCTGGAAGCCCCTGGGGGTTAGGGCAGGATGGTGTCTACTGACATGACATCCTTTTCACAGGTTACCTGTGTCTGCTGTGTTGAGAATCGTGTATAGTGAGCAAGGGGAGGTGCAGGCAGGCACACTAGGATGCTATGCAGCAATCCTGGCAGGAGCGGGTGGTGTCTGCATCAGGGTTATAAGTGGGTTATAACCGGGAAGGGGTTATAGTGGCTGGATTCTGGATGGAATTTGAAAGTAAAATCACTGAGACTTGCTGACAGATTTGATACAGCATAAGAAAGAGAGGATGTCAAGGATGCCCCTAAGGTTTCTGGTCTAAGCCACAGAGATGGGAAGGTTGCACAGGTTTTAGGGGAAGAGACCAGGAGCCCACTTTGGACCTGGACCAATAGATATACAAGTGGAAACAGACGGGTGGGTAGATATAAACAATGCCTGTGGTCAATAACAAATATGCCTTTTTGTATTTTGATTAATTTCCCTCTTCTTTCCTCTTCCTTTTGCCTCACACGCAGCGGAGGCTGGGTGGGTGGTAGTTAAATTAGCCATCTACTTCGTAGACTGCCGAAGATCCAGACGGGCTCACGCAGAAGTGGAGGCAAAGTAAATATCAAGCAGAGATTCTGAACGTGGAACTGGAGGCATGAGTGATAGGAGTTTAATTTGCTCTTTTTTGGTAAAGCGGTGGGAGTATTTTCAGTTGTACAGGAATATTGAATTGTTCAGTGACGGTACTTCGAGAAATACATGTAAGAGAAGAAGTGTGGCTGTAGATAACGCATGGCAGTGGACAGTTATTAGTTTTTGGCTTTTCTGTACCCATCCCCCCTTCTTCCTGCTTCCTTCTGGGGTTACGGACCTCAGGTCTCCGGGGTAATGAGGATAATGATAGTGCCTGGGACCATATACCAGGTCTGCAACTTCCAGCGTTAGGCATTTCGCACCAGTCTCTCAACCTGCAACTGGAAAATGATTGTTGACACTTGGGTGAGACTCAGTCTGGAACCTATGGACCATGGTCCACGTGTGAAGCATTTGGTTGGCTTGCCTTTCCCTCTGGATCTGATTTACCCGTCGTTTCCCCAACGCACAGAACTCTCAGCCCTGAATCCACTCTAGTGGATATGGTCTTGTCCTTTTGTCCTAATTCCTATAAGGCTTTTCCAGCCAATCAACATAGAATGAATTCTTGACTGCTGTTCTTTATTGGAATTCATTCACTTTCTTGGAAGCGTTCCAAAATGTCAGGGTGAATGAAGATGAGGCGTCAAAAGTCTATGCCAGAAAAGTCAGGCTGGGCAGACAAATATCCTGACACCTGAGACATCTAGACTATCATGAAAGCAAAGCAAGCCCGAGGTGGGCATCAGAAGCCAAAGAATGACCGAAGGGCTCAGAGATCTGAGGAGAAGGAGTTAGCAGATGACCAGGACAGTGGGTTCATGGGAGGGTAATGAGAATACATGCCAGAGGCAGAAGCAGTTCTTGGCTGACCTTGTTGCTTTTTTCCACCCTATCACATGGATAATCTGGATCCATTTAGGAGACACTGTAACACCTATTGTTTCCATCTGAGCGGCTTTCCTGAGCCTATGATTTCCACAGTCCTCCAACAGTAAGGATCATGCTGCCAAAAGCTTCAGAAGCTGCAACTCCCTGCTCAGAGATTTTAAAACCGCACCAAGACCACAATTAGCCATGGTCTTTGCAACACAGAGCTCTGGAATGTTGGCACCCACTGCTACGAGACCAGTTTCTCCCTGTCCCTGCGCTCTGCTGGCCGCAGCTCGCTGCCACCCTCAATGTCCCCTCCCTCACCACCTTGGAAATGAACCATCGCTGTCAATTTCCTGTCCAGAGTGACTTTCCGAGATGTGCTGGAGAGCATTTTATTGATGTTGGGAAAATGGAAAGCATCTCAATTTCTCTTGCACCAACATTTTATTATTTCCTTTGAAGTGAATTTTCAAATACACCAGACTCATCTCTGCTCAAATGGAAGTATGAAAATGCATGTAAAAATCAAAAAGAAGAGCTTTCTTTGGCTGTCTCCCGTTTTGTAGCCTCCATGTCCTTGTTTGCCTGCCTTGCATTTGTTAATGGAAAGACTGCCTCTGTACATCCACCATCAATGGCCAAACAGAGCACCAAAATCCCAGGGAAAAATTATTCTGAGATATTTAAAGTCTTATTTCTCTCATCAATTTTAGCTATGTATCCTTCAGAGCCAGAAGTCATCCTAATAAAAGACTGCTGACTTTTTATGAACATTTTTCTATATGTTCTATGATAACATGTATTACATTTATAATCAAATAAAACAATAAGCTATTTTAATCATGTACCATAGGCCTCAGCTATGTGGAATGGGATAATAAAAATAAAATTATATTGGACTTGGAAGTGATATTTTAGGTCATCAAGAATCCTTCCATGAGGCTTCCCTGGTGGCGCAGTGGTTGAGAGTCTGCCTGCTGATGCAGGGGACGCGGGTTCGTGTCCCGGTCCGGGAAGATCCCACATGCCGTGGAGCAGCTGGTCCCGTGAGCCATGGCCGCTGGGCCTGCGGGTCCAGAGCCCATGCTCCGCAACGGGAGAGGCCACAACAGTGAGAGGTCCGTGTACCACAAAAAAAAAAAAAAAAAAAGAATCCTTCCATGGGAACTCCCTGGCGGTCCAGTGGTTAGGACTCTGCACTTCCACAGCAGGGGGCCTGGGTTCGATCCCTGGTTGGGAAACTGAGATCCTGCAAGCCGCAAGGCACAGCCCCCGACCCCAGGAAAAATAAATAAATAAAAATTTAAGAAAGGAATCCTTCTGGAACAACACTGATAGATGAGTATCCTTTTGAGGGACACTCTAGTGGTTAGGGTCAGGAGAGTTCATTTGCCATTACTAGTTTTCTGGATCTAATTAGAAATGTCTCCATGACAGGGTCAGGCACAAAGATGTTTCCCTGCGTTGGTCTTCCCTAACCGCCACTGCCTGGTATGCTGAGGGGCCCACAGGGGAGCCAAAGAACCCCAGGTCTGATCGAGCCAGAATGCTGCCCAGCAGCGTTGGCTTCAGTGTCTAGTGGCACTTGTGACAAAAGAACCTTGATCTAGACCTCGGATGGGTGAGCCCTGACCCCCGTGTACCTGTCAGTTATAGCTCTTCCTACACACCTAGCCTGCGTCGCAGCAGCAGACTGGCCTCTGCTCGAATACTACTTTATTTGTTCAGTTACCCTGCCTCATGCTCCAAGCTTTTTCTGGGCTTGGAGCCCTCCTTGGAATGCCAGCCTATCCATACCTACTTAGCTCTTGGAGTCTTTGCAGGGCTCAACCCTGGTCCATTCCTGGAAGCTTGCTGGATCTTGCAAGGATGGAGAGAACTCACCTAATTTGTACCAACTCCACTCTTCTCACTGAAGCTGGTACAGATGCTGCTGGTACAGGCATCTGCTCAACCACACCTGAGCCTACGATCACCTTTAAATACTGTGTCTCAGCGTCTGGGGCAGACCTCTGACACTGGCTCAGTCTTGGTGACTTCTGCCTACAGCTTAGTGGTCAGTCTTGGCTGGTCCTCCTCCCCACTGACCCCGAGTGGCCATCTGTTCCCAGTGTGCCTCACACACATATGGAGCTTTTCAGATACGTGCAGACAAAACTGGATCTGGCCTGGTCAGACACGGTACAGTATTGACCCCAGGCCCTGGCATTCAATGTATCTCATGTTCCATGGATGTGCACAGAGGCAGCAGTCATTGAACGGCTGTGTGAAGGGCTGGCTCCTTTCTCAGCAATTCTAGACCTAATCTCCACCCAAGAAAAGATGCAGCCTTCACTGTGACTGGAACAGGAATTATTCACTCTCCAGCCGGGACATCAGAAACCCGCAATTGTTTGAGGCTTTTGACAGGGAAGGATAGTTCTTTCTAGCTCATTTGTTGCTATCGAACTCCTGACTCAAACCACCTGCAGTCATATCTTGACAAGCCAGCATTTCAGGACAAAACTTTTACCATTCCCCGTATGCAGGATATACCATGAAATGGGATTCATGGAAATTCACAAGAAATGAAGCTATTCCTCAATTCAAGAACCAGAGTCCCTCGGCCCCCTAGTAAGTACCATCCAGCTTCAAGAAAAGTAATGAAAAGAAGGGCAGGGCAAAGCTTGGAAACCCTTCGTCACTGGGAGATCCTCTAAATAATGCCTTCTCTTTAGATGAGACAGTTTAGATGGCCAAATGTGAGGACATTCCGAGGAGAGATTGTGTTCATTCCCCAAAGGAAAACTACAATGAAAGTAGTGGTGGAGTCCACATTTTTCACCGTCTCTGCAGCAAGCATATTTTATTAGAAAGGAACTGAAACTTGGCTGTCGGCTGAGTTAGTATACAGGCTTGGAAGCTCCGATTCACCAAGATGGGGCTGATGAGCCAGCCCTGTGGGATCAGGAGACCAGCAGAATATATTTCAGAGAAGCAGGGGCCAGTAAACATTACCATCTCAGCTTCTTCTATGCCTACACACACATGCACCCACAATTAAAACTAGCTATTATCTAGTAAGTCAAATGCATTCAAAGTGAATGCTTTATATTATCATTTCTATCCTACCCAGTTTATCTGCCTCATCTTTGTGATAAATCTCAATCTTTATTTCTAATAGGTCCCCTTGAGTCTAATTCACAGTGGTTTGATTTAATACTTAGTGAAATGCCGGGTGAAATAATACGATGGAAAGCACCTACTCAAAACTCACCAGTGCTAAATATTGTCTCAAGCACAAAGATCCTAACTCCTGGGCCAGCGTTCTGCGCGTTCCATGATCTGACTCGACCAAGGTTTCCAACCACATCTTCCAAAACTTGTATTTTACATTTTAAGGCATCTGTTATTTTATTGGCCCACATGCTTCTTATTTTCTTCTAGGAAATATGCTTCGTATTTTTTCCCTCCCACCATTGCTTCTCCCAAATGTTCCTTCCCAAGTCCAAATATGTGGTTTTTAGAAGTGACATTCATATTCTTACAAGTTCTGTGTTTTCACAAGATTCCCCTTCTCTGCCCACGGAAGTTGGTACAACCTGAACTGGGCACTTGCATGGGATTTTAGATCTTGAACCAGAGTCTGAGTCCTGGGAGTATGCTAATAGGAGAGCCCAGCACCATGGTTCCCACCAAAAGGAGAAAGACAGTGAAAGTGACAAGCTGAGCGATTCAGTGGTGAGAGTAAGTGCTGGTGATTTCAAGCCACTTGTCCCCTTTGTCGCTGTGACCAGCTATACCTCTGCCCATCCCACAATTTTATGAGCCTTACTATAAATTTCCATTTTAACCTACACTATGGAAAGTTGATTTTTCAGGCATTTGCAACCACGGTAATTCCAATGAACACATGTGGTGTGTGCTTTTCCACCCATTTGCCTGCCTTAGTAGTTGCTGCTTCCTCTCTAAGAAATCATTCGCTCATCTCTAACTCACAGAGTCCTATCTTTCTTTCAAGACTGAGTTTAAATGCCAAAGCCTTCATTGAAAATGGCAGCCCGTGTTCCCAGCTGAAGTCGTGATGCTCGCTTCTGCTCTATGGCACTCACTACTTCTTTATGGCAGTAATGATCTCTCTTATAATAAAGCTCTATATATGCATGTGTCGGATCTTGCCTCTTATCCTCCATTCATTGTTAAGTATCCTAAGGGCAGAGATGGAGTGATCATTGGTTTACTCTTCCCCTTAAGATCCAGCAGTGGACTGTGATGTGAGAAGAAATATTCTTTTAGCTTTTTCTTGAATTGTATCTCCATCCGATTCCTCCAAGTCATGGAAGCAGAGTTTTGGAAGTAGTTAAGTTTCCCAATCAATCAGATTCCATCTGACAACACTGTGCTCTAAGCATTCAGATTTAGGCTCCTGGAATAGACTCTTTACCCATGGCAAGGCTGCTTGACATATAGCCCCTCTTTTTTTTTTTTTTTTTTTTTTTGGCGGTACGCGAGCCTCTCACTGTCGCGGCCTCTCCCACTGTGGAGCACAGGCTCTGGACACGCAGGCCCAGCGGCCATGGCTCACAGACCCAGCCGCTCCGCGGCATGTGGGATCTTCCCGGACCGGGGCACGAACCCGCGTCCCCTGCATCGGCAGGCGGACTCCCAACCACTGCGCCACCAGGGAAGCCCACAGCCCCTCTTTTAAATTCTTGCTCAAAACAAGTATGCAAGCACATCATTTCTGCAGAGCAGCATCACCCATGGGGATGTCCCATCATTCTGAGCCACTATGAGGTTATGGAATGACATCGCTGGCGGGTCATCCAAATAGTACCCCTCGCTGAATTTGGGGCTGGGATCAGGAAACTAACAAGAACCCACAATCTATGGAAGTTGCTACCCTAAGAATCATCAAAATCATGCAGCCTGAAAGATCAATCGTCCAAATTAAAATTAAATGTATCCTACGCTTTTACTCATGTCGTTACTCTTGGGATGGCACCCATTCCAACCCTTCTTCCCTGACTATTGAAATCTTTCTTATCTTTCAGGGTGTTTCTCAAAACTCAAGTCTCCCTTAAGCACTCCCTCTGCCCCCACCACTGGGGGCATTTTCACCCTCCTCTCTTCCTCCTCAGTGCCCTCCTTCCCCCCTCTCGTAGCTCTTGTTGGTTAAGAGCATACATCCTTCTTTTCTTTATTTTTGTACTGCCCCTGTCTGTCTTCCCGAACACTGTACTGGCTGAAGTTTGTTCTTTTGGTGTCCTATTTCCCAGCATGAAGCCTGGCACAGATTAGGTGCTCAGTCAATCTTTATTGCAGGCATCATCCTCTAATTAGATGATGACAACAGGAAATATTTATCTTCTTGCATCTAGGTAGAACTGAACCTGATTAAGCAAGGCAGATAGGAGTCTGGGCAACTCCTCTGGCATTCCAACGGAGGGAAAATTCATAACTTATCTCAGCAAACACTTCTTACACTGGTGGAGTTTGTTCAGTGATGATAAATATGTTTGTACTGTCACTTTGTCTTCATCTGCTGTTTGCTCCTCTTTGCTGGACTGCAAAATCCTGGAGCAGATAGAAACTATTACCTTCCTTTACAACCTTCACTGTATCTAATGTAAGATAATGAGCAGAGTGGACAGGTAATAAATGATTAATTGACTGACTCAGTTAATAAACATTTCCTCAGCTTTCACTGACTGCCAAAGATATATGAACCAGGACGTTTCAGTCCAGTTGGAGATATTGTGTTTTATTACAGATTGTTGTTTATGAATTTGAATCACAATGGAAACATTAATCAGGTCAATATGGGAACAAAGCAAGGGGTGATGAATTCTGCCCCAGGAAGTGCTTTCCAGAGGAAGGGATATTTGAGCTTCATTTTGCAAGTACGCTGGCCACCCAGAGGAGAAAAGACTTTAGGCTGATGGTCGTCTGTGAAAGTGTCACAATTTCATGCCTAAAAACAGCATGGCTGTGTTTGCCTGGCAAAACCAACCCATATAATGCCTTATGTGCTACTGAATGGGTCTTGACTCCGAATATAGCATGACGGAGTGGAGATAGCCAGCTACAAAGCATCAGATGCTGGGTTCCGGGCCAGCAGTACAACTGCAAGGAAGTCTCATCCCCTCTCTGAGCCTTAGTTTCCTCATCTGTAAAACAGGTATGACAACCCTAGTCAAGTGAAAACTCAAGTATGAAACTCTGCGATAGTCCCCAGAGGAAGTTCTTTCTTTGCTCTGCTCTAGTGCAAATACTCTGCTGGTATTTAAGGTTTCTCAGGATCCACTGCTGTAGTCTCCCTTTATTCCTCTCCTTCAAAGACCTCATTGCTTTCATGCTGAAGGATAAACAGCAGCCCCACTGCTCACCCAAGGAGCAGCAGACAGAGCAATGGTGTGCAAGAAGCAGTTAAAATATAAAATAATAGCAAGGGGCTGAAACTGCCCCTGACTGCCCATTGCTGCTCTCATTTTTATAGTCCATTAAAACCTACAATCACTGTAATGTTTATGCATTATTGGGGAGATAAATTGCATCATTTTCATTTTGCAATTTAAATGTAATTACGATCTTACTAATGACTAAAACCTGAATTTGCTAGACTATCAGTTTTTCTAACCCTTGCCAAAATTATAGGTAATTACTTAAGGCTTACAATAATTATAAGTCCATCTCTTAAATAATTAATGTGCACTTTCATGGTACAAAACAGCTAGTAATCAAACGACCTCCGCTTACACTGCAAATCCATGCCATTGGTCCTATTGTGTAGGCCTGTGGAAATATACCCATTTGCAAGAGTCTCTTCAGTTGGCAAGCTGAAACAGAGTTGCTGTGTTTTATAGAGTCAAATAAGGGAGAATTCCCCTGTTGCCACAGGGCTAGAAAAAGAAAGCGATCCACGAAAAGGTAAGAAATTCAATATTAATCTACACAATATGTACTATTGTAGCTGGTAGGAGTTGGGCTGAGGAGGGGGAGAAAATTGTGGGATGCTATCAGGGCTGGACTCGGAGAAATGGGGAATGATCTAGTTTTCACAAAGGAACTAAGTCTGGGGGTTTGGGGGGGTTATCACCTGTCTTTTGGTCCCTCTCTTCTTCTTTAGGGGGCAAGCTAATTCCATCACATAAATAAGGTGAGGTTTTTGCCTTGAGGAATAAACCCACTAATGTGTTTTACAAGATTGGCAAACAGAAAATTAGAACACGCTCTGACAAGTGTTGACGATTTTTCACAAAGTATTGGCAGATATGGGAGCTCTGAGCCAGGAACGCTGTTTCTCACTACAGTGAGTCCTCTACATGTGAACGAGTTCCATTCCAAGAGAGCGTTCATAAGTCCAGTTTGTTCATAAGGCCAACAAAGTGACCCTAGGTACCCAACTAACATAATCGGCTATATAGTACTGTACTGTAATAGGTTTATACTACTTTTCACACAAATAATACATAAAAAAAACACACAAAATAAAGAAAACATTTTTAATCTTACAGTACAGTACCTTGAAAAGTACAGTAGTACAGTACAACAGCTGGCATACAGGGGCACGTTCACATCTTTGAAAGTCTGCAACTTGATGGTTCATATGCAGGGGAGTTACTGTATTTATTATACGACTCACAAAGAACTTTTAAAGGTTCCTGAGACTGGAGCGGGCCAGTAAGGAAAATTCCAGGGAACTATACACCCTCGTGCATCCATGTTTTCCCCAGGGTTAGGGTTCTTGGTAAGTCGGAGCAGTGGTGAGCATCCCTTAGGCACAAAGCCAAATGTTCTTGATTTGGGAAGTACTGGGAAACGAGTTCCCAGATCCACCGCCTTCTCGAGATTCTGTATTGGCTATTTGCCTCTTCAGCTCTTTCTAACCTCATCACACTCAGCTTCACTCCTGTCCCCTCCAAACGCTACAGAGCCCCTGGACGTTTCCCTCTTCACACAAAACTTAAGCTTATTTGAAGAATGTTGTTTTTATTAATTTTGTGTGTCCGTGTGGCTGGGCCAGGGACCCAGATATGTGGTCAAACATTATTCTGGATGTTTCTGTGAAGGTGTTTTTGGATGAGATTAACACTTCCACTGCCATCGCAATTGCCCTCCAACCCAAACCGCTAAAACTCCAGCCTATCTGGCCTTATAAAAGAATAACCCGGAACTTTGGGTCAGGAAGGGTCCACGTTCTTCACAAAGCCCATCTGTTCTGCTTTACCTTCTGCTCATCTGTCCTCTCAGCTCTTACCAACAGGCTGGGTGGAGTCCAGTCCATGGAAGACACACACTGTCGGGGCAGAAGTGACCTGGGTCATGGTGACCCATGACCTGTATGGGAAGGATACTCTTCCTGAACCATTTGCTATTCATATTCTCCCCTGGAATAAGATCAACCTTCAAAAGGGGCGGGGAGGCAGCTGTCCAGTGAGGTGAGATTGCAGAGCCTGGCTGAAGTCTTCTCTTCCACCTTTATGACAAAAGAGTTTTAAAGATTTTTTTTGATGTGGACCATTTTTTAAAAGTCTTTAATGAATTTGTTACAATATTGCTTCTGCTTTGTTTCGGTTTTTTGGCTGCAAGGCATGTGGGATCTTAGCTCCCCAACCAGGGATCGAACCCGCACCCCCTGCATTGGAAGGTGAAGTTTTAACCACTGGACCGCCAGGGAAGTCCCCAAAAGAGTTGTAAAACTAGTTATTAAGGGACACCCCTTCTACAGGCCAGCGTCAGGGAAAGGCATCTATGATGACACATCTATCTACCCTTTCCACTTTTTAGAATTTTCTGTCTCTCGATCTGTGATGGAAGTAGTGTCACGTGGGCTGGGGCAGGTGGTAGTGGGGGTATTAGTCCCCCTTCCTTTGGATTTCTGTTTGAATTTGTTTTTTGTGTTTGTTTTTATGTCCTTGTACTTATCTGATCCAGGAGTAGAGCATGACAAGAGAGGGCAGCTGGGAAGGAGGGACCGTCCTCTCTGTTTCTTATTATCCCCACAGCGCATCCTCCAATGACAAGGAAGGCATCTGTGCAGAAAGCGAAAGCTGGTCTAGAGCAGGCAGAGTCCATCCATACGAGTCCCCTTTTCAGGCACTGGAACTTGACTGTGGCCTGACATTTCAGAGGACCCTATGCATAGCTTACATTTAAAAAGTAAGACCAGAAAATCTCCTTCTTGGGATGCCTAAGCAGAGAGGCAATTGTTCCATCTAGAAGCAAAGAAAGTGAAATCTAGGATCCTGGATACATGACAGACTATGGGCACCCATATGCGGGGACTCCGCACCCCTGTGTCCCCTTCCTCACTTGGTGAATGTATAGGGTTCTTGATGGGATGCAGTGTGATATAGGAGACCCTATCGCTTCTGCAGAAAAAAAAAAAATCACTGATATTCAGGGAGTTAAGAGATTAAATTCCAATGTAAGCACTCAGTGCTGTGTCCTCCCAGGAAAGTCATTTTCTCTCTCTGGCTTCACTTTTGCTAAATTAGGAGTTAAAGCCTCCAGTCCTGGCAGATTTTGATTCTAAGGTCTGGCTCTGCACACCAGGACCTCCCATAAATGGTGAGAGATTTATGTTTCTTAACTATAATCAGCAGCTTAGTAAAAAAAAAAAAAAAACCCACAGCTTTTGCAGCAGGGAGATGTTATACCTCCGCGCTCTGCCATGGGTGGGATGTTGGCATGGAGGATTGCCTGACATCTGTGGTTTCTGGAGAAGCCATCCAATACCACCTCAAAATCCCCCAAAGCGCCTCTGGCTGCATCCCCGAGCTCTTCTGCACAAATAGCAGCACCGTTGCCAGTTGTTCTCAAACGAACGCTTGATAGATTCCATCTCTTCGGACAATAGGGCTCTGCACTGGCCCCACTGAAGTTTAGGAATCCGTGGGAAGAAACCTTACCTGTGCTGTCAGCTTCACACCTCATCACCCTCGAGCAAAGGGCCTGACTCAAAGGACAGCACAGACTCTGTTGCCAAGTATGGCAGGAAATTGTCCTCCAAGGCATGAATTTCTCATCACTTGGCATCTCACTCTGCAGTGGTACTCAACCCCCTTGAATCCACAATGTGATGGCATATCAAGACCCAAGGAGCACCTCCCTCTCAACTTAGAGGGGTGAAAATCACATCCCTTGTGGCTCCAGCCCCACCCAAACTCATACCAAAGACTTGAAAACCACTACCTTGGCATACGTCATCTTTGAGCCAACAGGAGCCTGGCTGAGAGCAGGCGGGTGGAATGTGGAGGCAGATGGTGGATCCCCCAGCTGCAGGAGGCCTTTCGTGTGCTCACTGCATTCTTACACCCCAATTTCTTCCCTGGATGATTGCTCCATTTTCTCACAACCAGAGTGTCACTCAACTGTGGGCAAAGCTACAGAATATTATATGATGGAGAGAAAGTATGACAAAGAACAGCAACCTTTGGAATCTGATGCATTTGGTTCAATTCCAGCTACAATATTCTCAGCTCTAAGGTGTTGGGCAAGTTACTAGGTATTTCTTGGTCTCGGTTTCTCAGTATGAGAGATTGGGATGATAATTTTCTGGAGCAGTTGTTATAAGCATCCGTAATGGTTCTTAAAAGGTGCACATAGTAGGTACTTAATGCATGAGAGGTGTAATAATCGTTACGTCTAAGTCCAGGCATTTCGGGGACTATTTTTAAGTCCTACCGCTTACCCATCAAACAGGGCTTTCATGCCCCCTCGCGGTACCTGTCAAGGTTTTACCATTGCCTTCCACGTACTGTTTTTTCTTCTCTAACCAACACTTCAGTTGATTTAGTCCGGTTGCATCTCAACTCCAGGTTCACCTTCAGACACTACCTGTGAACTCTCCCCTGACCCTACTCTGGAACCTGCGGGCCAGATGCTCTCACCCACCCAGGCTTGGGTCCCAGACCCTAGTCCATGGAGAAGCAGGTACCCAGTCTGGGTCCACCCTTCTGGAAGGGTTGGTGGCGGTTCCCCACTGGGATGAGCCCAGACCTGAACTTCAATGCTCTGCTTGGATCCAGACATCACACCTCTTACCAGGCCTTCTCCCCAGGAGGCCTGAGCCTATTGCATGTATGCCCAGCTGTGTCTACTGGCCCGAACCAGAAACCACCTCTTGCCTGACAGCACCCCAAGTACATGCAAGGTCAGAAGGACTCTGTCTCAAGGGCCTACAGCAGAACTGATATCACTATGAACACTGTTTGCGGCAAGCCTGAGCTGACCCCAGCTCTTCAAGCATTTATGTGGACTGTTGGTCCCCCAGATTTGGCCGGATCTTTCTCCCTCCTCTTCAAACCCAGACTGCTGAAGTTGTATCCACTACTTGCAAGCCCAGCAGAAATATGGCATCCCTAGGCTGTGTCACTTTCCCAGCATAGCAGCCCAAGAGGGAACCATGATTCCTTACCAAGGGGAGACCAATTTTAAACCTCCATCGGGTGCAGCATGAAGGATCACCTCTATTTTATCAAACAAGACATAGTGGACCAATTGAGGAACTCTCATAGAATGATCACTATTCTTTATGTAAAGGGATAAAGTTATTTTCATGCGTATGGCTGGACAACGTCTCTTCCGTTCTCTGGGTCTGTTACAAAAATTGTACTCCAAGTCACAATAGTGTCTGGGAAATCCTTGAGTGGGTCTTCAAGAATAAGGAAATGGGCTTCCCTGGTGGCGCAGCGGTTGAGAGTCCGCCTGTCGATGCAGGGGACACAGGTTCATGCCCTGGTCCGGGAAGATCCCACATGCCACGGAGCGGCTAGGCCCTCCGTGAGGGCCTGAGCGTCCGGAGCTTGTGCTCTGCAACGGGAGAGGCCACAGCAGTGAGAGGCCCGCGTACCGCAAAAAAAAAAAAAGAAAAAGAATAAGGAAATGATTCTAGGGACATTTAACTCCAGAGTCTCTGCAAGTGAACCAATCACTTTAAACAGTATCTTTGGTTATAACAAAAGTAAAGGAATAGCTTCTTCTTTCTCCCAGCCTCCTTGTCCTTCACATGGCTGGAGTACAAAGAAAATGCAAACCCTTTTTACTCTCAATTGAAGGTAATGGGATACTAATGATAATTTAGGGAATATCTTTTTAAAAGAAATGGATTTCTTTCATTGAAGAAATGGTCTTTTTCTGGCCGCATTTGGTTGTTTCTCTACTGTAGCCCACTGCCCCAGGCTAAGAGACCTTTTTGCTAGGATCCTCCTTTGTATCACTGTAGTGACCTCAATGGAGTCAAGCCTCTGCAGCTTCAGTTTCCCTCTCAGATGGATCAAAAAGCAGCCCTCCTTCCACTGTGTTATCATGGGCCTATGATGGTCACCATGGTGGGCTCCCCAGGGATGTTGGCTGGCAAGAGCAGGTGTAGAGTCTCCCAGAGCTGCTAGAAAATCAAGCTGTATATATACAGCTTCTATATAGTAGAACCTATACTGAGTTCCGTTCTGATTCTGCTGCCGTACCCAACCCATTTCCAGAGCACCTCTCCCCTTCTCCCTCTTCCCTTCTCCGGCACCAGAGCTCCCCTATTCCTGCCTACGGCCCAGTAGATAGTTCTTCATCCAGCGAAATCAAGCCTTCCTTCGTGGATGTGCGACGATGGTTAGATTGGCTTGGATTTGCAAGCCAAGCCATTGAGTCCCATTTCTGAACATGGCCGACAAGCCCTAATGTCTTTCAAAGACAAAACACAGCAACTTCCAGCCCACTTTGCATTCCCACATTAAGGAGTAGAATGGGGGAAAATGGAGGATCAATTATGGAATCCCTCTTCACTGTGCTCCCTGCTGTGTGGCATGTGCTGTGTACTGAGGGTCGAGGGTCGGGGTAGGGTGTCATTAACACGTGCTGAGTGTCCATCATGCAGCCAAGCAACTCCTGGAGTATCCTCTTTAGTAGCAAAGAAAGTCATTTTTTTCAGAGTTGGGTGTTTTTTTTTTTTAAATGTCCTTTATTTAGGATCTGATTCATTATAACAGAATTGACAAGGAAATTTGGTTATCTCTGTGACACACGACATTTTATTTTCTGTGTTTTTTTTTTTTTTGCCGTACGCGGGCCTCTCACTGTCGTGGCCTCTCCCGTTGCGGAGCACAGGCTCCGGACGCGCAGGCTCAGCGGCCATGGCTCACGGGCCCAGCCGCTCCGCGGCATGTGGGATCCTCCCAGACCGGGGCACGAACCCGCGTCCCCTGCATTGGCAGGCGGACTCTCAACCACTGCGCCACCAGGGAAGCCCCAGAGTTGGGTTTTCAGGGTAGTGTTAGATGGAAAAAAAACAGTAGCAGAAGGGCCAGCTGTTGGCGAGGTAGGGGAGAGCTGTGACAGCAGATCTGCGGACCGCACTCAACGTCATCCAGGACAAGGGTGTCACATTCCACTGCGTTTAATTAAACTTAACTCTACATTCCATTTCAAAGTTGTGACATTTAAAATTTTACACCACTGTGAAACATTTTCATTTTGTCATAAAAAAGTGTCAGCCTTTACAAGAAATAGAAACATCCCCCCCACTGCCAACACCCCGTCAAAGAGCTCTGTCACTGTCCCTTTAATTAGACGCTCATTAATAAATCTATCTTGTTCTCAAATCCCCACGCACTACGCACTTGGTGAAGTGGTTCATTAGCACAGGAAGAGGCGATTTAGATTTCCTCTGATAACAGCATCTGTCACTAAGCAAATTAAGGCAGGATGTGCAAATGTATCTTAAGCCGGACATGCTCCTGTGGGGTGGGCTGAGGGGGAGGCTCACGGCAGAAAAGACTATCTTTAAAACTACAGTCTCGCTTCCTCAGTGTACGGGGCCATCAAGTATTTTGCCTTGTTTTCCCTGTGAAGACATTTTTATTGATTAGAACATCCATGTGGATACAGGGCTTGTCAAATCTTGTCACTATTCCTAAAAGCAATAGAGAGTCATGAGCAATGGACTCTCTGAAATCCATGCATTTGTTTATTTATACAATTAATATTGACGGAGCTCCTGTTCCAGACCTCGGGGAGGCAGAAGAAGAAGAAAGACACAGGGAAGGCATTCTGAATTCTGTGTCCGTCAACATGAAGGCAGCTGGGACCATATACATGCCCACCTCTGAATGCCACCACAGCCAACCCACCATACATTCATTCATTCATTCATTCACTCATTCCCTCATTCATTGAGCAAGTGCCAGGAGCCAGGACCATTGTGGATGCTAGAGGTACAGCCGTGAACAAACCAATGTCCCGGGCCTCGGGTAGCTTACATTCTAGGGGATGGGGGAGACCAGCTACACACTGTAGGTTAGCAAAGACAAGAAAGCAGGGTAATGAGATGGAGAGAGAGAGGTGTGGAGCTCTGCAGGTGCTGATCTCTTTAGGGTGATCAGGAAAGGTCTGAGAAAGCCACCTTTGAGCAGAGGCCATAATCAGCTGGAGGACTGAACCACAAGGTCTGAGAGCCATGCAAAGATCTGCAGAAAGATTCTCATATCTTGAGGGAAGAAGCAGAGCAAAGGCAGCCTGGCTTTAGGGACCGTCTTTAACCACCAACCCCTCCATACCCTCCTGCCCTAGCCATTTGTGTGTATGAACTTTGAGGGCATTAAGCTAAGTGAAATGAGTCAGACAGAGAAAGACAAATACCATATGATCTCACTTACATGTGGAATCTAAAAGAAAAAAAAAAAAACCTCATAGATACAGAATTAGTCATGAGTGGCAACAGATTGGTGGTTGTCAGAGGTGAGAGCTGGCAGGTGGGCCAGATGGACGAAGGAGGTCAAAAGGTACAAAATTCCGATTATAAAATAAGTAAATCATGGGGATGTAATGTACAGCATGGTGACTATATTTAATAATACTGTATTTTATATTTGAAAGTTGTTAAGAGAATAAATCTTAAAAGATCTTAAAAGTCCTCATCACAAGAAAAAAAATGTGTAACCATGTATGGTGATGGGTGTTAACTAGATTATTGTGCTGATTATTTCATAATATTTACGAATATCGAGTCATTAGTTGTACACCTGAACCTAATACAATGTTATCTGTCAATTACACCTCAGTGAAAAATATAAGTGATGCCAACTGACAACATGGCAGTGTTATTCCCATGACCCCCTGGGCAGCTTCCAGGAAAGCAAAGTCTTTGGGTTCTGGCGGGAGCGTGGTTGCAAAGCTGAAACGTAAAGAACCCAGGAGCCACGCTGAGGTTGGAGGAGAACCAGGAGAGTGCAGTAACCTAGAATTCCTGTGAAGACAGTCATTCCAGACAGAAGGGGTGAGTAACTGTGCCATATGCTGCTGAATCCTGAGTCAAGTGAGCAAAGAGAAGTGACCATCGGATCTGGCAGAAGGAAGATGGTTGCTGACCTTGGCAAGAGTGTTTCCATGGGTGGTGAAGACAAATACCTGATCATTGTGAGTTGAAGAGAGACCATGAGATTCAGGAAGAGGAGTTGGGCTCTAAAAGGGAGCAGAAACCTGGGGCAGTAGCTGAAGGAGAAGGCAGGCCCCAGGGAGGGCATTTTTAAAAGGATGTGAGCTTTGGCAATACCTTCATAAGCTGATGGAAATGGCTCTGGAAAGAGGGAGAAAACCAGTGCTGAAGAGAACATGATAATCGCAGGAAAGGCATGTGTTTGAGTGGTGACATTAGTCTTACATCAGAGCCAGACCATGTCATCCATTCTGTAAGGAGGGAAGGCAGAGAATGTGTGTAAACTGCAGCCAGGCGAGTAGATAACATGGCGGCAAATTCGGGTCACTCTCCCACTTCTTTTATTTTCTCAGTGAACTATGATGTCAGACAAGCCTGAGGAGGAGGGAGTGAGAGGTTGGAGGATGTGGGAGAATCCACTCTGGAGATGTAATGGGACACCTGGGCAGCGCTGAGGTTCCACGTGAGAATTGTAGTCATGAATTTAAAGGGAGAGCCGTCAGCTCTGTAGGGTGATCTTCTGTGGCCATGTTCAGCGCTGGGCAGAGGGGAGAGGTTGAAATTTGAGTTGGAGGAAGTTAGGATGGTGGGAGGGAGGAGTGGGGTATGAGGATGAGTGCAAGGGAGGGATGATAAGGATGGAGTGTGGAATCCAAGCTGGACCAGGTAGGAAGTGAACACACAAGAGGCGGGACAGAAAAGTGGCAATGTCGTGAACTGGAGGACCCGATGGCATCAAAATAGGGGTATGAGAGAAAGTGAGCGGGAACCATGGTAATGGTTGCCTTGGTGATGGTTATCCTCTGCAGGTGGAAGTCTTCTTGTATCTTGTTGGTGACCCTGAGGCCAGTCATTATCTTGTCCATGTACTAGGGCTTGTTGAGGATAAGGGTTGGGACCAGGACAAATGGAGTCCTAGGAAGTCACTGGCTAATGCAGGAAACCCTAAAGAGTCAACTTTGATTGACCTCCACTAAGAATGTGTTATAGAAATCAAAATAAGTCGAACCAGGAATTATGACATAAATCTGAGGGCAAGAAACTGGTACCAAATGGGAATCAAAAGTGCATTCAGAGCAGAGCATGTGAAGCTGGAAGTGAGTAGAAATCAGAGGGTATAGAAGGAGCATGTGGTGTGGACATGTCCATGTGTAGACGTGTCAATGCACAAAGGCCCAGGTGGTCCTCTGAATTCGCTAGTGTCCCAGCCATTTCCATACTTAGGTGTCTCTGCACTTGGATCTCAAAGGCACACAGTGTGTCTTTTAACAGCAGTAAGGTGTCATGGTCCCATGGGTGGTGAACAATACGGTGGAACAGAAGATAGTGGGGCAACCCAGGTCAGTGACCACTGGGCAGGGATACACTGGGCTATGTGGCAGGTAGGATAGTGGCCATTTCTGCGGATTCAAGTGAGAAACAGACTACATGCTCCACTTCTCCCAACTCAGTATTTACAGGGCAATGAGATAGTCAAGGTGATGAAGCAAAGTAAGGGCAATTAGGAACACTGGGTTCTAGACCCAGCTCTGCCACAAAATAATTAACTAATTCAATAATAATTTAACTTTGGGAGAGCCAATCACTGCCAAACAACGTTGGGAGACGTTATGATCTAGAACAGCGTATTATATTTCAAACATTAGTGTGCAAAAGAATTACCTGGCAAGCTTCTTAAAGTACAGGCTCCTGGGCCTGGTGACTCTGATTTTGTGTGTCAGGAACAGTGCCCATGTATTGCATTTCTAAACAGCTCCCAGGGGATGCAGATGCTGCTAAACCCTGGACCACACTCTGAGTAACACTGGTAAAGGAGAAAATGACGAGGAAAAAGAAAAGAGGAATCAGGAACATAGGCGGCCAAAGGACACACCAAGGAGAGAGATAGGCTGAAGATAATTTTCAGGGCCTTCACCATTTGTGAAGTTGTTCTTTGTGGGACAGTAGCCAACCTTTCAGAACTCAAGGTAAGGCTGGATCGTGAAGGCCTGCTATATACCATGGTGATTAATTTGGACTGCTTCCTTCAGGCAATCTTTTTTTTTTTATAAATTTATTTATTTATTTATTATTTACTTTTGGCTGCATTGGGTCTTCATTGTGGTTCATGGGCTTCTCACTGGGGTGGCTTCTCTTGTTGCGGAGCACGGGCTCTAGGCGCACGGGCTTCAGTAGTTGTGGTGCACGGGCTTAGTTGCCGTGGGATCTTCCCGGACCAGGGTTCGAACCCGTGTCCCCTGCATTGGCAGGCGGATTCTTAACCACTGAGCCACCAGGGGAGTCTCAGGCAATAATTTTTGAGAGTGGAAGTGATGACAGAATGAGAATAATGCCGCAGGAATGTTATTTTGGCAGCAAATTGCAGGGAAGACTGGAGTCATCACAAGGGAGACTGGAAGGAAGGTTATTACTCAGTAAAAAATGGGAGGATTATAAAAAGACGCGGAGCAGAGAGAGGGCAGGGGAAACAGGAGAGTAAGGCTGAATCTGGGAAATGATTAAAAAAAAAAAGATCAATAGGGCTGAATGACAAATTACCTAAATTACCTGCAAAGAAACAAGTGATGGACGATGATTCAGGATTTTTGACCTTCTGATCTTTTGTCTTTGGGAGAGTTTTAGAGAAAAATCACCAGGAATATATCTTCTATGTGGATGTGGAATCAGAGACAAGAATTAAGAAGTGAATTTGCAAAGAACACCTGCTTTATCAAATAAGAAACATAACAGTTCTTTAAAGTAAAACCCCACAAAATTACTAACCTTACAGTTAGTCCATTCATGATGGAAAAGCATTTTTGGACATGATTTTCATATTCACAAACATGTCATATCCTTAGACATCTGAAATGTGAAAGTCAGAGGTAAGTTTGTTTTGTTGTGAGTGTGGAACATACAGGAAGGGTGCAAGGGTAACCTTGTTATTTTTGGTTCTCTTGGGTTCTGGTTTGGTGTTTGATTGCCTTGGCTTTGTTTTCTGATGCGGGTACTTGAGATGCATGATGATAACTCCTACTGGTACAGGAAGTGTCTGCTTTGTTTGCTCCTTTCCTACATTCTTGTTCTGAAAAAAGAGATGGTGAAGCAGAGTAGGAAGCGCTCTGAGCCAGGGGTCCGGAGACCTCGCTTGGGGACATGGCAAGGCATTAACTATGTAACTCAGGCCCCTCTTGACAAGGGAATTAGCTTCACAGGCTCCCAGGTAGCTTCCAGAGCTGACAACAAACATAGAGCTGGGATTCTACTCCGTTTCAAACACATCCTTTTCCTCCAGAGCATATCAACCTCACCATGAACTATACTCAACACAGCTACTGGAGAACGCAACCTCCTGCCTTTCCTGCCCCCTCCCTCCCCCTCCCTCTCCTCTCCTCCCCTTCTCTTCTCTTCTTCTCCTCCCTTCCCTTCCTTTCTTTTCATTCCTGTGCCCTTCTCTTCCGCCCTTCCCTCCACCACAGACACACTCTTAGGCTCTCTTTTGGTCTCACCTTCTGCACAGGAATAATAGAAATTACCCACGTGTGTGCCTCACCCCCTCATTTTTCCTATATCTAGAATTTTCCTTGCTAAACCTGCTACCAGTAGGTGAGACGCCAATATTCCAGATCCACTCCTTTGCATAGAGACACTCTCTACAGAAGTCTTTTATAGCAATGTGAGTCATCCCCCAAAGGGCAATGGTATACTAGTATTTGCTAATTCATCAGACGTCCATGAGGCATCTCACCGAGCACCAAAGCATTGGAAGGCAGAGGAGAGAAGAGGCATTTATGAACTGAGCTGGGCTCAGAGGGGTGAGAGGTGTTGGACCCTGGCTAGTCCCAGCTATGAAAACATCCGCCCTCTCTTCTGGAGAGAGGAGACAAGCTCTGAACCCATCTCTACGTTACTGTGTAACCCAAAGTCACCATCTTCTGAGTTCTTAGCGTCCACAATTATAACATCAGATGTGGGAAAAGGTTCCCGTCAAGTTCCGGAATGATGGCTTTATGAGACAGAGGGGAACAGAAGCAAAAGGAAAGAGACTAATGGAAGCAGATCTACTTTACTGTTTTGCCCACGGCCAGCCAGGTAGGAGTGCAAGTCACTCATGGTTAGACAGTAAATTAAGACAGTCCAGGCTTATGCCTGGGATTCCAACTTAATTATTAGTAATGTCCCCTTCACTTTGAAAAGCATCACAGCACAGATCAAAAATTATATGCTCATCCACTCATAGTGAATGTTTCCCAAGGACTCAGAAGAACTGGCACCCTCCTGCCTCTGCCACTCAGGCTTTCTTTCTTTCTTTTCTTTTTTTTTTTTTTTCTGTCTTAGCTGAAGCCAATCAAATCCAGCTAATTTCATTTGACTAAAATACACACATGTAAAGCAGCCATCATCCCAAATCAAGACTCCTCACATGCATTCTTCCAGCCAGAGACTCATAATTAGAGAGCTGACCTTGACCTTTGGCTATTGGCCTTGGGGTACCACCTGTCCTAAAATGTGTAAGGCAAAAGAGCTTTATGCTTTGAGACCAATAGGGATGAAATCAGCTTAGGATAGAAATCCTTAAAACCGAAAGTGACAGAAAGGTTTCCATGTCAGGTATTGCCGCAGAAAAGCTTGATGAATGTTTGGGGTTTCTTAACCCAGGTACTTGTGGCCAATCTCCCATGATGACTATCATATGTAAGTTTGCAAATGGAAGGCACCGACTCCCCCCACCCCCCGCCTGGCAGTAGCAGCCATGATATTCAGTCTTGTCATTGGTCAATGAACAGGCTTCCTCCCTCCTCCTTCTCACTGTGAATAATTATTTTCCCCAATAGGACGACAACTTCCTCATCTTGGCTCTGCAAGACCTCCATTTTATGAGATCTCGGAGGCTCAAAGCAGCTATCTACCATCCAAAACAGCGTCTGTGTTCATCTTCAGCAGAGGATCTCCAGCTCCTTTGCAAACAAGCATTATTACAACCATTTTATAAAACCGAGACAGAGAGAGCTCCCCGGTGCCTCTTAGGAGTGGTCTAGTGTGGCAGTCTTCTTAGCAGGCCACACGTGGGAACGTCTCCTTTTCCCCTCCCCATCTGCCCCTACTCATGGAAGGAGCCAGGAGGGCAAGAAACCCAGAGACTGCAAGACACAAGCCAAAGGAAGGGCATTCAGAAGACAGCGATAAAGCTCAGGGTGCTAGACTAAATCATGGCCCCCAAAGATAGGTCCACGTCCTAATCTTCAGAACCCACAAGTGTTTTCTTACAGGGCAGAAGAATCTTTGCAGATGTGAGTATGCTAAGGAGCTTGAAATGGGGAGATTATCTTGGATTATCTAGGTGGGCCCTAATTGCAATCATATGTATTCTTATAAGAGGGAAGCAGAGAGAGATTTTACACACACACACACACACACACACACACACAGAGAGAGAGAGAGAGAGAGAGAAGAAGACAAAGTGACCAGAGAGGCAGAGACTGGAGTGATGAGGCCACAAGCCAAGGATTCTGGCAGCTAGAAGCTGGGGGAGGCAAGGAATGAATCCTCCTCTAGAGCCTCCAGTGGGAGCATGGCCCTGCTGAGACCTTGATTCTGACACAGTGAAACTGATTTCAGATTTTGGCCTCCAGAACTGCATGAAAATGATTATGCATTGCCTTAAGTCACCCATTTGATGGTGATTAGTTACAGCAGCACAGGAAACTAAGGCAGGCAGTTCCTGCAGTACCCAAGATGTAAAACCAGAAGGGGCTGACCTAGAGTCAGGGGGTGGCAGTGGTGGGGGAGGACTGGTCAGCCAAGGAGTGACGGAGCTGGAATCAACTAGATGTTAGGAAGATTGACTTTGGGATTAGGTAGCTGTGACTTCCATCCTTGGCTTTGTCACCTACCAGCTGCATGATGTTTAGCCTCAGTCTGAAATCTTTGAAAAGAACATAATAATATCTGATTTTCAGGGTTGTGGTGAGAAATACAAGTGTTAAAAAAAAAAAGAAAAAAGAAAACCATCTCCTATGTGGAGGATGCTCATTAAAAAGTAATGACTACTGATGCGGGGAAATTTAACATAAAAAAACCAAACTTATTTTAAAAGACTAGAGGCAGAACCCATATTAGGGAGAATCCATATTAGGGAGAGATGTGATTTTGTTTGGGAAAATACCTTGATGCCTTCTTTGGATATCGATGGGGAGGATACCTCCTGTTTTCTGCCCCCATCCTCTTTTCTCTTACCCCCCCATCCCATACTCCACACGCTCCAATGGGGTAGAGCACAGACATAGAAAACTGAACTTCTCAGCCTAATAAGGAAGGAGGAATTTGAAGTTCCCAGAAATGAGGAAATGTTGTGTCCCCAAAAAGACGTGTTTAGGTACTAATCCCCAATACTTATGAATGTGCCCTTATTTGGAAATAGGGTCTTTGCAGATGTAATCAGGGCCAGATGAAGTCAGGTTGGATTAGGGTGGCCCTCCTCCAATGACTGGTGTCCTTAGAAGACAAGGAAAACTGGGGCGCACAGACACACACAGAGGAAGATGGCTACGTGAGCCAGAGGAACCACCTAGCAGCACACCTTGTGATGACAGAGGCAGAGATTGGACCGATACAGCTGCAAGCCAAGCAAGACCAAGGATTGATGGCCGTGACCAAAAGGCAAGAAAGGATTTCAGAGGGAGCATGGCCTTGCCAACAGCTGATCTCAGACTTCCACAGACAATCGATTTCTATTGTTTAAGCCACCAAGTTTGTGGTACTTTATTACTGCAGCTCTAAGAGATTAATACATGGACCTGAGTCAAGAGGATGAGAAACAGTTGCAGAAACAGGCATGCAGTTGTCAAACCAGGAGAGCATCCGTGCTGGGGAGAATGGCCCAGGAACTTTTAGGAAACATATTGTCTAATACTCATTTCTAGAGGGTTTGCTGTGACACTGATCTTCAGTGAATCTTCTGTTTCACATGAACACCCTTGGATTTATCTGTTGGGGAATCGAGTATGCATTACTTGCTGCCTCTGGGTAGAGAGAAGAAAATACCCACTGGTATGAGACCTACAAAGGGACAGGATATTGGGACAAGAGGAGGCCACAAAACTCAGACATGAAGTCCCTTCAGAATCCCAGAGGTTTTTGCCAAGAGGACTGCTGTGATTTTCCTACTAAAGAGCAAAGTGACAAGTCAGGGCCTGAAGACTTAGGGACCCCATCAGTTGTAGGACAGAATGGGCTACATTCTTAGTAACGTCATGGCTGAAGCAGGAATCCAAACACAGGGCTTGGGACAACGAGTTGAGCGACTGTTTATTTTGATGAGTTTCAAAGCCACTGTGCTCCGGCTATGGCCGGCAAGACCGGCTGTGCCTTCCCTGCATCCTCACTAGCCTTTCCTCCCTCTGAAGAGCGCCGTTGCCCATAAGGGGGCGCCTGCCTCCCCACGCCCTTCCTGGAAATCCTCCCAGGAGGCTTGTGTCCCCAGCGCCTGACCTTGGCCATGCCTGGGAGAATGTGAGATCAAAGGAAGGAAAGTGCTCCTTTCTGGTACTTCAATCAGGGAGAGAAGCAATTAAATTATGAATTAATCTAAGTGAGATGGAAATGCAGATGTAGAACAAGAGCATCTCCATCACCTTGAACCTGAGCTGCACGCAGTTTAGCTCCTGTGATTAAAGACATTTTCATGCCATTAAAAACCTTCTCTTCTAATGTTACAAACACTGTGTCAGTCAAATGCCCAAAGCAGCCTAGGTGAGGACTGCCCTCTCCTCGGTTACTCCCCTTGATCCTTTCAGAGGGCTGGCAGGGGGGCGGTGGGGGCCTCTTAGGAGGGGTTGTGGAGGGTTTGAGGAATGATGGGAAAGCAGGTACTGAGCTGAATGCAAAGAGCCTTCGCATGTGTCTCCTCTCAAACAGATCCTGTCTAATTCTTGACTCTTTTGTGCAGCCTGAGTCCTGGCTGCCAGATGGCACTGGGAAGTACAGAACTGGGAAACTAACCTTCTGGTTTCCTGCCTGTTTCTTTGAAATGAGTGACAACTGTGGTATGTATTTCCAGAATTTTGCCTCTGCTTCTCTATAGTCTTAAGGACCCTCCATTGACCCTCTGAAGGGTGGGGTGAGGCTGTGACCCCAGAGGAAGGGATGCATGTAAGCCAGCAGTTCCCAAACTTTTGGCATCAGGGACTGGTTTTGTGAAAGACAATTTTTTCAGGGATGGAGGGGGGCAGGGGGATGGTTCAGGCGGTAATGCCAGCGATGGCGAGCCATGGGGAGCGGCAGAGGAAGCTTCACGCGCTCACCCACCGCTCACCTCCTGCTGTGCAGCCCGGTTCCTAACAGGCGGCGGATGGGTACCAGTCTGGTGGCCTGGGGGTTGGGGACCCCTGGTTTAGCACGTGGAACTTTTGGTGCATTGATAATTTGCCTTCAGTACTGGGACCAGAGCTTTATGTGACCCAGTTGAGTGGACTTGTACCCATGTCACTGGAGGGAAATAGAAACCGAGGGACCTGGAATGGAGAGCACTTTTCTTTCTTTCCTCTAAGTGCAAATAACAAGCTGAAACCTGGTCTGTGGCTGGCGGGTAAGGACCAAGCATTCTAGAAACAATGAGCAATGTGCTCAAATTACTGCAATTGATAACTTGCTTATCATTAGTCGATAAGCCCTACTTAATCTATATGGAATTCCTGCAACACAAGACTCCAGCCACTGCACCCCAAACGTCTGTGTGTGCGCGTGCGTGCCTGTGCACATGCACCATCCGAAAATGAGAACACTCCCGTCATCAGTGAGATGGATTGGGCCATAATTGATTTTCCATAGACAAATGCTTTAAATTTTGGTAAACCCTTTGTAACATCTTAGTCAAATTAAACAGCCCTTTCAAGGCAGATTTATAGTGCATAGGATTCCACTTAACTGAGACAAGCGATGCAATTTCAGTGCAATTTAAAGGGTATTTCATTTAGAGACGGAACCAATCCTTGTCAAGGCCCTGGAGGTAACAAGAAATCTTCCTCTCCTCATTTGGTTGGAAGCAGTTGCAGTCCATTCCACGGGGGCTGAGCAGACCATGGAGAATTGTGAACGGTTCAGAGTAGTAGATTTCACAACCCAGGTTCATTGAAGGGCAAGTGATGAAAGGGAGGGGATGGAAAAGAAGGCAGGACCTACCCACAACATCCAGAGCCTTTCTCAGACTTAGGAGAAAGTGTCCAGTCTGGGTGCACAAATGACTACAAGGCCTTTCTTCATTCCAGGCTGCAGCAGATCTGAGAGCTGGCTGGATTTCTGCCCCCATTTGCTCCCTGGAACTGGTGCCCTTAAGCAAGATGCAACCTGCACAACTGTATACAGCGGCCCCAGGAGGATGACATCAGGAATTTTACATACACATATGACCTTCCTTAATGTTTACCACACGAGGAGGTTTAAATTACTGTCCCGATTTTACAAATATGGATGGCTGGGAGACGTGAAACACTGTGTTCACAGGAATGCTGGTTGATGGGATTCTAGCCCAAGTCTATCTGGTTATATCCAACCTCTCTCCTAACTCACCATGGACTGTGAATTCAACTGAAGGGCCTGGGAATCTTCTTCCAGGGTCAAAGGAAGACCTGGAAGGTGTGAACCTCACATCTTTGAAGATGCTGTTGGAAAGGGGAGCAGATACTCTCAGTTGGCTGTCCAGCTTCCGCCACGAGGCTCCTGCAGTTGTGAGTTAACTCAGTTTTGTCTGTCCTCAAAGTTCTGCTTCACATCAAGCTGAAGCTCCCCTCCCCTTGCCCTAAAAGAATGACTAGTGTCTGGACCAACAACTGCGGGTCTCTGTGCTAAGGGACCCACTGGCAAAGCCAGGAATAGAGAGGGGACCTGGAGCCACTTCACCCCTGAGTCTTTGCTCTTGAATGCAACTAAAAGTCATCATCCTGCCCATCTTATTACAGGGTTCTGAGAATCAAGAGATGCAGCAAATGGATTACAATACCCTTGCAACTGAGATGAGGAAATAAAGAAAACATACTCAGCTTTAACTTTATAAGTTTACATTGTTATGTATTGTTATATATCCTGTAATATATTGTTATATATTTATATATGTTTATGTTGAGTTTTAATGTATTGAGTTTTCAATACATTAGTTTTTAAGCAAAATCTATTCTATTTAAAGGACTGTCTTTTATGCTGAAATTAAACCTCTTTTACTGTATTGTCTTTTTCAAATATCCTTTATTAATCAAAGAAGGTAACCGATAGCTGCGTGTGTGTGTGTATGTGACTGTGTGCCTGGTTTTATTATAGCTCATCTGTGTTTTATAAATCCTTCAACTTGGACAAAATTTAAAATTTGGCAAGTCTTTGTCAGTATCACAAACATTTGCACACGTGTTTTTATATGTGTGTGTGTGTGTGTGTGTGCTTTACATTTATGGGTCCATGGTCCCAACATTATAAGAATCACTGCCTTAGCCACAGAGAACTAACATTCACTGAGGGCCAGTTCTACCTTTTAATACTCAAGACAACCCTGCAAGATAAATATATCTAATTCAAGATAATGTTGTTGCTCAAAGAATTTGTGTATCTTGTCTAATCTTTCACAGTTAGGTAGCTGGAGATTTGAACCAAAGTCCCTCTGATGCCAAAATATCAGGACTTTTTGTTCGTTTTGATGTTTGTTTTTCACTTTACCACATTGTTTAATAGCTTCCTTTTATTCCTATAGTTCCATAGTGGGGTACTCGGAGGAAATTTGCTGGCTTTGAATTAATCAGTAAATTTCATTAATTCTTTCCATTGGCGCCCACAGTATCAAATACCTGTGTCTGCAGAAAACACGTTTGACCCAATTGGACAGATTTTTGGAGTCCATAACTCAATGCAACCAAAAGAGAGCTATTGGAAGATTTAAACCACATTCCATTTGCTTCTTGGTTCCTTGGATCAGTGATTCTTAGGAATTTTTAGGTCCACTGGAAATTAAATTCCATAAAGGCAGTGCATTTTTTCCTGTTTTGTTCACTGCTGTACTTTCTACAACCTAGGCCATAATAAATACTCAAAAAGTGTTTTCCACATCATACAAAAAATCATACAAAATGGCTTAAAGACTTAAATATAAGACATAATACCATAAAACCCCTAGAAGAGAACATAGGCAAAACATTCTCTGACATAAATTGTACCAATGTTTTTTTAGGTCAGTCTCCCAAGGCAACAGAAATAAGAGCAAAAATAAACAAATAAACAAATGAGACCTAATCAAACTTACAAGCTTTTGCACAGCAAAGGAAACCATAAACAAAATGAAAAGACAATCTAAGGAATGGGAGATAATGTTTGCAAATGATGTGACTGACAAGGGCTTCATTTCCAAAATATACAAACAGCTCATACAACTCCATAACAAAAAGACAACCCAATCGAAAAATGGGCAGAAGACCTAAATAGTCATTTTTCCAAAGAAGAATACAGATGGCCAACAGGCACATGAAAAGATGCTCAACATCGCTAATTATTAGAGAAATGCAAATCAAAACTATGGTGAGGTGCCACCTCACACCAGTCAGAAGGGCCATCATTAAAAAGTCTACAAATAACAAATGCTGGAGAGGGTGTGGAGAAAAGGGACACCTACACTGTTGATGGGAATGTAAATTGGTGCAGCCACTATAGAAAACAGTGTGGAGGTTCCTCAGAAAAGTAAAAAGAGAATTACCATAGGATCCAGCAATCCCATTTCTGGGCTTATATCCAGACAAAACTAATTTAAAAAGATACATGCACCCCTATGTTCATAGCAGCACTATTCAAAACAACCTAAACATCCACCAACGGATGAATGGATAAAGAAATGTGGCACATATATACAATGGAATACTATTCAGCCTTAAAAAGAATGAAATAATGCCATTTATAGCAACATGGATGGACTTAGAGATTATCGTACTAAGTGAAGTAAGTCAGAAAGAGAAAGACAAATACCATGGGATATCACTTATATGTGGAATCTAAAATATGACACTAATTAACTTATCTACAAAACAGAAACAGACTCACAGACGTAGAGAAGAGACTTGTGGTTGCCAAGGGGGTAAGGGGGGGTGGAGGAGGGAAGGATTGGGAGTTTGGTTTAGCAGATGCAAACTATTATATAGAGAATGGATAAACAACAAGGTCTTACTGTATAGCACAGGGAACTATATTCAATATCCTGTGATAAACCATAATGGGAAAGAACATGAAAAATAATGTATATATATATATATATATGCATAACTGAATTATTTTGTTGCACAGCAGAAATTGACACAATATTATAAATCAACTATACTTCAATAAACTTTTTTATAAAGTGTTTTCTGAATGAGTGAATGAAAGAAAAGAGACTCATTTGAGTATCTGATAAAAGCTACAGACTATCTTTCCAGAAAAATGCACAGAGG
This sequence comes from Mesoplodon bidens, assembly GCF_964165515.1. Classification (NCBI taxonomy): domain Eukaryota; kingdom Metazoa; phylum Chordata; class Mammalia; order Artiodactyla; family Ziphiidae; genus Mesoplodon; species Mesoplodon bidens. The sequence continues at coordinate 39,539,864 of NC_138171.1, forward strand.
CACATGGATAACACCATGGATGGCATTTTCAGGTTCAGTAACCCCCGGAGGCTTACCTGGGATTCACAAAAGCTTAGGCTATTTTCTCGTGAAGAAATAGCCCTTGACACTTACCATTATTGGAGGAGCAAGGCTCTTTGGCTCTGGACTCTTTCTTCTATGTGGATGGGCACCTGGATGGTGCGAGGTCATCAACAATTTGGATCATCCACTGTTTTACCTACTTGATCTGAATGTCCGGGGCCTTTCTGGATCTGAGAGGTAAAAAGAGAAATAACAGCCATCACTCAGTGAGGTTATATAGTCTGCCAGGCACTAGGTGATTCATTTTATGTATAATTGATCTAATCCTCATGTCAACCTTACCAGGTAAGTATTGTCATACCTATTTTTCACTTTTTTCATTTTATTTTTTAACTGAGGTTTAAGTCACATATAAGATTATGTTAGTTTCAGGTGTACAATGTAATGATTCTATATTTATATATATTGAGAAATGATCACCATATTAAGCCTAATTAACATCTGTCACCATATATAGCTACAATTTTTTCCTTTTTTTCTTGCGATGCGAACTTTTAAGATCTAATCTCTTAGCAATTTTCAAATGTGTATTACAGTATTATTAACTATAGTCACCATGCTATAATTACATCCTTGTGACTTATTTATTTTATAACTGGAAGTTTGTAGCTTTTGACCCCCTTCACTCACTCTCCACCCCACCCCGTAACCACCAGTCATCAATTTGATAGTCAGACTTTGAAAATCCAGTTGTTTCCATGACTTGACAAAGTAGTGAAAGCTTAAGAACACCAGGATCCAACATGCTTTGTGAAATGGGGTCTCCTGACTGCCATTCTTTCATTAAAAAAAAAAGAGAGACACAGCAAGTGCCCAAATCTGAGTTGATATGACTGTAGACTTAAATTTTTTTTCCATTTTTATTATGAAAAATTTCAAATACACACAAAAGTAGAGAAATTAGTACAATGAAGCACCATGTTGCCTCAGCAAACATGTTTCTGCCAATCTTATTTCATCTACCCCACTGTATTTTTATAGCAATTTTTAAGCCATCTTTTCCTTGATGCCCTCAAAAATGCATCTCAATAAAGACATCCCAATAGAGACAACTTGACTGATGTTTAAGGTAGCCATCACTTTTTAAAATTTATTTATTTATTTATTTATTTTTGGTCTTCGTTGCTGTGCGCAGGCTTTCTCTAGTTGCGGCGAGAGGGGGCTACTCTTTGTTGTGGTGCGCGGGCTTCTCACTGTGGTGGCTTCTCTTGTTGCGGAGCACGGGCTCTAGGCTTGTGGGCTTCAGTACAGGTGGGCTCACTAGTTGTGGGGTACAGGCTGAGTTGCTCCGCAGCATGTGGGATCTTCCTGGACGAGGGAATGAACCCATGCCTCCTGCATTGGCAGGTGGATTCTTAACCACTGAGCCACCAGGGAAGTCCTGAGGTAGCCATCATTTTTTATACTTTAAAGAGTAAGGAATTTGTGGACAACACAATCTACTCATTAAATCTAAAGAGAATGCAATTTGAAGTTATTGGTATGCAAAGGAGAGAAGACTCACCAAGCACACCAAGTAGACTCAAACAGTCTTTCTTTCAATCTGGCAATGCAGGTTCCCTGGGATCTGTTGAATCAAGCTGTATTCCCCAAAGTACTTGGGTCTTTTATATTAGTTTCATTAGGGTAGTTCTGGTTCTTTACTTGTAGCGGAGCTTGGTAAATGAGAGGCCACCTGAGAAGCAATTAAACTTAACCAGAAAATCTTTCCTGTTCATTTCATCTTGTCCTTAAATAGTTTACACATCAATTGAACTGTGAAGAGCTCATGGTGGTTTATGATGATTGCTCCACTAGGGGTCAGCGCCTAATGAGTTGGGTACTTATCTGTGACCCCGACAAGATGACTGTAAATGAACAGATAAGAAGACCAATGGGACTAGTTCTCAAGGCTGCCCACAGAATCAAGATAACAGAAGCCAGTGGAGTTGTTTTTTCAGTTTTCTACTGAAAAGTAGAAGCTGGTGGAGTCAGGTAGATTGAAACACCTAGAGTTTTTTTTATTTAGAAAAATAAGGTGCTTATCTTAGCTCTTGACAATTTACAAGATATCTCTTCAGCCCACTCTTTTTTGGGGGGACCAGCCTTCCTCTTATTTCTTCACAATATCTGGTAAACTTGTGGTTCCCATCAAATGATTCCATTGAGGTGGATGGCTTCACTTAATACAAAAGATGCGTACAAATGTCAGTCTAGTGGAGTGGTACAGTGAAGCTTACTCGCTTGTACCATCACAGAAACATACTGAACATGGTGAAACAAAACCAAAAGATCTTAGTAAAAGTGCATTTGCAGACTGAACAGATAAAATCATAGTGACATAGTATGGCATAATCAAAATTCTCAATAATTGGCAAACTACAACAAAGAATCTCCTTTTTCTCCCATTCACTAGCTGTATTAGCCAGATTTTTTTTTTAGTGTGGCATAACAAACAGCCAAATCTCAGTGATTTGCAGCAACAAATATTTGTTTTAAGCTGTGGGTTGATGTTTGGCTGCGGTTTGGCTGATTGTAGCTGGGCTCAGCTGGGTTATGTTGCATCCAGGTCTGTTCCCTGTATTTTCATTCCAAGACCCAAGGGGCGACAGCTACCTGGGGCATATTTTTCTCATTACAGGGAGTGGATACTTAATAGGGCTGGTAGAAATTCGTTAACTTCTTCAATCCTCTTCTGGGAACTGGCACAGTGTCACTCATTACCCATATTCCACTTATCAAAGCAAAGTGCATGGTAAAGTCCAAAAATGGATACAGATGTATAATCTATAAACTCCAGTGGAAGGATCTGCAAAGTCAGAGAGAAAAGGGAATGGAGATATAAATTCTCTTCTGAAAAAGATTTGGGAACACTAATTCAGCCTCCCACAATAACCGTGAAAAGAGCCAAAATTGGCAGAAATGTGTGTCAATGTCAAATGTGCTGACCCGTGACTTTCCAGTAAGGCAAAGAGTGCTCTCAAGTTCTTGACAGCCTTATCCTTTAGCCCCTTTGGCAACAGCACCAATGTTTCTATTTACACACCATGAGTATGGAATAAGGCATGGATTTTCCTCTTCTTAAACAAAACATCAGTTACAACTTTTGCCGCAAAAAGGCGTATGTCAGACAGCAAGTATATCAGGGTAGAAAAATCAGCATTCCTCAGGCTAAAATAAATTATTTGGGATGGAGACTACCCACTCACTAAGTGGTTTCATAGAAAGGGCATTTTTAAATTGAAAAGTTTAACATGAAAGGGTTGGACTTCTTTGGCAGTTAATTTTCAAGATTAATGTTTGACTATCTCTTTCTAGGTTCCTTGAGAGAGTTAGAAAGTTCTATGGGCTTGACACTAGGGGCAGAGCCATTGTATCTCATGCTACATTCATTTGGTGCCCTGTCCAGAGAGAAGATACGAGGAAGGTGGACCTCGGGGATGAGCCAGAGTGACATTTTGCGTGTTCTTCTATTCATCCTAGGTGATTAGCATCACCTAAGATGAGGCCCATGACCTCAAATGCCTTCAGCTGCTAGATCTATAACAGGAATGAGTGGCACTGACTGGGAGTCAGGAAAATGTTTGCATAAGCTTGAGGTTCGGTGGCAACTGACACTCAGCCTTGGTATAAAAGAGATGACAGAAGATGATGAAGATTGAGTTCACATCCCTTCTAGAAGAGGGGCCTTTCAGTAATTGACTCTAGCTAACTGCCAAGTGCCAATGTGGGGCTTATGTTGTCAGACACAATTTTTTCAGAGAAACTGGAAATCTCGACAAAATCTCCTAATCTCTTAATGTTGACAAGGATAATAAATTCTACTGCAAGAAAGAAAGAGAGGGAGGGAGGGTGGGAGAAAGGATACCACTTTGCAGGTCCACTCTGTGAGTTAGTCAAACAAAAGCCGTTCATAAGGCAAGGATGGCCAGGATGGCCAGTGTGTGGCCTCCATGTATGCAATAGCTCCTTTACCCTGTGGCAGGGCTAGACACAGCAGGACACTGAGCAACGAGAGGTATGGTTACTCCCAATTTCTCCTGAGTCAGACCATCACACCACATCCTCATTATTTTGTGAGAAGTAACATGAATCCCATAAATAGCAAACCTGTATTCAAACATAAATACATGTTTAAACAAAGCATCCACGATTGAGTAATGATTCACTCCTTTGAATCACCCATGCCATTACTCCCAGGAGTATGGATAACAGAATTTAATATCAATATTTAATTTTGAATCCATGAGCTCAATGAAAAGAAGGAGCACTTGTTTATGGGATGTCTGTTGTGGGTCAACCCTCTGCTGGGCACTGTGTAGACTGTAGAAGGAGCTGGCTCTACAGGGTGGACAGTGGCAGAAAGTGATAACCATGGGAATGGCCAGCCTTGGCCCCATACCTGTTCTCACCTCACAGGCTGTGCCCTAAGCAATGGACTTAATCTCCTAAACCTCCCTTTCTTCGTGGAAAGCTGAGTTCTTCTCAGATTTGCAGAATGCATTTGCGATTTTATATTTAAAGTTCCAAGTTCAATACCTGGTGCTTATTAGATGTTGGGAAAACTTTATAACATTTCTGTGCCTCAGTTTCCTCTTCTACATAAGAGGATAATAAGAGTTCCTGGCTCAGAAAATTGATATAAGTAGAGAGATAACGTGTATACAGCTCTTAACATGAAGCTCAACATGTAGTACTTAAACCATATGTGTGTGTGTGTGTGTGTGTGTGTATATGCTATTTTTCCAATATTTATTACTATTATTAAGTAGACTTCATTATGAGGAATAAATAAATCTATCAACATTGTAATGGGTCATCTATGTCCCAAATGAGATATTGTCTTCTATCGTATCTGCAGGAACACAGCCACGGAAGATGTCATAGGTGGCCATATAAACACGCGCACACACATAAGATGAACGAATGAAGCTAAGGGAGGAGAAAATTCCAGGGAGGGAGGTATCCTGGCCTCCACATGTTCTAATGACCTTTCTGGCTCTGTTTTTCCAGAGCACAGCTCTGCAACTGGAATTGCATCAGAGAAGGACCCTCAGAGACTTAGGGCAGGCAGACCCTTGGGAAGGGGATGATAGGCTGGTGAGGTAAGAAAGGCAGTCAAAGAAAGAGACCTGCTCAAAAGAAGAAAACGGACTCCATAATTTTGCATTAGCATCACTTTTCATGTTGTAAATTACACTCTTTTGGACGGATTGAAAATGAGAGAAACAGGTGGGCTGCATTCTTTTGAGTCATCAGCCATGCGTCTCTGAGGAAGGAGCTTATTTATTCCTCAGTTTCCCCATTTACAACAATAACATTTAATTGTCCGAAAGGTACTCGGAGATCCGTGGAAGAAAGGCACTCCATGAAAGCAAACGGTTCTCATCATCCTTTGGGGTCTTTGCTCCCGGCAGGCATTCACGCAGCTCGCGCCGCACCTGTCAGAGATGGATGCGCCCGACGGGGCGGTTAAGGAGAAGGACGTCGGGAAGCGAGTTGGGCCGCTGGGGAGCAGAGAGAGAGCAGAATGGCAATTTTCGGGGGGCCACTTAATGGAGAGCCCCTCCTTCTCGGAAGGAAAAGCTGGCAGAAGCTTTGTTTCACGTGAACACAGTTCCCAGAACAGTGAGAGGAGGTGAGAAGCTGGCTTAAGTGATGCTTCGCGTTGGGGGGAGCTTCAGCAGAAAAGCTGGGGCAGGGTGTGTGTGTGTGTGCCATCTGCCACCTCCCTCCTGTTACCTAGCTGAGAAAGGGCTCCCCATGTGCACGGCCTGTTCTGGAACTTGAATCGTGAGAAGCAGCTGTGCTACACCTCCTTAGGCATCCGGTCAGCTACTTTCCCTAGGCCCCCACCACCTGTGCAACCTGCCATGCGCGGTGATGGTGTAGCATGTGTCGGGGAGTGGGGGGGGCTGGTGACGGTGGGAAGGGCTGCTGCGATGCTAATGGCTTGGAAAGTCCACCTCCAAAAAGTCTCTGGGTCCGCGGACATAAAAGAAACGTGAAGGAAGACCTGGATTCCAAAGACAGGCGCACACATTCTGGCACGTGTCTAACCAAACACGTATATATGCACACAGAGAACACAGACATGTAGGGAGTTGCAGAAGACCGTGTGTTCAAAAAGAGGAGAGTGAAATTATACAGAGGTTTCGTTATTTGCAAAGTTCAGTGTTATTCAGCTTAAGAATTTTAGAAACGAAAAATGTGTTTAAATAGAGATTTTCAAATCAATGCTCCACTCAATGCACTTTGCACATAGTTGAAACTCAATATTTATTGTATGGGATAAATGAGGGCAAGGAAGGAAGAAAAGGAGAGAGAGAGGGAGGGAGGGAGAGAGGTAGGAAGTCCCAATAATTTCAAAGCAGAAAAGATTCAAGATGAGGTGAGGATGATCTTTAAGTCAAATTCCTCTTCTTTTTTTTTTTTTTTTTTTTTTTTTTTTGCGGTAGGCGGGCCTCTCACTGTTGTGGCCTCTCCCCTTGCAGAGCACAGGCTCCGGATGCGCAGGCTCAGCAGCCATGGCTCACGGGCCTAGCCGCTCTGCGGCACGTGGGATCTTCCCAGACCGGGGCACGAACCCGTGTCCCCTGCATCGGCAGGCGGACTCTCAACCACTGCGCCACCAGGGAAGCCCCCTCCTCTTCTTTTTATTTATTTATTTATTTATGGCTGCGTTAGGTCTTCGTTGCGGCGAGCTGGGGCTACTCTTCGTTGCGGTGCGCGGGCTTCTTATCGTGGTGGCTTGTCTTTGTTGGGGAGCACGGCCTCTAGGCACATGGGCTTCAGTAGTTGTGGCATGCGGGCTCAGTAGTTGTGGCTCGCGGGCTTTAGAGCACAGGCTCAGTAGTTGTGACACACGAGCTTAGTTGCTCCACAGCATGTGGGATCTTCCCAGACCGGGGCTTGAACCTGTGTCGCCTGCATTGGCAGGTGGATACTTAACCATTGTGCCACCAGGGAAGTCCCAAAATTCCTCTTCTTTTATCTTGACTAAACACAAAGAGTTAAGTCCCCTTCTAAAGAAATAATGAAGAGGGAGAAGGGTGATTCGGGGTCCAGGATAGCTCAGACCCAATATTTTCTCCACGTCCTGTTCTATTCTAGAATATTTTCTTTCTCTTTGGGAGGGGAGGGGCAGATAGCAGAGCTAAAATCTTTCTTCTAGGTCTTTGCTTCAAGAGGTGTCCAGGTAACCAGCTCCCCTTGTGATGGATTCAGGGCAGGTTCAGAGATGGAGGAAGCCTGGCCCTGGGAGGTAAAAAGGGACCAGGGAAGGGAAGGAGCCTGCACAGCAGGCAGGACCAGAACTCTGGGACTGAGTGTAGCCTTCGGTCTAGGAGTTCTGGACTGTTTTTATGCCTCTATTTTTTTTTCTGGTTATTGTTTTTATTTTTGCTTTTCCTTTCTATTTAGTTAGGTTCTTTGTTCATTTTTAACATTTCAGTATCTATCAGCTGTGCTAAGGAAAACAAGAGAAAGTTATTTGTGTCCACATGAACGCGTACACACACACCCCAACAGATTAAAGGGGATGCAATTCCTCATGAAGGAAGCGTGGTGACTGCAGTGGGAATCCAAACAGAACCGCTTGACCTGAAAGGAGGACAAACCTCAGGGGGAAGGCTTGAAGACTCTGGCCTTCTTTTAAACAAGGGAGGCAGTGCTTGTACAAGGAGTCCCAGAAAATAAGAGGATGTTTTCAAGGCACTGCAAGAAAACACAAGGCTAGATCTCGAAGAGTCAACACCAGTTCTAAGCCAGCCCACCAGCACCAACTGCAAACACACAGATACAAGCCAGAAGGCACACTCTTTCCAACAGACACAAAGCAGAGGTGAGAGTCAGGATGGGCGCCACACAACGTGTGCTCTTTTAATAAACGTTACTTGGGAATAACAAGCACAGGGGAAAGTGAACAATTATTTTCCAGGAGTCGAGAAGCCAAGTCTCTGCCAGCATTTTTCCGGTCCTGAGGGACACCTGTTTCCACAGCAACCACAACTTGGGGAGAAGGCTGCCTTCAAGTTATCTATCCCAGGAAGATATTTAGTCAGGGCTATCAATTCTGCATGGGCAGAAAGAGCAAAGAATATGAGTCACAAACTGCACTGGGGCTGAGGGAGGTCGAAGAAACTGGGACTGTGGTTAAGCCACAGAGTCAGCTGTCAGGACCAATCCTGAACTTCACCCTCATGACTTCTTGCTGAGTTCTGGCAGCTCCTGAGCCCCCTGACCCTGGGTCCTCATCCTGGCAACCTCCACCTGATGGTGACAATGATGAGGATGATGATAGCAATGATGATGATAATAAGAATGACAATGATGATGATAAAAATAACAGTGATCATAACAGAAATGAACACTGCTAAGTGCTTCACATGCATTTTCTACTTTTTTTTTTTTTTTTTTTTTTTTTTTTGCGGTACGCGGGCCTCTCACTGCTGTGGCCTCTCCCGTTGCGGAGCACAGGCTCCAGACGCGCAGGCTCAGTGGCCATGGCTCACGGGCCCAGCCGCTCCGCGGCATGTGGGATCTTCCCGGACTGGGACACGAACCCGTGTCCCCTGCCTCGGCAGGCGGACTCTCAACCACTGCGCCACCAGGAAAGCCCAACTCGTGACTTTTTTTGAGGGTTGCATCCTGACAGCCGCCTCAGCCCCTGAGAACCCTTAGCTTATTTCTGGTATGCAAACATGCAATTTGGAGGAAGCATGAATGGGCTACCTCTGTGAACAGCCTTCTCTCTCTGCTGTCTGCATGAATTAATTAACTGAACCCATGGAGGATTAACTTCTGCTGGAACCTTCATGAAAATGCCTTCGTCCCCCAAGAACAAAGCAAGGGGACTTATCTGCTTTCTTCTCCCTCTGCAAGAAGTCTAGGGGGAATGGAGTGACAGTGTCCACAGGCCAACGTGGGTGGGCACTAGGATACAACGCCCAGATCCCTTACAAGGAAGGACCAGTTGTCCCAGAAGCTGGGGGTGCGTTGGCAGGTAGACCTCGGCATCAGCCACCTCAGGGTTACCTCCGCTGCAGTGAGGATGGGTAGATGCAGTGAAACTGAGCAGGACCCTGGGGGGCCCTTCTGGGGACAAAAGCCTTTTCGTGTCCCCCATTTCTTGTTTGTAGGAAAAAGGTTTCAGTCTCCTAGACCTTCCCTGAGTTCCAAAAGGCAGATTCAAACAGTTGCTACTAGTTAGGGGAGTGAGGGAATGCAGAAAGAAACATCAGTGCAGCGTGGGGCCTGGGCCTGGCTCCTCCTTGGAGTGGGAAGGGTGATGTGCAAACCGATCTGATACAGATCTCTGAGTTCTTCTACAGGAACTAAGGCCCCCACCCAGGTGGAGGATGGTAAATTCAGGCTGTGCACAAGCTCGTGGACCCCAGACTTGTTGGAACCAGAAGGCTGATGACTGAGATTCCTGGAACACCACCTCTAACCAATCAGAGGACAGTTACACACCCTGCAGCCCTCCCCGCAAAACTTTGCCTATAAAAACTTCTTCCCTGAAACCCATCGGGGAGTTGGGGTCTTTTGAGTGTGAGCCACCCTTCTCTCCTTTCATGACCCTGCAATAAATAAACCTTTCTCCGATCCAAACTCTGATATTTCAGTTTGTTTGGCCTCTGTGCATCAAGCACACAAACTTGGGTTCAACAACAGCAGGCGCATGAAGGCCAGGCCACCTCAGCCCAATCACAGGCAACTCTGGAGGGCTCTCTCTCTCTAGAGGTCCCCAGGCCATTGGTCAAGGCTGACCTTGAGCCTTGAGTATCACCCTAGATTTCTCTCTCCCCGCCCCTTCTCCCTCTCACTCCCAGAGGCACTGCATTGGTTTCCTGTGACGGCTGTAACCAATTACCACAAACTTCGTGGCTTCAAACAACACAAATGTATTCTCCTATAGTTCTGGAGGTCATAAGTTTCACTGGGCTAAATTAAGATGTTGGCAGGGCTGTGTTTCTTCTGAAGGCTCTATGGCAGAATTTCTTTCTTTGCTTTTTCCAGCTTCTTGAGACTGGCGTCTTCGTTGGCTTATGGCCCCCTCCTCCACCTTTAAAGCCAGCAGTACAGGCATCTTCAAATCTCTCTCTAAGCCCTCTGCTTTTGTTGTCACACCTTCTTTTACTCTGACCCTCCTGACCTCTGATGCTCCCTGCTGTAAAAACTCTTGAGATGGTACTGGACTCATCCAGATAATCCAGGATCATCTCCCCACCTCAAGATCCTTAACTTATTCACATCAGCAAAGTCCCTTGTACCATGCAAGGGAACATATTCACAGGTTCCAGGGATTAAGAGGCAGACATCTGGATGGCTATTCTTCTGCTTCTTGCAGCTATTCCTTAAAATATGGTGCACATATGACTCCATCTCAGAGACTGTTTTCTGGGGAACCCAACCTGCAACACTACTATCTAGAAACACTATTTCCGCAGCCTGTCTTATTTCAGCTCTGGATTGTTCTTGCTAACAAGGGGTGAGAAAGAGGAATAGCCATGTAGATTACCTAAAGCACACAACCATCCAAATAAAAAACCTTCATAACCAATGACATCATGTAGAGTTGGCTTTAGAGAATCCACATATGTCTGTCTGTGTATTAAAGAAATAATTTTACCCAAGAATAGGTCTGGCCTTTGCCCTTGATTCCTAGGAGGTCATCACTAAGCTCTTAGAATGACCTGCCTGATAAGAGTGTCTTTGTTTACTTGGGAGCCTTGGGCCATCCCCTACAGTCTAGATGATTTATAATGGAGGGCTTGGGCCATGTGGCATGAGCTAAAACTTTGGAGGAGCTCAAGGCTGAGCAAGCCATGTGGGTGGGCAAGTATGTCTAGATGTTGAAGCCCCAATAAAAACTCTGGACACCAAGACTTGGGTGAGCTTCTCTGGGTGGCAGTACTCCATGAGTATTGTTGTACACTGTTGCTAGGAGAAGACAGTGCTGTCCATAACTCCAGCCAGAGAGGTCAACTAGAAGCTCTACATGTGAAACTCTCCTGGCTTCTGCCCCATGTGTCTTTCCCCTTTGCTAATTTTAATTGGTTTTATTCTGCCATAATAAATTGTAACATTGAGTCTAATGGTTTTCAGTGAGTCTGTGAGTTCTTCTAGCAAATTATCAAACCTAAGGGTGGTCTTGGGGACCCTGAACTTGCAGTTAGTGTCACAAGTGATGGTGCTCTCGGAGACCCCCAAACTCTGCTCTGTTTAATGCACAGTATTTAGGAAATTTCCTCCCCCAAACTTTTCCCAGCAGGACTTCTATGTCTTCTTTATTTTTTCCATTCTGATTGCCTGATCAGCTCTTCTCTGTAGCCACCTTTAAATTAGAGACAGGTATTTCCCTCTCTGGCTGCTGCAAAGATCCAACCCAGGGCAATACTAAGTCATTATGGAATCTTCTTGGGACCTGGGAGGGCAGAGAAATGTCTTGATTCAACAACTGAGGCTCAAAGCACATTAGATGTCAGAAATGGTTCCGTTCAACCTCTTTTTTGTTGTTGTTGCCATTCTCATACACCGGAAATACAAAGACGGGAAAGATTCCCTCTAGAGATGTAATAGGGGTGGGGCGGGCACGCAGTTATTAGTGCGTGGTCCTCGCGGCAGAGAGTGTGGTGAGAGGCAGCTCGCGGCCTTCTCCCCAGGGCCCTTCAGACCCGCTGGCCTCGGGCTGCCGGGTGAGCTGCGGGGCCCAGGGACAGGCTGAGGGCTGTGTCCTGCAGGGCTCCAGAGTCCTCGCCACGGCCGCCCGTTGGCCGGGCCCAGGCCTTGAAGCAGCAGCGAACCTCTCCCCCTCCCCGCCTTGGGTGGCCTGAGGAGCCTGAGGGCCGGCTGGGTCCTGGGCGCCTGGCTCCCTCAGTGACGATGGCTGGGCAGGGTCTGGAGACCTGGCCCTGGGGGCGCCGCCAGCTGAGCTCTGCCTCCTCAGCTGGACCTGGACACTGGCGGGAGGACCCAGACTGGGTGCTGGACGAACGCTCCTGGGCGGGGTAACTGGCCCCCACAGGGACCCCCTCCTCTTAGCCAGGGCCTGGACCTCAGAGGGCAGAACTTGAGCCTTGGGACCCTGCCCTTTCTTGTCAGAACAGGGAATAACGTTTGTTGTGGTGGAGGCTTACAGGGACAGGGCGACCTGACCATGACCTGACCTCAAGAACAAAGGACCTGACACCAAGAAGTTTGCAACAGCTAACCACGCCCCTCCTTCACCTTTCCTATGAAAGGGCTGTGCTGAAAGCTTTTAGGGAGTTCGGGGTTTTTAAGGCATGAGCCACCCATCTCCTTGCATGGCCGTGCAGTAAGCCTTTCTCTGCTCCGAAGTCCAACGTTTTGGTATTGTTTGGCCTCACTGTGCGTCGGGCACTTGGTCTTGTGTTCGGTAACAGTCAGGTAGTGCACATGGAAGAGACCGACCAAGACTGCAATGCGGTAAATTACGTGCCCCTCTAGGTGCTGATTACAAACAGAAAGAGGGATCGACAGGGGCCTTTCTTTGTTCTACCTGCCAGGAAGCTCAGGAAAAAAAATCACATCACCATCAACTGTGTTTACATTTATGGTGAGCAAAGCTTTGTTTTTACTTTTCCTTTTGGCCCTTATTTCTGTTTATATCTTTATTTTAATATATTTAGCATGAATTTACTGTTTATTTTTATATTTGGACCTCAGTTGTACAGAACTAATCATAATTCTGGCTCAACCACACACCTTGATCATTACTCCCTGCCACTATAGTGCTTGTTTGTTTGTTTGTTTGCTTGTTTGTACCTTAGTTCATTTATTTTTAACAATGTAATAAGCAACTATGAATGCACTCCCAAAGCAAAAACTAGATCCACAACAATAATTTACATTGTGCATTCACTCGCTATTTCAAAACATCTAAAATAATTTGTACTTTCTTTTCTTGAGAGTAAAATTAATAAGCTGTTCTTCAGGAAATTTTCCAAATAAAAGCTTACATAAAGAGAAAAATATTACCTAGAATTCATTCCCTCATGCCCAGCCACTTCATCAATAGCAGTTAATATTCTATTCTGGCACATTTACATTTAAATATTTTTCTATGGTTTAAGTCATAATGTTTAAATCTTTTTTTTAACCACCTGCTACTATGTATTAAGTACTTCACTTAACATCACGTATTACATTATTTCTTATTTTTGACTCTGAACATTATAAGCCATATTTGGATAGTACTATAACTGATTTAGTAATTGACTTATTGTTAGACATTTAGGCTGTGGCTTTTCTGAGAGGGATATGATAAGTCATATTATTAGATAATATTTTATATGTAATTATTATTTTACTTTTTTGTCGAGTCTTCTGTATTTTGATTCTCAGAGACTGGATGTCTGGGACATTGTTTCGAGGAAACAATTGGACAATGCGTCTCCAACATTTTAAACTTGTCCAACTGTTTCCCAGAGAGATAACACCAATTACTACTGACCTTGGCAAGAAGGGTCCCTGATCTGGTCCCACACTTTCCTGGGCCCCTCTCTGGCCTCCCTCGGGCCATGGCACTTCCTATGGGTCAAGGGGATAACCCACTGGGAGCCCATGACCTCTGACTTTCTAGATCTTGCTTCCAGTGCCTGGGGTCTTGGAATTGCCTTCCTCTGGTACCACACCTGATTCCACAGCTTCAGAGTTTCTTCCCTGGGGCTGTTTTCTCAAGAGAAGACCTCAACTGCACTCTGCATGCCCCAGGCTGTGTGTGGCGGGTGGGCACCTGGAAGGATCTTGGATGTGCAGTTGGGGGGCCCACACGCCTGTGTACAGAGTCCCTCCTGGCACAGGTGGAGCTGGGGAGGGAAGAGGAGTGGGAGCTGCTAGGGGCCAGGACCGCCAAGTTCTACCAAAGAATTCCTGAGGGTCCAAGAATTATAAAGTCACCCAAGTCATTAGGAAGGTGTATTTGTCGAGGTAGGAAGACTGAAAATCCTTAACGCTTCTTAGCTTTGTGTGTAACTTTTAAATCCGTAGGTACATGGTACGTGGGCCCCCAGTTATCCTCTTGTCCTGGGCCCTGAGCTTGTTAGGGGAGGAACTGATACCATTTCTAGTCTTACCAGCACCTTGGCATGTGCCTGCCCACCAGCATTACAGCTTATCATCATCCTTTGTTAATTTGGTGGATGAAAAACACTGTCTCGTGCTTGTTTTAAAATGCATTATATTTGGCTATTCGTATTTTTATTTTGTTAATGATTTGGGTCTTTATTTATCTACTGTGGCCTCAGATTTTCTTATAAGTTTGTAAAGACTATATTTACATTAAGGATAGTAAACTCCGTACGTATAACAACTAGCCTAGAGCTAGGTAGGTGGTGTCTGTCCAGTACATAGCCCATCCCCCCCCTCCCCGAAAACTGCCTGTGATCAGCAGGGTAGAAGGTGGGACCAGTGAGGGAGGAGCAAGAAAAATCTGAGAGAGCTGTGGGGACCCATTTGATTATAGTCATTAACTGGTGGTCACCGAAACAACCAACCAAAATCAGGTAGATGAGAGCAAGGAAAAGAAGACCTAAGCAGGGCATTCTGAAGAAGTTCTGAAAGTATGGATCATTACCTGTGGCTTGGTTTGCCACTTACAAATTCCTGACTGGTGACCACTAGATTCACGTAATGATTCTGTCCCTGGACATGCACTGGCGTTCAATAAATGCATGAAGAACTGAATTCTTGAATTTAGCTGTAATCTAGCTAAATCGAATGTCCAAAAGCAGAGTCAATGTTTCCCCCAAAATGATCTCCAGTCAACAAGGAGTTGATCTTGTTAAACCACAACCAAATCACCCCCTCAGGGGCCTTCATCCCATTTTCTTCTTCAAACACCCAAGTGGAATCTCTTCATTTCTTTCGGATAGTTGGCCAGTAAATGCTTTAATTACAAGTTGAAAGGAATAAAATAAAATCATCTGGTGGAATGGTTTTAATTAGAATTTAGAGCATCGGGTGAGCAATTAGTGCATCTAAGAATGGAGACTGTATGCACATATTTGTCTGTGTTGAGCTTCACTGCTTTAAATGATCACTTGACTCAGCTTCCTCAAACTAAACAAAGGCCCTCATAATGGGAGCACTAATAATAATGTAGCTGGAACCAATAGAAAATGATAAAAGCCATCACTTACTCCACGTCCTCCCAGGTCCTATGGCAGGACTTCATGGCAACGTCACCAGTCTTAGTTTTAGGACAAGCCATGAAATTCTTAAGATTCTTAAGATGATAGACTCAGTTTAAATTAAAGCACAGAGAGAAGAGGGAACAGCGAAGGGAGAGGAAGGGGACGGTCATGTTTGACACCTGCTCTGTGTCAAGTACTGAACATCACTTCCTTTCCTCCTTGCACCCGTATGTGCCGAGGGTGTTATTACAGATGCACTAAAAAGCCTTACTGAGTGAAGTAAGTCAGACACAGAAAGACAAATATCATATGATATCACGTATATGCAGAATCTAAAAAAAAAAGGGTACAAATGAACTTATTTACAAAACAGAAGTAGAGTCACAGATGTAGAAAACAAACTTATGGTTACCAGGGTATGGGGGGGAGGGATAAATTGGGGGATTGGGATTGACATATACACCCTGCTATATGTAAAATCAATAACTAATAAGAACCTGCTGCATAGCACAGGGAACTCTATTCAATACTCGGTAATGGCCTATATGGGAGGAGAATCCAAAAAAAAAAGAGTGGATATATGTATATGTATAACTGATTCGCTTTGCTGTACACCTGAAACTAACACAGCATTGTAAATCAACTATACTCCAATAAAATTTTTTTTTAAGTTCCAGTTTTAGAAATGTGGAAAAAAAAAAACAAAAAAAACCCGCTGAGGCCCAGAGAGATGAAGGCATTCCCAAGCATGGACCACAGCAGGGGCAGAACCCTGGATGGTCCAAATCCAAAGTCTTTGCTCCTTCCAAGAGAAGGGTTTTTTTTTTTTTTTTTTTTTTTTTTTAATTTTTTAATTAGTTTCTGCTTTATAACAAAGTGAATCAGTCATACATATACATCTGTTCCCACATCCCTTCCCTCATGCATCTCCCTCCCTCCCACCCTCCCCATCCCACCCCTCCAGGCGGTCACAAAGCACCGAGCTGATCTCCCTGTGGAGAAGGGGTTTATTCTAACACCCAAAAGAATTCTTCTTGGAACAGATTGATTTCTACCTCTCAAGTGTGAGCTCACTCTCCGACTGGGAGGTGAGAGGTACAGGAGCTAAGAGAGAGGCTGGTGCTTCCCACAGGTCAAGCGGGGGTCACGCCACTGGTTCTCAATCTTGGCCGAACGCTGGAATCAATGGGGAGCTTCAAAAAAATAGCAGTGGCAGCTCTCACCCCTGGAGGTTCTGAGTTCGCTGGGATGGCAGACAGCCTGGATGTGGGCATTTTGTAAAACTCCTGCAGTGAGGCTCATAGACTGCCAAGGTTGAGGACCTCCAAGTTCCATGCACCATATGCGTTGAGAGAAGGTTGTGGAAGTCTCATTTTAGAGTGAAAACGACCCTCCTCTGAGCTTTGTGAGCTTGTGCCCATGACACTGCCCTCAGCTCTGTTCGTGTCCCTGCAGGAGAGCTGGCAGAGAGTCACCAAGTATCAGAGTGAAAGACCCCAGGTGGGGAGCCGGGTTCAGGGTCTAACTGACACTGTGATTTTGGCCAAGCAAGTTCATCTGATTCTTAGTTACGTATAAACGTAGTCATCTGTCTTCATTTTAAAGATGAAGATGAAAATTACCTGGCTGGGCTAGAGTGAAGATTTTAAAAATTGCATTCCTAGGGCTTCCCTGGTGGCACAGTGGTTGAGAGTCCGCCTGCCGATGCACGGGACATGGGTTCGTGTCCCGGTCCGGGAGGATCCCACATGCCGCGGAGCGGCTGGGCCCGTGAGCCATGGCCACTGAGCCTGCGGGTCTGGAGCCTGTGCTCTGCAATGGGAGAGGCCACAACAGTGGGAGGCCCACGTACCGCAAAAAAAAAAAAAAAAAAAAAAAAATTGCATTCCTACCAAGCCTAGCAAATGATAATTGCCAATAACTGATAATCATTTGTTTAAATCATGTAGTCCTTGAAGGCATAGACCATACATGTTTGATTCTCTATCTGCAGCACCTAGGATAATACAGGCTCTGTTTGTGTGGTCACTGATGCTCCTGTCCTGAATTTTCCTATTCCAGAACCACTGCTTGAAAGGAGTTTAGACTCTATACCTCTTACGATGCAATGAGTATCACTGTCACACATTAACATCTTGGTCCAGCATTTCCATGCTAATAGATTTTCCAGAAAACGTAAGCAAATGTGTTTGGGATACATCACATGCCAGAGTCTCCCTTTTGAAGAGTCAAAAGTCATATAAGCAAAGTCAATCCTTTAAAAGAATACCTGCAGTGATAAAATCCGTTGAACATTGTGTATACCAGCATATTCCAAAATATAGGTTTCCTAAGTACATTTAATGGAACACTTTTTCGTATGCAATGTCACTAACATTCTATGGGACTCTGTCTGGAGAATCTCACCCTAGTTTAAATTTTATAGTTAAAAAGGTATTCACAGGAAAGAGGCCAGTGACATGGCCGGCCGCCTGGGCAAGACCTTGCAAGGTGCCTGCCATTTGAGAGAGTCTGGCAACCAGTTTTGTGGCTGAGACATCTGATTTCATCAGTTTACTCACATGTTAGCTTTTTCTAGGAAACAGATTCACAAATACTAAAAGCAAAAGAAATTGTATGAAGGCATAAAAACTCTTTGGATTTTGATTAAGTTAGTCAAGTTCTCCTAGCTTCAGAAACCTCATCTGTAAAATGTGAATAATACAGTAACCCTGTGAGCTAGGGATTATTTTAAGAAACTGTGGAAGCCACTGGTGCTTTTTGGCAAATATTTCCCAATCTCTGCCTTCTGGTCACAAGGTAGGATTATGTGTCCTGGATCCCCTGGGGCAGAATGGGGCCATGTGACTACCATGTAATGAGTTATGAATGAAGCTGAGCATATGTCACTTCGGGGCAGGAGAGTTTTGTTGCTGGTGTGTACTCGCCAGGGCTACCTTTCTATCGAGAATGGCCCCCTGTGCCACCCAAGATAAAGGCTATTTCCTCAGCCCAGGTCCCGTAAGAAGCAGAGCCCACCTGCAATGGACATGCAATGTGAACAAGAAATAAATGTGCAATGTTTAAGCCACTGAGGTTTAGAGGTTGTTACTGCAGCACAGCTTAGCTTGACCTGTGTGATTCGAGTCAAATGAGATAACGAACATCAAATGTCATTACAGTTTCTGGCGCATAGTAGGTATTCCAGAGATGTTAATTCTTCCTTTTCTAAAATGGGGAGGAGGAACACTCTAGGTGACTCACAGCACACATCTGAACACAGGTCACTCTATCCTGATGAGTAGGTGCACTCAGGAAAACAAATTACACATCAGAAAATACATCAGAGCAGTACATGCAAAATAGTTAGAGTTCGGTTTTGGGGATTTGCTTGTTTGAGTAATTTTTTCCCTTCCTTCCTTCCTTCCTTCCTTCCTCCCTCCCTCCCTCCCTTCCTTTCTGTGCATAATAAGCTCCTAGAAAACGATGGATAAACTGAACTGAATTTCATACCTCGGACATTAGCTTATCCTGCTGTTTTTCAGAACAAAGTGAAAAGGGGGCACAGAGCAGGCACCAAAGGCTCCAAGTGGCAGAGAAGACTCTGACTCCTTCCAATGCTCCCCCGCTCCCACACGCCTCCCTCTCTTCTTTTCTTCCCTCTGAAATGGTTCTGGATTTAGCGCTTCATCCCATTTTACATAATTAGCTGCATTTTTACCTCTGACTTGGGATGACAGCCCAGCTCTCGTTTGCTTGTGCTTATAAACACAAACTGGAAACACTTCTCATTCACATGCCCTGGAAGGCTCAGAGGAAGGTGAGCGTGAGGGCAGTCAGCTGCACTGTGGGCTCATGTGTGCAAGCACTTGACCTGCATTCTTCTCCCATCAGGGAGTGAAAGCAAACCTTTGTTATCTTAGCAGAAAACACAGGCTGCTTCCACCCGAGCCAGAGTTGCCAGGCCTGTTTCCCTGCCGCCCAGCCTTCCTCTCCCTGCAGCTGGGGCCTCACAGGTCCACCTGCTGATTCTGCCCACCTGCAGTTACTCCCCTGCATTAAGGAAGGCCGAGGCACAGGGAGTCGGTGGGCCCTCTGGCTCCAATGTCAAGTCCTGCCCTCAAGGCCCAGGCACGTGGGCTTTTGTGGAGAGTTCCAGCCTCATTTCCTGCCTTGGTTTCAGTTCTAGAAACAGAGTCTACCCCTCATGCTGCCCCCAACCTGGTGAATGTTCCAGCACCCAGTCACTATGCCCAGGCTCTGCTCTGGTCAGCTCCTCCCAGGGACCAAAACCCCACATTCAAGGTCACCACTGAGGTTGTCAATTGATGCACATTACTTCCTTCTCCCTGCAGGCTGCCCACAGAATCACCTAGTGCCAAGGCTTTATCCATCCTTCGTTTTCCTTTAGTGAGGTCTGCCACCTCTTCCGTGCCTCATCTTGGATTCTGAGATGCTGAAGCATGCCAAGACTGAGGTTCGAGGCTTTTCCTGATAAACTCTACTTCCTACCTGGGTCAGCCTGACTCAAGTGGGACGGGACCTGGTCCAGTGCCCAGCACCTCCTAGGCTGCACCTCACCCCGCTGCTGTATTTAACTAAGCAAAGCCTGGGCAAGATGGGCAAACTGATTCAAAGATATATAAGTAAATAATGAAAAAAATACACAGCCCATGGAGAGGGCAGAAATCATAAACATGATTCTCAAAGAACCATATTTTAGAAAACAATATTTGATAGGATGATGTAATCCTAATTTCGTGTGCACTAAGGTTAAATTCTCTCTCTTCTTCTGTATAACGGGGCTATCATCACCTACCTGGGGAGGTTATTGGAAAGGTCGTAGAAAGGTATGTGGAACAGTAGCCCAGTACCTGGTATACACGTTGTACCTGGCATTTGTGTGCTGCTGTCTTTGTGGTGATGGTTGCATAGCCCATAATCAGGGCTGCACTTTTGCCTCTGTGTTTCCTGCACAGCCTGGAGCCTTCATGGCTACATGGCAAGGAACACAGGAAAGATGCTCTTGACTGGGGTCTCTGCTCGGGCTGTCCTTCGGTTCAGTGATCCCACAAAAGGGCAAGAGGCAGCACCTGCACAGGTATATCCTGGGAGATTAGTATCTACTCCCAGGCCTGACCTACTACTTCACCTTTTCCAAACACTATTTAGCATCTGTGCACCACGAGGGCTCAGAAGGAAATCATCTCCTGTAGGATAAAGGATTCCCAGAGGAGGTAATTCTGTAGACTTTTCCTGTGAGGTCAAAGCTCCCGGCAGCCAGGTGTACCCTCTGCCTTCAAGTGTGATTATGTCTGGGCTTCGCCAGATGAGGATGCAAAGTGCAGAAACCTGTGCAGTGCTTGTATAACCCCAGCCGATCCTGCAGCAATCATTGTCTGAGTTAGCTAATGGCAGGGTATGAGGCCCTCCCACTGAGATTCCATTACCTTGTAATTTCCAGCTTGTTCACTGTTGCAATAAAGCCCCTCTGTCTTATAATTCCCCAGCATTCATGTCTCATCTTCTCAAGAACTGAAGTATGTAAGATGCTTTCGGCTGGGGATTCATTGAAATAAGTTATTGAAGTGAGGCCGAGAGGCTTCCAGCACTAGGCCGTTCATCTCAGAATTTATGTTCATGCTTCCTTTGGAATGTCCAATGTAATCGCAAACAACGTGCTTTCTATATGTTTAAAAAATCATAAGTACAGGGCTTCCCTGGTGGCGCAGTGGTTGAGAGTCCGCCTGCCGATGCAGGGGACACGGGTTCGTGCCCCGGTTCAGGAAGATCCCACATGCTGCGGAGCGGCTGAGCCCGTGAGCCATGGCCGCTGAGCCTGTGCGTCCGGAGCCTGCGCTCCGCAACGGGAGAGGCCACAGCAGTGAGAGGCCCACGTACCGCAAAAAAAAAAAAAAAAAAAAATCATAAGTACAATGGAGGTGGAGGGGCAAGGATCCCCACACTTGGGGCTCCTTAGCAAGAAGAGACTTGGAACAGCAGACTAGTTTCTGATGTCATTTCTATGGGGCTGAGATGCTGCAGTTATTCACTCAAAGCCATTCAATGGGGTGGAGTAAGGATGTCTACACACCCTCATTACCCTGGTCCCAGCGCCTGACAGAAGAAGTGACCTATATCAGATGACCTCTTTCTTGAAAAGTGCTGTCCCTCCCACATCTTGTTCTTCGGCCTCTGAGATACGGTCCTTCTCTTCTCTCTGCGGACGCAGGTCCCTCCCTGGTTCTGAGCCTTCACGTGGTCATCTCTTCAACCTCCCTGCCCACGGCGGCCCCTCCCTCTTCCACCCAGCTAGCTGCCACCCTCTGATCCTCCCAGGATAGTGTTCTTCTCAAAGCTGTCACTGCACGAGCCTCATCACCAAGGAGAGAATCAAATCGCAGTGTCTCAGGGTGGGATTTGAGGACCAAACACTGTGTCTCTCCTTGAAATCCAGCAGCAGAGTTTGCAAGAGCTGCCGCGGAGGGATCCCAGGAAGGTGTCGAGAAGGGAACATAAGGGTCATAAGGGGCTGGTGCGCCTCACCCCACTGCTCTCTTCCTCTGACAGCTTTCCAACCAAAGACTTGTGGAGTGGAGGTCCTAAAGCACAAGTTATTCTAACACCCAGATTATATGACACCCCTATTGAGAGGTGGGGTCCGTGTCCTCACATTTTGAATCTAGGAGGCCTTTATGACTGCTTTTACTAAGAGTGTATGGCAAAAGTGACCTTAGGTGTCTTCAGATGCCCTTGACTTTCTCTTAGAGCTCCTGGCTCTGTGTAAGAAGTCTGACCACCATGAGGCCACTGGGTCCTAAGGAAACCCAAGCCACACAGAGAGGCCATATGTAGATGATCTGGTTGACAGTCTCACTGAGCTCAGCCTCTAAGTCATCCTATCCAGGGCACTCAGATACAGAAGCATCCAGATAATTCCAGCCCCCAGCCATTGGACTCACCCTCAGCCACTGGAAACTTCTCAGCTGAGGTCCTAGATGTCATGGAACAGAACAGAAACAAACCATTCTGACTGTATCTGTCCATATTTCTGCCCCACAGCACCTGTGAGCATAATAAAAGCTTGTGATTTGAGGCCACTGAACTTGGGGTAGTTAACTGCACAGCAGCAGTTAGCTGGAATGGAGGGAGAGGGCGAAATTACTCCCCATCCTCTTCCAAACATATCTTCTACCCATCTTGCGGGTGCCTGAAAACTTTGCCTGCCTCCCCCAAGGATTCAGCAGGAAAAAAGCCCTGAGATCTTCTTGCTCAGCTTGTTTTCTCAATTGGCAGGGCGGGGAGAAGCCAAGGGACTCGGGGCAGATACATTTCAGTGAGGGGCTGGGTGGAGAGGAGGCTTGCAGACCCCCAGGGGTGTAGATCACATGTAGCATCGCAGGGGAGGGACCTGGCAGCTGGTATCACAGTGGAAGGCCTGGGCGTGAGCTGTGGGTTCAGAGGGACAAAGCTGGGCTGATCACAGGAGGGACATGCCATAGAGCCAAGGTCAAGATCATCACCCCGATACATCTGGCTCCAAGCAACTCCTGGGCATAAAATATCCAAATCTTCTAGAAATTCTGATTTCAACTCAGTTCTAGTCACCTAACAAGTACCCAGCATCTACTAAACAGGAGGCCAGGTTTGTGAAGAAATAGATGGAGAAGATGCTATAATTTCAAGTCAGGGGAAATCCTTCTCTGTCCTGGGTATACTGTCTCTCTGGAAAATTACTAAGCTACTTAGGATTACATATAGAAAAGCCTTTCCAGAAACTGCAGCCACAGGAAGGCCAAGGCACGTTCTGCTTTACCGTTCTGCCAGTTGCAGGGGTCTCTTACTTTGGAGGGGAGGGTGAGGCTGTCCCCTCCCTGTGTATCATGTTCCAAGAAGAGAGGAGGGGCTCTGAGCATACATGTGGTCCTCCAAAGAGAACCTAGGCAACACCCGCTGGCTGATCCCACCGCTTTGCCAGCTGGCTGCAGAGGAGAGCCTGCAAAAGCCTCCTAAAAGCTCCTGAAACCACACAAAGCCGGCCTAAGAAGAGACAAAGTGGGTTGCAGCTGCCTGGTGAGCGGGCTGCGCCTAATTGCCTGTGATCCCCACTCAGCCCGCGGCCGGCACGCCTGCAGACACAGCCCGTTGTGTTGGAGACCTCATGACTGCAAACTCCCCTTCCATCCCACACAGTCCTCAGAAACTGCAAACGTGTCTGTCTTTGGCCCGCCTGCCTGGAAAGGTCACTGCAGCAGCAACTGATCCCTCACTGCCATTTCGGCCCTGCGCACACATACAAACCTTACACGCTCAAGGTCAAAATAGTTACTTGCTGCTGCTTTATACTGGCCAGACCCAGGCTGGACCCTATGCAGAGACAGATAAGGCTTGGTCTCCACAAAGCAGCACCTCTCAAGCATCCCCAGCCATTCTAATTTCATTGATCTGGCATGAACCCCTGGAAGCTGGATTTTTAAAATCTCCCTACTTGAGAAAACGTGCAGCCAGGTTGAGCACTCCTGCCCTGAGTAGCACGGCTATAGTTACTGAGCGCTATTACATGCCAGGCCCTGTGTACTAAAAACGTTCTCTCTTCATCTGTAAAACAGCTATTAGTGAGGTCTTCCCTTTTGGAAGAGTGAAAAAACTAAAGTTTAGGGAAGTTAAAAGTAATTTGCCCATACAACTCTGCACCCACTAGAATGGCTAAAAAGGAAAAATAGTGACAATACCAAGTATTGGTGAGAAGGCAAAGCAAATGGAACTTTCATTCACTGCTATGGGGAATGCAAAATGGTCTGGCCGCTCCAGAGCACATTTTGGTTGTTTCTCATAGCGTGAAACACATACTTATCACAGGACCCAGAATTCCACTCCTGGATATTTGCCCAAAAGAAATAAAAACCATATGTCTGCCCAAAGATTTCTACTCAAATGTTCATAGACGCTTAATAGCCATAAGTCAATCTAAATATTCATTGACACGTGAATAAATAAACCAATTGTGCTGTAGCCGTCCAATAGAATGCTACTCAGTAATAATAAAGAACAGAGTACTGATGCATGTAAAACGTGGATGAATTTTAAAAAACATGTATTAGGAGGAAAAGAAAAAAAAAGCCAGAAACAAAATAATA
Source organism: Mesoplodon bidens (assembly GCF_964165515.1). Classification (NCBI taxonomy): domain Eukaryota; kingdom Metazoa; phylum Chordata; class Mammalia; order Artiodactyla; family Ziphiidae; genus Mesoplodon; species Mesoplodon bidens. Next base: position 39,564,201 of record NC_138171.1, read on the forward strand.
TATACTGAGTGATTCCATTTATATCAAGTTCTAGAATAGCAAACTCATCTATGATGACAGAAGGCAGATCAGTATTGGCCTGGGGTCTGGTGATGAGGAGTAGGGGTCACTGCAAAGGTCATGAGGGTACTTTGGGGTGATGCGGAAATGTTCTCCATGATTGTGATGGTGGTGACACGCTATAAATTTTCTCAAAACTCATGAAATTATCCTTAATATGGCTGCATGTTATTGTTTATAAATTGTACCTCAATAAAGTTGATTTAAAAAATAATTTGGGGGCTTCCCTGGTGGCGCAGTGGTTGAGAGTCCACCTGCTGATGCAGGGGACATGGGTTCGTGCCCCAGTCCGGGAAGATCCCACGTGCCGCAGAGCAGCTAGGCCCATGAGCCATGGCCGCTGAGCCTGCGCGTCCGGAGCCTGTGCTCCGCAACGGGAGAGGCCACAACGGTGAGAGGCCCGCGTACCACAAAATAATAATAATAATAATAATAATTTGGGAGGATGAAGCCAGCATGGAATTTCAGCACAAGTCAGTCTGATTCTGAAACTTCTAATTTGGCCGCCCCCCAAAGGCCTGCATGGGGATAGCATCTCCCTGAGGGGCGGCCTATTATCTACTTATTCAGGATGGAATTAGAAGCAAACGGGAGTTTGGGGGTGCTGGGCTCTGGGGAGAAGGGAGAAGGGCTTTCAGACAACTGAGAGAGTACTCAGGAAAAGTGTTCCCGACTTCTCAACTGTGACGAGCGCTCTGAATGTGTCCACTTATCCTTATGTCTCCGAGCAGCCCTTTCCTCTTACAGGGATGAATAAAACAGTTTGCATCTCAGAAGCTGAAATCGTTATCAGATGGAATCCCCTGGGGGAGCTTGTTAAAAATATCGATTCCCTGACCTCACTCCCAATCCACCAAAACAGATCCACAGAAATGAGGCTTAGGCATCTGCATTCTTAAAAAGCTTCCAGGAGATTCTGATAGTTTGGGGACCACTCTGATCTGATGCCACGTTTCCTCCCAGCTCAGCTACATTTCCTGCAGAGATGCATTGCCTTAAAGATGGTCTCAATTTTCCAACTAATTGCAGTAACATTTGAGCCTGGGGAGTTTTCTATGACCAACTTCTAAACAAGGCCTGGAATTGAGCCAGCCCTCAAGTCTCCCTTTAAGCCATGACCCCACTCCCCATCATATGAAAAGTAGCCTCTGTAGTCAAAGACTGGTGATGAAGACTCATGGCACAGCCTGTTCCCAGAAGGAAGGAGTATTTCCCCCAGGGAGATTGCCAGGATACAATCTTCGGCTATCTCCCTCTTTCCTTTAAAGAAATAAAATAAAAATTACAAGTAGATTATGTCAAGCAAAGTATTTGAAATATGAATCATAGATTGTAATACATAAAAGGAAGAAATTGTGTATTCTTTGAGCCTTTATCGATTTCTGGGAGAATCAGCTTAGCGTATGTGAAATTACAGACCTGGAGGACTGTTGTTGAAGCTCTAAGTTCAGGCTCATGAAGTCATTTTATGAAGAGTGCACCATGATAATTCTTTGATTGTGCAGAGCTGTGTCTCCCCAAGTTTTCCTGCATGGGAAGCAGTAGAAGGAATGTGGCAACAAGCAAGGGAAGGAGCGTGAACATCTCAGCCCTAGGGTCTGCCATCATCACCCACCTGTGACCTGGTACTAACCAATACACTTACAAACTGTCTTTAGAACCTACATCCCTTAGAGTGTTGCAAACTCTGAAGACCTGGGAAAAGGAAGAGAGACATCAAGACTAAAGGGATCTAGCCTCCAGCTATCTAACAAGACCACTTTCAAAGGAAATATGATTACAACACATGCTGATGCATATCATTATTGCTCTCATGGTGAAGAAGACTTCTTTCCATGACCTGTCTGAACAGGCCCCAACTACGGCTCCAGCCTCATCTCATATTCTCATTCTCTCCCTCTCTCCTGCTCATGCAGATGGGCCTTTTAGCCTGTCCTGCCACAGGACCTTTGCCCAAGCTCTTCCCGACTCCTGGGATTCTTCTCTTTTCCTTCTTCACCTAGTTAATTTCTATTCCTCCTTGAGATACCAATGTAAGCATCCCTTCTTCCAGAGCGGCTTCCCGTGATCTCTCTGTGTCCAAACCTCCATTATAATGGTTCACACACTATGTATCCTCTTTGTAATAATCGTAATTGTGACCTTATAATGGTTTGTGTGGTTGTCTGATGAGTTCCATAAGGGCAGAAACTTCAATCATATCTTATTTACCTCGAGAACCTCAGTATCTAGCATAATCCTGGCACATATATACACAAAAATATTTGTTTAAGGAAAAAAAGATGAATGAATGAATGATCATCTAGTGCAAATTCCCCATCTTGAAGACGAGGAAACCCAAGCCCAGTGATGTAAGTGACGTGCCTTAGAGAACCTATTGCAAGTTAGTTACAGGGTTGAGACCAGGACTAAGGGTCTTACAACCCCAAGCCCGGAACTCTTTCTCTGATGCCGCCTTTCCTTCCAAATAAAATGATGACTCAGTTGGAAAAAAGAAAAAGAAAAAAGAAAACAAGCCAAAAGACAATCAGAGAAAGAGCTTTCCACTGAATGGACCATATTTTGTGCTCAAAAGAGAAAGGACAGAACACAAAAGAAACCATGAAAAGAGGCAGGGGATATCATAAGCAAAGTACTTGATATGAATAATAATGAACTAAAACATTCCTGCTTATTGTTTATCTAATTTCGAATTTCAATGAATAGCAGGGGTGGTAATTACGCAATTCCTATGTTTATAGAAAACCAACACATGAAACCTCAGAGTTCGATATTTATGAAGGGTCAGGTTCCCTTAAATACTCAGCTTGGCAATTAGAAGGGGAGCTATTCATTAACATTTTAAACTAGATAAATAAAGAATAGAGTTGTTATTTATTCATTAAAATTTTAAAACCTGGAAATTATACACTAATCTTTTGGGTGTATCCATATCATTTAATTAATCATGAGTCAAAATGTTACTAAGAAGTATGTGTCTCCACACCTAGAAATAGATGTGACAACTATTAGCAAATGGAGTGATTTAATCAGAGTAACAATTCAGATTCATCTTCCATTTGTATTGAGAACCTGACTCCAGATGCCTGATAACTTAGAAAGAGCACTGGCCTTAGGGTCAGATGGAGCTGGGTTTTGATTACTTTTCTTCTGAGTGACCTTTGGCCACTTGCTCGCCTATTCTGGAATCAATCCTTTATCCATAAAACGGGATTATAATCTTACTTCACAGGGTTGTTGGGAGGCATTAAAGGGCATGAAGTATGGTGACTGGTTCAGGGTAGGTATCTTATGAGTCATGAAGAACATTGCTCTGGCCCCAGCTCTGGCCCAGCTACAAGGAATAAACATCTGGTTTTCTACAGGTGAGGGTCCTAGGATACCACAGGTGGTCACTCGCAAGCTGGTGGTATTTGAGGATGCCAGGAGGCTCTGCCTGAGGGTTACAGACCAGGGCTCTGCAGTGAAAGCCTTCTGAGCACCAGATGGGGACCATGTGTGTCTGGCTCATCATTATATTCCCAGTGCCTAGTACGCAGAATATGGTAAGTGTTCGTGGATATTTACGGATGAACGATGAACAACTGTACGACCACCATTTGGCATCAGCACCTCTGGAAAGTTCCTGTGATGCCCAGGTTTCCTCTCTTTTGCACCGGTCACTTGTGTTCCTGGGCTTTCTCCATCCTCCCAGATTATTGGTATCCAGAGGAATCCTGCCTCAGGACCTTATCAGCTAGGGCCTTTTCCTGACAGCCCCATGCCCCAGAGTTCTAGAATTCCACCTCACTCCACACTTCCTTTGTCTAGTTTGCAGATGAGTTTGGGAGTTGACAGTGTGAAACAGTTCATGCGTCGCTGCTGCTTTGCTCTTATCAGGAAGTGCAGACCTCTCAAACCTCAGCACAGTGTCTGGGTCCTGGAAGTTCAATACTTGCCGTGCCCGTGCCAAGGTTTGAGATGGGGTTGCTCCAACTCCCTGCCTTGCTTGCTGTCTGCCCATTTCCTCGCGCTCGGTCCAGCTTTAACTATGATTTCATTGCTCCACATCTCTGCCAGTTTCAGAGCTCCTTACTACCATGTGGCAGTGTCCACAAACCAAATGCAGGGCTCCCCAGAAATGGGAACTGAGCAAGGGTAGACAGTCCTCTTTCTGAAGAGTGACCTGGCATCCCCCATGACTTTTGACAGAATCTACAATTTCCTACTTGGTGAACTAAGTAAGACACATCAATCACAGGCTAACTGCCTGTCTCCCCTGTTCTCTGGACATAGTATCTCAGTCCGCTGGGGAGAGAGAGGCTATAGGTATCTCAGTCCAGTCCAGGACACCAACCAATGGTACTCAGAATGGGACAGTTGTGGGTGCTACTGTATTATGCATGCCTTTTTATTCTGATGTTTAGCCTCTGGGGCCTTACCAACCTTGGGAAGACTGCCCCTCCTAGGACTAGCCAATTCTTAGAGTAAGTGACTGTCCTACAAGTGCATCTTTTACATGCAAACTAACCAGTCCAAACCCCACACCCAACCTTCTCCTCTACTGAGCTCTTCAATTCCAGGCCAACATTCCCCTCTCCTAATCGCCCAGGGCCAGGTACCAGACAATTTAGGGCAGTCCCTACACTCCAGAGCCGGCTGAAATTATGAAAACCAGACAAACGTAAGCCTCCTCACCCTGACTCACCTGTTTCTACTCACAGAAAACACAATAAAGGCTCTTGCCCACATTTCCCCCCTTGTTCCCTCTGCCCCCAGACTGACTCTGGTGCTTCCCCATTTGGCCCTGCATGGTGTGGCACGCCGCCTCCTCTTGAAAACTCTGAGTAACAAACTACCTTTTCACTGGAAAGCATCTCCTGATTTGCTGGGCTCACCATACCTGAATAATAATGAAACAGGCACTCATATCGTCCTCTGATCCAAGCCCCAGAAAATCTATTCTGCCCTTCTTGAAAAAAGTGAACTCTCAGAAACTGACAGCATGAGTTGAATAATGAGCTGGAGCATCAGATGCATTACAAGGAAACAGAGTGAGAAAATATTTCCTGGGTGCAGATGTGCGGCTTATGTGGTTGGGGGACAGTAATTTCCCTCCACAGCAATATGATAGAGCACAGGAGTGCAAAGAGAGGAATGTTACGGACAATCCAATGGCAGCAAGGTCACCCCATATGGGCACCGTTATGGTGGAGCCTGGGTCTGGTTGTAGATTCTGTGTGCAGAATCCCTGCGCCCCCAACCCCCAAGGTGTTATGAAGAACTAAACCAAAGCTGAAGAATGCTAATGGCCACCACGAAGTATATGGAGCCTTGTTGAATGTATTTGATTGATTGCATTCTGGTTTGTAACAAAGCTGCTGAATGGTGTCCTCCTAAAATTCATACAATGAAGTCCTAACCCCCAGTACCTCAGATGATGACTGCATTTGAGATCATCTTTAAAGAATAAATTAAGTTAAAATGAAGTCATCAGGGTGCATTTTAATCCAATATGACTGGCGTCCTTATAAGAAGAGAAAATCTGGGCATAGACAAAAACAGAGGGAAGGTGATGTGAATACACAGGGGAAGACAGCTATCTACAAGTCAAGGAGAGAAGCCTCAGAAAAAACAAGAAACCAACCCTACCAACACCCTGATTTTGAACTTCTAGCCTCCAGAGCTGTGAGAAAGCAAATACCTGGTCCATGGTACTTTGTTATGGCAGCCCTAGCAGACTAAGTCAGGCTCTGGTCTCCTCCATCACTCAGGTATGTCTGAGAAAGGTAAGAAAGGTCTGTTCAGCACCGTAGAATGTACTTTTGTTTCATTTATTTTTTTCACCCAGGCTGCCAATAGATTCCTACAGCCCCAATTTAGATGTAGATGGCAGCAACAAGTGAAGTTACCACATCAAAACACGGGCATGAATATAACTGTTTGAGCTCCAGCCCACAGAAACTCTTATCTCTCCCAGTGCCCACATCCCTTGCCCACAATATTGCCATCATCAAAGGCGCTTTTGAAACTTGGAAACCCTGAACCATCCATAAATTCAAAACTTGAATCAATCCTGTTATGCTGTGGCTATGCTGGATGATCAAGCAGAGTTAAAAGGGTGAGCCACAGCGTTTTAGGTACATGCAGATCAGGCTGTCAGATTTGCAAGAACTTTGCAAGTTCTTTAAAATGTGGTATCAGAGAGTAAGAAAAGGCTTATACCTGCACCCTTTGTGAAGACTGAAAAGTTATTAGGGAAAGAAACTCTGCCGGTAAGTCTGGTTGGAATTGTGGCATATCTAACCAATGGCATATCTGGTTAAAGCCAGATGCTTTGGTATCTATTTAGAGAATAGAGAGTAAGAGCCAGATTTCAAATCCAAGATGGTAATTTCTTAATGGCTACAAAGCAGATGAAGAGGAATACTGGCAAGCTGCCTGGAATAGGAAGAGTGCTGGTCTTGAAATCAGAAAACCTGGTTATTAATCCAAGTCATTTACTTTCCACAAACATCTGTTTCTTGATGTAAAAAAATTAGTATCACTCCATATCTATCGCTCACATAATTAATGGGAAAATCATTGTGAAAACACGTGGAAAACTCTAAGTGCCAAGCAAAGGTAGGGACTTCTTACTCTTTAAAAGGAGATCATGCCTTCATCCTTGGGACAAGAGCAACTTGAGTATTTAGAATCATGGAGAAAAATTGCCAGCACAACCTTCCTGCCATAATTTAGCTTTGACTTTTTATCATAGGATAATTTTAAACTTAGGGAACTGTTCTGCGAACTCTCCCTGCAGTGACACCCCAAGGTAAACATTTGGCATAACCATAGTAAAATTATCAAAACTAAGAAGTTAACATTAAGACAATATACCAACTAAACTACAGATTTTATTCAGTTTCCCAGTTCTTGCACTAATGTCCTTTTTCTGGTCCAGGATCCCACGTGGCATTTTATTGACATGTGACCAAATTCTTTTGCATTGAAGAATTCTCTCTCTCCTTCCTTCCTTTCTTTCTTTCTTCCACTATGCACTTATTTATTTACTTATTTTGTGTGTGTGTTTAGAGTACGAAGTCTTCTGGGGTTTTCTGATACATCTTTATTGGAGTATAATTGCTTCACGAAGCTGTGTTAGTTTCTGTTGCACAACAAAGTGAATCAGCCATATGCAGACATATATCCCCATATCCCCTCCCTCTTGAGCCTCCCTCCCACCCTCCCTATCCCACCAATCTAGGTCATCACAAATATCAGCATGAAATCTTGGATACTTATTTTATATTTTGGGTTTTAATTCAACACTAGCTTTGGCCACTAGGAGCTCCTTCAGCACTGGTTTCTGTGTGCTTTCAACATGCTCCATCTTTGTTTCTTTCTGTTTGTTGGTTAGTTTGGCTGGTTGGTTGGTTGCCTGGTTGATTGATTGGTTGGGGCCATCTTGCATTTTGCCTGCTGTAGCCCTATAAGCAACCACTTCCCACATGCCCTACATTTCATCAAGGAACACTAAAACATCAAAAGCACATGTCAAAAAAATAAATAAGTAAAAAGTAAATCATGTTGTGAAAGATAAAATGTGAGTTTATTTTCTAGGTTTCTACCAGGTTCCCTCACCATCACCACTTCCTCGCATATAGAAAGGACCCTATAGTCTTAAGAAGTAGTTATTGGACACCCAGTATGTGGTAGGCACTGGGTCTACCAAGATGAGTGTCATCTGATGCCATTCCCTGCACTCAAGGGCTTCTCAGTCTATAAAAGGAGATGATTTTAGCAGCTGTGCTGCAAATAAGTGGTTTATAATACCCAGTAATAAAGAGTACACCAGACATTTATACTTAACCCTCTTTGGACCATGGAGAAGATCAGCTTGATTTTAGAGTCTGTGCTCTGAGACAATGACTTGGCATATGTTCTAAGCTGAATAATGGTCCCCAAAGATGCCCACGGCCATTGAGTATGGCCATTGTAGTTTGTGTGTGTGTTGGGGAGGGTATGTATCTATACCCACATGTATCATGATGTTAATTGCCAGGCCCCTGCAGGTGTTCCATATGTGATAATCCTTGGATCCTGTAAATATGTTACCTTACTTGGTAAAAGGGATGTTGCAGATGTGACTAAGTTAAGGATCTTGGGATGGGGAGATTATCTTGGATTATCTCAGTGGGTCCAATGTAATCACAAGGATCCTTAGAAGAGGGGGGCAGGAGGGCTCAGAGAATGTGAGATGTGATGATGGAGACAGTCATGCTAGGCCACCAGCCGAGGAACGTGGGCAGCTTCTAGAAGCTGAGAAAGGCAAGGAAACATATTCTCCCCTAGAGCCCTGCTGACCCATTTTAACTTTCTGACCTCCAGAACTCTAAGAGAATAAATGTGTGTGGCGTTAACCCACCAAGTTTGTGATAATTTGTTTACAGCAGCAGTAGAAAATGAATGCAGCTGATGAGCCCCATGACTGCTGATGGCCACAATATTTGGTCACCTGTTATTATCTGTGAGTCATCAGGCAGACTGAGAATTGTGATTTTGTGTGACTGAGAGACAGCTGCTGTGACATCAGCATTCACAATGTTGTCCAGCGGAAAGAGGTTAGGAAATCTCAAAGTTGGGTGGAGGGTGGGGGCCAGGGCGGGGCCACATCCAGGAGAGTATCTAAGTGTTTGAAAACAGGATGCTTTCTGCTGCTCAGGGCACGTCATTCCCAATAACTTGCCCTCTTGGAACACATCCCAGGGCCCACAGGCGGCATCCAAAGAGGGACTTTGAGTTGAACCTCAGCCAAGTATGTAAGGTGAAATATCTATTCTATTTCTCCCCTATCACCGTGGCTGCCTCTTTAACCATTTGCAGGTGTGGCTAAGCTAACAGAGGGAATGTTTAGAGGGTCCCAATCCTTTCACTTATTCTCCCAACAGTCACTCAACACTTTGGCAGGAAGGGAGAAGGAAAAAGGCCTTTCAACACCCTTCTGATGGCCAGACTTTTATGAAATGCCCACTTGCCTCATTGGATGCCTGCTGCCTCTTAAGCTCTATGTTTTCTTTCGGTTAAAGATTTGTTTTTCTATGTTGGCATATATAAATTCCCCAAGTTTCAAGCCTATCTCATCACAAAACGTATAAGTCAATAAAAGTAGACAGATCCTTGAGAATCCCTTGGCTAAATCTATAGGCAAGACATTCTTCAAAGGATGGAACTGGCTGGGCTTCATTTTTGTCTTCCTGTTATAGAATTTCTTCTGCCTTTAAAAAGATAGGGGGCTGTTCACTGGTAAAGATGAGATTATCGGTTTGATGTGGTTCAACAGCGTGCTTGTCATCCCGGCTATACCCTCTGCCTGTTTCAAAGACAGACTGTGAGTAACTCTAATTCCCATGTGTACACCAATAGATCAAATATGAACACTTCCTGAGGAAATAAGAATAAAATAGGCAGCCCAGAGATGCTCCTGTGCCCCAATTATATTCCATTTTCAGGTTGTGTTCTACTTCTTAAAATGAAAGAAAATTATGGAGTGTTCATAATCTTCGCAGTTCGGATTGAATCCATCTTCCCTGAATTGTTTCCAAGTGGGTTTACATTAAGAAGGGCTTTCAAAATAGCCAAGTAGCTGGTCTGGATGATTTGAGACTTGGGCAATTGGAAAATGCTTTGTTTCACCAAAAATGTCACCAAACAAGTTAAAAGCCAAATGTATACATTTTGATTTCTACAGATTTATTTTTATTTCTTTCCTTTCAAATGAGACAGGGAAGTAGCATTTATTACATACCTAAAGCATTCCATGCACCGTGTTGGTATTTTATGTATTTTATCTCACAAGTACAAGACAGAACTGCTCTTCCTCCTTTGAAGTGTAAGAAAATGGAGATGCACTTTTTTTTTTAAGAAACTATTCCTGTTCCCCAGGGTAACCAGGATGTAAGTTCAGGTGTGACTCAGAGGCAATGTGTTGTGATGAAAACAACAGGTGTTTTGGAACTGTATTAGAATGTTTACACAACTGTGTATTAGCTCTAGGGCTTGGGCAAGTTACATAACCTTTCTGAACTGTTTATTTATAAAATGAGGATAACAATATATAACTTGTTGAGCCATCATCTTGTGTGCATTTGTGTGTGTGTGTGTATGTGTGTGTGTGTACACCCATACATACATGTATATTAATTCAGGCCCCTAGAGTTGTTTCATAAATGATAACTGATATTAATCAATCAATAGGTAATGACTGGCTACCTCTTAATTGGCAGGAGCTATGTCAGGCACTGGTACTCCATGGCACAGGATTGCTGCCATTTGTAATTGTGTTTTCTCACCTAAAGCAATACAATGGATTCTTCCACTACAACCAATATTTGCAGAGAAATTCCTATGTGCAGAGTCACTGTTTCCGGCACCATAGGAAACTTAAAGGTAACGTCGCTAAACCATAAGCAAAACAACCATGATGCGTAATGAGCCTATTATACTGATGCACCAGCTACTCCCAGGAAAACAATCTGCAGGTCGCTTGGTGAGTCTTCAAAGTGCAGGGAATTCTGAGGATACCCGAGATATTCAGCTTCAGAAAACCAGTTTCCAGGTTCTCATTGTGCATTTATATTCTTTGCTAAAACTATTTTAACTGAGAAGTCAACTCCAGTTGAAGTGACTTGGATTCTCAGTCCCTACTTTCCTTTAAACAATCACATCTCTCACATTTTACAAAAGACAGACAAATTTCTCATCCATCCCCATTCATACTATTAAAAAAAACAAAAGAAAACAACTTCTGAGGTGTTGAACAAAAGAGAATTTAAAATGTTGCTCCTGGGGTTGGGGAAATATGATCTCTAATAACTGCAAAGCAAGTCCTTTTGCAAGTCAGGTAGTTTCTGATTCTCTACTTTCAATTTGAGGAACTCAGTTGCATTGCAAACAGGCAGATCATTAAAACTAGTTTTTAGTGGTAAATCAAAAGGAGTCTTTTGCAGGTAACCAAAAAAATTAATGTCATTTTTTGTTTTGTTTTTAAATTCTGTTCCCATCTACTCATTTAAGGACATGAGTTGTCTCAGCACTTAAATAAATAAAAATTCAAAATGGGAATAAAATTTATACCAACTATTTTCATTTAAGTAATAAGTAATATTTATTCATAGATCAATGACCTACATAAAAATTTTCCTTTTACCTTATCAAAAGATGTGATTTCTAATAAAATTATTATGTTTAGTAATGATCACACTATGTAATATATTCCTCTTGTTTTGGTGAATTAGATATAATAATTACACTGTTTGTAGTTCATTCCACATTTTTAAAAGATAAATCTCAGACCATAGAAGATTAAAATCCATTTCAACTTATAGACCAAGAAAGAGAAGAGCAGCTTCTGACATCCAGGAGCTGGCCTGGTGCTCAGAGCCAGGCCATGCTGCTCTCCTGTTGGGTAGCAACAATCTCACCAACACCAACATCAGACCTGGGGGCTGATGCTCTGCGCTCTGTGACTACAATACACACAGTCTGTTACTATGACATGTTGTGAGACAAAACAAAAACAAGGAAACAAAACCATTTCAGGATCTTTTATAAGCACAGGCAAAACCAAAAATGTCTTCGCTCCGGCTGCTATAACAAAAATATCCAGGTGGTTTAAACAGCAAAATTTAATTTTCACAGTCCTGGAGTCTGGGAAGTCCAAGATCAAGGTACTAGCAGATTCGCTGTCTGGTGAGGACCCACTTCCTGGTTCCTAGATGGCATTTTCTTGTTGTAGCCTCATATGGCAGAGAGGTAAGGGAGCCCTCTGGGGTCTCTTTCATAAGGGCACAAATCTCATTCGTGAGGGCTCCACCCTCATGACCTAATCACCTCCCAAAGGCGCCACCTCCTAATACCATCACACTGGGGATTCAAGATTTTGTTGGGGGGGGGCGGCAAACTTTGTCTATAGCACAAAGTTATTGTGGAAACCACATAAGTACCAAATATCACCTTCTCCCAGTTAATATGCATGACTGTTGATTCTTTACCAATTACACCTTTAAACCATGCTCTCCTCTCCTTCCAGATAAGATTTATTAAGACAACCAATCATAGACTTGTCCCCACTTCCTGACAGCATTCAATCCACAGTAAATTCCACTTGGAGTAGCCTTCCCCAATTACCTAGCCAAAGTCTAAAACCTATGACAAATCCTTTTTTTTTTTGTTTGCGGTACGCGGGCCTCTCACTGTTGTGGCCTCTCCCGTTGCGGAGCACAGGCTCCGGACGCGTAGGCTCAACAGCCATGGCTCACGGGCCCAGCCGCTCCGCGGCATGTGGGATCTTCCCGGACTGGGGCACAAACCCGTGTCCCCTGCATCGGCAGGCGGACGCTCAACCACTGCGCCACCAGGGAAGCCCAACAAATCCTTTTTAACATCCTTTTACTGAGATGCCCAACACTTCCCCACGGTATACATTCTCCTAGGCTGCAGTGAGTGATAAGCCCAACTTACTCCGTTACAGCTGTGCTTCTGTGGTGTTTGGCTGGAAAGCATTGGCTAAAGGGATGTGCCACCAAAATTCAGCTGAAAACCTCACTGCCCTGGACAGAAACCCAGGACCCAGTGCTGGTGTTTACCCCCGAGATCCTCTGTGCCTCTACCTGTTTGAGCTACCCTCTGCCCATGGCTGAAAGATAAGTGCATGCTAAACTGAGCTCCAATATTTTGTTAAATACTTCAGCATTAGGTTTACCTTGTTTTCCTGGGAATGTGTTCCCTTCCAACATTTTTGTTTATCTCATCTGATCTGTATTGTTCTTTGGTGAAATTGCTTTCTAATCTTCTAATACCTGCTCCTGCAGTTTGTCTGCTTGTCTAGGGTCTTGAGTGTTCTTTGTCTATAACAGGAAACGTCCGTAGTGAGATGTATCCATGAGGGTTCAACCAGAGAAACAGAACAAGTAGGAGCTATCTATATTAAGAGGTTTCTGGCAATGAACTGGCTTCTGCAATTGTGGGGCTGGCCAGGCAAGACCAAAATCCAGAGTGCAGGCCATTAGAATGGCTGAAGCACTGGGGGATGTGCTGAAGCTTCCATCCACAAGCAGAATTTCTTCCTCAGGGAAGCCTTGGCTCTGCTCTTGAGACCTTTCAACTGCTCAGATCAGGCCCACCCAGATTATCTAGGATAACCTCTTTTACTGAAAACAACAGATTACAGACTTTAATCATGTCTACAAAACATCTTCACAGCAATATCTAGTTTAGCCTTAGACTGAATAACAGAGGGACTGAATTATAGCCTAGCCAAGTTGACATATAACATGGACCATCACAGACAGAATACGGGACTGGGTCTGATAAATTCGTCCTCAAGCCAGGCCCAAGGGCTGTGGAATTCATTGTGTCTCCTGAAACTGGTCTCTTTTCTGGGGGACCAACTTTGACTTGGGTCATCATTTTAAAACCTTAGAAGGATGTTTCCTGAGTCCTCTCTTGGTGTTCCTGAGAACTTTTTATCTTTGTCTGCCTGAAATCAGGAGGTTTTGTCTGCTCCCTGATGATGTCTGGGTGATGAGTGACCTTAAGCTGGGACCCAGAGCCATGAAGTGACACAAGTAGCTCCTAAAGTACACCAGCAGCTCTCCCAGGCTCTCCGTCTACACTGGGCCTCTCCCAGGCCAAACTCCGCCATCCTCCTGTTTTCTCACTATCATGCTAACTTGTGTGCTTAACTCATTAACTAGCACTATTTCACCAGGAATAATTCAGAAACGCAGTGGCCACTTTGGGGAGCTTTTGACAGGACTGAGAGTATTCATTTGAAAGGTACCTTTGAATAAAAAAGTGAAGAAATCCTCAAGAGGAGATTCCCTGTCTTGTCTATGAGAGGGAGCACTTTGTTTAACCCAGTTGTTGTCCTCTCCTTCGTTTTAGTATTTGGGAATTAAATAATTGCTGACTTTTTAATTGTTTGGGCTGATGAAACTGTCAAGTGTGTACAAGTTGTATCAAAACCAGCTGCATGCCTCTCTCTTTTGTGAGCCGATATGTCAAAATCTGTTTTCCTACATCTAAACCTTCTGTCCTCTCTTTGTAGAGAAAATATAATTAGCCTTTTAGAGTGATGATTTCAGATTTGCCTAAAGCCGGCTGCCTCTCAAAGCTTTCTCTGTCCCTCTCTTGGGGAAAGAAAGGTTAAAGAGTAAAAGATTAAAAAAAAAAATCATTCAGTTGTTATGTCAGAACTCTATGAATGAATATCTAACCCAAATAAGCACTCAATAATATCTGAAAAGGGACTTCCCTGGTGGCACAGTGGTTGAGAATCCGCCTGCCAATGCAGGGGACACGGGTTCGAGCCCCGGTCCGGGAAGATCCCACATGCCGCGGAGCGGCTGGGCCCATGAGCCATGGCCGCTGAGCCTGCACGTCTGGAGCCTGTGCTCCGCAACACGAGAGGCCACAACAGTGAGAGGCCCACGTACCACAAAAAAAAAAAAAAAAAAGAACAAATATGTATACTATAAGAGGTAAATGGTTGGAGGTTAATCCATGATGTTTAAAATGATTTAAAAACAAAGAAGATTTCCTGACTACTACAGGGACCCCCATAAAATGGACAGAAAATTGGCTCACTGCTGTCATGGCAAAAATCCTTATATTCCCCGTAGAGCCCATGCCCCACCAAGATTCTACTTCTTCCGTGAGGATCTGCCTGCTTGTACCTGTCCACTTCACATTAACTTACCCTGTGTGTCTGGGGGGTAATTATTAGAGATTTCTAGATATTTAAAACTACCACACCTCCCAGGAAGCTCTGGAATGAAGCAAGCATGGGAGACTGCAGGTGAGAGAACAGATGCCCTCTTCATTCAGACTTCCTTAGCTGTAATCTCCACAGTGATCCGAACCTTGTTGTGGACCCTCGCAGATGTCATGTCTAATACAATATCTGCTCTGGACGCCCAATCAATGACTCTAAATTCATTAGCCAGAGTTGCCATGGGCAATCATACAGTGCTTGATTTCTTCCAAGATTGTGGCCCCTATGTAAATACTACAGGGCAAGTAAAAAATTCCGAGACTTCTGGGTCTCTAAAACAGGTCCTGCTGGACTCTGGGGTATGTTTTCATTGCCTACGTTTTACAGTCTAGGTCTCTTGTTTGAGACCTGTTACAGGGACTAATAATCATGTGGTTTCTGATAACTGCCTGTGCTACAGTTGCCAATGTAGCCGGTCCAGAGAATTAAATGCTTCTGTGCAGCCCATTGTCACACCAGACGAACCAACACCTTGTTCTATACCAGAAGGAGAAGGAGAGATTGACCCTAACCTGACCACAAACTAGGTTCAGGGGACCCCCTCCTGACCTTAATCAGCCAAATCTCAGCAATCTAGACATGATGGATGAATATCCTGTGGTCTGACTTCATATTGCCTAAAAGGGGGAAGCAAGAAAGAGAAAAGCATCCCCTGATATGTATTGACAAGCCTGCCACTTACACCTAAACCTTGGAGCTGTTAGGTACTGACTCATGCTCACAGCTAGACCATGGTGTCCCCCTATGGCTATCAACAATCTCACAACACATGAATATCAGATTGTGTTATCTGTGATCATGATGAAGTAAAATAATGACCAAGATCACATCATAACTTTGTCCAAGCATAGGAAGAACATCACTGTGCAAACGACAAAAATACAATGCCCAGCCCCGCCCCGCCCCACCCCAGCTACTACGAGTGACTGCTGGTTCTCCACCATGACAGCTTTCACTCTGCTCTGTCTTTACTCCTTCCACTTAAGACTGATGAAGTGGAAATCAGTCACTGATATGTCCCCATATCAGTGGGGACAATCATAAAATTGTCCCCACTTCCCAACAGCACCCAAGCCAGAGTAAAGCCGAGTTTCCATCAACTCTCTCCAAAGTTACTTAATCTAAACCTAAATCATATAATAAATCCTTTCTAACACCCTCTTACTCAGACGCCCAGGGGTTCCGCATGGTGTGTTTTCGCCCTTGTTTCAAAAAGCAATCCACCCAACTTGTTCCACTACAGGTCTGTTCTGTTGGGCCTTTGGCTGGAGGGCAGTTACAATACCATTTTTTTTGCATAGAAAAAATAATAAGAGAATTAATAAAAGTCTTCATGTGTATATGTGGGTTATTTTTCCCCTTAGAGGAAAACCTACCTGAAATTGGATCAACGTATAAGAAAGTCCAGCTGGAATCTGCAGTGTGGCAAGTAACTCTGAGCACCTGATTCCAGCAAGTCTAAAGCCAAATCTATCCCTAGACTTTTCCAATCAAATGCCTTTTTACTCAAATCACTTTGAGTTGGTTTTTGTCCCTTTCAGCAGAAAGAAATCCTGCCCACTAGGGATGTTGTGGAATTACATGATGGAATGCCTATAAAGCAGGCCACGTAGGCTAGCTAACAGTGATAGTGTCCCTTTGTACATCAGCAGAAATATGTGGAAATTAAGTGAAAACTATTCTCACTGGATACAATCAGGGGGAAGTGAGAACAGAACCTTCCTTGAATTTTAAGTAAAGACCTCCACATACTGCCAGCCCCACTGTTTTACAGAGTGACAAAAGAGACCTTAATTACCTCCCACACAGAACAAAGAATTTGTGGTATAAATACCACAAAATAGAGATGGCTTCTTTTATTGCAGTAAGATGCCTAGGAGATACTACGGCAGAGCAACACCTAAGTGGGTCCGAGTTTAAGAAAGGCTAAAACATACCTGTGAAAGTGAGTAAAAGGCTTTCAAATACTTGCCACGGATATTAATTTATATCTTGAAGGGAATCCTTTACTCACCGGACCTAGCAAATGGGAAGACCTTAACCATTGCACCCACACATTCAATTATTTATCAACCCACCTTTTCAAAATTTAGAACATCTTAGTAGACAGCAGCTAAGGCAGGAAATTCATGCAGGATACACAGGAACTGCAGTTATTCTTGGAATGCTCTTGCTAAAGTTATTTGTTAAAATGGTCCTTAAATCCTAACAAAAGTACTTAGTTAATTAAAATATGTCCAGCGATCACAAGGGTTGATATTATTTCTCAGCATCACTCTCAGCAAATAGATGTCTGTGTTCCAACCATTCTCATCAAGAAAGTTGCATTTAAGTAGCCCGGTATCAAAAGACCACAAGGAAACACAACTTATATTAACCTAGTTCTTTTCTAATTCTTTATATAGAACCACACCATCAGGTTCACCATAGGCAAAATGGATGTCAGTTATCTCTATTCCTCTTTAGCAGACCAAATTCAGCTGCATTTACCCCAAGCCATGCAGTTATCATGATGCAAACACACAGACTGGGTAATCAACAATTATGGGTCATACATAGAATCATTAATAGAGGGGACATGAAAACATCTAAGCACTGAAGAATCCAATCATGACCTCTGAAAGACAAAGAGATGTAAAAGGAATACATGGAGGTGGGGTGGAAGCAGCAGGAGCTATGAAAATGCGCAGAATTGATGAAGCAGTTATTAGGAGCTGCCCTGCTGACGTGCATGAGAAAAAAAACTGCTCAGAAAAAAGCACCACGGGAAGCCTGGGAAGCTCAAAGCTTCTCCCAAGTGTAATGATAAACATGCTAATAGGCAAGGTTAGGTGCCAGTGAGCTGGGGCATCATACCTCATGACAAAGAAAAATGAATTTTACCATGTTGGCATCCCCGCGCCCAGCCAAGGATGGCTGCCGTGGCACCTCCCGTGGCCCGTGTAGGCCTCCATCATTAAAAGGTTGAATTAGTCATGTAAACAAATTATCTCCAACAAAGGGGTTTACAAATGCTGGCTAATTAGTTTCAATTCCCCGAAGCTTTCCACTGTTTTTAATTCAATAACACAGTGTAAATTCTCCGGTTAGAAAAAGTCTAATAGGAATTGGCAGAAAACTAAATAATTGATATTGTCGGCAATTACAGCAGCAAGTACCCCAGTGTTATTGTTTCCCGGGAAGCAGGATGGCAGTGATTTCCAGAGAGGATAAAGCATGAAGTGTAATGAATTAACAATAGAAAACCGTAGACAGCTGGTGCTCAACGTCCTCTCCATCGGCTCAGCCTCTAGCTGAGAAAAATTTTTAAGTACGTATAAATAGACATACCTGGCTTGGATTATAATAAATCCTCCTAGCAACCAGCACTGTAATGGCCAGCTTGGAAATGGTAATG
Organism: Mesoplodon bidens; assembly: GCF_964165515.1. Taxonomy (NCBI): domain Eukaryota; kingdom Metazoa; phylum Chordata; class Mammalia; order Artiodactyla; family Ziphiidae; genus Mesoplodon; species Mesoplodon bidens. Next base: position 39,582,455 of record NC_138171.1, read on the forward strand.
AACTAGCTGGGTGACATAGCCAATCTCTAACCATCCATGAGACTTGCTTTCATGGTCAGTACAAACAGGGGTAATGGTATCTGTTCTGGGGTCTCCAGGCTCTTCCTGGTCACACATGGAATCGTTAATAGAGGGGACATGGAAACATCTTAGCAGTGAAGAAGGTTCTGAAAGGGCAAGAGTGACGTCCTCCAGCTATTGTCACTGTTTCCAAAAATCTAATGGAAACTGAATATTTACCCATCATGAAAGAGCCTAGGCCAAAGCTTCTTAAATTGGGGTATGTAGACCCCAAGCATACCTGGTCATGGACCAGGGAGGAAGAGGAAGGTGCAGGAGAAATATGGCAAGTGCTTGTGGAGCACCAGTTTTACCTGAAAATTTAGATAAACACTGATTTACTATTAATTCATTGTACATATTTTTAAATGTTCTAAAGTATTAAGTAAAGCGTGTTCTTAAAAGTCATATAAAACCAAAAGACCTGTGTTAAAAACAGCAGAGTCCTGCCCCCAAATTCCCCTCTCCCATTCCATGGAAACAATAATTTTCTAGCATTTTTAGCTATTTTTCCCATTAATTCTATTTTTTTTCCTAAATAAGATATATCTACTACTCTCTGGTAATTCATTTTAAAGCATAATGTAGTAACTTCTGATTTTGGAAGATAAAGATCTAGTTCTCCTTTCTCTCAGCTTATCTTTCCAATACACTTATATTACAAGTTTTATTAAATCCATATTCCATGTTTTTATTATTATGGCTATAATTATCACTGCTGAGCTGACTAGTATACTGTGACCTCCTTTTTTCCTTGTAACAATTTTCTGCCCCCTGTATTTAATAATTGTTTTTCCATTGGTTTGGTTTTCCTTGAGCCTAAGGCCACGTCTTCCCACACTCTATCACACCTCTGAGATATGTCCCTCAAAACACGTTTTTACAACTTTCTGATAACCTCTCAGTTTCATTTGTTTTCTGGGCTATCCTCTCTGGAGCCCCCTCCACTACAGTCTGAAATGATTTCTCTTTAGATCTTCTATACCACTGTCACTGTGGATTTAACCTTGTCTGTCCTCCTGGCAATCCTTTTACCTCTCTGCTACCATAGCTGAATAATAATAATTTGGCTACATATAAAGTTCCAGGTTAGATATTATTTTCTATCCAGTTTCTGAAGGCATAGTTCCATTGTCTTTTACTTTCTAATGTTCCGTTTTAGAAGTCTGATGCTTTTTTAGAATTCTTAGTCCTTTGATTTGCTTTCTGGAAGCTTTTAAAAATATTTCTTTTAATTCCTTTTTTCTGAATTTTCATGATGATTGTCTTACATGTCCTTTCATTCTGGAGGTTTTTCTCCATCTTCTCTTTGATCATTTCCTCTGTACTGTTTTCTTTGTTCTAACTGATTCTCTCGTTTTCTTATATTTTGTTTCCTATGTTCCGTCTCTTTATCTTTCTCTTCTCCTTTCTGGAATTCTCTAGGTTGTACTGTCCAACATTTTTTTCTGTTTTTTTAAGTGCTTATATTTTCAATTTCCAAGAGCTCTTTCTTGGTTCTCTAACTGTTCCTTTTTAGATCATTCCTGTATTTCAAGGATACCATTTCTTCTCATCTCATTGATGATACTAAGTATTGTCATCTTAAAGTTAACTTCTGCTCCCTGCATTTTTTCTAATTCTTTTTTCTCCCAGTTTGCTGTTTTGCATATAGAAAATTTTCCCTAAAAGCCTACTGATCCTTGACCATCTGTTCTGATTTAAGGACAAGACATTGAAAAACAGATTGGAAGTTCTGTGAGCATGGATGAAGCTTTTCAACAGATTGACTTTACTATTGAGTGGCCAGCTGATACTTTTGTTGGAAAAGTCCCCAACCCCCATCTTGGTATTTGTATATCTTTTCTCTAAGGAAATTCAATTTCTCTGGTGAAAGAGCCTCTCTTCTGCTATTTAGGGGTTACATGCCTGACTGCTAGCATCCTGCAGATTGTTGAGAGATAATGATTGGATTTATTTAGAGAGGTTTACTTAATTCTCCAGATGTCCTCCTCTGTAACAGATGCTTCCAATCCTGCAGCGTCTATAGTTCAGTTTCTCCAAACAATATGGTTCTCCTGTCCTGTGGGTGTGGGTGGCATGATTCAGCACACTGGATGGGGCTCATCAGGGACCTGTGACTTCAAATGCCAAGTCTCTGTGGGGTTCATCAGGAAGAACTGGCTTTCTTTCTTTTTTTTGTTTTTTGGACACACTGCGCGGCATGCGGGATCTTAGTTCCCTGACCAGGAATCAAACCTGCATCCCCTGCACTGAGAGAGCAGAGTCTGAACCACTGGACCACCAGGAAAGTCCCTGGCTTGCTTTCATAGGTCTCGCATCTCCATCCTCACAGTTGTTCCCTTCTTCGAGAACATGCTGCTCATCACCCTTCCACCCTCTGCTTTTACATCTTTATATATTGTGATCAGAGAACCATGTATCTTTATGCCCTCTCTAGCATGTTTCCCATCCATACACACAACTAATTGTGTAGAGACAAACTATTTAAGTATTTGGCTAAGAGATTAGTTAAATTGATTAACCAAGACTATGAGATTTGAGATGAGAAAAGGACTTTGAGTTTGGAGATGTTTTGCAAAGATGCATGCCCATACACTTTAACAGGTTTGGGAACACTAATCATTAATCATTAAACCCTATCTGAAATACTGAGAAAATAAATCTAAGTTTGGAATTTCTCCCAATATTTGTGCCATTTTTTTTCTATTAGAGCAAAATTAAAAGGAGAGGTGGCTTGCTATTAAACCTATAAGTATTGTGAAGACAAAAGACATCCACTGAATGTATGAAAAGGTTAGATGGTTTATGCAGTCCACTGGGTCTGGGTTTTTTTTGCCTTTAAGACAATGCCTGGACCATCTTTAAGGGTGTATTCATCAGTGGACTATGTCTGCAGAACCAGATAGAAAAGGGCTATGGTCAGTTGATGGATCAACAGAATGGAAACCTCTCAATCAACAAGCTAATAATCAATTTGTCTGAATTCAGTCAGTGGTTTTGCAGATAGCAGGCAGGTTGACAGTTAAATTACCTCGCCCTCAGCTCTCTCTCCAAAGACTCAGGCAGGAAATGGCACGTCTGTGTTTTATAGGGAAAAAAATTAAGAAGAAAGAGTTAACGGAAGCCTCAATGTTTAAACACTCATTTTAGCTAAAATGTCTAATTAAGATTGTGGTGTCTTGATGATTTAACAGATCCAAAAGCAATGTTTTCTTACTGCAACTGATCATAGGTCAAGGCCTGCTAGCCAAGCATGAAGTTTTGTTAATGAGAAATATAAGCGTAGAGTCAGGCCTCTGGATCCTGCTATTAAAATGTACCTAATCATGTTCTTTAAGCAGAAATGGATAATCACAACAAACTGACTTTTTCATTCAGATGATGAACTTTTCCATTTGGTAGATTGGTTCGTAAGTAATTTAACTCAGAGTTAATTGATACAAAACATCATTGTCACCAAACTTTTTACAACAACAACAAAAAAATAAATTCTAAGCATTAAATATTTTTCTTTGGAATTGACTCTGCATGAATCGAAGGGTTTTCCCATTTTGTAGCAGACTTTTATGGCCTCTGAAGCATTACGTGTATAATCTTCCTGTGAAATGCGGCTGAGGCTGCTCTAGCTTACGGAGTTGACCTGGTTGTTGGGTACCTTATTCCTCCTTCCAGTCTGCCCTGGTTTCGATGGGAGAGGTCATCAGCTCCTACTTTATAGCCATGGACTCCCAACCCTTCAGCAGGATAAGAGCCTACAGGAATCTGAAGGATTGAACCTACCTACAATATAAAGGTCAGGATATGGAGCTGCAGGAGAGTGGGGAGGGCAGTCATTTTGGTTTTGCTTTCAGAATCACTAGCTGGGGTTCCATTTATTTATTTATTTATTTATTTTTAAAATTTTTATTGGAGTATAGTTACTTTACAATGTTGTGTTAGTTTCTGCTGTACAGCAAAGTGAATCAGTTATATGTATACATATATCCACTCTTTTTTAGATTTCCTTCCAATTTAGGTTAAATGTTCTGTAATTTACAGGGTGTTTATTGATGCCTAGTAGGCAAAGTGGGATTATATGTAAAACAAGATAGATGCTAGAAATATAGGTATGAGCAATATTGATTATCGATCAGAATTGTATCATGATTAGGGGGTCGCAGATAAATATATAAGATTTTCTTAGAGAGTGTATTTTACTTTTGGGAAAAAAGTGAACTTTTGTTTAAGGCCCTTTTTCTAAACAATCTGTGGTTTCATTGACCCATTTCACAAATATTTATTGAAAAATCTATCCTATGCCAGTCACTCTGCACAGACTGGAAATGCAAAGATACAGAAGATATAGTCTCTGCCTTAAAGAAATGATAGTCTGGGCTGATCAGAGAGGCATCTGAGCAAATCAGGGCCTATAGGACATCGTGTCAAGCATGATAATATTAGCAAATATTTGCTATAGTGCTTACTTTTATCAGGTACATGTTCTAAACACTTTAAATACACACCTCACTGAATCCTCACCATAGTTCTAGAAGGAAGGCATTTTTATTTTTATTTTTTATTTTTTTGAGGGTCAATCTGTCCTGTTTTATTGAACTATCAGTTTAAGATTTACAGCTTTATAATATAGAGGCCCAAGCCATATGTCTCCAGAGGTAACATTTTCTTTCATTAGAATGCCTCTTGGGGACTTTCCTGGTGGTGCAGTGGTTAAGAATCCACTTGCCAATGCAGGGGACACTGGTTCGAGCCCTGGTCCAGGAAGATCCTACATGCCACAAAGCGACTAAGCCTGTGCACCACAACTACTGAAGCCTGCCTGCACTCTAGAGCCCACAGGCCACAACTACTGAGCGTTTGAGCCACAACTACTGAAGCCCATGTGCCTAGAGCCCATGTTCCGCAACAAAGAGAAGCCACTGCAATGAGAAGGCCATGCACCGCAACAGAGAGTAGCCCCCGCTCACCACAGCTAGAGAAAGCCCGCACGCAGCAACAAAGACACAATGCAGCCAAACATAATTAATTAATTAATTAATTAATTAATTAATTAATTAAAAAGAAAAGTGGATTAGTCCACAGCATGGCATATTTAAAAAAAGAAAAAAAGAATGCCTCTTGGACTGTACTACACAAACATCATTGAACATACTTATTTTGGGTACAATATTCTTTTCACCACTGATTACATAGGAAAATTTGATGTTTTTCCATAAACTCAATACCACATTTTAAGCAAAACTATGGATAGAATAAGTCTTGAGTTAATAAGTAATAATAAAAATACATAATAAATCTTGAGTGAAATAAAATTAGTAGAATAGAGTCATATTGATATAATAATGTGTAGAACATTTTGAAAAGCACACTAAGTGACAGCAACAGGGATTACATCTGGGATATTGCATACAAAGCAAAAGTTTGTTAATAACCATACAGTTTGGTGAGAAAGTGATGTTTTAAACATATTCTATACTAACCTAATGTATCTGATATACAGGTATTTTACTTTGTTTTGGTTTTACGTTAGGGAAATTAGTTGGGTATTTTATGCTAATGTACTAACCATATAATTTTTCCCATTAAAATAGCAGGAAATAGGCTCTCAGTCAGCACTTTCTGGGCAGTAAGTCTGATTATCAAGAACAAATTATTGACTTAACTGGGAGGTCCCTGTTCTTTATTATCTTGCAGGACCAGAACTTCCCTACCATTATTTCTCTTTTCTATATTTTTTTTTTCTTTTCTTTCTTAACTTTTTTTTTTTTTTTTTTTTGCAGTACACGGGCCTCTCACTGTTGTGGCCTCTCCCGTTGTGGAGCACAGGCTTCGGATGCGCAGGCTCGGAGGCCATGGCTCACGAGCCTAGCCGCTCCGCGGCATGTGGGATCTTCCCAGACCGGGGCGCGAACCCGTGTCCCCTGCATTGGCAGGCGGACTCTCAACCACTGCGCCACCAGGGAAGCCCCCTCTTTCTTAACTTTTTAAAAACTGAACCATTGAGAGTAAGTTGTCTACATGGTGCCCCCAAACCTCCAAATACTTTAGTACAGAATTCCTATAAACAAAGACATTTCCCACTTAAACCCCCCCCAAAAAGATCAAAATTGGTAAATTAACACTGATGCTCTGCTACCATCTAAGCCATAAGACTCCACCCAAATTTTGTCCCTTGTCCCCAAATTGCTATTTATAGTAAAAGGATCCAGTCCAGCATCATGTTGTATTTTTTTTTGTCAAAGGCATTTTTATTATCTCCATTTTACAGATGAAAGTACTGAGGCCAAAAAAAAGGGAGGTGGAGTACCTTGCTCAAAGTTGCACAGCTTGGGCAGAATTTGAACCCAAACCAACTGGCTCCAGACGTCATTCTCTTAATCACCACACGCAGCTGTTAGGAACATGGTATGCTGAGGAGCTGCAGGAGCTCAGAAGTGGGGCATCTAAACTAGAGATGGGATGTCAAAATGAGTGTGACAGGGGAAAACCAGCAAGCGTTAACTGGAGTGAAGAACTATGTCTAATTATAACTCAATACTTCTCTGTAGAGTCTAGAAGACAGAGTAAAGACGCACATTGAGGGGAAAAAAAAAAAATATATATATATATGTATATATGTATGCCTCATCAGGAGAGGGCTAAGGATCAATAAGCCTACAGGATAGAATGGGGCAGTGAGTGGAGACTAACCCCTGGGCACCTTTGGGAAGCCTCCATAAGTGACCCACACTCAAATTAAGGTGTAAATGTTGAAGCTGGATTCCCACCTATGGTGTCTACATCATATAGCTTCTCAGAGGCCATTGTTACCCGTTCTCAGGACCCACAGACCCTGAGAATTACTGCAATGCCCAGAGCTGTGGTTTACCAGGGGTTAAATATGCACAATCCTGGAGGGAACTGTGAGTTTTCCAGGGGGCAGGCTGCCCTGGGGTGTTCCTGATGGACATGGAGAAGGAGGAAAGGATTAAGGCAGAGCAGTGGATTACCAAGGGGTGCCGCCTAGTTCTGCAGTTTGAATGTGTATGAGCACGTAAGGTTATGTGGGGGAGCATCTGCTTTATTCACTTACACTGTGAACCCCTTGCCTGGGAGCCAGAAAAGGACTGGGGTCCGCACACCCTAGCCTCACATCCTTAACAGCTGAATCAAATGTTCCTGCTTCCGCTCTTGGCTTGGACCTTGTCCTGGACCTTGTCCTGGAGAGGCTTTTCTATTCATCCAGCAAGGACATAAGTCTCTTAAAGTCTTAAAATACTTAACTTCAGTAACAAAATAAAATGAAAGAAGGGGATCTCTTTCTACCTATGAAAGACGATTAAACTCCGGTTTCAAATTATCTTGTTGCTAAATAAAGTGTTTTAATTTTCAGCCAGAGTGCACGGGGTATGAGTCTTGAATTATCTTCTTGGGCCCCTGGGGCCTGACTTCTCTCCACTTTTAGTGTCACTATCTAGTCACCAGTCCTCAGAGGAGAAGGCACTTTGCTATCTAGCCTCAGAGGTTTCTGGCGTTGGGTTTTAGGTCACTCTGTATAATTTTTGACTCTTTCAGGTAAATCTAAAGGCTCAGGAGCTGGAAATCCTATACTCACCTGGACCTATTTCTTCTCTCCCTATTTATTTCTTCTGATTCATATTCACTCGAGTGCCATTAAAATGAATTCTACCCCTTTGTAAATTTACTACATTTATTTGCTGTTCTAGCCCAGGGGCCTCTAAGGTGGGTGCATATTCCTCACAACAGGGCATACAAGATGTTCCATTGGGGTCTGCTAATAAAATATTAAATTTTGTATTTATTTTATTTTGGGACCACTCTTTCTTAATCTATATGTTTGTTTTAAAATGTAGGTAAGGGACTTCCCTTGTGGAGCAGTGGTTAAGAATCCACTTGCCAGAACTTCCCTGGTGGTACAGTGGTTAAGAATCTGCCTGCCAATGCAGGGGACACAGGTTTGAGCCCTGGTCCGGGAAGATCCCACATGTCATGGAGCAACGAAGCCCATGTGCCACAACTACTGAAGCCCACGCGCCTAGAGCCCATGCTCCGCAACAAGAGAAGCCACCGCAATGAGAAGCCCACTCACTGCAACAAAGAGTAGCCCCCGCTCACCACAACTAGAGGAAGCCCACGTGCAGCAACAAAGACCCAACGCAGCCAAAAATAAAAATAAATAAATAAATTTATTAAAAAAAAAAAAAAAAAAGAATCCACCTGCCAGTGCAGGGGACACAGGTTCAAGCCCTGGTCCAGGAAGATCCCACATGCCACGGAGCAGCTAAGCCCGTGCGCCACAACTACTGAGCCTGTGCTCTAGAGCCCGTGAGCCACAACTACTGAGCCCGTGCACCACAACTACTGAAGCCCGTGGGCCTAGAGCTTGTGCTCCGCAACAAGAGAAGCCACTGTAATGAGAAGCCCGTGCACTGCAAGGAAGAGTAGCTCCCGATTGCTACAACTAGAGAAAGCCTGCATAAAGCAACAAAGACCCAACACAGCCATAAATAAATAAATAAAATGTATGTAAGATATTAATATAACATGTGTATATGTGTGTACATATATCATATATATGTATATACTTGCTCAACTGTTTAAGAAGGTGTATATAATCCAAAGCATTTATAGATTACCATCACAGCCCAAAAGCTGTGGCCTCACATTTTTGCTTATTCTTTCACTCATATATCCAATCATTCTTTCCCTTATTCATTTGCTTTACAAATATTTAGTAAGTACCTTGTATGTGACAAGCCCTTGCTGAGTGCTAAGTATATGTAGATAGACAGAGCACCATATCCACCCTTGGATAGCTTATCATCTGGTGTAAGAGGTAGAAATTCAAACACATAAGTACAGTGCAAAATGATAAGTGCTAAAAACAAGAGTCTGTACATGGTGCTCTCTGAGCAAAGAGGAAGGAACAACTAATGCTGAATTGAACAAGATCAGGAAAGTAAGTTATCGCAGTGACATCTTGAGGATGAGGTTCTTTCAAGCAGAAGGAGCCAGGATGAAGGCACAGATGCATGAGAGCACGTGACATGACGGGATAACAGCACACGAGCACAAGCCATTTGAAGTGTGGATGAATTACAATACACCGGGGCCGGTGGGTGGCTTGGAATGAGGGCAGGAATGGCAGGCAGGAAGTGGTAGGAGCTGGAAGGTGACTGGGATCACCTGGATCCATGTGTACAAATATGATCTGGTTTGGATTTCATCTTCCAGGTTCCTTCTACAAGTAATTGTGATCCACAGGCCAGCACTGTCAACATCATGCAGAAGTTTGTTAGAAATTCAGAATCTCAGCAAGCACACACACACACACACACACACACACACACAGGTCTACATTTTAACAAACAACAAAATCAAAATCGTGACTTTAACAAGATCCCCAGGTAATTCTCCATCATACTAAGTTTGAGAAGCAAAGTACAGTTATAGTGAATGACAGGCATAGGCTCAAGAGTCTAAGTATCTGGGTTCACACCTGGCACCACCAGCTGTGTGATCACAAGCAAGTTTCTAACCTCTTTGTTAATAAAATCATTCACTTATAAAATCACTTTCTTTCATTTATAAAATCACTCTAATAGAATTTTCTACTTCCTAGCATTGGAGTAAAGATTAAATGAGTAATCCATTTAAAAACAAACAAAAGACCCTGGTACAGTAAATGATCAGTGAGTATTAAATACATATTATTATTATTTTCATCGCTCAAATATTCAGAGCTCTTCTCTCTGCTTTGTGCTTGAGGGATTCCTACAGTGCTATTTGCCTATTCAAAGAGCAAAGATGAATGAAAGATTCTGAGCTTAATAAATAATCAGGCTGATGCTGATTTCTGCCCAGTCCACTTTCAGAGAATGTATTACTTATTGCTAAAAGCAATTTGCAAATTTTGAGCACCTGTGATGAGAAGCGGTGTTAGGGAATTTACAAACATTTTGATCTTCACAATGGAAAGAATACTATCCCCATTTTCCTGATGAGGAAATTGAGTCTCTAGAGATTAAACTGCCTGTGGTCATGCAGTTAGTAAATAGCAGACCTAGGATTCTACCAGATGTGTCTCACCCCAAAGCCCATAATCTTTTCAACAAGCTGATCTGTCTTAGAACAGAAAATACTCCCCCTTAATAAATCTAGTGGCAAATGACTTATAGTATCATCACAGGACATATGTTTTGAATTAAAAAAAATAATTTCAAGCTTGCAGAAAAGTTGTAAGAGTAGTAGAATGAATACCTGCAATACCTTTTACCTGGATTCACCAACTGTTAACACTTTGCCACATTTGCTTTACTTCTCTCTCTCCCTCTCTCTCTCTCTCATTTGAAATAAACTGTACGACATCATGTGTTTTTACTCCTAAAAACAACAGTGTGTGTATTTCCTAAGAACAGGGACATTTGCTTACATAACCACAGTGCAGTAATCGAAATCAGGAAGTTTAACATTGATGAAATACTATTACACAATCTACAGATACTATTCAGATGTTGCCTATTGTCCCATTAATATCTTTTATAACAATTATTTTCAGCATTCACAACTGCATTGACTGTCATAGACGATACTTACCTCACTGTAGAAATTATACACACCTTTTGTAGAATTCTTGGAAATCACAAAAAATAATTAAAAAATAAAATAGCAATTGCAATCATGTAATTTCTTCTAGAATTGTATATGTGTATGCACGGGCGTATGCATTTGCAAACCTGAAATCATACTGTGTACAATTTTATCTTTCTCAATTAACATTATATCCCAAATATTGGGGTCCCAAGTATTCCAAATATTTTCCTAAGGCTAAAATCTCTTTGTAAATAAATGTTTAATATATGCATAGTATTCCATCATATTTACCCCATCTTTCCTCTGTTGTTTGACATTGAGTTTCTATTCAATTTTTTTCTTATACGTAGCACTGTAATGAACACTTGTACACATTATATACTAACAATTAGCATAAATTTAATGTCTCAGTGACTTTTATAAGAAAGCCACTCTTTTATTTTAGATCCTTTAAGTCAAAATTTTTTTCATGTCTTAAAGCTTAGGCTTTACACAAAACCAAAAATAAATTAAATATACAAACAACCACTTAAGATTTAAATTAAAATGTATATGAGAGCTACATAGCTAATTTGACTATTTTCCCTCTCCTCCAACCATCTGATCCAGGAGTTCAGGAATAAAACCACTAAAGAGTGACTGGGGTTCCAAATCTAACCCAATGTGTAATCTTCCATTACCTAACTTACCTGTCACAACCAATGAGAAGAAGCCACCTGACTCATATCAATAAAACTAGTTCTATTTCCTCCTGACTTTATGCCTGGTGGAGCCTTAATGACACAGACTTGGAACTGCCTAATTCTTTACCAGGTTCTTGGTTATAAACAGCAGAAACCAACTGGATAACTTCAGCAGGAAAGGATATGATGGGATATCAAGCTCAGAAAACAGGAGGTGAGAACATGTATTGTCAAGGTCACAGCACAACCCAGCAGTTCAATTAGAGTGATGCTGGTGTCTCCACTGCTGGACACTTAAACCTACAGCTTTACTCTGGCCTGCCACTGGCACCAGGAAAATCCTCTTTTATTCCTAGGTATGTATTCACAGCAGTCCTTCAAAATTTAAAGAACTGGGCTACATCACCTGATTTGTTCTAGCATAGGGCATATACTATGCCCTAGTTTCTGGTAAGTGGGGAGAGGAAATATCTACCTCCTTTAATTTTCAGAGTGAGGCAATAGAACCTCAAAAGAAGAAAATTTGGAACTGAATAGCCAGAAATACTACTGGAGGCCACTGCCTTGATTATATAACACTTATATAGCATTTATCATTATTCTGATTATCATAAATTTAAAAATTGTTCTATTTAATAATTGTAAGTATCTGTCATGCATTCAGAATACATCTATATTTGCTCTGTAACCTCACAAATGAAGAGGAACCAGAGTCTCATCAGTTTATATCATCCAGCTTTGTTATGGAAGATCTGAAGTCAAATTTCCCTTTATAGGCAAAAGCATCACTGTCAGTCACTGTGACACTCAGAATTAATCACTTCTGGAAAACAAATGAAATTTGGAAAATTATAATTTTCTTTTCTTTGGGTGGATCTAAAACCTTGCTCCTTGGTGTGATCTCACCCAGATGGAGATGCAGTAGACATAAAGGTGTGAGAAGCCTGCAAGGTTTAATCCGTATTCTTCCCTGTCCCCAGCAACAATCCTATTTCTCCTGGATAATTAGGTTCAATCACCTTACTATTGCAAGGAGTTGTCTCCCAGAGAGTGTGATAAGTGAATCTTTGGAAGGCCATTCCACTGTTCCACATGGCTTGCTACTTCAGAGTATAAGACCGATGAATACCATGGGTATCAGACCATTACCTTGCTTGTTTCACTGTAAAGGGAGTTACTTGTTCAGGAGTGAACATTGACAGAGCAGCTGTGTCAGCATATAAGACATTGAGGAAGCCCACAGATGCTATTAGTGGCAACAGCATAATGGACAAGGAGGAAAATTCTAAATCTAAAATAAGTGTCTATTTAGTGAAGAGAGATTGTACTCCACTCCAGGATGAAAAGAAGTAATAAAATCAGCGAACCAGCATGTTATCAGCTGCTGTCCATCACTAGGTATGTTGCTGTACTGGACTCAGTGCTGGTCACTGATTAACTTGGCAGTGGCAGAAGCCAAATCAAACTTGAGGAGGAGAAGTCCAAGTTCTTAAGTAATGCATACACTATATTGCTGCCTCTGTAAACATTTTGCTCTTGAGCTTATTAAGCAAGAACTGAGGAAGGAGATGACTGACATATTCCTAATTATTGAGAGCTTTGCAGTAAAGGCCTTTTGTGGGCTTTGACATGGAACACAATTATTCTCTACATTCTGGGTCCTTTCTGGGAAACCCATTCATATGACTTCCCCTAAACTCCTTGACATCAATATTCTAAACTTGTTTTCATCCAGTCCTAAATCACCTTCACAAATCATTTTCCAAATTGGATAGTAAGAAATGCTGCTTGATGTTGTACCCTTTAGGGGAGATCTCCCTTCTCCACCAAAAGTGGAGGGAGGACCCATAGACTCAGGCATTGTTTCAGGTCATGGGATCTTGTGAGCCCTACTGAAGTTGGTCACTGCGGTGGCAAAGAAAATAGCTAAAGCCATATAATATTTAGAGACTTAAGAAAAAAAATATATATATATACACACACACACACAACTTTTAAAGGCTGCTTTCCATTTCCAGTTATTACAAATACTGGCTGTATTCCCCGTGTTGTACAATACATCCTTGAGCCTACCTTACAACCAATAGTTTGTATCTGCCACTCCCCCACCCCTATATCGCCCCTCTCCCCCATCTCAAGAGGTAGCTCAGATGAAGGTGGTTCCCTGCTCTGAAAGTCATGGTTTTCTTCTAGAATTCTAAGGGTCTGAGCTGACACTTTTGGGTCTTTCCAAAGGCTCCTTCCAGGATCCTTAATCATCCCAGGTATCTCCAACACCACTGGATCCATTGGATCAAAATATCCAAGTAGTATGTCAGTTTGGACGGCAATCCTGAACTTCTCCTGTGTCCCACTCAAAACAGATGGTGTTTTAGGTCACATGATATGTGGGTTAGAACATTATTCACAAGTATATGAATAATGGTATATGCTGCCTCCGAAATCCCGAGGCCCAGCATGCACCGTGCCTCTTTCTTAATGATAGGATGGAGAAGCTACAGCAGCTTGCCTTTTATCTTAGAAATAATCTCTGCTCTAAATTACTGAACATCTACAGCTGCATCAATGTTACAGACACCTTCATCTTTATGGAGATTATTTCTGCACTCTGGCATGCATATGTCTTGTCAGAATATCCTAGTACTTGACACTAACTGCTAACTGGGTTAACAGTATGATGTCAAAAATATCTCAGGCCAGTGTAATATCTTATGGAATATCAAGATAATCCAAATTTCTACAGGTTGTAGTATGACAGAAAACAGAAAGGCTTTTATAGGCCTGAGATACACAGGAGAAAGTGTACTGCTGTCCTTGCTATGTAAATGCAGATTACATTTAATCTTCTTAATAATGCATATCAAGAAGAAAGCATCCACTAAATTGACAGCCACATACCAAGTCCAGAGGCTGTGTTGATCTGTTCAGTAAACATACCACATCTGGCACAGCTGCTGTATTGGGGGTTATCTTCTTGTTAACTTTAAAGAGTCTGTTATCATCTGTCAACATCTTCCTTGTTTTCAGAGGCAAGAAAGGCTTGTTGAAATGGGATATAATAAGGACTACCACCCCTGCACCATTCACATATGTGATGTTGGCACTGATTTCTGAAATTCCCCCAGGAATTATTTGTTCTGAACATGTCACTGGGGCTCCATCTGGCCCTTCGTAACATAAGGACCCTTAATGTACACATAAGAAAATAAAATTGAGACTTCTACCAGTTGCTAAATGTATCAATCGCATTACACGTTAAAGAACTAGTGAAATAACAATGTGTAGATCTGAGGGCCTAATGAACCAAATTTGATTTGTGCCAAAACTCCATTTATCACTTGACCTCCATAAGCTCCCACTCTACCTCTGGGACTCGGATGGCTTATCAGATCCCCTCATATCAATTTTACTTTTTGTTTAACAGAACCCCACCCCCCAAATCTAGGCATTATTCATTTTTTAGTGTACAGTTACCTTGGCAAAGATATAAAGATTCATTGCAGGAAGGATTTGAGGACATATCCACATATATATTTATATGTATATGTATGTATATCTATCTATCTATCTATCTATATTTTTTTTAATTTAGTTATTTAGGGCTGTGTTGGTCTTCATTTCTGTGCGAGGGCTTTCTCTAGTTGTGGCAAGTGGGGGCCACTCTTCATCGTGGTGCGCGGGCCTCTCACTATCGCGGCCTCTCCTGTTGCGGAGCACAGGCTCCAGACGCGCAGGCTCAGTAGTTGTGGCTCACGGGCCTAATTGCTCCGCGGCATGTGAGATCTTCCCAGACCAGGGCTCGAACCCGTGTCCCCTGCATTAGCAGGCAGATTCTCAACCACTGCGCCACCAGGGAAGCCCTATGTATCTATATTTATCTATTAATTATCTATCTATCTATCTATCTATCTAGTGATGTTGTAGGTCCTTTTTTTGTTTCTTTGTTTTTGTTTTCTTAAAGGCACCCAGATTTCCCTTCAGTCAATGGGCTCTGGTTCTATAAATTGACTTAGATCTGGAAATTATTTTGAGTCTTCTATTCACCAAATATAGTTTTCCCTGATTATACAAATCATGCAACAGCTTAGCCAGCTGCCCATCTGTTTCAACCTTAGCAACTCCATGACTAACCATCATAATAGAAGTCTGCAGATCAAGGGACCTTAATTTCTAGTTTAGCCTTCCTGCCCAAACAGCAATCATATAAACCTTGCCTCTGATGGTTAAGTGCAGCCATTCTTTCTGCTTTCCCATAATCCCATCATCCCCTTTCATGTTGGGGAGTCAAGTTCCCCTACCATCAACCCTGGTCTACAGCAGACAGTCCCTATCAAGCCTCTCACGGACACTAGAACCCCCTACCAATGAACTTTGTGCTGCTTTCATGAATAAAATGTTCTTGTCCTCAGTTTTTATCAACCTTAACTCATCAAAGTCATGAAACAATGGGTAAGATAATTAATATCTCTGAAGAATAAATTGTGTAGCACAGACTCAGATAGATGACCTAAACTTGGGGGAAGATTATGAAGATGTACTGATAACCCTAGCAGAAGGAAGAACAATACTTCTGATGTTCTTAATGAGATCGAGATAAAACATTTGCCAGACACATAACGAGTCCATTAAGAAAACTACATCAGGACCAGCAACTGCAATTGGAATGCCCATCTGGTGCAGTTTACAATAATCTATTGCCATTCTTTGAAACCCATCCATCTCTGGCATGTGCCAAACCTCTGCTGTTTTATGTATTGATAGTGGCACTATTCTTTTTGATTTTTCAGAAATGGTTTGCTTTTTGGTTTAAATAAAAGGAACTTCAGGGCTTCCCTGGTGGCGCAGTGGTTGGGGATCCGCCTGCTGATGCGGGGGACGCGGGTTCGTGCCCCGGTCCAGGAGGATCCCACATGCCGTGGGGTGGCTGGGCCCGTGGGCCATGGCCGCTGGGCCTGCGCGTCGGGAGCCTGTGCTCCGCAACGGGAGAGGCCACAGCAGTGAGAGGCCCGCATACCGCAAAAAAAACAAAAGGAACTTCAGGGACATCTGTCCAGCCCATTCTTCTAATTGCCAAATATAATTATTTCAACACATATGGACAATTATTTTAACACAAAATAACTTCAGTAAGGTTTTAAGAGCCCAGGGAGCATTTGTGAGATGGACTTGCATTAAAACTCTACTCTAACTGCTGGAAGGCAATGACATTCTATGTCCCCAGGATTAGTACTAACTCAGAGCCCCTGTTTAATAATACCCAGACAGCCAGAACATTTATCCTGGTAAATGGTTACAGGTTCCTTTGTGGAAGGCGAGGGGTAAGATTTCTCTTGTGTGTGATATCGTTAGGGAATTAGTTGGAAGCTATATGATAAATTCACTGCAAAATTCCTATGCCTTGAAGTCCTCTACATTATATCAAGCAGTTTCCCACATCTAAACCTCACCCAGAGTGGGCAAATATTGAGTCGATATTTCAATCAACCCACAACAACAAGAACAAAAAATTAGAACTAGGACTAGTTTCTGAAGTAACAAATTGAATCCAGGATCTCTGATAAGTTTACTCATGTCAGTGAATTCAAATTGATCTAATCTTGTGGGATTCCTTCCTAGGTCAAGCTCACTTAGAATCCATTTGCACATATTTTCCTCAATTTTATTTATTTTTTATAAAGCAACAAATTTCTGTCATTCTTTTGTTATATCACCGTTCTCCTCACAGTTCTGACATTGTAATTGGTACCTTGGGGCATGGTGGGATCTGACTCCACAGCTCTGGAAACTCTGATAGTTGAAGGAATTACAGGGTCATCAATAAAAGGATAAACAGCCTCTTCAAACAGAGGGGAAGGGACCTCTCTGGCTGGCAGAGGATAGGAAGCATGGGTTTGGAGTTTGCATATTCTCAGAATACTCTGAATCCTCTCCTAAATCCACATTCTTGTTTTTGGCGGGTCCATTTGAGCCATGCCTCCACTTTCATGTAAGAAGCCTAATGAGACTATTAATTCAAATGTCACCAACATTCAGCAACCAAAGAATTAATTTCTTTATCTAGTTTTTGACTATCTCAGATCTGCAGCTGCAGGAGTTAAGAGGTTTTGTTTTGTTTTTTAGTTAACCCAGCCATCATGGAATCTTTGTTTAGTCTGTCCTTGAACCAAGAATTTAGGGACTTGGGCTTGTCATCCTCTTTTAGGAACAAGTTTTTGTTACAAGCAGCCATCCTCCTCAAAGACATTGAATTTCTAAGGTTCTTCATACTGATCCATTGTAGCAGTCTCTTAGTCATCCAAAGATCCTAGGTTAGATGACCAGAAGTGATCATTGTGTCTTGCCACTGCATGCCACAAAGAGCCAAATTCTTATTCTTGAAAATCAGTATCATCTCAGTCAGGATTCTTGACTGCAGGGGACAGAAACCGACTCTGGATAACCCAAGAAGAAAGAGAAAAATTGTAAACAGGAGTTGGATAGCTTGGAAAATTATGAGAAGGCTGGAGAGCTAGGCTTGGGGAAATTAACAAAGATAAAGGAAGGCCAGCAGTCTTGAGTTTGATCAAGGTCTACCAAGATCCTGTTGGAAAGAATACAGCTGTCTACACTGTTATCTGTGTCAGTGGACACTCACTACCACCACTACTGGTATCACCACCTCCAGGTAAGCGCCACAACCAACAGAACGCTCTCAATTCTGCTCCCTCATCCTCTGTAAACAATAACCAGTCTCTGTGTCTTTGTGTGACTTTCCCAGGACTCACAGTTCCAGGCTGGGCAAAATCTCTATCTTCCTCCCTAATTGTTTGAGATACTCGTACAGGCAAGGATTTTGCCTTATATATACATAAACTCACAATCCCTGAATCAATTCAATCAACACACCTTAGGTGGCATTATGCTAGCAAGAACGTGAAACCATGTCTTGCTTTCCAGCCTTAAGAGTGATGATCCAACCACTGAAGTTGTCCAGCCAGGCTCAATCACTTTAAAATTTGCCCCCAGCTCAGCAAAGTGCCCTGAGCCAAGCATAAAAGGAACATGTGTAAGTATTTCTCCCAGTTCTACCTCTTTGAGTGGAGTTCTTCACTCCGTGAAGTGGAACTTCTTTCTGTGGTCCTAAGCTTTCCACACTGAAATTTCAAAGACATGTCCCTTGAGCCTGTATTATCTTTCTTTTCTTTTTTTAAAAAAATGTATCCATTTATTTATTTTGGGCTGCAGTGCATCTTCGTTGCTGCACGCGGGCTTTCTCTAGTTGCGGCAAGTGGGTGTTACTCATCGTTGTGGTGCATGGACTTTCCACTGCGGTGGCTTCTCTTGTTGTGGAGCATGGGCTCTAGGTGCGCGGGCTTCAGTAGTTGTGGCTCACAGGCTTCAGTGGTTGTGGCTCACAGGCTCTAGAGTGCAGGCTCAGCAGTTGTGGCGCACAGGCTTAGCTGCTCTGCGCCATGTGGGATCTTCCCGGACCAGGGCTCGAACGCGTGTCCCCTGCATTGGCAGGCGGATTCCTAACCACTGTGCCACCAGGGAAGCCCTCATCTGTATTTTCTGAGTCCTGTTTGTGGAGCTGTGCCAAGCTCACTGAAGATTGCAGTGTAGGACTGACCCAGAGGCCAGACTAAATGATGTGACATTCTTCAAAGGGCTGTGCAAGGGACTGGGACTTGGTAAAGCCCTTTTTCACCCAATCCTCTCCATGGGACATAGGTTGAAATTACATTTCTTCTCAACTTTTATTCTCTTCCCAACTTCTCTCTTTGTTCACCATAAATTACCAAAAAGTCACTAAGGAAATGGCCTATGGGCTGTCTAGTGCTAGTGAAAACTTTTTGTAAAAAGTCATCCTTGCTCCTCTCTTCCTGAAGGAACCCACTGAACTGGAAAGAAGAGTTTCCGTAGGAACTTCGAAACTCTAAAGGGCCACGTCATTCCCAAACAAAAATTGGAAAATTAGGGAACTCTGACATGTTTTTCCCTCACAAGAGATTGAGTCTTACTCAGCTGCAAAGAGGATATGGACCTGATTAGAAAATTAGCTGGAAAAGAGGTCCTTTACTAAAAATTGAGTCTTTATAGAAATCATTTCTACATTCAAAATTTAGTTGGCATACTGATTTGATATGAAACATTACACTTTGGCTATTTCAAATACAAATATAAAAGTGCCAATAAAACAAGAGAAGGAAAGGATTTTACTCTAAGTTATAGACTCAGGAAGTCAGGAATACCTTGGCCTCATTCATAATCTCTATATTGATTCACCTTCTACAAAAGAGAAACTGCTATTATCTGGGAATGCAGCATTTATTCCCTTCAACACCTTGAGCAAAAGAATTCCAAGCAGATGTTTCTCATATAAAGTGTTGGTTGGGGAAGATTTGTGTTAACATTTTAATCATTCAACATTTTCCACAATGTTTTACATTTCCACAATATTAAATGCATTGAGTTTCCCTCCATGGAAGAGAGGACATTGAGTCACATGTCTGGAATCACATCAAGGATAGAATGGGATGTGCTCCATTCCAAGAGCCAAGTCACCGACTTTGCTGGTGAACACCCTCCTCAGCTACCTTTCCAAGTCGGCATAGCAGGGTAGAGCAGACAGAAAAATATTAGGTATGCTTCATATGAGCTGAAGTGCAGCCAAATAGCATATTTCCAGGGTACACTCTCGCAGGCTGGCACTCTGAAAGACGCAATTTCCCCATTTCCAAAACTCAAAAAATGTTTCAGTGGCACAGCATCATTCCAATAAAACACTGGTATTTTATTCATCTCTTTCTGAAATACCATACTCTTATTTTGCAGGCATCTCTAAATCACATCAATTCACAAAAGATCAATTTCTTGCTGCTATAGTCAAATCAGATGTTACATGCACATACACACACACACCATGGGTTTTTTTCTTTCTTGTGCCAGTTAGTCATAGATTAGAAATTTGTAGTCTGAATCACAAAGCTCCCTAAGGCAGGGAACAGCACTAATAAATACAGGGTATGTATCCAGTAGCCCTTGTCCTATCCAGGCTTAGGTTGCTTCCCTCCACCCTACCTCCCAGCTCACAGCTCAAATTGTCTCTTCTCCAGGGAATTTTGCCTTTGTTACAGGAAACCTTGTGTATCTCATCTTTGGAATTATTATTTGTCATAGTTTACACAACTGTGAGGGTTCTGTTATCATCAAAACATATTTTAAAACATATTTTAAATATAACTATCTTATTTTTAGCAATTTTTATTTTTTAATTTTTATTTATTTTTTATTTCTTGGCCATGAGGCACGTGGGATCTTAGTTCCCTGACCAGGGATCAAACCCTTGTCCCCGGCATTGGAATCATGGAGTCTTAACCACTGGACTGCCAGGGAAGTCTTTTATATTTCCTGTAAAATCTTAGAACAGAAGGGAACTCAGGGATGTTGCAGTTCAACCAGCTCATTTTACATGTGGGGTAACTTAGACTACAATAAACATAAGTCAGTATACATAGATCCAAGGTCTCGTGCTATGGGTTGTGTGCTCTTTCCTCTGCTTCAGGGGTAAGCAACTTTCTTTAAAGGACCAGATGGCAAATGGTTTAGACTTTGTGAGCCATATACAATACCTGTCCACCTTTTAAAATAACATTTAAAATTATGAAAACTATTCTTAGTCTTAGGGTCTTACAAAACCAGACAGCAGACTGGATTTGGTTCAGGGGCTATAGTTTGCCAAGTCTTATTCTATTTCATAAGATACACATCAGTCATCAAAAATTAAGGGAGTGTTTTCATGCTCACAGGCCTGTGGAGTGGTTGGGGTCCTTTGATCCACATGACTCATTTTGGGGTCCCAAGCAGAGGGGCAGTGACTACTTGGGACAAGTTCTAATGGGTCATAAGATCCCAAAGGGGTGACAAAAAACATGCAATGCCTGTTAAACTGCCTTAACTGCAAGCTTAGACTCAGAATTGCCAAACTGTGGCCTTACTCACATTGCACATGGCCAAGCCCTACATCAACAGAGCAGGAAAGAATACTTATCCTTTGGAGTTGGTGAGACAGGGAGTGACTCTCTGTGGAATGTTAATGGATGGGATTCTCAGAAGATGGTGGTGGTGATGACATAGTTTTTAATCTCCCTGAATCCCCCCCATAAAAACAGACACATCAACTAAGATGGCAAATCAAAGACCCGCAGATAAGGTACCCCCTATATCCCCAAATGCAAGCATAATTTAAGCATCTTTGTGGAATGAAGCAGAAGTAGGGCAATAAAGCTTCTGATGGCTTCAAGAAAAGGAGAAACTCAAAATATCAAACAGCTACTCGTTGAAAGGTACTACAGACTAATGCCAGAGCTTCACCATAACTGGGAAGAGTTTTGTAAGATCCAATTCATGGATGCATGAAAGAAGCCTAAGATGAGGGCTTCCCTGGTGGCGCAGTGGTTGAGAGTACGCCTGCCGATGCAGGGGACACGGGTTCGTGCCCCGGTCCGGGAAGATCCCACATGCCGCGGAGTGGCTGGGCCCGTGAGCCATGGCTGCTGAGCCTGCATGTCTGGAGCCTGTGCTCCGCAACGGGAGAGGCCACAGCAGTGAGAGGCCCGCGTACCACCAAAAAAAAAGAAGCCTAAGATGAGGTCTACAGCTTCTGGAGCAACCTGGGCCCCATAAACTCTTAAAACTAGTCCCTTCCCTGGGAAAAACTCCTTACTAATGAAAATTTCTGGGAGTAGAACCCAATTTGGGGCAGGACAGGGATAACTGGGGCTAGGAAAAAGAAGGTCCAGATAAAATTGGGTAACAGAAGAGAGAGGGATCCCATAAAGAACAAGATCTCTTTTTTAAAAAAAAATTCATCTATAAATAATAGAAGCAGTTATAATTTCAACTCTAGTGCTGCTTTCTGGGAGGAAACACCTTGTATTCACTTCCTTGGGCTGCCATAATAAATTAGCACAAACTTAGTGGCTTAAACCATTAGAAATTTACCCTCTCATTGTTCTGGAAGCTAGAAGCCTGAAATCAAGGGTCAGCAGTGCTGGGCTCCCTCTGCAGGCTCGAGGGAAGCATCCTTCCTCACCCTTCCCTAGTTCCTGGTGGTTCCCAGTACTCCTTAGCAGTCCTTAGCTGTAGGAACATAACTTCAATAGCTGTAGCAGCATAACCTCAATCTCTCCTCATTCATCTTCACATGGCTTTCTTCTCTCTTACTGTCTCCTCTGTGTCTGTGTCTCTGTGTGTCCTGTCTTCTTATAAGGATACCAGTCACTGGATTTAGGGTCCAATCACCTCATCTTAACTCAGCTACATCTGCAAAGACCTATTTCCACATAAGGTCACATTCAGGTACCGGTGGTTATAACTTGGATGTATATTTTGGGGAGACATGAGTCAGCCCCCTATACACTTGATTGTGTTTCCCCTTGTTTTTCTCTCTGGATCTTCTTTATCTCTTACCTTCTGAGGCTTCAGTGGAACTGGGTACAGAGAGTATTTATTGTTGAATGAGGCCTTAGACAGTGAAGAAAATTCCCTTAGGAGACTACTCCCAAGGCAACTCCTTTTATAAAATGGTTTGTGCACACACTTCATGGACCAGAGCCTGGAATGCTGCTGCCCGCTTAGTAGGAGAAAATGTTTATGATTCTAGCTAGGCAAAACTTTCTTAGATTATAAAAAACACAACGATAGAAAAACTTGATAAATTACAGTTCATCAGAATAAAAAATTTAAGCTCATCAAAAGACAGTAAGAGGGCTTCCCTGGTGGCGCAGTGGTTGAGAGTCCGCCTGCCGATGCAGGGGACACGGGTTCGTGCCCCAGTCCGGGAAGATCCCACATGCCGCAGAGCGGCTGGACCCGTGAGCCGTGGCCGCTGAGCCTGCGCGTCCGGAGACTGTGCTCAGCAACAGGAGAGGCCATAGCAGTGAGAGGCCCGCGTACCACAAAAAAAAAAAAAAAAAAAAAAAAAGACAGTAAGAAAATGAAGAAAAAAGCCACAGGCTAGAAGAAAATATTTGTGGTACGTATATCTGACAAATTACTCCTATCCAGAATACAAATCAACAACACTGGAATACCATCCAATTAAAGATGGGCAAAAGACTTGAATAGGTACTTTAAAAAGGAAGATATATGAATGACCAAGTCTATCAGGAAAACTAAAAACACAAAGAGTTACCTCAAATGTGCTAGAGTGGCTAAAATTTAAAAAGGATGGACCATATCAGTGTTGGTGAGGAAATCAAGCAACTAGAAATGTTAATTGGAACTGTCATAAAATAGTAGAATCACTCTGAGAAACTGTATGCCTGTTTCTTATACAAAAGTTAGACATTCAGTTGCTATGACTCAGCAGTTCTACTCCTAGGTATCTACCCAAGAGAAATGAAACATATGAGCACGAAAAGGACTTATACCAGAATGTTCTTAGCAGATTTATTCATTATTCATAATAGCTCCAAACTGCAAAAAACAAAAACCAAGTCTCCACTTGGTTGCTAAGCTGCTTAGCAATAAGCAATGAACAACTGATACAAGCAATGACCAGGATGAACCTCAACATCACGTTGAGTATAAGATGGCACAGAAGAGCATATTGTATGATTCTGTTTCTGTGAAGTCCAGCAACAGGGAAACGAAATCTGCTGATGGGGGTCAGCAGATGGGGAAGGGTATAGTGGGTGGTAAGCAACAGACTAGAATGGGGTTCAAGGGAACTTTCTGCCATGATGAATATGTTAAGCATCTTGTTTTGGGTGGCATACAATCGTCAGAACTTATCACACTGAACTTTTAAGACCTGTGCATTGTATTTTCGGTACATTTTACCTTAATTTAAACAGAAAGCTCAAGTTTCTTCAAGTAGCTTGGACTGCTTGCTACCACCTAACTTTTATTTATCTCTCTGACTTCATCTTTTGTTTAAACTCTGGGCACAGATTCAGGTCTAATTCCAGACACTGAGATGTTTGTGCTACAAATGTTCATAGTTTGATCCTCAGAATAAATCCAAATTCTATTCTGCTCTCTCACTTCCTTCCTTCCTTTTTTCTTTCATTGATTCATTCAATCAGTGCTATTCTAGGCATTGGATATACAGTGATGACAAACAAGCTAGAAAAGATCCTTACTTTCCAGAAACACATAGTCTAGGTGGGGAAACAGATTAGAAACAAGTATAATACTTGGAGACTGATGAGGGATATGAAATAAGCAAAGCAGTCTTATAGGATAATGAGTAACTAGTTGTCAAGGAAGTATTAGTTAAGGCAGGGGTCCCCAAGCCCCAGGCTGCTAGTGGTTCACAGCCTGTTAGGAACCAGGCCGCACAGCAGGAGGTGGGCAGTGGGTGAGCTAACGAAGCTTTCTCTGCCGCTCCCCACCGCTCCCCACCACTCCCCATCACTCCCATTACTGCCTGAACCATCCCCCCAACCCTTCCGGTCTGTGGAAAAATTGTCTTCCACGAAACCGGTCCCTGGTGCCGAAAAGGTTGGGGACCACTGAGTTAAGGAGTTCAGGGAGTACATTCGGAGGAGGAGAATTTAGAGCCGACGTTGATCAGGGGTTGCCAATGCAGGAACCTAGGGGAAGAGTATTTCTAGAAGAGGAAATAGGAAGGGTGCAGGTCCCAGGAAAGGAATCATCTTTGAGTGTGTGAGGAAAGGACGTGGGAAGTAGGAAGCCAAAGGCCTGCAGCAGAGGGAACCAAGGGAGCCAACCAGGTAAGTGAACATTGGGAGAGGGAGGTGGAGGCCAAATTATGCGCGAGTTTGGATCTCATCCATTCATTATAGGTTTTAAGCAGAGAAGTACCATGATCTGCTTTCTGTTTTAAATGATTATTTTGGCAGTTGTGTGGCAAGCACATTTTGAGGAAGCAATTAGTTTCGTAAGAGGCTCTTGTGGAAATCCAGGGGAGAGATGATGAAGGTTTGAACCAGGAAATGGAATAGAGATGGGAGCTTGTGCACAGAGTAACCAGACTGAGAGAATCTTGGTCACATCTACACTAAGGCTATTCACAATCCTTGGACACTCTAATTCCAGACCTACTCTGACCACTTCCTTCCTCTGAAATTCCCCATTGTATCAGTTAACTAGGGTATGTCTTACTCCACTGGGGCTGCTATAACAAAATACCATAGAGTGGGTGGCTTATAAACAACAAACATTTATTTCTCACAGTTCTGGAGCCTGGGAAATCTAAGATCAAGGCCACAACAGATCTGGTGTCTGGTGAAAGTCTGCTTTCTAGTTCACAGATGGCTGTCTTCTCACTGTGTGCTCACGTGGTGGAAAAGTCAAGGGAACTCTCTGAGGTCTCTCTTATAACCTTTACCCCCTTTATAAGGATTCTACCCTCATGACCTAATCACCTCCCAAAGGCCCCCCTTCCAAATACCATCACAATGGGGACTAGGATTTAACATATGAATTTCGGGGAGACACAGCAGTCTATAGCAGGTCACCATGGTACTATGTAACCAACTATGCAAAAACACAGTGACTTAAAACAGCAGTCACCTATTCTCACTAATCTGTGAGGCATCTGGGGATTGGCTCATACAGGCTGAGCCTTCTGGGCATCTGTGGCTCGGGATGGGGAGGGCTGGCTAATCCAGCTGAGCTCAGATGGAGTGGCTTGCCTCTGCTCCCAGGACTCTCACTTTCCTCCTGGGGCCAGCAGGCTAGACCAGGAACGTCCTTCTCATGGCTATGGCAGAAGTGTCCTAGTCCAAGTACAATCATGCAGACACTTTAATCAAGCTTCGTCTTGTGTCATGTATGTTAACATCCTATCGGCCAAAGTAAGGCCTGAAAGCCTAAACCAGGAATCAAGGAGCCAAGAATATCTTCTGCCACTTTATGGGAGGAACTAGAGAGTCACATGGCAAAGGGCATGCATATCGGGCAGAGTGAAGGTGTCCCCCGAATGCAATCTGCCACACTTATTATCAGGTTCCTGCCTTTGGCCACAAGAGTGATTGGTCAAATACAGTGGCTCTTTCAGTATAGGTGGCCCCTCCTTGTTTCTATGGGGACAGCTCAAGGCATGAGTATTATTAAGGATGGGTTTGAAGCAACCATTGCTACTCAGTTAGGAAGTTGTTGCTGCTGCTGCTGCAGCTGCCTCTCTGTCCCCAAGGAAATGTTCTAAATGTTCTAAATGTGGTAGTTTATTAATAATAAAGAATATGGTCCCTGTGACAAGAAAAAAGAATGTAGCATTCAGTAGTGAAAATAAGTGGACTTCCTCGAGAATGTTGCACTGCACACAAATACAAACTAGGAATATGAATGGGGCTTCCTGAAACAACTCTATAAAGTTAATATTTTAAACAACGTTTCAACTTCAGATCTTGAACACTGATGAACCACCGTGTCTATGAGCTAAATGACAACTTCAGCTCATCTGTCCCCAAGTAGGCGAGACTAAAGCTTCAGACTGAGGTTCCATCAATTGCCCAATAGTGACAAAGAGCCTCAGCCTTTTCACCTGGCAGATAATCTCCATCAAGGGAAAGAGAAGCCAACTCCACGTGAGTCTGAGACTGACAAGGAGAGGATATTTTGGACCCTGCCTGGATAAGTAGGAAGAAGTGAAGAAAGTTGGTTCTCTGAGGAATGAGCTGTTCCAGCTCTTTGTTTTGATAGCAAAGTTATGCATAAAATAATGTGTAAAATGGGTGCAACATAAACAAATCTTCATAGTGACACTGAGCTCACCAAGCGTGAGCACTTGGCTGAAGCAGCCAAATAGCAGATGCATCTTCTGTAGGACTGAACAAATTGGAGGAAGAATCCTTGCAACTGTGGTCTTTGTGTGTGCGTGAGTATGTTTATGTGCATGTTTAACACGCATTCCACAGACATTTGTTATGTACTTGTTCTTTAGAGAACATTATGCACGAGCTGGAACAGGAAAGAAAGAACAAAAGGACTGATTCTGCTCTCATGGGCTCCTTTTCCTCCAAGTGAGGAAGAAAAATGTGTAAACAGATCATTTAGATGCTAGGTACTATCCTGTGCTATGTTTGTTCACCTGTGAGCACCTCTGTATTCACCTGAGCAGGATCCTGCCTTATAAACATGCCTGTGACTCCTCGTATTTCCAAAGCCACCCTGGAAACCCAATAAGTAAACTTTAATGGGTGTCCCAGGGGTCATCCGTGGAAAAGCCACGATTCTTGTTCTGGCTTGAAAGTTCATGAGAGGTTAAGGTGGGGAAGATTCTCCAGGCTCCCCCTACTTATCTTGCCTTCCTTCTGGAGGACGGACGGAACTCTAGATGATGAGGAGGGCAAAGGGAATGGAGAAAAGACCAAGAATTTAAAGGAATAAAGGAGCTTCATGCTCTCCCAGCAAATAGGCCCCTTAAATTCATCTGGCCATACAGAAGCATATTAGGTCAATGTTTGGAGTGGAGAACCTGTAAGGATCCAGATGTAGACTGTGACCTAACAGCTCTGGGCAAAGTTTCAACTTTCCTAGTCACTGCAACGTAGTGCTAAGAACAGCCTTCTTCTCAGTAAAGAGTGAAGACTCTACTTGTGCTAAGGTATTCATGCCTTTCTCCCAGGGACATTTTTTCATTTTTCTGTTCCCTGCCCCCAGCGACAATGGGTTGCCATCAGTGCTCTTTACCAGTGCCTTGAAGAAGTTTTTCTTGTTATACTCTGATGCAGGTTAAGACGTTTGTTCCTTAGAGAAGGTGAGGTAGACAGGTCTGGGTGGAGTTTCAACAGTGGCTGCTGTTCCCTCCCTCAGCCAAAACCATGCGGGAGGAATCCTCAGGATCCCACACCTCACATTTCCCCTATGAGTGCCTGGTGGAATTCTTGGAGAAAATCCTGCAACCTGGGGTAAACTTTCCTATATCTGCAGTTCCCAAGGATATCTCATTAGCAGTCTAGCCTACACTCACACATTTTAGTAATTTGTAAGCAATTTCTAACTGAATTTTCTTACCCATTTTATGTGACATCAAGTGACATCTGTGTAGGTAAGCAAATGCTCAGATCTTATTTCTTCCTACAGACACCCATCTCTCTCCAGATTTCGGTGAGTTCTTTTCCCTGCTACGTTGTTTTTTGTTTTGTTTTGTTTTGTTTGATGGGTTTAAGAAAAGCAATTAATTTTCAATGTGTCTGGACTTTTTTCTTTTGTAAGGGTGGGAGCAATGCTCTTTCCAGCTCTCTACATCTCCAAGCTTAGTTGGTGGTATATTTGATCAGAGTTTTCCTTCAATTTTTCCCTATCTGTCCCCAGGGATTTGGTTCAGTAACAAGTGATCCTCTGTCCACACTTCTCTTTGGCCAAAACTTCTCCTGGAATTTCCACCTGCCTCCCTCAAATAGCTCACCCCATGTGATGGCAGAGTTTTGCAGGATGCTATATGCTGTGACTATATCATAGACCTGGCTGGGTCAGAAAAGTAATGCATTACCAGATTTCTCTGAGTATCTAAAATCAGCTCTTAAAATGTCAAGCATCCCTGTGATGCCCTGCTGTTCCCATGTGGAACATTATAATTTTTCTCTGAGGGAAGTGGAGGGCATAGAATTGGTGCTATTCTTTAGCCATGTAAGTCAATGAGGTACTTATTAAACACCTACTATGTGCCTAGGGTGGTTTTAAGCTCTGTGGAGGGCTATGGAACATGACCCTTGTTCTTAAACTTTTGGACAAGAAGGAGCAATGATCCAGACCTCTAGTTACATGAGTTCAAGTGCTCATAATTTTCAGGTGCTGAGGGTCCCTAAAATTGTCAAGCTTATGATTAGGAAAACTCTCAGTCCCATAAATATAGTCCAAGCCAGAGCCTCAATATTCACCAGCAGTAGATAGGCTGCCCCTCATTTGCCTCTGATCTATCTCCTGATTTCCCAGTTACTGATCCTATTTTACAGCAATGACTATGTGGCTTTTAGACATAGCTTTGCCCCTTAATTCTGTCTCTTTCTTCCAAGACAGAAACTAATACCTGCACTTTTCCAATGATGATCTCTATAATCCAGTTTCATTTTTGCTCTAATCTCTGTGTCTCTTTTTCATGTTTTTTCTAGTCACATCATCCCAGTGTAGCTGGCTGTCACAATGTAGCCTTCTATCATCTCTCAGTGATACATGGTTGGTTGGCACCACTAAAGCCCAATCACTCCTTTTCTTGCATCCCTTTCTCCAAGGTCAGTCATAGAGTAGCATTTGAAGGCCTGGGAAGAAAAGCAAGTGGAAGTGGTGGGATGATCCACAGGCATTGGTGACACAGAAGTGAAATACTACTGTTGAGGGATAGGAAAGACAGTCTCGGGACATGGGCTCTTAGGCTGATACTCTAGTATATGAAAACAAAGCCAGAAAAGGAAGAGAAATAGGCAGTTAGAGGCATGAGATTTGGAGTCCTACCAATCCAGGCTCCATAGGTGAGTCTATTGAGTGACCTGGATGGAGCACAAGTCTCAACACCTCCGCATCTCAGCCTCATAGACTCACATGAGGATTACATACGTTTTATACAAAGCACCTGGCACATCATCTGGACCATGAAACATACTCAGTAAATTCAAACAGCTGTTGTAATTACAGCTGATACTGTAAGTGGAGCTTGGCCACAAAGGACCAGGAAGGAGCCCAGTTTCCCAACACAGTGAAGCTACAGTTGGAAAAATAAGGAAAACACGATTAGATTCCTGCCCAGCTGAGTGTTAAATTGAGACTCTGGCTGCAACTAGATGTAGCCAAGATGAGGCATTTCAATAACCTGGCTGTGTCTGTTTCTCATCCATTTCCCTCTGTCAAGGCAGAAGGAAGGGGAGATACTACCATTTCCTGAAACTTCCTATACACCAGCCACCATGCTAGTTACCTTTAATTTTCATTCCTCTTAGTTTATCAACTGCCTTTCACTCTACACGTCCCAACCTCCACAGTAGCCAATGGAGGGATAGGAGCACTGGTATCATAAACTCCCTTCAAATACTCAGTCATACAAGCAGTCAGCATTACTCCCTGAGCATATATTAATGTGGGAACCCTGCTGTGTGCATGTAGACATTTCCCCTCCAGGGGTTCCTGTAAGTCAGCTTCCAGAACATTCTGCCTTAGGGCATTGCTATTGTGGTCACACACCAGCATGATAAATAATCTGAACAAGCTTTCTCAGGTGCAATATTTATGGTTCAGTTTGAAGCAAAGAACAGTCAGAGGCAATGGGTAAAAACTAATTTACTGTAATGTCACCGTGGATATATAGCAAATAGCTATAAACAAGTATGTACAATATAATTAAAAACATGATAACATTATAAAATAAGATGATGGCTAGTTAGAGAGGAAGATCTATCAAGTAGGAATATGTGTATATCACTTGAAATATTGCCTCAATTACTTGAAGTCATCAGCTCAGGCTCCTCATCTCAAAAAACAATCCTTACTAATGCCGACTTCAAATGACAAACGCTGTTTATTTCTACACTTGGTTTCCTTTCATTCCATCTGTCCACAGAAATTTCCCTTCAGTGTCTGTTGAACAAATTGCTGCAAGACAAGGATAATACTCAAGTTCTTGAACTCTACCCTGTCTCATTCCTGACTCCTCAATGGATCTTAGCATGAGAGTTGAGTTAGAGAAAGCATCCTTAAATCTCTCAGTGTAAGACACCCAAGGATGCTCATGCACCAAAGCAAGGGGGAAAAAATAAAAGCAAATGGAATGGTTCATTAATAAACACAATTAACTTACCTATACCATTCCAAACAGGTGAACCAATTCTCTGGTTGCAAATGAGCTCAGACACCAGGTAGTGTGAAAACCTGTAGCTTCCTAGGGATCCCACAAGAGAGATAAAGTGGATCCCTGCTGGCTGTGCTGTGTATTTCCAGCCCTGTCACCCTTTTCAGTAAGGCTGTGTCAACCTTTACAAAACAGACCCTAAGTTATTTTAAAAAAAGAAACTGAAAATTTATCTCTAGTTCTGCATCATTCTCCTCAAGCTACTTCTCATGCTTGACTTCTGGTTCCATCCAGCTACAAAACTTTCTCTTTTCCCATTTCCATCCTGGCCTCAATACTTAGCACTTAGCTCACTTTTCCTTGCTATGATCAGGATTCTTATCACTCATTATCTGAAGCAGCTTGAGGAACAACTCCTACCTGATTCATTCAACATCTAGAACTTTCTATTATTCATTTCTTT
This sequence comes from Mesoplodon bidens, assembly GCF_964165515.1. Lineage (NCBI taxonomy): Eukaryota > Metazoa > Chordata > Mammalia > Artiodactyla > Ziphiidae > Mesoplodon > Mesoplodon bidens. The sequence continues at coordinate 39,613,986 of NC_138171.1, forward strand.
CATGTGCAACTTCCCAAAAGGTTTGCCTTGTCCTGGTCCACAAGTAAAGACCAAGTTTCCACTGCCTACTTGGTTTGTGTAGTTTCTGAGGTTTTCTGTATTATGCCCTGGTCCACCTAGAGCCAACCCAATGTCCTGTTAGTGTCCTTACTATATGCAGATTCTGAATTAATACAATAAGTATTTTCACTCTCCTCACCATGACTTACCTGGAAATTTTTTTCTCTTTCCTTTTACTCAAATGTTACCCACACCACATGTTCTGATTCAAATTTACCACTTCTGTGAAGCTCCCCTCACTTTTCTCTCCTTAACTGAGCTCTTGTTTTAATTGTCTTAAGTAGCAACAAAATCTAAAATAATAATTGATAATTGCTTTATATCTTCACACAAGATTTGGAATTCCTTGAGCAGAGGGATTACACCTTATTAACATTTATCCCTCTTAGTGATGCTAAAAAACAAGACAACAGACCCCAAATGGAGTCACTTATGGTAAGCCCCACATCACCAAACTGAGACTTATAGTTTCAGATCTCCCAGACCAGTCAGTCAGGAATTGCCTAATCAGCATTAGTTAAGTCATCTGCCTGATGGACCCCTGCATCCCCTAAAGGAAAGTAACTTTGCAATAACCAACCTGCTTCTTTGCCCAGTATAACTTCCTTGTTTCTGCTCCCTTCTGGCTCTTAAAGTCTCTTTTTGTACAGCTCCTTGGAATTCCTTGCTACCTACTAGGCTGGATGCTGCCTGATTCAAGTCAATTTTTCCTCAAATAAATTCTTAAAGTTTTTAATATGCCTTAGTTTATCTTTTCACAGTTCTGGTGTCAGAAGAGGGAAATGAAGGAATGGCTCCCAGGAGCAACAAGTAATCAGGCAGAAACACCTGTCTGAACCCCTGAGCTTGCTGCTTTCTCGCTGCCTCTGGAGGTCATGAGTAAGTCCCTCTCAGATTCTACCTCCACAGCTTTTGTGTTATGAACTTTCAGACTTTATTTGAGCATTTCTTTTTCTGGACTGGGTCCAGAAATCAACCTGAGTTGGAATAAGTCTAACTTTGAAACTGGACAGGGACCAGGGTCAGACTGGGTCTGATTTAAGCTGGACTGGGTCTGAGTGAGGCCTCGGGTAAATAAAATTTTGTGTTAAGGCTGAACAAAGACTTTCCTGTGGCGCAGTAGTTAAGAATCCACCTGCCAATGCAGGGGACACAGGTTCGAGCCCTGGTCCTGGAAGATCCCACATGCCCTGGAGCAACTAAGCCCATGTGCCACAACTACTGAGCCTGCACTCTAGAGCCCATGAGCCACAACTACTGAGCCCGTGTGCCATAACTCCTGAAGCCCGCGTGCCTAGAGCCCGTGCTCCGCAACAAGAGAAGCCACCGCAATGAGAAGCCCACGCACCACAACGAAGAGTAGCCCCCGCTTGCCGCAACTATAGAAAGCCCGCGCGCAGCAACAAAGACCCAACGCAGCCAAAAATAAATAAATTTAAAAAAAGGCTGAACAAGCATGCTAACCTTACCAAAGGTAATTCTGAATTACAGTGGCCACAGTGGAGACTTTTTAAGCTTAATAAACTTATCCATTTATGAGATGTCCTAGAGAGAAAAGGGTCTCAGCTAAGCACTCATCATAAAGGGTAGAGGGAAATGTATTTTTCCTCCCGTACGGTTTCTGGTGACAAGGATGGGACACCCCACTCGCTCCAGAGCCTGTAGAGGGAATTCTGTGAAAACTCGCAGAAGCCAGCAAAGGGTGAGAATTCTTACCAAAGTCAGCTCTCTTAAATCTCTAGCTGTAGTGCCTGGTTGAGAGAGGAAGGTAAAATTTCACGTTGTCCCTTCCTTTCTAATTTCAGATTAGCAGGTCAAAAAAAGATCTTTTTTCTTAAGAATTAGATCTTTGAATTATGACTTATGAATCTGCTTTTGGGTAGTCATTGGTTACTGATCCTTTCCCTCCCAGGGACAGATATCGCCTTCTTGTTTGTCTTATTTTGTGTCTTAGAAACTTGGCTTGGCAAATGTCAAGTTGGGGGCCCTCCAAAATATGGCTGGACAGAAAAGTGGGTTGTACTCCATTTGTGGCTAGGGTCTTACCACTGTTACCGGCTGCCAGAGAATTGTCTAAGTCTTTCTTTCTTTTGGTTATCTTTTGTGGGGGCTCTGGACTTTGGGAGGGTAATATCTTTGGCACCCACTTTGGGGACGCCTCTTGCATCCAAGGGATTTGTTCAGTACTGCCAGGAACATTTACCATTTGCCCCAGCTGAAATCTCACAAGATATTTGACTTTTTTAATAGTTCTATGGTCAGAAGTTGGCCAGATTGGAAGCTGATATTGGAGCCTGATAGAAACTTTTTTTAAAGCCTTCTTCCCTAAGCTAAAATGAAACTATGTACCCAGAAAGAAAGAAAAATATTTTGAAAGAAAAGCATTCCAAGACACATAGCTCTAAATCTAGAACACAGGAATCTTTTGATTTTCATCTTAGATGAAGATATTCTCCCTATATAAAGAAGCAAGCTGAAGATAATATAGTCGGACGGGTATGCCACTCTGTATCATTCAGGTTACAATCCAATTCTTTGAGGAAGTAAAAACAACTATACTTGTCCTACAAATTTAGTCTTTACAAGAACAGAAATGAGGATCTAGGAACAATTTAAATCCCACTTACTCTTTTTGCTAATCCCAAAACCTCCCCTAGTCTTCTCAAAAGGCTTGTAGATATTGTAAAAGATCTGGACTTTGGGAACAAAATTTCTTCTTCATGGAACTTGCATTCTTTCTGAAAATTAGGCCTGCAAAAAATCTGAAAAGTCTCTTCCACAAATATTAGTGAAAAGCTTGAGCCATCTGCCATCTGAGCAGATAAACTTATTCCATCTGCCAGAAACACAATTTGGAACCCACTGTTCTTTTATAAACTAGTGAGTCTTACATTATCATACTTATCTCATGGCTAAAATTTGAAAATGAAAGCTATAATATCTCTGTTTGCATCTGTCTGTATGTTTATGTATATTTTTGTATGTATATTATAAATGTGTGACATTTTTCTATGTCCAGATGGTATTGCCAAAATTAATTTGTAAAAAAGCTCTATTTAATTGGCTTAAAGAAAAATAAGTGCTTATCGAAGTAATTGTTCTCTCAGAAAATAGAAATTAACCCAAATGTTTTTCAAATTTACATGATCAAGGATAATCTTCAGTAAATAAAAGCTAGTGTAAGTTTGTTGGTTTAATTAAAATAGGCATGTCTTCAAGGCTTTCAGCATTAAATTTAGTGCAGACATGCAACTTTTATTCTACTGGAATTTACTAGTCAAATAACTTATCTCTGTTACAAAATTTGTCAGCAAGAAAAATAACTTTGAAAACAATGGTTAGATGTTTAATGTCTTGTGAAATATTCGTGGGTAATCTAAACATGATTGCTTTTAACAAGTAAATTAAACAGATGTAAGAAGAATAAAAGTTTATAAATAAACTTTTGAACAGTGATGAGGTTTTATAAAATACAGTTTTTAGGATCCTTTGGTAACTTGAAACCTTAGAGTTTTGCTGACTTAAGTTAAATGGTGGAAATTAATTGACTATCTAGGTCATTTCCAATTAAAGTAAAATACTGAAACATTAACTAATCAACATATGGCTCCCTATACAGAATAAACTAAAGACTGGGTCTCTCAGTAAATATATTTTGTGCCACATTGAAAATTTTACTATAAGGAAGAATGTACTTCTAGAAATTATAAATAAATCTATAAATTTGTCAGTCCACAGATGCTAGTGTAATAGTTCTTAGTTTTCACTAGGAATTAAGCATTCTAAGGGTTAAGAATACTAATCATTATATGTAATTTAAAACTACTTAGAAATAATAAGGGTGAAAAGAAACAACTGTACGAAAAGTAGGCAAGAAAAGTAAGATGATTGATTATTCCAGAATGAGAAAGAGGAAAAAAAATAGAACAAAACCTGCATGAATGTTAAAACGTTGTAGAAGGTTTGTGAAAAAGGAATCGTGGGAAAGAAATTTTATGTGTGGTCAAACTGGCTAAGATTGGAATGGATTTATTTAAATTTTTTTTAAAGTGAGTTTTAATATCAAAGGTACACTGATGCAAAACTAGAATTTTTTTTTTCTGTTAAAAGGATGAAAGTTTTTTAAGGTATTGTTCTGTTCCTATTAAGAGATTTTGAAAGGTTTTTCTTTAACTTTTAAGTAATCTGTTTAGAAAGCAAAGATTTTGTGTTTTACTTTGCTTCATGTTGTCTTTATCAAGTCTTTGATTACTTAAGAAAACTGAATCTTCTCAATAATAAAAGAGCTAAGTTTTGCTCACAACTATGTAACCTTCTGTATTTGTCTTTAAAATCTTTTATTGTCACTTTGGTTAAACAGCTAATTAAGTATTGTTTCATGATGATCTGTGATCCTTTTTAATCAAGTGTCCAAAGCCTTTTGATATTTTTGACAAACGTCCCAAAATAAAATTCTAAATTAAGTCTTTTTGACCTCAAACTAATTTGGGGATTTTACAGAGGGCCCATGGAACATCTCAAAAAAATTGTTTTCTCTCCTTATAAAAAGAGAGATGTTAAACTAACTAGGCTTATTTGGTATGTTAAATTACATGGGAAGCATTTTCAAATAAGAAGTAATAATTATGCTATCTTTGTATGGATACATGGTATTAATATATGTTCCAGAAACTGTATAAAGTTCTGATTGTCCTGGTTTAGCATTTTCAGTTATAATTCTAGTTATTATCTTGAAATGCTGTATGTCACAGGAATAAGCAAATTTCCTTGTCAATTGCATTATAATGAATTATCGTCAGATCTTTAACCATGGCCATTTTTATGTGTTTTGTTTTAGAGATATTGTTTCACTCTGCTTTTGTATCCTCAAGGAGACTCATGAAAAGAACTCTGGGGCTTCCCTGGTGGTGCAGTGGTTGGGAGCCCGCCTGCCTATGCAGGGGACATGGGTTCGTGCCCCGGTCCGGGAGGATCCCACATGCCGTGGAGCGACTGGGCCCGTGAGCCATGGCCGCTGAGCCTGCACGTCTGGAGCCTGTGCCCCGCAATGGGAGAGGGCACAACAGTGAGAGGCCCGCGTACCGCAAAAAAAAAAAAAAAAAGAAAAAGAAAAGAACTCTGACAAGTACAGGTTTCTGATGGCTTTCAGATCATAAAACTGAACTGGGTAAGAATTCTCAGAACTGGTGGAAAAAGTAGATTCAAGCAGAACAAGAATTAATTACACAGGACTGAATGAACTGATGAGGATGGTTATCATTTGTATGACTTTTTGTTTGAAAAATTGCTGGTTCTTTAAGATTTAGTTTTCCCAGATTTAAGGAAACTTTTCCTCCTAATCTATCTATGACTTAAAAGCAATTTGGTAAAGTATATCTTTTGGAACTAAGATAAAACAATTACTTTTCCCCCCTACCTGGACCCTCCAGAATTTGGAAACTTGGTGAGTATACTTATTTCAAGCAGTACAGTTATTTGCATAAATTCAACAAGGAACTGTTCTCGTAAAGGATACAAATGGAGGCTGGTTATATTATGAAGGCTTTGACTGGAATGTCATGTTTGAGAGAGATGTGCATAGACTCAGATATGACCAGGCAGCTTTAAAGAGCTAAGTTTGACTTTATGGAGCCAGTAAATCCCCCTGGGAAAATCGTCTTGGTACAGTGTTCCTGGCAGCTTTGCCAGCTGAGCAAGGAAGGTCACTTCCTGTCAGGCTCAATAACCTCAGGATATTTGGGGGAGCTTGAGAAGAGAGGAATTCACCCAAACTACAGGTATGGCTGGCAAAATCTGATGGCAAGTCTTTGGCTTAGCTTCCTATCCTTGAGAGGCTTTTAAGAGTTCAATCTGAGAATCATTATGAAATATTCCAGCAAAGCAGACTCAGAAAGAGCCTATATGGTCAGTCAGTATTCTTGCAGCACTTATGAAAATTGTCAGTCCACTTTTAATGAAAACAAATTAGTGGTACTGTGATTATATTTGGTAAGAATAGGGGTGACTATAGGGAGAAAAATTATGTTTACACCTTTGTAAGTTGTAGATTCCAGTCCTGTTATTTGTCCTTAAGGTTTTGTTATATACCTGAAAATTGGACTGAATTCCAAATTCTTCTATTTTCTTCAAATATCTGGCTACCACTCTCCAAGCTAACATTTCCAATTTTCTCATGCCCTTTTGATTGGAATCACTAAGAACAAAGTCTGTCTTTGAACCTCCTTAGTAGGCACTATACCAGGTCCTCCTCACTACCTAGACAGCAGCCGAACTTCAGGGATTTGAACCTTGGGTCCCCAACTCTCAATTAAAAAGGACTCCTTCTTCAGACTTTTGGAACTGTACACCAGCTGGAGATCTAAAATGAAAATTGACTAGGGAGGTTTCTCCCAAGAAGCAGAGGACAGCTTGGGTAGGCAGCTCTCCCAAGATCATAGATCAAGATCTTCATCTCCAATATGAAACCTTTGTTCTATTGCCTTTTTGCTGCTGATTGCTTTTCTCTCTGTTAATGTAGGGGAAGGGAGTGTTCCTTAACTCTGGCAACTATCCCTGAATCTGCTGCTAAAGCAACAACTGCCCAACAAAAATCCTTAGACTCTCTGACCAAAGTTTATATATGGTCAGTTGGCTTAAGATAGTGACTCGTTCGGGCTTCCCTGGTGGCGCGGTGGTTGAGAGTCCGCCTGCCGATGCAGGGGACACGGGTTCGTGCCCTGGTCTGGGAGGATCCCACATGCCGCGGAGCAGCTGGGCCCGTGAGCCATGGCCGCTGAGCCTGCGCGTCCGGAGCCAGTGCTCCGCAACGGGAGAGGCCACAACAGTGAGAGCCCCGCGTACCTCAAAAAAAAAAAAAAAAAAGTGACTCGTTCAATGGGGTCTTTCTTTGACTTATTTGATTTTGATTGGTTTGGTTCTTGGGGACCATAGCTACAAACTGCACTCCAGACGTTAGGAATTATCCTTCTAAGAATAATCATAATAGTCTCCCTGGTGCTCTGTATTCTCCCAAAAGTTTTAAATGCATGTTTGCAGGCACTAATCACCAAGCAAATGATCTGTGTAAGGACAGAACATTGGAGCAAAGAGAATGACCAACTTAACATGACCACCACACAAAGATTCAGCAGTAACAGTGAGAACTCTAGAGTGGTAGCTGGGAGTGGCACTAAAACCTTAACTTTTGGGGCTTCCCTGGTGGCGCAGTTGGTTGAGGGTCTGCCTGCCGATGCAGGGGACATGGGTTCGTGCCCCGGTCCAGGAAGATCCCACATGCCGCGGAGCAGCTGGGCCTGTGAGCCACGGCCGCTGAGCCTGCACGTCCGGAGCCTGTGCTCCGCAGTGGGAGAGGCCACAGCAGTGAGAGGCCTGCGTACCGCAAAAAAAAAATAATAAAAAATAAAAAATGTATCAACTCTCTCAGACAAGCTGAGAGTCTGATCAAAAGGAGGAAACTGTTAAAAACAAAAACAAGACAATAAGCCCATAATGGAGTCACTTATGCTAAGCCCTGTGTCACCAAACCGAGGCTTAACTTAATTACAGTTTTGGCTCTCCAAGAAATGGAATCTTAAGCTAGTCAAGCAGGAATCCCCTGGTCAGCACTACTTTGGTAATCTGCCTGATAAACCCTGGCCATCACCTAAAGGAAATTAACTTTCAGCAATCCACCTGTTTTTTTGCCCAGCATAACTTTCTTATTCCTGCTCCCTTCTGGCTATAAATTCTGTATAGCCCCTCAGAGCTCCTTTCTATCTGCTAGATTGGATGCTGCCCAATTCAAATCAATTTTTGCTCAGAGAAACTCTTAAAATTTTTAATATCCCTCAGGTTATCTTTTAAGAGTGCGTAGTATAATTGTTGGCCCATAGTAGACACTCAGTAAATTATTTTGACTAATTGAACCAGGAGGAATATTTGGCAATTGTAGGATGGATATTTGGGGCCATATAAAAAGAAATTTCTAGCAATAAATATTGGGCAAAAAAAAAAAGAGTTAATCTGTCTGAATTAGGGTCTAGCCCTGGGCCCACCAAAAAAGGACATTCTATTAACTAACCCCCAGCTTCGGACAGAGCTCTGAAGTGTTTACCACTGGATAAGAGAGGAAATGAGAGGTATGGAAGTCAGGCAGAATAGATTAAAAAGAATAAGAGCTAACAGTGCATAATACATGCCAGGCACAGTCCAGGACACTTTACATATATTAGCTTATTTAATCTTCACAACAACCTTCTGAGGGTCATTACTCCAATTTTTAGAAAAGGAAACAAACTCTGAGAGGTGAGGCAACTTGCCTAAGTTCATGTAGCCATTAAGTAGCTACATTGTTTCTCAGCATAAATATAATTAGTGCCCTGGAGAAGAGAACTAAACAAAATAACATCAAATATATTTAAAGGAATAATTCAAGAAAAACATTGAGAAACAAAAGATTTGAGCTTATGCATTGAAAGTACACACTGTGTCCCTGGAAATGCTTGATAGAGAATCAATATTACTAAGACAATAAAGTTACTAGGCTTTAAATATAAAGAAAGGAGGTAAAAGCAAAGCCGAGTTTTTAAAAAATACCAAATTTCTCTTATAAAAAGAGAGAAATCAACTGGCTGCCCATTACTCTATAGCAAGGTTCATCACTACAAAATACTTGAGCAATATCAATAGAGTCTAATTTAAGAATTTCATATCAAACCTAACTGTCACTCAAGTATAAAAACACAAACACTTTTGGTCCTACAAGAGCTTAGGTAATACATTCCCCATGAGCCTTTCTTGAATAAGCTACCAAAGAATAAACTTCAGCCAAGAAGTGAATAATGATGAGATGTTGGCAAAAATACTGGAAGCGAATCCAATTTTCCACAGAATTAAGTACAAAACAACTGAAAATGTTATAAATGACAACTTAGAAATTATATAATTAGCCAAAATAAAAGCAAAAAGGAGAAATAAGTTGAAAGGTAATATTGGTACCCTGATTTCCTCATGTTTTATGGTGGGGAATCAAAAGATGTTCTCTAAAACTGATCAATTAAGAATGCTTTAATTTAAAACAAACAATAACAAAGTCAGAAAAGAAAACAAATTACATAGCTGCCCTTTCAGGTTAGGCTAAGAAAGTTTTTTCAGTCTTTTCCTATTGGGATAAAGAAAGATGTATTTAGACAAAGTCCAAACGAAAAGAGGCTGTATCTGCATATGTGATGCAGGAGATAAATGAAGGGACAAGCCTGTACCATCTATTCCAGTGGAGTCCTGGGGATATTCTTACTGATTCTGATTGAAGGTAGAAATTCCTTCATATTTAAAGCTATGGATGGGCTAGGTGAGGTGTAGGAGACAAGGCACAGGTCTCATATAAGGGATAAAAAAGAGATCGCAGATGACAAAGATGGAGGGGTAGCAAAATAATGTATGGATGAGCGCTTTAGAGAAATTTAAATAGAATATGCGCTATTGAAATAGTTTTATACACAATTTAAAGTTTAAAAAAATTTGCACCACTGCTCAAAACTCCTCCAGTGCAAAGAGCTACCTAATCACCTTCCAGCAACATCCTACCTATACTTCATGATTCAAGTGAATCCTGTCCCCCTAAGAAGCCTTGATCAGCTTGACTGCAACTGAAATCTGCACTGCCTCTGTATGCTATGGCTGTAATGCTGTCTCTATCCTGCCCAAATGCAAGGGGCCATTGATTTAAACCCTCTCTTGACAACATCTTCTAATCCCCTCATCCTATATTCACTCACTCCGAAAGCCAGCAAATGTTTTTGAACAAAGAAGTACAGGTGTTGAGTGTCTGCTGTGGGGGATGAGAGAGGTAGCTGAACAGACATTGAGAAAGACGTGGAATGGCATTCACACCTCGGCTGAGGTTGAAAGCAATACATTTTTAGACATGACCAGGTGTGGTTGTGGGTAAAGAGGTCCACACTTGGATCTAATAGGCTTTAATCTCCTACCTTCGTGGTTTTGAATTCTAGCTCTATCGCTTCCTACAAGCTGCAGGTCACAAACTCAGCTGTGCACAAGATACAACGTTCCTTATTACTGTGTCTTTCCTGCCTCCCCAGAGCTGTGTCTATGCTGTGAGGGGCTTACTTGGTACCAAGGCATCAGCAGACGGCCAGGGCTGGGGGTGGGGCCTCTGCTCCTGGGTGATTCTACCTGTCCTCACCGGCATCCCGGTAAAGAGTTTTTGTTTCTACATGGTTTTCTGTCTAATCCACATGCAAGGCTGTGTCAGGCCAGTTTGCCTAAGCCCCCTTCTCCCAAGTCTACCCTGAGACATGGAACCTCAGAGTCCAGCAAAGGTGGTCCAGGTCCCTCTGCTTTCAGATCCCCTTGAACTGTACGTATTTTCTTCTTGCTGCCAAGGGCTCAGCTCGAGGGAGAGGAGGACAGAGATCGATGTCAAGGTCTCCACTTCCAGTGTCCACTCTTCCCTCCTCCCTCTTCTCTTCCCTCTTCCTGGGAAGATGTTTGAGTCTCGGTTTGGAGGGGAGGGAGGGACTGATCATGAGGTGCTCATCATTCAATGCATCTGGCCCTCTCAGCCTAGGCTTTTGAGACTCAAAAGCCAGTAACTGATTGATATTCATTGTGCCATCCCTTCTCAGAGCCAATAAGAATATTTTAGCTGACTGTGTGGTGGGGGAGGGGTCCCCAAGACCACTCCCAGGCTCAATTATTTGCAAGGAGCGCTGATAGGAATCTTCATAAAGTTGTACTCGTGGCTATGATGCGTTAGAATGAAAAATACATACAGAGCAAAAGGTGCGTGGGAAATCAAGTGCAAGCATCCAAGACTCCTTTCCCAGTGGAGTCACACAGGTTGTGCTTAATTCCCCCAACAATGGGTCGTGAATACCCATGTGAAGTGTCGTCTACCAGGGAAGCTCATTAGAGAGTCAGTGCCCAAGGATTTTGTTGGGGGCTGGTCACGCAGGCACCCTCTACCTCGCAGGCACCAAAATCCAAGACTTCCAGAAGGAAAGCAGGTGTTCAGCATAAACCACATTGTTCATGCAAATAGTTTAGACACGGTGAGGCCACTCTTTTCAGTGAAAGTGGTGGGAACCTCCCAAAATGCGAGTTACCAGACAACGGCCAAGGGCCAACCTTGTAAGCAGGCTGAGAGGAAGACCAGGGGATAAGCCTGAGTTAATATTTCAAAATATTATTTTGCCACAGATTTGTTACTCCCAGTTTATGGAAAAGCCAATAGAAGCTAGGAGAAGTAGAGGAACTGTTAAAAACAACCAACCAATAAAGCAGTAAAGCTTATATTTAAAATTCCTAACTGCTCACCATTCCTGCCTCTATTTCCTGTCCCTCACCTTGTTTTTACCCTTATATCCCATCCTGCATCAACTTCATTACTTGTTCTTTTTTTTTTTTTTTTTTTAAGGGCTTCAAATGCTTGGCTTATTTATTTATTTATTTATTTATTTATTTATTTATTTATTTATGGCTGTGTTGGGTCTTCATTTCTGTGCGAAGGCTTTCTCTAGTTGTGGCAAGTGGGGGCCACTCTTCATCGCGGTGCGCGGGCCTCTCACTATCGCGGCCTCTCTTGTTGTGGAGCACAGGTTCCAGATGCGCAGGCTCAGTAGTTGTGGCTCATGGGCCTAGTTGCTCCGTGGCATGTGGGATCTTCCCAGACCAGGGCTTGAACCCATGTTCCCTGCATTAGCAGGCAGATTCTCAACCACTGCGCCACCAGGGAAGCCCCATTACTTGTTCTTTAATCATTGTTTCAAATCTCCTTCAACCTTTTTCTATAGAAAACGCACTGAATTACTTGAGTGTTCTTTCCGGCCCCCTTCACCACCACCCATGAGCTCCTGGAAGGGAGTTATGTCCCCTTGCTCATCCTCATAACCTAAGTAAATGAGTAATAGCATCTGTGAAAGGAAGAGCATTTCAAGATCAGAAACACAATACCTCTGAGAGCACTCAGAGCATACCTGAGTCGTCAACACAGAAGAGCATACCTGAACATCGTCAAGGCCGGGTGACAGCTGGTGATGCCACTTTCTCCACCTGACCTGGCGTTCAATTTAGTCCCTTCAAGCCCAGTCCATCTTCTCATATGTGGGGCTCAGCAAGACTGTCCATTAAGTCATCCATTTATTTGAGAGGTCTGTTCTTAAATGAGAGAAGTGCCCCAGATGTACGTGCATTGATCAGCAGGTGGCTGCATCCAGGACAGGGGCTAAGGAGAGGAGAGCCAGAAGAAAAAAAAGCAAGAGTTGTAGTTTTTAAATTTTCTTTCTTTCTTTTTCTATTCTATTTCAAATCCTTTTCCCATTTAGGTTATTACAGAATATTGAGCAGAGTTCCCTGTTCTATACAGTAGGTCCTTGTAGGTTATCTATTTTAAATATAGCAGTGTCCATCCCAACTCCCTAACTATCCCACTCCCCAACCCTTCCCCCCGCCCCCCGGTAACCATAAGTTCATTCTCTATGTCTGTGAGTCTGTTCCTGTTTTGTAGATAAGTTCATTTGTATCCTATTTTTTTTAGATTCTGCATATAAGTGATATCATATGATATTTGTCTTTCTTTGTCTGACTTACTTCACTTAGTATGATAATCTCCAGGTCCATCCATGTTGCTGCAAATGGCATTATTTCATTCTTTTAAAAAAAGCAAGAGTTATCAAAAGACTCCTTTAAATCATGAGCTGCAAGTGATTGTTCCCCTGGCTTGACCTGGCAGCCAATGCCCTCTGGCATCCTATGTTCACACCCTGCACTTCCAAGGGACCATCACCTGTCTGGACACCTGAACCGGTGTCAGCACGTGAGTAACACACAGGGGCCCTGATTTCTCAGTGAAGAGAAACCAGGAGCAGGGGTTTACCTTCACAAACAGTAGGCAGTCACACACAATGACAAGTGACCAGAGGAATAGGTAACCAGTGGATTTAAAGGAAACATCAGTAATATATGTAGTGTGCATCCAGGAGAGGGAGCAAATTGTTGGCTGGAGAATTTTCTCTCTAATTAAACAAGTAATGTATGCCTGCATTTAGTCCTATAAATGAAAATGTATTCACCACAGAGGCATGAGTCCTATTAGGCCCTCCTGTACATAAACTGTATGGGTGATTACCACTGATTACTGTACTATTAGAGACTTGTGTGTGGAGTGGCTTGATTGGAGCAGGCCTGGCTCCTGAAAGGGCTCCCATGTGCTTTGCCTGAATTGTGGGGAATCAGCCGGGCTTCACATTGCCTGGCAATTCAATTGTAGGTTTGAGTAGTTGCAGGTTGGGGGATGTAGATGCACACCATCAAATGGAATGCTTTCTTTACTTGGGTCAGAGAAAGGGAAAAGATATCCGTGGTGTCAAGGAGGCCTCAAGTGCAGAGGAGGCCTTGAGGGCAGAGCCTGTGTGCAGACCCAGCTGGCAGGTACCTCCCCAGATCACTGAATGATGCCTTTCCAGTGGACTCAGAGACTATGGTCCCTTTTACTCTGTATTATTCAGAAAAATCACACCTGCAGCCTAAGCTGTTCCCTCTAGACATTTGTATCTCTTCAGAAATTACAAATGGAGGTAGACTAGGGAAGTAAGCTAAGGTCACCCAGGCTTTCACCACCATGCCTCTCCTTCCTGACCTGCAGACGGGCTCTGCAAGCTGCCTCTGACCACATCTTCTCCTTCCAGCTCATTCACTCCCTCTTTGCTCTTCCTCTGACATGGACTCTTGCTCTCCAACACTTACATTTCCTTCCATCCAAAACACGTGTGCTACCCCTATGTTCACAGCAGCACTATTCACAATAGCCAAGACATGGAAGCAACCTAAGTGTCCATTGACAGATGAACGAATAAAGATGTGGTACATATATACAATGGAATACTACTCAGCCATAAAAAATGAAAGAATGCCATTTTTAGCAACATGGATGGATCTAGAGCTTATCATAGTAAGTGATGTAAGTCAGAAAGACAAAACCATATGATATCACTTATATGTGGAATCTAAAATATGACACAAATGAGCTTCTCTATGGAACAGAAACAGACTCACAGACATAGAGAACAGACTTGTGGTTGTCAAGGGGGAGGGGAGGGATGCAGTGGGAGTTTGGGGTTAGCAGATGCAAACTATTATATATAGGATGGATAAACAACAAGGTCCTACTGTATAGCACAGGGAACTATGTTCAATATCCTGTGATAAACCATAGTGGAATAGAATATTTTAAAAAAAGAATGTATATGTGTGTATATATATATATATACATATATATATGTATATATATATATATAACTGAATCACATTTCTGTATAGCAGAAATTAACACAACATTGTAAATCAGCTACACTTCAATAAAAAAATAAATTAAAAACAAAAACAAAAACGTGAGGTATGCAAAGGGCCACACATGTGAAATAATCAGAATACACAAATGCATAGTGTCTCAGTCAGCTCAGCCTACTATAACAGAATACCATAGACTTGGTGGCTTTAACAACAAACACATTTCTCCCAGTTCTGGAGGCTGGGAATTTCAAAATAGAGTGCCAACAGGTTCCATGTCCAGTGAGAACTCACTTCCTAGCTTGCAGATAACTAGCTGCCTTCTCACTGTGTCCTCACATGGCCAACACATCAGAGAGCCCTCATCTCTTCCTCTTCTTATAAGGACACCAATTCCATCATGGGGGCCCCACCCTCACGACCACATCTAAACTGAATTACGTCCTACACAGACATGGAGAACAAACTTAAGAACAAGAGGGGAAAGCTGGGGGTGGTGGTGGGATGAACTGGGAGATTGGGATTGACATATATACACTAATATGTATAAAATAGATAACTAATAAGAACCTGCTGTATAAAAGTAAAATAAAATAAAATCAAAAAACAAAGCAAAAAAAATAAAATAAATCAAAATGAATTATGTCCTAAAGGTCCCACCTCCTAATATCATCCCATTGAGGGTTAGGGTTTCAGCACATGAGTTTTAGGAGGACGCAAAAAAACAATCCACAACACACAGAGACAGAGAGCAATTTTGTTGTCACTAGGGATTGGGGGAAGGATTAGGACCTCTTTAAAAGGTACAGTTTCCTTCTGGGATAGTGAAAATGTTCTGGAACTAATCAGAGGCAAAGGTTGTATAACATGGTGATTGCACTTAATGCTACAGAATCATATACTTTAAAATGGTTAATATAGTAAATATTGCTATGCATGCTTTACCATCACCACCACAACGAAACGCTTGTCCTAACATGGGATTAGTTTACATAATTAAAACAATTAGGGTTTAGCTGTGAGTGGCTGATAATCCTATGCTTTTAATCAGTTTTGTCAAAGCCTGAAGCCAAAGGATCAACTAGCAGTAGGAATTTCACAGGTATTAGAATCGATAGTTCAGAGTATCTCTCGTTTTTGACCTTCAATTACACCATCACGCCACAGTCACTATACCACTGCAGAGGCTCACTATTTGGTTTATACAGAAATTATGTGAGAATGTATTTTCTCTCTCTCAGGTTTCTGGGTTGGTAGGAAGGGCACTTTTCTGGGCAATTGTTGTTGGTTAATTCAACAAACTCAGTCTTAACAGGCCTTGTCTTTCCCTCCGAACTACTAAATCAAGGATCTGCCTCCATCCAGCCAGTGACACCTGCTCTGCTCCTCTTGGACTGAAACTTACCCCTTTATACACAGACACCCACTCCCTTCCCTCTCTTCCCATAGTCTCATTCCTCCCCTACCAGCCCCATCCCTACCTACACCCTCCTTTGAACCCGTCAGAGCACAATTCTCAAATCATTGCAAACAACATTTTCATACAAATAGATAATGAATACATGTCAGAATTTTATTTAACTCTTTACTGAGGAAACCAGCAGAATGACAGGACTGATTTGATGGAATGTGAGAAATCAGGATTTATACAATCCATGGGGAAGAGAGGGCTGAAGTAAGACTGCCAAGGTAGGTACAAAACTAGTTAATGTCCTACAGGGTAATAAAACCTTTGGGCTTTTCTTCTTTTCCAAGCAGAAAAAAAGGAAAATCATCATGCCTCACCGGTTTTCCGCAAATTGGCCTGTAACTGTATAGGACTGTGAAATGTCTGAGCCTAAATCAGTTTTCGGTCAAAGCCAGTTACAAACCCAACAGAGTCAGATGACCCTCCTGTGGACATATTAGAAAAAGCTCTAGGGCTTCCCTGGTGGCACAGTGGTTGAGAATCTGCCTGCTAATGCAGGGGACACGGGTTCGAGCCCTGGTCTGGGAGGATCCCACATGCCACGGAGCAACTAGGCCCGTGAGCCACAACTACTGAGCCTGCGCGTCTGGAGCCTGTGCTCTGCAACAAGAGAGGCCGCGAGAGTGAGAGGTCCGCACACTACGATGAAGAGTGGCCCCCGCTCGCCACAACTAGAGAAAGCCCTCGCACAGAAATGAAGACAAAACACAGCAAAAATAAATTAATTAATTAATAAACTCCTACCCCCAACATCTTAAAAAAATTAAAAAAAAAAAAAGCTCTAATATGGCACTAAAAGGTCATGTTACTATCTTTTTGGCCTTATTTCCAAGTTTTACATTTTTTTTTTTGAACAAAGCTTTGCCATATGTGTGTGTGTGTGTTTTTTTTTTTTTTTTTGATGTAACAACCTGACTCAGCCACGGTCCCCAGCTACAATCAAACACTAATCTAGGTGTTGCTAATCAGCTGACTTTAAGTAAGGGAGGTTATTTTGGATAATTTGGGTGAGCCTGATTCAATCCATTGGAAAGCCATAAAAGCAGCACTGGGGCTTCCCAGGGAGAGAAACGGTTCCTCCTGTGAACTACAGCTTCAGACTGTCCATGACCCTCCCTCCCTGATAGCATGCATGCCCAGTGGATTTTGGACTTAGCCAGCCGCCACAATCACATAAGCCAATTTCTTGTAATAAATTAATAAAAATATATCCTCCCTGCTGGTTATGTTTTTCTGGTTGAATCCTGACTGATACACTTCTTTTGTGTGATGTAAATCCATTGTTCTTCTAAGAGCAAACTCCCATCTTCACAAAGTAGAACCAAGTATCTTCCAAAAAGTAGGTATTCTTTAAATGTCTGCTGGCTCACACCAATCAGGAAATATCCTCTACTACCAAGTCGCAAGAGATGGGTCAGTTGGTACTTAATGAACAAAAGCTGACCAAACAGAAATTGACTTATACTGTCCAGAGGAGAGCATAACGACTCTTTTTTCCTTGAATGAGAAGAGGGATTAACAAAGTCTCCCTCCTTGACCAAACTCTAGTCAGGGCCCCTTAAGTTTGCTTCTTGACTAGACCTAGTCCTTGCCAGCCAAGCCCACTTTTAGCAAAGAAACCTGCTAAGACAGCTTTTTGAGAATCCCCTACCCTTGATACTCAACCAAGTTCCTCTTCCAAAACCCTTCATACCTAACCAAGTTCCTCTTAATAATTTTCCACGCACTCCCTCACCGAGCCCAGGGGCTATGCATCCCCACTGTCCCTGTTGTATTTGGAATTGAGTTCAATCTCTCTCCCCCATTGTGATAGTTTTGAATAAAGTCTTCCTTGGCATTTTAAACAAGTGTCAGAATGATTTTTCTGTAACGGTACTAAAAAATGTCTGCCCTTACCTCGTGAGGTTCCCTTTATGTCTCCATCAGAACAAGAGGTGTGATTTTCTCTAGCATCACTACCATGCTGAGAGAAGAGGGCACATTCCTTAATAATGACAACACAGCATGTATTGAATATTCACTTTTGCCAGGCTCTGTCTTGAGTATTTTACAAGGATTATCTCCTTGCCCCATACTTCTGCCCAGACTTTTAGTAGTCCCTGCCTGCAACTGACACCATGAGCTCAATATCCTCATTTGGTTTGTCTATTGATCTTGATACTCTGGGAATTCACCACATTTTCTTGCTGGCATCATGAATATCCAGCAACGTGAAGATCCATGCCCATGGTGTTTCAGTACTTGGACTTTCTCATCTTGAAGTGGATCAAGTTTGCCTTTGGTTCCTTCAGCCATACCAGCAGGCCCCGGTGCCCTATTCTAGGTATCATTCTCCACAGGAATCCCAAGCCTTCAGGAACTCACTACCGTTAAATTCTGACTAAAGGATCTATTCTATATCTGCGTTTACCTACGTGTGACTCTCAACTCCAGAGGTTGGCATCTGAAACACCTCTCTCACTGAGGGTGTTAAGGCTTGGTTTTCTTCTTTAGGCATTCCAGGTACCAGATGAGAGGTTTAGGGGCAGTATTGTTTCAAAGGTAGGAGAGGAAGACTTTGCCAGGGCACAGGAAAGCTTGCTCTGGACAGTTAATCCCATCTCCATATGCTGACATCTGAACAGCATAGAAGTCATAGACAGACAAATCAATATGTGAACTTCTTTGGAAAAGGGATAATCACTGAGTACTGTGCAGAAGTGTTTAGGTATGAATGAAAGTTGATTTATGTTAAACTTTTACCCCTATAACTATTTTGATGCCATGACCTTGGTCCATGACACATCAGCCTGGGCCCAGCTGACTTGAAAAAAGAAATGGACCCAGAGATGCAAGAGCCTTTCTGTCACTTTGCTGTACTCTGAAGGTCTCTGGGAAAGTGGCCGTGGAGACACTCAGGGTCCTGACAATAACTCCATCCAGGTGCTAAGACGGGATCCCAAGCCCCACACACCAACACCTGGCAGAGGCCATCTGTAAATCAAGCAGCAGGTCAACAGGAAATATCATTTAAACCCATACTCATAAATAACATCAACAGCAGCAGTGCCTCTCACTCACCAGACAGAGCCCCCCACCCTGGATTGAAGAGCTCAGTAAAGAGTCCAAGATGATCAAGCACTTGCCAGCAGGTCCTCCTGGAAAGCTTTTCTTCCTGGCGCTGGAATGGCTCCCAGCAGCACAACTACAGCTGCACAGCCTGCTTTTTAACAAAGTCTTCCGAGGAAGAGAGCGAGCCAGGTGGGCCTGTCCGACCCACTTAGCCCAGGTGGGACAGGCACCGGGCATGTCAAGGTTCTGTAATTAACCATTCATGCTGCCTTCCACCAACTAAAGCTGTAATTTCCCAAGACTATCCAAGGTGACACAGGCTCCCCTTCTAAAGGCAGTAATTAGGAACATCTCATTCCCTGCGGCAGGGGTGGAGCAGATCTTTCCAAGTGGAGTGTGTATTTATTTAGAGCTATTGCCACATAATATTTACAAGATACTTAACATGCATTAATTACCCTGTAATGAACTCTATGGCTACAATATCCATGTTCTGTCAGGACTGTAAAATGCACCCCTCCCCCCTCACCAAACACACACTTTTTAAAAATCACCTTGGGGGGAAGAAAAAGAAAAATTAAATTTAATTGCATGCCCGTTAAATGCTTATTTTTAATAGAAAACTTGCAAATGATGTGAAAATGCAAAACAGGGTACACAGTAAATCAAAAGCAGATAACACTTCTAGATGCACTCTACTGTTTTTATGAGCGTGTTTTACAATCCATTCATTATGCTGTCTGTCCTTTTGAAAGCTGGTTATTATACAGCTCATACAAAGAAACATGTGAATGGCTGTGCAACAAGCCATGAAAATCAGGACAAAACTGAACATTTCTGCTGTTATTTGAATCCGCCTCCCTCAAATCTCTGCCTGGAGAATTCTTACAGGAGGCTCATCCTTGTAACACCCACTCAAAGCCTTGTATCAAGGAGAGAGAGGGGAAGACTTGCCATGCAGTTCATGATTCAAGATGGCGGTTATCCAAAGAATGCACAGCTGCTATCCTAAGTCTTTAGGTGGTGGCGTTTTCTCTGGAGGCTAAGAGATGAAGTAAGGAGATCAGGCTTGCACAGAATGATCTGCCTCTTAGAATCCCAGGTCACCCCCTGTATATTCCTCCCCCAAGGTAAGTCATCTTTATGTTACCCAGGGCATATCACCATCCAGGCTATCTTTCAATCATGGGAGCATCCTAACTCATTGAGCAGAGTTGAACTGATTTAGTTTTCAGGAAAACCTTCCTAATTTAAGACAAAATCTTGTTTCTCTATGAATTCCACTCCTTTGTTCTAATGTTTGACCTCTGGGCATAAAAGACTTTACTCCCTCTTTTACTTGCTCACCTTTTCAGTATTTTGTAACAGGCATCTAATGCCTGAGGGAGTTCAACTTTTTGGTGGTGTGAAAAATGTCTTTATCTTGTTAGAGGTCATGGGCAAAATAGGTTGGGTTACTTGGAAATTTACCTACGGATAAATAGAGAAACCTGAGCTTCCAGACCCGTGGCTGTTCACAGTGGGCCTCCTTTGCTAGGATTCCCCACTGCCCACCCATAAGATGGAGGTGTCTGCCTCCCTTTCATATTCTTGATTTGTCTCTTTGGTGGTAGTCACCTGCCGGGAGTCTGTCCCCGTACATTTATGCATTTCCTAATTACAGCTTCCAGTTTATGATAAATGCAGGGAGCTTCTTTTATAGAGCTTACAACTCCTGACAAGCATGCAATAGAAGTATGAAATGAACATCTTATTCCAAGAGAAGGATTATAGACAAGAGGACTAGTTGACACGAATACATGTTGTAAATGATCCAAACAAGAGGAAAATTGAATACATTTCCTAGGTAATGCCCAAACAATGCTTATTTTATGCTGCTGAAAAAATGTGAAAATTATATATTGAATTGTCTCTTACTCACAAAAAGAAATACCATGGCATAATATTGACATCCCTTTGGGTTGTATTTCTTGGAGCATGAAATTGAGAGCATTCATTCAACAAACATATATTGACATCCATTTTGTGCCAGACACTATGCTAGATGCTGGGGCAGGACAGCTGTGGATACTGCCCTAGAGGTATTCATGAAGGACACAGATATGGAATGATTATAATGTATTGTGTGCTATCATCAAGCCACTTCTGATTTGCCAAGGAACCACAGAGGGGAGAGTAACCAACTCAACCTGGCACAGCTGAGGAAACCTTGCAGAGGCAATGATAAGCCAGCTGGGTATGAAAGGGCAAATACGATTTACAGAGCAGATAAGGGTAGGAAAGACATTCCATGCAGAAAAAGCAACTAGTCAAGGCCTGTAGAGTGAAAGAACATGGCAAATTCAGCAACAATGCTAGTCCGTTTATGATGGAAATTTAGGGGCACGTGAGCAAGAAGAGGAGGAGGAGGCTGATAAAGTAGTTTGGGTTTATGTCATGCAAGGCCTTAGATGGCTTGCTGAGGCATTTGAGGTAAATAATGGAGGAGATATGGAACAATTTGAAATTTTTGAACTGCAAAAATTAGAATTATGTTTTTATGGTAGGAATAGAAGCTGTTTGGCAGAAGAAAGAGTGGCGGATTGACTCAGGTAGATGAGAGGTTATTTCAGTAGTCTAGGAAGACACCGATAAGGGCCTGGATGTCAGGTGTGGCTGTGGAAATGGAGAAGAGGAGACAGAGGCAAGAGATGGTCAGGTCATAGAGTTATCAGCGTCTGGAGAATTGGTGGACGGGGCAGAATGAGGGAGAAGGGGGAATTCAGAGGATTTCTAGGGTTTTTGCGTGGGCAATTTGGTGGATGGAATCATTAACTGAGATGCATTGTGGGTTCAGTGTGGGCTCAACATTTTTAATATTGGATATGCGGAATATTTGGAGCCTACAGGATATATGTTTGAAGAATTTAGAAAAGGCATTTCCGAAGTTTAAGAGAGAGGTTACTGGTAGGTGTTAACTGAAAGCATGAAAGAACAAGATGACCCAGAGAGACTACTGATTTAAACCATGGAAATACCTATTTAGTGGATGGATAGAAAAGAATGAACCCAAAAACAAGATGGAGAAGGTATCATCCCAGGTGTATAGAAGGAGAAACCAGAATATATTGATTACAAGGAAGGTGGTGGTATCCAACAAGGAGGGCCAAATGCCCACAGCTCCGCTGAGTTCCACACATAACCATTTTCTACCACTCACCCCCGAAAGCAGTTTAGATCTCCAGATTTTCATTTACTGAAATCCAACTTCACTTACCTTGGGCCAGAATTGGCCTGATGTGTTTTAGGTCTGTTACTTCTCCTTTGAGCTTGGGTCCTCTGCTCAACCCTTAGTAAAGAAGTCTTCAGATTCTTCCACAATAAAGACATTACCTCCCAAGGTGTACTGATCTTCCTATTTCTCATCCAGGCACTTGCCCAGCAGTCACATTACCATAAGTCCATGGTTCTCAAAGTGTGATCCCAGGACCAACGGTGTCTGCATCTCTACTTGGAAATACAAATTCTTGGGCCCCATCCCAGATCCACTGAATCAGAAACTCTGGGTGTGGAGAGAAGCAATCTGTGTTCTAATAAGTCCTCCAGGTGATTTTGATGCCCATTCAAATTTGAGATTCATTAAAAAAGAAAAAAATGCTGATGGCTATAGCTTTCTAAACATCACAGATTCCCTGAAGAAAATGTGCTAAGACTTCTGCCTTTGATAATGGATAGATGGAGTCTGAAATGAAAAGAGTTTGATATTTTCTTCCTAAATTACATTATATTTCAATCATAGAAGATATCTGGAGCCTAATCTACACAATGAATACTTCCGAGTCTTTGGATCCTTATTATTAGTTAAATGGAGAAAAATGGACAGAAGGTAGGGTGATTGGCTATTCCATTATTAATCACTGTTAAAGGAAGAGTAACTAAATGCCAAACTTATGTAACGGGAATCTTTTTCTTCATCTTTTGGCAAGATGATGGCTATCCTAGGCTTTAATATTTCTATAGTTTACATTAAGGCATCTAATGTATATTTCTTTGAAGTAACTGAAAAAACAATATGTTTTGTATTTCATTATTAGCACACAACCCCATTCTGCAAGGAACTTGGAGAAGCGTAACTAGAATACACATTAAAATAGTGAACTAAAATATAAGATTCAGATAAGACGCTAGTCTTAGCACAGAAGGGGGTTCTGGAAGTCTCCCCCTGTCCCAGATATTAACCTTTTTAGCTGTTAGAGGTAGGGCAGCTGGTAGGTGATGCAGGGGAGGATCATAGTAACAGAAAGGCACTTGGTAAGGGCAGCGACTATCAATCACGTGGGCTGATTGTCATCTTACCGACAGAAGCATTAAAATTATCATAATGCCCTGACACTAAAGTTTTCATAATTCATTAATGATGAGATTATTCATGTTGTGCCATTTGGGTGTACATGATCGACCCCACAGTGCCATTCCCTTCCTGTCCTCTGTCCAGAAGACCCCACGCCTAAATACAACCAGCTTGACCAGAGAACCTGAAAATCTCCATCCTGTTTAGACTCAGTTCTTTACTCAAATATGGATTATTTCATTATATGTGGCTACATACAGTGTTCAAGTCTGGTTTTTCCATTCTGAAAAATCACTTTCCACATCCTTGGACCTGGTATATAATATGCAACAATAAATATTTTACTAAGAGAATGGAAGCATGGCAAGGAGGAAAGACACTGGAATAGAAAATTGAGCGATCTGAGTTGTGGTCCACACCGCTGCACAAGCAGATTATTTGTTAAGTTACTTCCTTTCCCTAAACCTCAGCTTCCTGACCTCTGAGATGAAAATATATAAAAGCTTCATTATTCTCAGTCTTTACTAGGACGGATTAAATAAGAAAAGAGAGGCAGAAAGCCAACAATCCGTCTGGCGATTTCACAGTCTTATCCAAAACGTCTGCTACCTTGTTCAGAAGTTTCTGGAAAATCCAGGTGGGGGCTCCACTTCAAGTGAATGGGAGTTGATTTATGATTTAGTCCAAGGGCCATGAGAAACTCAAGGGTCTAAATTGCTGTTTCCTTGAAATTATTCCATTATTTCACATTTCACTCGAACTCACATGAAATGAGGCAAAAGCAGGCTCTCATGGAAACCCCAGTGAAGCAAAACTGCTGATTCTCACGAGCCTCCAACACGCGCCTGATAAATCTGCTGACACCACATAAACCGGAGCCTCTCACAAGGTTAACAGGAGCCCATCAACAGGGAGGAAGATGGAAAAGTGTCTCCTGACCTACATTCTGGGAGCTAACCCAGGTCATTTTTCTATCAGTCTTTGAAAACAGACTCAGCCTGATGTCGCACCCTGGTGCCAACCTCCCCAAAGTGAAAGCTGAAACTTCAATGCTTAGTATATAAGTTTTAGTCTTTTAGAACGTTTCAGATGATGCCAAACAGTCAAGGGTATTTTAAGGCCTCCAGAGAAGGGGTAGGGGTGTCGTTAGGGGAGCAATGAAAAATAAGCAGCATTTCTTGAGAAATGCCATGCAATGGGTGTACTTTACATGTGACGTCTTGTTTAAATCTACCCTCAGAGTCACTAGTTTACAGCTGAGGAAACAGAGCCTTAGAGAGAGATTAAAATGTATATATGCTCAGATTCTTAACTGACTTAATCAAGAGCAGCTGATATCATCCAGAAAGGAACGTGCAGATCATTTTGGAACCTGATTTAAAATGCCAGTGAAGTTTTTCTCTTTTCTTTCTTTCCTGCTAGGTAAGATCACATTTTGCAAACACTTCTGTAGAGGTTAGCAACATTTCACGGGTATTTGCTAAAGATCTATCACGTTATTCAGAGGGAATAAAGAAAGGAGACCGGGGCTTCCCTGGTGGCGCAGTGGTTGAGAGTCCGCCTGCCGATGCAGGGGACGTGGGTTCGTGCCCCGGTTCGGGAAAATCCCACATGCCGCGGAGCGGCTGGGCCCGTGAGCCATGGCTGCTGAGCCTGCGCGTCCAGAGCCTGTGCTCCGCAACGAGAGAGGCCACAACAGTGAGAGGCCCGCGTACCGCAAAAAAAAAAAAAAAAAAAAAAAGGAAAGGAAACCGAAGGTTTCTGATGCAGTGTGAACTCTCATGAGACTTTCAGGAAACAGGATTTTCAGGAAGTGGACTTTCAGGAAAGAGGAAATGCAGCTGGGAAATTTTCGCAAGTAGGGTGTCACAGTAAAAATTGTAAAATTGTTAAGAAATAGGTATAAAATGGACACAACTTTGGAAATCTTAGCTTTTACAAAAATCCTGAGTCTTTTGCCAACAAAACCATGTGGGGTAAAGAATTGGAGGAAAATAATACAGTGCTGCAATATTAAGATTAGGACCTTTTCACCTACAAAATGGGTGTTAGAAAAGTTGTCCTTCACCTGCTGAGGATGACTTATAAGAGGGGTGCCATGACTCTGTGGTGGGCTACATCATCCTCCCTGAGAGGCTGCACATTCCTGGTCCATGAGTCGGGAGAGGGGCTTCCAGAAAGTGTGGGAGAAGAGATGTGCTTGGTGGTAGGGAGTGGAGACTCTCTTCCCTTCTTTCAAGATTTGAGTCAACCTGGAAGGGAGGATTCTGAGCTGCTCAGGAGATGCCCTTGGGCAGTGCTACTGTAGATAAACACACGTCCCTGATTGCCTGAGTTTTCTCAAAGGGACGGTAACTGTGACAAGGAGGCCGATTTGAGAAAGTTCAGTGACAGCTTTGTGAGCTGCCTGTACTACTCTTTGACCAAAACCCAAAAGATGGAGACGGAGGTGGGGAGAAGGGAGAGGGGGAGGAGGAGAGAGCAGTTAGGTTAGCTTTGCCAAATCAGCACGATGAGACTACTACAGAAAGCTGAAACCACAGGGTGAGCAGAAGATATAACAAAATCAGGTTTCTGTAGGAAGAGAAGTGGCAGCGTATAGCCAGGTTTATGAATGAAGCTGGCCAGATGGGAGGTGCCAAATCAGAGCACAATGCTTTATGTAAGCCCAGTCCTGGTGACCAAATCCAAAGTCAAAGAGAAACTGACACTTTGCCTTCAACTCTTCTTTTTTTTTTTTTTTTTTTTTTAGTTAGTTGCAGCATGCAAACTCTTTAGTTGTGGCATGCATGCAGGATCTAGTTCCCCGACCAGGGATACAACCCAGGCCCCCTGCACTGGGAGCGTGGAGTCTTACCCACTGGACCACCAGGGAAGTCCCTTTACCTTCAACCGTTTAAATGGAAACATTTTTTTCCCAGGAAAGCGTATTATTAGATCCAGTAAAATATCCAGGCTTTTGTCTCTTGTACTGATCCACACAATTGCCCATTCACCTATAATCACTATTCCCCTACTCTCGTGTTTCTGGTTATCTGTTGCTGCATCATGACCCATGCCAAAATAGAGTGATGTAAAATGACCATTTTATTTTGCTCAGCCTGTGGGTCAGGAAGACAGCAGGGTGCAGTGGGAATGGTTTGCGTCTACTCCATGATGCCTAGGGCCTCAGCTGGGATGACTCAGATGGCGGTGGTGGGGGGAGGGGGATGACCTCTGAAGGCTGGAATCATCTGGAAGCTCTTCACTCACATATCTGGTACCTGGTCTGGAATGACTCTGGCTGGCATCAGTGGCAAATGTTGTTCCAAATGTGGCCTCTCATGTCTTGGGCTTCCTCGTAGCATGGTGACCTCAGGTTGGTCAGTGGTGGCTCAGAGATCCAAGAATGAGTGTATCAGCAAACAAGATGAGAGCTACCTGACATAGCACTGAAATGACACAGTGTCACTTCCATTGTACTCTATAGGTCAAAGCAGTCACAGTCCTGCACAGATTCCATAGGAGAGTATATGGAAGAACTTGTGGCCATGTTTTTAAATTGCAACTCTTCTCTTCTTGGGCATCTCTCTCTTGCCCTGTCTCTTCATGCCAAGATTTTTTTTTTTTTTTTTTTTTTTTGCGGTATGTGGGCCTCTCACTGTTGTGGTCTCTCCCGTTGCGGAGCACAGGCTCCGGACGCGCAGGCTCAACGGCCACGCATGCCAAGATTTTGACTCTTCTCTGAACCCTTTCTTCTTGACATATGTGTATATGAATCTCCTGCATTCTTCCTCAGACATAATTCTGTTTTTTTTATTTCCAAAAGCTATGGGTAAATGGTCCCCAGGTTTGTACGACTTGGGTTGGCCTCAAGTTGATCTATGCTAAGTTTATTTATACTAAGTCCTGTGCATGCATTATCTTATTGGATCCTTATTAAAACTCCCTGATGAAGGTATAATTATTTCCTCATTTAAAAAGTGAGGAAACAGAAGCTTGGTGAGATTAAGTGATTTGTCCAAGGTTCCGCAACTAAGTAAGTGGTAGAACCTCAATTTAAACCCTCAGTCTTAATCGCCAGGCTATAGACTTCTCTCACCAGCGCTGTTCAGTGAATACTTCCAGCTCTCCATACCTAGGTGTGCAGAATAGGATTATATTTTCTGCCACCCCTGCAACATAGTTGGTTGGGGCCATGTAACCAGTACTGGTCAGTGAATGGCAAGCAGAGGTAACTAATGTCATTTCTGGGGCAAGCATTTCACAGCTGGTGCAAGACCCTCCTCTGGAGCTTTCTTGTTCCTCAAGCACTGAGACTGGCATTATTTGAGATGGTGGTCGCTCAAATAATGAGTCCCCGGGTGACTACAATGAGTAGAGCCCCCTTCTATTCCACTGGGGACATGTAGCATGAGTGAGAAAACTTTGTGGTTTTAAGCCACCGAGTATTGAGCTATTACGCAGTATTATCTGGATTATATTATCTAACTGACTATATCATCTCTTTGAACTTCAGTGTCCCTGACTATGAAATGGGGTAATAATTACTACCCAAAGGGACTATGAGAGCTTTTGGAAATAGTATATGTGTGTAAAATATCTTGTTCAGGTTTTAAGCCAAAATAGGGCATCATAACGTAGGATGTTCTCACTATTACAGATAAGGAGAGTATAGGGCACTGAGCGGATGGGGACTAGGTGAGCTCAGCCCTACCCATGTGGACAGCCCAAAGGCTCACCCCACCCACTGGAGACCCCCCCCCCATTAGCACCCTCTCTGGCACTTGTCGGATGCCAGCAGGGTGGCTCCTGGCTGAAGGACATAAGAGAGAAGGCAGAGAATGGGGAGAAGCAGAATTATTATGACTTATTATGAGTGTGATGTTTGCCAGGATCAAAAATGGCGATAGTGGGGGTTTCCCTGGTGGCGCAGTGGTTGGGAGTCTGCCTGCCGATGCAGGGGACATGGGTTCGTGCCCCGGTCCGGGAAGATCCCACATGCCGCGGAGCGGCTGGGCCCGTGAGCCACGGCTGCTGAGCCTGCGCGTCCGGAGCCTGTGCTCCGCAATGGGAGAGGCCACAGCAGTGAGAGGCCCGCGTACTGAAAAAAAAAAAAAATGGTGATAGTGGATAAGATTTAAGCCAGTAGGTAAAATAGAACCAACAGAGAATAGAACCAACCGCTTCTCTGCTATTCTCCCCGAATTTTGGTCGCAAGAATAACTTTATGGAACTGAGGTTCCCAAAATAGATTTCTTTCATAACCAAGTAACAACCAGGTAGGAAATCATGTTTTAAATGCTGAGCTTCACTTCCTTCTAGATGAGGAATTTCAAAAACATCCCCTAGTAGGAACCAAGGAAGTGCCTCTTATTCAAATGGATGCCAGTCTATGATTGTCCAATTATTCACTGCATTCTGCCTTTGATGGCCCAGATGTTCTCAATTTCTTGTAATAAATTCTTTCGTCTGAAAAGTCGTTCTACTCAGAAATGCAAAATCCTCTCCAGTTCGCCAGCTTTTTTTTTTTTGAGCTGGTATAATTGGCTTTCAATTTGCTTATTGTTTTGCAATAGAAAGCCCAAGTTTAATTTCGTTTCTGTAAACCTGTAGACAAGAGCTGAACGTCCCACCATTTAAGTCATTCTCATTACAATCCACTTTGGCTCTGCCCACCCCCATCTCCATCATCAGGACGAGATTACAGGAAAAACTTTTTTTTTCCTCCTTATTTTTCTGCTTAGAAAATGAAATAATTATTTCCCATTGCAAAATATTTAAATTTGAGTCAATCACAATATCTCTTCTGTCCCCTTCTATTCTTGAAGAAAGCAAATGTACTTATTAGCATATGTAATGATTAATCAGTTGATTAACATCTTTAGTCACCAATCTAATCATACCAGCCAATATTTATTGAGCTCCTTACATGATCCCATAAACCATGTAAAGCCCTGTGGGAGGTACAGACATGTATTGGGTAAGTTGCTAATCCACGGGTCTATTTGTGGAGGTTGGGCATATTCATCATAAAAATATAACAAACTACCCATAATAGATCAACTCGCTCACTCAAAAGAATTGCTTTAACAAACATTGAGTAAATACTTTACCATGGTTAAATACTAGAAGATCAATGTTTTTACCTGTCTTACATTTCCATTTTTTGTGGCATTAATAAAGCCCCCTTTCTTTTTTCTCTAAATGGTTTTGTATTCAAGTCCATGTCCTGCATTAAACAAATTTCACTTCACAGGGCTGAGGAAACTGAATTGTCTGATATGTCTCTGACATGTGTTCTAGACTACAGCACAGAGAAACAATGTCCCTTAGTGCTTGTAGCACCGGGCCTGGAATCAGACAAGCTGGGTTTGTATCTGTAGTTATGTGCTTTGGGTGTGGCCTTAGTCAAGTCAATTATTCCTAATACCCCAGTTTCCCTATCTCTGATGATTAATCTTATGTGTCAACTCGACTGTGCCACAGGGTCCCCAGATTAAAAATTATTCTGGGTGTGTTGATGAGGATGTTTCTGAATGAAATTAACATTTGAACCAGCAGACTGAGTAAAGCAGATTGCCCTCTCCAATGTGTGTGGGCCTCATCCAGCCAGTTGAAGGCCTGCCTGAATAGAACAAAAGGCAGAGGAAGAAAGAATTCACTCTTCTCTGACTGTCTTCAAGCTGAGACACTAGTCTTCTGCCTTCAGACTCAGACTGAAACTATACAATCAGCTCTCCTGGGTATCCAGCTTGCCAAATGTAGATCTTGGGACTTCTCAGCCTTTTCTGAGCCAACTCCTTATAATATGTAAGGTTCGGTTTCTCTGGAGAACCCCAACAGATACACTGTCTATAAATTTAGCATAATAAGTCATAAATCATTAAATGGTATAATATAGAGAGGATACTTAGAACAGTGTCTAGCACAAGCTAATGCCTCTGTAAATATTCACTGCTATTCACCTCTAAGCTATGGTGCATAGAGCTTTCTGACCATTTATATCCAAAGATTGTCTCTCCACTGACAATGCCCTCATCTTGGACTGCACCCTCCAAAGACAGAACTGATGCTTCTTTGAAGCACTTAGATGATGTATTCATTTTCCCCTTTTGTTATCTCACTTGAAATCATATTGTCTCCACTCAGCGGAAAATGATTCTGTTGGGTCACACACAGATTAAGAGAAACTAGAAATAATCAGAAATTACTTATACCAGTGAAATGTCGGGTGAGTCTGCATGGGCCATTCTTCAAGAACATCTTTGGTAATTCTGTAGATGAAAGAGGATTGTGAAGGTTTTGTGAGCCTTTCTTTTTTCTTCCTCTTCTTCTTCCAGATGAGAAGAGCTCTCAACAGACCTTTGTCGAAGAATAAATTTCCAAGGCTACCAATTTGGATCTCAAAAGCCCAGATTCAAAGAAACTCTCAGTTCATCACAGGCACTGCTACCTACAGTAAATGTCTGAATAGCTATCAGTTAAGGTACACACAGAGTGGACGGGAAATGGATAGTTACATTATAGATTGCTCTGTGAATTGAAGAGGTCTTTGTCTGAGGACAATAGTAATATGAGCAAATATTCAGGTTTTCAGTTATGAGCCAGCCAGAGGATCAAGCAAGAAATCAAATTAAATCTAATTGACTCAGCTATACCAGTACCGTTAGTACAGAAAGCAAGCACCACCAGACAACCTTCCCCAGGTCTCCTGGCTCAGCTCTAGGAAGGGGGCTGGATTATACCCAATCTAACACTTCCAGGTATCTTTCTGGTTAAGTACACTGAGGTTTTATTCTTTCTAATTGAATTGGGTCGATTCACAGCCATGAAACGGTTCCCCTGTGCCTTTCACCAAATGAGAATCTTCTTAAAACTCTAGATATGTTTCGATAGGAAATCTTCTGTATTAGTTATTTGAATGTTACTAAATTTAAGCTCTGTTAGCAGGATGGCCGGGAAAATAATCACCTCTCATCCAGAATTGTGCTGTCAATCTATTTCAACAATTTAACAGTCAGGGTTGGTTTTACCCACAGCGGCTGTTGGCTGCATTTCACTCAATAAGAAAAAATCTCTCTGTACCTATGTATCTTTTTGCTCCGAGCTGCTCTATCCTCAGATGTCTTATTTCAGTGGAAAGCATCAACATTCACCTAATCCATCATCTTTGCACCTCCCTCTTGAAACCTCAGCCAATCAATCACAAATCCTGATAATTCCATCACCCACATAGCTTTTCTATTCACCCTTTCCTCTGCTTCACTTGGCCATTTCTCCTATTTAAGTAAGGACTGTCATGGGTGGGTAGCTCCAGCCAAAAGGCATTCTGGAGTTCCAAGTGAAGAGGAGAGAATGAGTAGAGGGTGATGGGGTGGTAGCTTTGGAAACTGATTTAAGTGAGAAGAATGAAACTTGCCAGAGATGGGCTAGCAGGTTAAGTCACGAAATGTCACAGATGTAAGATAAATAAATCCTAACCACAGTGTTTATCTGAATGGTCTGATCCAAGGGGACCGGGTCAGAAAAAGAAGGCATGATCCTGGACAGCAGTCATACCAACATTAAGTATAAGTCAAAAGAATACCTTTGAAGCCCCCGTTTTGGTTCAAGTAAGGTTAAATCTGCAAAGCAGTGTCAATCAGTTTTAAAGCAAACAAAAGAGCTAGAGGTCAACTCAGATCTAACAGCCTCCTCCCCATGACCACACCATTTAAAATAGTTTATACACATATAAGCCCCTGGTAAAGCACTCAGCAGCCACTGTTCCCCAAGGGAGAAACAATCAACAAATGTATGAATGATCTTTCTGCTTTCATTTCTAAATGGATTCCATCAAGGCCTCTGTTTGGACAATTATTGATTATGTGTAACTGGAATTGTATTTAAATTTCTCATCTCACTTTTATTCTCAGAAATGCATTCTACTATCCCTCTCAAGTGCTGATAACTATAATCAAGCTATCAAAATAAAATAATTATAATAACGATAATAACAATAGACTTGTATCACACTTTATAGCTTATAAAATGCATTCAAGATGCTTTCACATATATTATCTCACATATCAAGGGGCATTTTCCTACATTAACAGAGATCTGTCTTAAAAGTAAAAAGGATAAAAAAAGTGAATGCTCATTTGTGAATTAGCACTTTATGGTCTTTGTGTCAAGCCCAACCATTATGTTCAACCCTCCTCTCAGAAACTGCTTCTTGATTGAACCCTATTTAGACAGTGTCAAAATAACCATAAATTTTCTGAATCACTGGACAGCATGTGACATACAAAAGATAAAAACTCATGTTAAACTGAACAATCTAAATATCCATCTGGACATCCATATTATTCCTTTTTTCTTTTTAGTTTTTTAAATCTATTTTTAAAAAATTTTATTGGAGTATAGTTGATTTACAATGTTGTGTTAGTTTCAGGTGTCCAGCAAAGTGAATCAGTTATTCATATACATATATCCACTCTTTTTTAGATTCTTTTCCCATATAGGTCATTAAAGAGTATTGAGAAGAGTTCCCTGTGCTATACAGTAGGTCTTTATTAGTTATCTATTTTATATATAGTAGTGTGTACATGTCAATCCCAATCTCCCAACTTATCCTTCCCCCTCCTTTCCCCCATGGTAACCATAAGTTTGTTTTCTACATCTGTAACTCTATTTCTGTTTTGTAAATAAGTTCATTTGTACCATTTTTTCAGATTCCACATATAAGCAATATCATATGATATTTGTCTTTCTCTGACTTACTTCACTCAGTATGACAATCTCTAGGGCCATCCATGTTGCTGCAAATGACATTATTTCCTTCTTTTTTATGGCTGACTAATATTCCATTACATATATGTACCACATCTTCTTTATCCACTCCTCTGTTGATGGACATTAAGTTTGCTTCCATGGACATCCATCTTATTCTTTAAAAAAAAAATCTCTCACCTGATAAGGTTGTGGCTGCTATTATCACAGATTTGTCAACATAGCTTAAGAACAGAGCCTTGAAAGGACAATATGCTGGACTCTAAGAATAAAAATGAAGCCATTGACCTTGACCTCCCAGAGTTCACAGTCTGGAGATTAGAGACAGACACCAAAACAAAGCGTCGACACACAGTGGACCAGTGACCATGAGCTGAGGGTATGCAGAAGAAGAAGAGAGACTGACAACTCACCAATGGTCTCTTTAAGGTATAACCAGACTCTAAAACACAGGAAAACAGCAGAGGCAAGGAAATAGCCACCTCTGACTGCATCACAACTGAATCAGGTGGCTTACTCTTTGTAGACTGAATTCACCAGCGGAGGAGTGGGTGTCGGTAAGATATCATCTCACAGTCTAAAAGAAAAGGACAAAACTAGAAGTACTGATCTTAGCAAATCCTCAGCAATCTCAGCATTTGTCACAAAGCTTGTTTGTCCTATCAGAAAAATTGATGTCTTGCAACCAGTTCTTGTACAAACTGTCTCTGAAGACAGAGTAGAAATAGATCAAGTTCCAATCATGTTCTGGTTGAAGAAAACAAACACTTTCCACAATGATGCATCAGAGAACAAAGAGCAGGGTGTTTCCTCCAATCTCTATATCTCTGCTTCACAGAATGAGAGCTGAAGTATTCACTTACGTGTAAAATCAGCTATTCCCGCCCTTTCTTTCCATTTTCAAACATGAGCAAGATAATTTTAGGACAAAAAAAACATACAGCATTTCTTTATACAGTTGATAAGAAACAGATGCAAACTTGTTTCTCTAAGAAACTATACGGAACAAATATATTAAAAGTTTCCAAAAGGATTATGATACATTTGATGGTAGACTCAACACTGATTACTAATAGGTTTGTCCAAGATCAGTCATCCACATAGAATGAGGGCAGAAATTTAAATAGCAGGCTTCTATTTACTTAGACAGCTATCTTCTTGCTTTCCAGACAGCCATATTTTGCAAGCCTCCTGTTATGCAGTATGATTTCTTTTAGTCCTCAGAGAGTTCTTATTACAGACAGATAGACAGCAAGACCTCAAAGAAGGAACAGCTGCAAGATCTTTCCAGGCAGCCAGAGCCTTAGTGAGCTACAGAGAATTTCCTTGGACCTGACAGAATGATGCCCACGTACCCAGGTGTGACACAGGACAGGCAGAGAGAGAAGTAGGCCCCCAAGGGTTCTGAACACAGCTGTGCATCTCTCTCCCCAAATCAGCCCCTAAGAAGTTTCACACACTCCATGTCTCCAATTCCTCTCCTCCAGTTCTCTCTCTATACATACTCCAATCAGGCTTTCCCCTCTCTTATTCTGCAGAAACTGCTCTTTTCAAAAGCACTGACAACTTCCATTGCTAAATCCAATGGTCTATCCTAGTTCTACATGGTACCTCATGAGTCAACAGCATTTATCACAGTTATTCACCTCCTCCTCATCAATTCACCTTCTTCACTTGGCTTCCAAGACCCCAGACTCTCAAGGTTTCCTCACACGTTGCCTTTCAGTTTCCCCTGTTGGTTCTTCTTCTTCCCAAACTCTTCAGATTAGACTGTCCCAGATCTTAATCCTCCGTCTCTTCTCTCTACACTTTTTCTCAACCTCAGATCATCAAACACCATTTATATACCAACAATTCCCAAATCCATGCCTCTAGCCTAACCTTCCCTCCAGAACTCCATATTTGTACATACAGCTGTTAAACATTTCTAGTGGGACATATTCATACCTTTATTCTGGACATCTGATTCTCCTGCCTCAACCATCCTACCTATAACCTTCTCCATTTTCGTTGATAAAAACCTTGAAGACACATCTGAGTTTTCCCCCATCCCCCTGCAAATCCACCTGAAAATAGATTTCTCCCAACCCACCTGCAAATCCCACTGGACCTACCCCTTCATCATACCCAGAATCTGACCCTTTCTCACCACCCGGTCTGAGCCATCATCATCTCTGCACTGTAACTACTCTTCCTGTTTCCACCCTTGCTCCTTCATTTTATTTCCCAAACAGATCTAGGATTGTCCTTTTAATTTTTATTTTTTAAAATTTTTATTGGAGTATAGTTAATTTACAATGTTGTGTTAGTTTCAGGTGCACAGCAAAGTGAATCAGTTATGCATATACATATATCCCCTCTTTTGTAGATCCTTTTCCCATGTAGGTCATTACAGAGTATTGAGTAGAGTTCCCTGTGCTATACAGTAGGTCCTTATTAGTTATCTATTTTATATATAGTGGTGTGCATACATCAATCCCAATAGGATTGTCCTTTTTTTTTTTTTTTTTTGTGGTACGCGGGCCTCTCACTGTTGTGGCCTCTCGCGTTGCGGAGCACAGGCTCCGGATGCGTAGGCTCAGTGGCCATGGCTCACGGGCCCAGCCGCTCCGCGGCATGTGGGATCTTCCCAGACAGGGGCACGAACCCGTGTCCCCTGCATCGGCAGGCGGACTCTCAACCACTGCACCACCAGGGAAGCCCAGGATTGTCCTTTTTAAATGTATGTCATAGCATGTGCAGACTTGGGTTCAAACTCTCCAATGGCTTCCATTTCATCAGAAGAGAAGCCAAAGTCCCTCCAGTGTCTGCTTGATCTGAGGCACCACCACCTCTCTGCTCTTTCTCCCATTGCTCTACCATCCCTAACTCCAATCTGCATACACAGGCCTCCTTTCTCTTTCTTGAACATACCTGACATGTTCCTGCCTGAAAGCCATTCAACTTGCCTTTGTCTGGCCTTTGTCTATCTAGAATTCTCTTCCCCTTGATGTCTGTTTGGCTCATTACCTCCCCCCACCCCACCTCCTTCAAGCCTTTGCTCAAGTGTTACCTTTTCAATGAGGCCTATGTTGACCACCCTAATTACAAATGCAACGCAATAGCCAACTCCCTCAAATAGCTCTCTCCCTGTACCTTATTTTCTCATATCCCCTCTGGTATGTTGTACAGTGTAGTTATTTATGATGTTTATTGCTATTGTCTTTCTCCCCCTGATAAAATACAAGTTCCACAAGACAGGTATATTGTTTTTTCCATTCACAGATCTATCTAATGCCATTGTCTACAAGAGTGGCCAGTACATGCCAGGAACTCAACAGATATTAGCTGATTTAATTACACGAGTAAATGAGAAAAGTGGGAAACAAAGAAACCAAGGGAATGAGGTGGAGGTGAAGGGCAGACAGTGGTCGAGAGTGGCCTCCATTCCTGCCCTTCCCTGAATCCTTATCCTGCAAATAAACCTCTTTTTCTTATGAGAATTGGAGAGAACCTCATTTCCTACCAGCAAAACATCCACAACGAGAAGAATCATCTAATTTCTCCCCTGCCTGGGGGTCCATAGACACTGCTTATGACTAATTAGATCAAGTTCAAAGACAGCATCCAGATTCAAGGTTCTGTCCGTGTGGATGAATCTCTCAGCTATCTAAATCCTATTCAACCTTCAAGGGCTGTATCTTTTAAGAAAATTTTCCTAGAGACCAATAGAACATTCACTTGCTCCACCAGACATGTTGAAATTTGATTATATTAAATTTATCACATGGTGTATTTGTGTTCCTCCTTAATTGTGAAATTGTATCTCTACAATAAACACGTAAGCAACTTGAGAGGATGCACACTAACAATAGCTGATATTTATTGAAACCTTAGTAGGTGTTGTGTACTGTTCTAAACACTTACGTGTATTACATCATTAATCATCACAACAACATCTTAAGGAGAGATGTACTATTATCTTTATTTACTGATGAAGATACTGAGGCACAGAGACTTTTACTACCTCGTCCACTATTATAAAGCTAGTTAACAGATGAGCTAGGATTTATACTTAATGCAGTCAAGCCCCATATCTCACATTCATAACCATTAGCCTACTTCAGAACTTTCCCATTGATGTCTTATAGTACATTCAGAGGTGGTATTCAAAAT
The DNA here is from genome assembly GCF_964165515.1 of Mesoplodon bidens. Taxonomy (NCBI): domain Eukaryota; kingdom Metazoa; phylum Chordata; class Mammalia; order Artiodactyla; family Ziphiidae; genus Mesoplodon; species Mesoplodon bidens. Next base: position 39,651,089 of record NC_138171.1, read on the forward strand.
ATGTCCCTCTTCCTAGAAGTGTGGTCCACCGACCAGCAGCTTCAGCATCACAAGAAACTTGATAAAAATGCAGAATCTGCTCTCCACCCACCCCCACCTACCCCCAGTCAGAACTTGCAGGTTAACAAGATTCTAAATGATTAGTATGCACATCAAAGTTCAGAGACACTGAAAGATTTAACTTAAATTGTATTAGTAATAATCATGCAGAAGGAGGGAGATAAGGAGATGTCTCAGGGAAGAGCTGGAAAGTCAGAGTGGGGGTGGAATAGCTTAACCTAGGGTTCCTAAGAAGGTGGGCTGAACAGAGGTGGGTCTGATAATGGATCCTCATATCTCAGCAGGCATTGGGTTTGATGAGTGACACACAACACCTGTTGCTTGCCACAATTCTGAGCTGCCAAGGAGTTTCTCTATATCTTGGACAACTATGTTGCAGCCAGCACTATGGTATACCCCAACCCACCATAAACAAGGGGCCCATAGACATGCTAGTGTAGTTTGGAATCCAAATATCTAAGCACTCAGGTGCACAGGCAAAGGAACAGGAGTTAGAGTTGAAGAGGCTGAGGGATCAGCAGGTGTTCCTGCCAGAGTAGCTCCAGGGGGCCCTGAGTCTCTGCCTTCACACATATTGGATGCTTTTGCAGCTAACATGCCCTTTTAGTGCCATCCAGGCTAGCTGCAGGGTGAGTGCTCTAACAATGCATGTGTTTTCTTCTAATTAGAGCATCATCATAATTTTGAAATACTTGATATGAAAACATCCTGTTGGATTTGAAACCCATTTGCATTATCACAAGAAATTTCGACATTACATTTGTCAGTGTAAAAAAAAGAGAAGCTGTTAGCTCCTTTAAATACACTTTTAACTATTGCAAATTTTGAATAGTTGTAAAAATGGTTTTAAATTTTTTATCACCTACCAGTATGAATAAATTTTCTTGCCAATGGTAACTATCAAAAATTTGAAAATATCATCATTAAAAGGTCATTATCAGGAATTGAGTATAGCCTTGTCAAGCACAAACCTGATGTAAAAAAATATGTTAATTGAAGATAATGGCTGATTAACATAATTAATCAGATCGAACCAGACCACCTCACCTGCAGATAATAACTATGAACTGTGGATATCATACAAAACAAATAGTCACCTGAAGGCACTGAAGAGTATACAGAAACAAGTGTACTCCATTGGAGAGTCCATGACCACAGGAGAGTTGTATGGAGTTATTTGTTATTTTCAAAACTTTTAGCCTGAGATCAAACATGGTTAGCATGGAACATGAGGGAGTGGGCGTACCAATGGAAAAACCACAGCTTTCTGTCCAGGGAAACCACTGAATCTGGGTCAACAGTAGCCACCAGAGAGAGAGGCAAAATACCAGAGAGAAATCCCACAATTCCGTCTTCCCATAACTGTGGCTAACTCATAAACCATGCATGCAGGGAAAAGAATCAAAGCAACTCAACTAAATACTACAGATCTGAACTGAGATCAGAATTAACAACCAAGACACAGAGATTACAATTCAAGTCCAACCAAGATAATTGCACAACAAAACACTCACTAGAGAAAAAGAATCCAAAATCTCCAAACTGAATATTCAGAATTTCTAGGATATAATTAAAAATTATCTGAAATACAAAGAAACAAGAAAATGGAAAACACAAGGGAAAAAAATGACCTATAGTCAACCCCAACATAACTCAGGTATAAGAATTAGCAAAATGAATTTTAAAACAGCTATTATAACTATCCTCAATGAAGTAAAAGAAAACATGCTGGTGATGAACAAAAAGACAGGAAGTGACCATAGGCAAATAAAAATAATAAAAAAGAACCAGATGGAAAGTCTATAAATTAAAAGTACAAAGTCTGAAATTTTAAAGTCACTAGATAGATTTAACAGCATGCCAATGACATAAGAAAGAGTATGTGAACTTGAAGAAAGTTTAATCAAAATTATCCAATGTTAAGAGCAAAGAGAAAAAAGACTGAAAAAAAAAATGAGCAGAGCTTCAGGAACCTATTAAGTAATGTAAACCAGTCTAACATATGTGTAATTGGAGTCCCCAAAGGAGAGCAGACAACAAGTGGGGTAGAAAAAAATTTTGAAGAAATGGTCAATATTCCAAATTTGATGAAGGACATACAGCTTCTTATGGAGAGCTGCAGATTAAATTGCAACTCCAGTTTACCAAAAAAATATATATATATCTTCCAGCATAATGACGTATATAAAAGAAGGCACACTGCTCTCCAAATCCCTATACTCTATTTTTCTTCTCAGAGGCACAGCATAAAATTGCCATTTCAATGACAGTGTCACTAATTATTTAATGCAAGTAGAACACATTGCTTTTACTGGGAAGCCAGCAGTGAGCAGTCCCTGGACACCACAGAAAACACAAGCCTCATGGGTGCAGTAACACAACTGATTGCACTGTGGATACAGAACACACACCACTTGCCAGTGGCAGACAAGTAGAAGACAGTGGAATTTAATGTCTGTCACTTGCACAGTGTGTTTGTAAATAGAGGCTTGATGAGGATCAAGGAGGCAAACTCAGAAGGAAGAGAGGGAGAGGGTGCTGTAGGAAGGAAGAGAAAAGGGGAGCATTTGTGGAGAAGTGTTTTGCTTTTTAACTGAGAAAGACCAGAAATTCTCTTTGGCAGATGGATATATCTCAGATGAATAAAAATGAGAAAATAAATTACCTAATATATTACTTAAATGTACTGTGCTTACTAGATAAAAATTTTCAAGATGTGATTTACAGAGCAAAAGTAACAAAAGAGTACTCTTGATGGCATACAAGATAGGGGACCACTGGTGCAGATTCTCTGTGCTCACTTTTAATGCTGGGACAATACATCAGAAAACTCACATTTTCAGAAAGGTTTCTGGTAGTCTTGTCTTGCCTCTTTATGGTCCCATTCTTCTTGTTCATCTCTGACTTACTTCCAAGTGCCCAATATGTCCAGGTCATCTCCAGTGGTCAAGGGAACCCCTTGCAGTACGCCCACCTGATTGTTCCCCATTCTATATACATTTTTCTCTTCAATACTTATCATTCCAGGGTGCCATATCCTTAGAGCTCTGCCAGCTATTCTCATAAGCACAATGAAGATATCAGGAGAATGCAATAAAATTCAACCAATCTCTCAGATCACATGTCTTTACTAAACAGTTCTTATTCAAAATATGCCATGAACTATGGGAAACCTGAAAATAAAATAAAGGCATCATCTCATGAGGAAGGGTAAATGCTGAAGAGATGAGAACTATTGTTAAAACTGAGCAGTGACTCTACTGCAGAATAATGAGGGGTCCTACAGCACCATGAAAGAAGATGCCCATTTGGCTGAGGCTGAAACTGAGACTCTTACAGATTAAGCAACTGGGGCAAGATTAGACAGAATAAATAAGGAGGATTAGGATTGAGTTTCAAATTACTAATTTTAAAGCGTGTGTTTTTCCACTACACGTCCTCTCTTACAAAAGGTGAATTTTAGCTGCTGGAAACTCAAATACCTGAACAAATGGCTTGTTTGTGAACTGATAGGCATGGGCATGGATTCAAATTGTTGATGGAAGCCATGATCTTTCTTGATGGATATTTTCTCCAAAATGTGTTTGTTTACATTTGGATCCAGGAGCATGACTGCCATCATTTTAGCATTTAACCCTTCCTAATTAATAATAATAGCACAACAATGCCTTACATGTGAATATATTTTCCATACTTTCAAAGTATATTGTGAACATCACTTTAAACACCTAATATTCTTTTAAGTCAGGAAGGGAAAATATGATCATGCCCATGTTGCTGATAAATCAGCTAGTGCCCCTGGCACACAGTGAACTCAAGAGACAGAATTTAAAGCAGGTTTCCCATCTGGTAGTGCAGAGCTTTTAAAGCTAAACCACATGTTCCTTGAGGAAAAGAAATGTTTAAAGAAAACATACTGTTAAATAAAATAGTAGAATGACTCTGTGAGAACTGAAATAGAACACTGAAATGGTGTCATTTATTCCAACTCAGCTTTCACATAATTCCTCTGCATCTTCAAAATAATAGTTCACACACATATTAAACAAACAAAAAGATTATCAAACTTGGGTAAAAACAATATATGTGAAATCTAAAAAGGAGGTGTTTTTTTCTTAAAATGATTAAAGATAAGAAATTGAAAATGTATTTTATTTATTTATTTTTAAAATGTCAGTGACTGAGATTAGCTCAGAGGCCATATACTGTGTGGGGAATAGATTGCACTGAAATAGTCCAGCCAAGACCAAAACCAAAAATAAAACAAACCAAAAAAACCCCCACAAATGAACATACAAAGAACAAAACTGACAAGCCCTAGAGAGGGACTGGGGTTATCAGTATCTAAAGTTGCTACAATGTATTATCTAAAATGTCCAGCTTTCAACAACAACAAAAAATGAGACATGCAAAGAAAGAGGAAAGTGTGACCCATACACAGAAAAAGAAACAATTAACAGAATCAGCCTTTGAGAGGTCCCAGATATTGGATTAGCAGAAAAAGATTCAAAGCAACTGTCATAAATATGTTCAAAGAACCAAAGAAAACCATGCTTAAAGAAGTGAGGAAGACATGATGATAATATCTCATCAAGTAAAAAATATCAATACAGAAATAGAAAAATATTTAAAGAAATAATGAATGAAAACTTCCAAAATCTGAAGAAAAACATTAAACTACACATTCTAGAAACTTAATGAATTCCAAGTAAGATAACTGCAGAGTGATCCTCACCCAGAAACATCATAGTAAAAAGGTGGAAAGACTTAAAAACAAAGAGAAAATTTTGAGAGTAGCAAGAGAAAAATGATTCATCACACACAAAGGAACCCCCCCAAAATTCACAGCTGGCTTCTCATCAGAATGATGGAGGTCAGAAGGCATTTAGATGACATATTCCAAGTACAGAAAAGAAAAAGAAAAGTGCAAAACAAGAATCTTATATCAACTAAACTATCTTTCTAAAAGGAAGACTAAATAAAGTCATTACCAGGCAAACAAGAAACAGAGAATTTGTTGCTAATGGACCTGCCTTCTAAGAAATATAAAGGAAGTTCTTCAGACTGAATGCAAGTGATCCCAGATAGTAATTTCACCCCCACACACACACCCCCACACCACACACACACACACACACACCAAAGAGCACTGGAAAAGGTAATCATGTAGGTAATAATTATAAAATTTGCATATTTCTTCTCCTCCCTTCTCTTACCTGATTTTTTTAATAGATCTTTATTGGAGCATAATTGCTTCACAATACTGTGTTTGTTTCTGTTGTACAACAAAGTGAATCAGCCATATGCATACATATATCCCCATATCCCCTCCCTCTTGACCCCCCTCCCACCCTCCCTATCCCACCCCTCTAGGCCATCGCAAAGCACCGAGCTGATCTCGCTGTGCTATGCTGCTGCTTCCCGCTAGCCAACCGTTTTACATTTGTTAGTGTGTGTATGTTGATGCTACACTCACTTCTCCCCAGCTTCTCCCTCCCACTATGTCCTCAAGTATATTCTCTAGGTCTACATCTTTATTCCTGCCCTGCCACTAGGTTCATCAGTACCTTTTTTTAGATTCCATATATATACGTTAGCATACGGTATTTGTTTTTCTCTTTCTGACTCACTTCACTCTGTATGACAGACTCTAGGTCCATGCTTATAATGTACTGCTGGATCCATAACATATAAAAATGTAATATATTAGCCAACAAAAGCACCAAAGTGGTGGATGGGAATAAAGCTGTACTGGGGTAAGAAAATGACACTAGATAGTAAGTCAAATCTACAAGACATAGGAAGAGAACCAAAATTGTAAATGTGAAGATTAACATAACAAATTATATAGAGATATATATACTGCTTGTGCTTTTATTTCTTCTCTCATCATCTTTAAGATTTGGTTGTATCTTAAGATAAAAATCTATATATTTTTATTTTTAAAAAATTTATTTTATATAAGTATAGTTGATTTACAATGTTGTGTTAGTTTCTGGTGTACAACAAGGTGATTCAGTTACACACACACACACACTATATATATATATTTTTTTTTCATATTCTTTTCCATTATGGTTTATCACAGGATTTTGAATATAGTTCCCTGTGCTATACAAGAGGACCTTGCTGTTTATCCATTCTATATATAATAGTTTGCATCTGTTAATCCTGAATTCCCAGTCCATACCTCCCCCACCTCCCCTCCCCCTTGGCAACCACAAGTCTGTTCTCCATGTCTGTGAGTCTGTTTCTGTTTCATAGATAAGTTCATTTGTGTCATATTTTAGATTCCACATATAAGTGACATCATATGGTAAAAAGATTATATAAAGTAATAATTATGACAATGAATTCTTAGGCTTGTAACATATATAGATGTAATACACATATACAAGTATAGTACACAAGAGGGAATAGAACTATATAGGAGTAATATTTCTATATAGCATTGGAATTGTTAGTATAAATCTGAAGTAGAGTCTGACAAGTTAAAATGTACACTGTTAGAGCAACCACGAAGCAAGTATGTTATTTAAAAAATAATTGGGGCTTCCCTCGTGGCGCAGTGGTTGAGAGTCTGCCTGCCGATGCAGGGGACGCGAGTTCGTGCCTCGGTCCGGGAAGATCCCACATGCCGCGGAGCGGCTGGGCCGGTGAGCCATGGCCGCTGAGCCTGCGCGTCCGGAGCCTGTGCTCCGCAACGGGAGAGGCCACCACAGTGAGAGGCCCGCGTACCGAAAAATAATAATAATAATAATAAAATTGAATGAATTAAAATGTTACACTAAAAATATTCACGTAAGGGAAATGAAAGCACTAAAGAAGGGAGAAAAGAATGAAGACAAGACATGAGACATAGAAAACAAAACCTATAATGGCAGGCACAAGTCAAAGTGCATCAATAATAACAGTAAGTATGACTGGATTGAACAATCCAACATAAAGGCAGAGATTGTCAGATTGAATAAACAAATAAGATCCAATAATATTCTACCTTTATGTGATATACTTTAGATTCAAAGATACAAACAGGATGAAAGTAAAAGGATGGGAAAAAAAGATATATCATTCAAACAATAACCATAGAAAGTTGGAGTAGCTATTCTAATCTCAGACAAAAGTCCATCCATCAGGAAGATATAACAATTATCAACACATATGTACCTAACAACTGAGCCCCAAAATACATGGAGCAAAAACTGACAGAATTGAGGGGAGAGATGGACGATTCAACAATAATAGTTGGAGACATCAACATTCCATTTTCAGTATTGGCTATAACAACTAGGCAGAAGATCAACAAGGAAATAGAAAGATTTGAGCAACACTATAAACCAACTAGACCTAACAGGTTTTATAGAACATTCTACCCACCAACTGCAGATACACATTCTTCTTAATTGCACATGAAACATGCTCCAAGATAGGCCATATGCTTGGCCAGAAATCAAGCCTCAATCAATTTATAAGGATTAAAATTGTATAAAGTATATTATTTAATCACAATTGAATGAGAAATTAATAACAAAAGAAATATGAGAAGTTTATAAGTATATGGATATTAAACAACACTCTCCTAAATAGCCAATGGGTCAAAGAAGACAAGGGAAATTACAGAATACTTTAAAGATGAATGAAAATAAAGACACGACATACTAAAATTTATGGATGAAGCCAAAGCAGTGCTCAGTTAGAGGAAAATGTATTGCTATAAATGTGTACATTACAAAAGACTTAAAATGTCAAATCAATAACCTGATCTAACTTATGACACTGGACAAAAAAGCAGGAAACTAAACCCAGAGCAAGCAGAAGGAAGGAAATAATGACTTAGTTTTCCCACAAGTGACTATGTGAACCATTATAGTAATCTTTTGGAGAGAAAACGGAGCTAAATGAAGAGTTTGGCACTGGGTAGGGTAGAGTACAACCTTATGTGAGCGAAGGTTTCTAGAAAACGGTGACAAAGAAAAAACTGAAGTTCCTCAGTGTATCTCCTGTGCCTAGACCATAATCTGGCATATAGTATAGGCTCAAGAATAAACGGATTAATTAATTAATCTTTTTAGTTAGGAAAAAATTGCAGGGCTAAGTACTGGAATATGTGAAAATTTTGCCTCAAGAGAAAGGTTGGAGGAATAAACTGTTGTCACAAGGTCACCCAGCAGAGAAGGGCCAACCAAATGTATCGTGGAGTCACTGGGGATGCTTCTACAGCCCAGGGGGATAGTGTGGTTCTCTAGCATCCATAGTACCATGAATTACCGTTGATTGGTTTGGGCGTTATTTTGAGTCTTTGATCCTTTCTAGTGTGCCCCACCCCCACCCCACCCCTCCAGAGAAACCTTCTAGTATTCAAAAGTCTGGTTCAAAAACAGAAAGCTGGAGATCTAACACAGTGTGTGGCTTGTGATTAGAATAATCCCCCACTGATAATTCATGTATTCAGCATGAGGTGCACCAAAGGCCATCCACTTTCCATACACCAAATATTTCCTTCCTAGGGAAAATAAACTTCGCAATCCTAAACAGATCACACTCCTGGTTATCTCCTATTATTTTAGTGACATGGCCTTGAGATCCCACAGAACAGATTTAATTTTCATCACATTGAATAAAAAAATACCAGCCACGTTGATCTATGAGGAAGAAGGTAGGTTGCACAAAATCAAATGGCAATATATTGCTGCTGCTCTAAAAAAGAATTGCTACTCTAGAGAATTCTCTCTTCCTGAATGGCTATAAAGGCCCCACGTTCCAGAAAAGTCAGAAGAAAAATTACCTCTCAGCTTGTGCATTTATTTTTATGGCTGCGGTTGATTGTTCCCTCCCACTCCTGCCTCTGACATACCCCAGTGCCTGTCAATTCCCAGACCTCATCCTACACCAGTTTCCAAAGTCCCAACTGGGCCAGTTTCCTGAAATGACATGATATGGTCGGCTTTTGTCAGGCATCCACGTCAAGAATTATAAAGTGAATGAGTCTATCTGTCTTTATAAGTGTGTTGTGAACTTTATAGTTTAATATTAAACTTGCATCATAAAAAATGGCTCATAAATGGCTAATAAAAGCTGAGTTTACAGCTTATAAAGTGTATCAGTACTTTACATGGGTTTGCTTAGGAAGATTTATGTGCAAGCTCTTTGTCTCTGGGTTAAAGATTATTTCTACCCCCCTCTAAAAAAACATTAAAAATAAGTATTGAAAAATGGCCCTTTGGTTGAACTCTGTATGGTACCAAATTTGAGGCATCCAAGAAATTCAAACCCAGTGTGCTGGTGCTAATTAATGTCACAGGAAATGCCTGGGGGTTCCAGAGAGGCACAGGGTGGGTGACACCTTGGGGTCTCCTTGGGAGGTATAGCAAGTTCAGACAACTTGGCAGTAACCTTGACCTCAAGTAATGTCTACACGACCCCTAGTATGAAATCGGGTGTTAGTCCCAATCCTGAGGGCACGGAGAGCTTTATGAAAACAGCAGAAAGTGCAACACACTAAGCCTTAAACTGGAGAGACAAGAGAGACCGTGGGTTCCCGCCAAGAGCACGTGAAAACTCCTTTAATGACTTCTGTGAGATGGCCCGCTCACTCCTCCCGCCTCCCTTCCCGTCTCCCCCTCCACCCTATTTCACTTTTTATTACCCATTGCACTGCTTTATCCAGGTTTATTTACTTCATTATGTTCTCTGCTGTCACTTTTTTTTTTTTAACATCTTACTTGGAGTACAATTGCTTTACAATAGTGTGTTAGTTTCTGCTGTGTAACAGCAGAATAGTGTGTTAGTTTCTGCTGTGTAACAAAGTGAATCAGCTATATGTATATATACATATCCCCTCATAGATATCCCCTCATACATATAGCCATATCCCCTCCCTCTTGCATCTCCCTCCCACCCTCCCTATCCCAGCCCTCTAGGTGGACACAAAGCACCGAGCTGATCTCCCTGTGCTATGCGGCTGCTTCCCACTAGCTAGCTATTTTACTTTTGGTAGTATATATATGTCAATGCCACTCTCTCACTTCGTCCCAGCTTACCCTTCCCCCTCCCCGTGTCCTCAAGTCCATTCTCTACATCTGCGTCTTTGATTTTTACTTGAACTCAGCGGCTGGCAGCTGTGTCACCACCATTGTCCCCCCTCCTGCCTCCTTGTGCACCTCTGTCCTGCCAGAGACCAAGGTCTTTTATGACATATTGACTTCTGACTCGAGACACTGGAGAAGACACAGCATTCTGTGATGTAGTACCTTGGATGTGAGTGTAGGAACCTGGGTTCCTGCACTCGTTTTGTCACTAAGTAGCTGTGATGCTTTGGGGCATTTAATCAGCTTTTGAGAAGGTCAAATGTAAAAGGGAAATGATAGAACTAAACAATCTCCAAGGTGTCCGAACAATTCTCAGGGGCTGCCTGGTCTACAAAATATGGACAAGAGCTCTCTGCTTCCCACGCAAGACTGTTAATTAGGACAAAATGAGATTACGGCAATCCAAGATCTTTGAATACTCTAGTGCTCTTTCCAAACCTACGAGATTATATGACTCATTAAAGGGTGATTTCAGCACTTTCCTTGTCAGTATACTGGTGTTTTTGTTTCTGTTTTTCTATCTCAAGATCAAATAATCAAGAATTATGTCCCTCCTGCATTTTTTAGGAGAGCAGTCCCATGTTTCCCCAAGAGAGGCATTCAATCATCCTTGCATTTATAAAACTAGGTACCAGAGAGAGGAGGTCAAAGAAATAAAGTGCAGAGAGTCTGCCCTTACTTAGCTTTCCAGAGAAGACAAAAATACCAAGTTATTACATCAAAAATAGCATGCCTGAGGGGAGGAGAATGGCTTGGGGCCTTCTTGCTGGAGAAAAGACTTAAGCTGTGCTGTGGAGGCAGCAATGGTTCTTCATAATCCGAAATTGACACAGAATGGGTTTTATTTTTAGAGATTTGGAAAGTAAGGAGCTTCTCTTTAATGAATTGCTTCATCCCTGCCAAATACTGGTGACCACAGCTGCTTGGACTCACTAGGGAACAGCATGAGCTCAGGTCCTTCTACATCTTCATTTCAAAATGTGGACAAAAAGCCAAATCTTTTCATCATCAATTGTAGCAAATACAAAATTACCGTGCTCCATGGGCTGCATTCTTTGTTCTCTTTGATTTGAAGACCTTCTCCTTCTCCAAAAAAAAAAAAGGTGTGGCTTGAATAAAAGTTTCCTGACTCCACCCGCCTCCTCGGACAATGATCAAAGCAGGAGGACCATGGTCCAAGGTTAATTCTTTCTCTTTGATTCATTTACCTGAATCTGAGAAGAGACAGAGCTTTTATGTGATGATCATAAAGCTGGGAAGATGGTGTGAGATGGAGAGAGGGCTTCAGTGGCCTGGACCCCCAGCATCCAGATATTCCAGTTATTTTCCAGTCATTCTGGATTGTAGGAGCAAATAACTTCTCCATCTGACTTCAGCCAGGGGCACTGGGCTCCTGGCACTTGTAATCCAAAGCATCCTCACTAATGTCTCAAGGCATCACAGCTTTTCAGAAACAAACCTCCATCAACTCTTCCCAACTCATTCCTGACCCATCCCTTACCTGTCACCTAATTTCTCATCCTGGAGCATCACTTGTGGTTTCCCCAACCCCACCATTCCTGTTCACAGTTCCACAGCTTTGCATATTCTTTTTCCTCTCTCTGGAACATTCTTCCTTAATCTTCTATCTGGAAACTTTCCATTCTTCTCTCAAGGTTCCGCTCAATCACAGTGGCCACTCTGAAAGCTCCAACTACGCTGGAATCCACAGGTTTATTTGCATTGAAGACACAACTGTTTCGGCATCCAATGAACACTTTCAAACCCAGAGGGGATTACAAAAATCCACAGGACTAACAGATACAGCTTCCACCATCAAAGAGTTAACCATCTAGCTGAGATGTAAGATTCATTCCATGGAACAATATGAGAGAATGTACAATCAAGCCCCAATTTGGGCAGTACAGATTTTAAATGCCAAAGGAATGGAGAGAAGGAGAAAATCCGTCCCAGCTGATTCTGCAAAAACTCCAACCCATGGCTCACATGTATATAGCAGCTGAAAATAGTGTGTTCTCACCTGTTGGACTGCCACCAGCAAAGTATTGAAATTTTCTTCCTATCCAGGGTAAGGGATTAAAAAAAAAAAAAAAAAGGAGGGAGGAAGAAGAAAGTACAGGATTATAAACATTCTTACCTAGGAGGGGAAACAGCGTAGAAATGCAAATGAGGTTGTCAAAATTTGCTTCACTTCTTTCCCCAAGCAATTCTACTTCTGGGTGTTTATCCTAGAGAAATATTCTGAATGCACAAAGAGTCAGCATTGTTAGTAATGGAGAAAAATTGCAAACGAGTCCATCAGTAGGAGACTGGTTGAACACATTTTGTTATAGCTGTACTGTGGAATCCTACTGCAGCCATTAAAAGAAAGTGGTGTGTTTCTTTATGTACTGTCATGGAAAGACCATCAAAATCTATTATTAAACAGAAAAAAATAGCAAGTTGTAGAAACGTTGCTGTGGTATGATGGAGTTTTTGTAAAACACAGAGGCAGAAAATACTGTACCTCTGTACAATCATTCATTCAGTCAGTCAACCAGTCAACAATTATCTGTCGGCTCCTATCATGTGCCGGGCAACGTCCTGAGTTTTAGAGAATCCACAGTGAACAAAATAGCAAGTCTTTACCCTCCCAGAGTTTCCATTATAGTAGGAAGAGGCAGTCGTGAAGCAAATAAGCAAGTAGGGCATGCCCTATATCAGATGATGGTGAGGAACCTGGAGAAAAATAAACATAAGGCGGGGGGCACATTGCTATTTAAGTAGCATGACAGAGAGAGCAGAGACCTGAAGGAGGTGAGGGTGGTGTGGCCATCTGGAGGGACTAGCCATTGCCAAGGGCACAGCGCCTGGGATGGGGCAGAGTGAGGAAAGAGGGGAGCAGAAGGAAAGGGACAGAGAGGTGGCGGGGCCACTTCACGCAGAGCTTCAGAGGCCAGTCCAACCGTTCCAGCTTCCACCCTGAATGAGCCAACAAGCCACTGGAGTGCTGGACAAAGCATAATGTGATCTGAGTTCGGTCTCATCCGGGCCACTCCAGCTGCTGTGCTGAGGGTAGATTGCTGGGGAGCAGAAATGGAAGCTGGGAGACCATTTAGGAGGCTAATAAAATGACCCTGTAAGAAACGCTGGTGACTTGGACCGGGATGACAGCAGGGTAAGTGGGAAGAACTGGTTGAATTCTGGCTGCATTTTGAAGGTCAAGCCAACAGGATTTTGCAAAGGAGTGAGTATGAAGTACAGAAAAAGAGCTTTTCTTTTCGCAAAGCCCATGAAAGAATGAAGTGGCCATTAACTGAGGTGGGGAAAAACCACGGGAGAAACAGGATTAGGGGAGGCTATGTACATATAAAATGAGAACAGAAATGTGTGGATAATTTATGTGTTTTCCCTAGATTCCCTCATCTCTTTTTCTTCCTATCCAAAGTGGTAGCTAAACTCTGTAATTCCTAGAGCCAGGGATTTGAGAGCCAGGGCAGAAACAGAAGTCACGGGCAGTCCAGGTCGTTTTTATTGTGTAAAAAGACTGATCAAACCTCATTGAGGAAATGCTGTGGGGTCTTGGAGCAGGGGAAAGCAAAAGTCTCTCAAAGGTAAAAAGCTAGAGAAAGGACACTTCCCCCAGGCTGAGGAGGAAGAGAGAAGTCTGAGGGGTCTGGACTGGGAACCAGGTCCCGAGCTTCAGCAGTCCTGCTAGGGATGCAGCCGAAACTGGGAGAGGCAGCAGGATGGACTGGTCCTTAGGCTCTGATTCTGGCACCTTTGCAGAATTTCCAGCCCTGAATAGAGTGCAGGGCAGCAGAGGGAGCCATGATTTAGGGAGACCATGACGGCAGGGACAAGGGACCTCTGAGAAGTAACACATGGGGGCCAATGACCAAAACCCCACGGCCACCTGCCATGCCTTAGATCTACATAAAACCCACCAGTTGGCCCACAGCAATGGCAATTAAATTTTCTGCCAGCTTGACAGAGCAAGGGGTTCGAATCAGATATTACCCTGAGTTACAGAATGTGAAAAGGTGATATATCTTCTACATCTGAATTCGTGTGGTTAGATTTACGTCCGCCATACAGGAGAACACGTATCAAGTGGTCGAAAAGAGCACAGACCAAACTGCTTTACTCTCTGAGTTCTGTGTTGTTTGATTAACACCCTGCCACACACACAAATATGTATATCTGTGGCATACTTGTGTAATTAGTATTATTTTTTTATCCTCACTTCATTGCAAAGCCCAGCTGTTGAGAAATCCTGGTAAAGACCCCTTTTTGTCCACTAGTAATGCTTTTGTCACCACACTCTGCTATACAGATGGATTTTTATCCCATGCAATAATAAAAGGTTTTCAAGGAAGGGAATATAAATTCATTTTTCTTATAAATGAAACTATATATTTTAAATATGCCAGGTTAAATAACTCAACAAAGAAATTTCACTAATGCCACTTGTCAAGGGAACATCATTCTGTGCACACACACATGCCCCCTCCAACAAATCTGATTTGAAAGATCCATCTGGTTGGCATAGCTGATTGCATTTAAGTACACCATGCTTTCAGACATAAAGATCTATCTCTGCAATAGCTCTCTCATAACATCATCTTGCTCCAAGACTAAGACTCTCAAACAGGAGGGAAAGATGTACAGTTTGCTGATAGTGGCTGCAGGAGTGAGATCAATGGCAGACAAGTCACTTCAAGGAAGGAGGAACTGCCTCCCAGGAGCTGTTTTGTTGAGGAAAGACAGGAATCTGTCATCTCCTTGGGCCATTCAAAGAGGGAGTGATCAGGAAACGCAGCCTCGCAGTCTTTACAGATGATGACTCAACATGCCCAATGGGCCCAGGGAGTCCTCCCAGGCTCACAGACCCATGTGCAACAGGAATTTGGAGTATGAAGGGCTGCAGTGTGCAAGACTCCTAGAGACACCATCAGCATCCCAAACCTGACTCATGGCCAAGCTCCCTTAGATCTGTAACCTGTCCAGGTTCAAGAAACCATGGGGGCCCTAATCTGGGAAGCTGCTTTGTGCCTGAGTTGACCATAATCAAATCTTCCTAAGGGAAGTATTTTCAGTTGCTCCCAACAACATGGGGCCAGGTGTTATTAACACCCAGCTGTCCTCGTGGCTGAAGAATCTGCCTCCTTCCATGTTTTCTACAAGCCCCTTCCAAGAGGAACTCTGATCCCCTGAGTCTTGGCTCCAAAGAAATAGGTCCCTATAAAAGAACAATCAGGCCAGTGTTCCCTGCTAGGGCCACCAAGGCACATCCTCTGCTGTGGATTCCAAAGCATCCTTCCTCTCAATGCCCGACCCACCAACAAATCCTGTCCTCAGGCTTAGGCTATTCAAGCATGGAGAGATCAATAAATTCAGCCTCACCAAGTCTTCACATCATGCCTACCCCCAGGATTGGCTACATAATTCGTTGAGCCCAGTGCAAAATGAAAATGTGGGGTCTCTTATTCAAAAACTATTGAGAATTTAATACAAATTTTAAATTGTTAAGAATTTCAAGACAGCATCAGCAGAGTCTTAAACCAAGTGGAAACCCTTTCAGGCCCCTGTGAGACTGCACGTTTTGCATGCCTGTGAGGCCGGCCCTGTCTACCCCATCTACCCAAGGCCCAAGGCCCACTCTCATCCAGCAATGGGATAACAGTGCTTTCCTGGGTCTCCCCACAGTAGTTGGTCCTGGGCCAGACGAGAGGAGAAGTGCCCAGGCCTGCCCAAGATGCAAGGGATGATGAGCTGGACCACCACGGTTGTCCTGGAATCATTTCTAGGAGGGGAAATTTCCAGGTCATAAAAGTAAAACATAACACCTGGGGAGTGATTTGGGGAGGTTTAGGAGGTAGGAGATGGAAGGGAATTTTTGAGTACCTAAGGTAAGCTTTGGCCTTATAAAACTTCCCAAGAAATGGAGAAAGCATCTTCCTTGTTATATAGTTGAGAAAACAGAATAAGAAATTTGCTTCAAGTTATGCAGGTAGCAAGCCATGAACAGGTGTTACTGTGTCTTTATCTTCAGGAAAAACCACTTCGAGATAATTTAATTTTTGGATATCCTCACTAACAACCTTAAATCCTTAAATTCGAATTTCTCCAGGGAACAAAGAGTAACATGAACTACTCAATACATTTAAACTGTTATTATGTACCAGACACAGAGCCGAGGGCTTTTGCGTGTGTTTTACATTTAAACCTCCCCCAAATACTAATATGTGGGCACTACTGTTTCCTTATTTTGCAGTGGCTAAAGGTTAAGAAAATCACCCATAGCTCACCTATCTAGGAAAGGGCCAGCCTTCTTTAAGACCGTGCCTCTACTACCAAATGTACAATAGGTAGCTAGTGGGAAGCAGCCACATAGCACAGGGAGATCAGCTCGGTGCTTTGTGACCACCTAGAGGGGTGGGATAGGGAGGGTGGGAGGGAGACGCAAGACGGAGGGGATATGGGGATATATGTATGTGTATAGATGATTCACTTTGTTATAAAGCAGAGCCTAACACACCACTGTAAAACAATTATACTCCAATAAAGATGTTAAAAAATAAAAATAAGAAAATAAAAGAGTATAAAGAATCATTCTGCCTACAACACAGGCAGTTGCAAAATATGATGTTCCAAAGGTACAGAGCTTCTAAAGACTATTTCCACTGAGAGCCTGGATGTATATTACATCAGAATGTAAACATGGTAAAAGGTAAAACTTCATTAAAAGAGGCAACAGTCAAGAAATCTAAAATAGGTGGGAAAACTGGTCATGGGTCCCGGAAGCATCATCAACCAGCTGGTGTCACTGGGTCTCTGGGGTTTGTTACTTTTGTTGGTTAAAATGAGCTTAACTGGAAGAAGTACTTTCTAAAGGTCTAACTAAGCTCTATGATCTTTAGCTCTAACGATCTTTAGAATTCCCGTTAGCTACAAAACTTGCAATATTGCTTATTCCTTTCCTTGTTCATTTGTTTGTTCATTTATTTGGTTTGTTGGATTCAAAGCCTTCTGGGCTTACCTTCCTAGAGCAATTTCTCTGACCAACTGCTAATAGCGAATAAAGGCATCCACCAACTGAAATACTGGAGACCAGGTAACGCATACTGTATCTTATGACTGCTCTATAGAAACAAAACTCTAAAGGCCTGAAGTCTCCTTTCTATTCTAAATGCTATCATTGTGATGCCACTGCATCTAGCAAGAATGTTTAGCCCAGGCAGGCCCGTCATCAGGACCAGGACTCAGAAGAGAACTGTGGACACCCCAGCACTATTGTAGGCCAACATCTGTCCTCAGACGGCAATATCTTCCCGTTGTTCCTTGCAGCCCTCTCCCTTCCTGTGCTGTATTTGTCTTTTGACCTTTCGTGGCTCAATAATGCTTCCCCAGGGCCTCACTTAACATGGGTCCTGAGCATGCATTAGGTCTCTGGATTTCTGACCCTCAGAACTATTTCTTGCTCACAATTTCCACTTATCCTCTTGGCTTCATTAGCATCTGGCCACTCCAAGGAGCCACCCACCTGCTCCAGCGTAATCCCAAGACACCCCTTGGCCGTGGCCTCAGACAATTTGACCTGGCCCATTACAACAGAGGTGTGGAGTTACTGGACATCGGGAGGACTTGGCCTCATTTCTTAACTTTGCTTTAGTTTCCCCCTAGCAAACTGGAGATCATAATACACCATGTTAGTTTGTGTTAAAGATCAGATCTCTAAAATGTACCACTCAGGATTAAAATGCCTGTGACTGAAAATGATGAAGAAGAGGAAGGGAGGGGAGAAGAAGTAAGAAGAAGAAGAGAATTCCAGAGATAAACCCAAGAATTTACATCCGGCAAGTTACCCTGTTACCAACGGGTACCAAATGAAACAGCTGAGATCAATTAAATTCACTGAAATTTGAGATCAGTCATTTTACAGAAAATGATTTCGATGAAATTAATTCAATCTGCAATTCTGGTTTTTAAGCAGCAATAATGATTCCCTTGGCTAAAATGTCAGGCATTCAGAAGGGGAAGGAAACTTTATTATTACCGAGTGGGGTATCCCCCAAGAGTTCTGGCTTAGATCTGTAGCTGAGCCAAGACATCTGGCAATTTCAAAAATTGAACTTGATCTTTAACAAATATAGACACAAATGTGAAGAACATAAAATCACTCTTCAGAATGAGCCTTAATGGGCTGCACTGCCTTTCAGAAACATTTTCTAATGAGCATTCGGACATGAAGTGATTCCAATTTGTAATGCATTTGAGGCAAACCGAGAGGAGAAATTGCATTTGCTTTTTCCCACTGGGCTGTTAAGGGACCCAGACTGACAAGCCTCAAAGACTTAGCTGTGGGCAATGCTCTCCGTGTTCCTCACTTGCTGGGGCTGGCCCGGGGAAGGCCCCAGCACAATGGAGCCCTCCAGAACTGCTATAGACCAACAATCAACAGGCAGCCCAGGCAGCAAACAGTGAGGGAGTCCCCGTCTGTGCCACGTGCCTTGCTAGACACTGGCTGGAAACATAAGAGGAGCAAAGGACACAAAGACAAAAGAGACACAGAACTCATGGGCCAGGAGTGGGTGGTACACCCAGCCTTCTAAAATCCTGGTCTCCATTCTCCCAAGTTGTTGGGACAACTGGCCTTTGACATGCTCTGACTACCAATACGTACCCCAGCTATTTCATGAGCTTCTCAGGGAGACCTGTTTCCTTACATGTGACAGCCTGCACATCTGATTCATGTTTTGCTGATGCACCGAGGCGGTGCTAACATCTCAGTGTTTACCTCCTTCCACATCTTGGCATCAATTTAACCCAGGCAGAGCAGACTCTAAGCTTGCTATGTGGGCTTTTTCCATGGGCCACCAAAATCTAGAGAGACCCAACGTATGATAGAGATTTTTAAATTCCAGGCCAATTTAAGTCCCTTTCTCTTTAGCTCGGCCATTGTTTCAGCAGCTCTAGTTAGGAACCCATCGCTGGCCCCAGGCCAGGCACTTAAGCAACCATTAGAGATGGATTGAGCCAAAGAGTCAACATCAAGGAGAGAGAATCCCTAGGCCTTGGGCATCTTTGTGAGTTCCAGGGGAACACCCCACTCTGCTTGGTATATTTGCGCCAAGGGCTAGTCTGTAGAATTCCATTATGCAAATAAGAAAAGGTACTCCTCAGGGTAGGGAGAGCTCCAAGGGTCCACAGCTTGGGGAGCCTCTGGTTCTTTGGCAAACAGAGCCCGGAGTGGACATCAGTCCCACTCACCCCTCAGCCATTGTCTTTGCTCAGGTCACAACCTGTTCCATTATAAGCAGTGGCTCTGTTTCAGGGAATGGTGGCCTTTCCTGGCTCCTTCCTAGACTCCCTCCTGTGTATTTGCTTCTGAAGAGTCCATTGACAGGATGCCTCTGGCTTCCAAAACGACCTGGGCCTCTACTCATCATTAACCCATTGCTTTCCCTGGGGCACTACCTGGACTTCCTTGGAGAGCTTCATCACCCTTGGGCAAGCCCACCAGGCTGCCCTGTTTCCAGTTCCCTGAGATGCTAATATTCATGATCCTGGAAAGATCATTACTAATTGTTCATAACCAATAGAATGCGGAGACCAAGAACCTTGCTCTGCATCCAGGCTGCCTGCCTTGCAATTCATGCCCCATCCTTTCTTAGTCATGAAAGCTCGAGCAAGTTTCTTAAGCAATTTGTACCTCAGTTACCTCCCCTATAAAGTGAGGATAATAATAATAACCCCACAGAGTTTGGAGGAGGATTAACTGAGCGCACAAAGTGCACTAAGACAAGTACCTGCTCCATATGATACTTAACATGTAAATATTATTATTATGTTTATCTAATGAAGGCCTTTTATAATAACAGACACAGCGAACTGTTCTACTATGTGCTCTCAACATTCCTGTGTGGTTGCAAAGTGTTCAAAATAAAGTTGTGGGAAGCCACAAAATAATTCTAAGTGAGGGATATGGGTCAGCCCCTCCTACTTTGCTTTAGTGTTGGGAGTCGGGTTTTGCATAAACAGGACTGCATCACATATGTTCGTATTAATATACGCATTATTGGTACATGAATGGGATCACATTTCACGTGCTATAGAAAGCTCCTTTTGAACTGTGAGCCTCATTCTTCACATTTGTGAAAACAAGTAATAATCACATGAGGCAATACGTTTAGTGTGTCTACCAGTTCTTCCCCCTTATTTCTAGATCTCTACACAAGCTCCTATTCTTCTGTCACCCTTACTGTCTTGTGTCCCTTCTCTCTGCCCATCTCTCTCCCAAAGCATCAGAGCAAAAGTAGAAGAAAAAAAATTCACCCATGATCCATCTCCCAGAGAGGGTCCATAAAAATGCTGTGCTGTGTTTTCTTTTTGAGTACGGTAGAGCTGTCCCCTCCAGACCCTGGTTTTGTGCCCTATGTAATGAAGATGGAGAAGAATGGGAACACCCGCCTGGAGAGGTGTCATGAGTTTTAAATGAAACTATGCAGATTTAAGTGCTGGCACTGCATTCAATACACATTGGTTCTTTCTAGCTAGGGCGCTGCTTAGAAGGTTGATCCGAATCAGTTATATTTTTCCTAAAACTCAGTACACGTTGGCCTGTGTATAAACCTTTTCTGTTCCGGGTGATTTTTCTGCCTGGCATCACTCCCCTGTCCTTTCCCTACCACCCTGTGTTTTGCTGATGGCAAATCAATGGCACATTTTTCTTAAACAGCCTGCACTTGGTATTTTACTACCAACCATGAGGGCCCCCGCCTTTTAATTACTCCTGCTGAGCCCAGCACTATATATAACACTAATGTTTCTGGGACTGCCAGCAATTAAAACCAAAAATAAATAACACATTACAAGCTGCAAACCCAGCTAGGCCCGGGGAATGCTACGGATGGATAGAAGGCTTTTGTTTTTAATTGCTCAAGTTTCTCCAGGCCCTACAGAATGTAAACTCCTAACAGCTGCTGGCCAGGAGATGGAGCGGAGGAGGCCTTGATTTCCATCTGTTTTCCGATGTTCTTTTGCTTGCTCTGGGCCCCCAGGAACCAACTGACATTCTTCTGCCTCAGTGTTTCACTCTGCAAAAGGGAGACGTTCGTGAATGCAGCTGAGTGTATGCACATCCATTGATGAACATGCTGTTCTGGGGCATCTGTCGAAATGCAACAAGCTATATTGATTTTTGCCGCTATCTTCGTTTTTCTAACTTGAATAGAGTACTGAAAGGGCAGTTTTGATGAATGCTTATTTCATCGATTGAATGTGTGAGTTTCATACCAGAGGTTGTCCATAACCAGGACGAACAATTATAAAATCAAATTGCTAAAGCTCTCTTTGAAGCCCAACTTGGACAAATAATTATTTTTATTTTTTGCTACAGGGAGTTCTCATGCAGCACCCATGTCAAAGGGTTGGCTGTGCTTCCAACAGCTTCCGCTTGTGAGAAGCAAGAGGTCAGTTTCACCAAGAAGGACACTGAGCCTTATTCAGTCCCTGCCTCTCACCATACCTTCCAAGGAGCTCTGAATTTTTCTACCTAGTAGACGTTAGATTAAAGGATCAAAGGGTCCTGACATTGTGAATGCATCTGACACGTGGTGCAAAATTGTTCTTAGAAAGATTGCACCAGTAAAAACTCTGTTTTGCAAGGTCAGGAATGAGTCTCCTTATTGGTGCTGCTGGATGCCTCCTGAATGGTTCCTCCCAGAACTGAGAACCTGCAGACTCCAGACCAGTTTGTTCTCTGCCTCAACTCTGAGCAGCTTTCTTGGTGCGGCTGAAACAGAGCAGGAAGGTACACGCTGCTGCTAATCCAGGCAGGGCTGGGCACCTGCCTCGCCAGCAGATGGCCGCGTTGCAGTTGAGTCCCCCCCAGTCTTACTGCCTAGACTGCCAAGAAATGCAAGATGTAGACTTCAAACACACCGGGGCAAATTCACATGCATTGCCTTTACCCGTGGGTGCTGGCGGTTTTGCTGCAGGCAAAGCATCCCTCTTAAAAGCAACAAATAATCAGCCTTGACAGCAGCAGTACTGAACTAACGCTGACTCATGAATGTCATCATTGTTCTTTCCTGCTATGGGCATTAGTCCATGTTCAGCCCTAAGCCAGAATGTCTGCATAGAGAACAAAGCTGATTATCTCCACGATGGCTTTATTGGAGGCACGCCGCTAATGCAGGCAAAAAAAATGCAACGCTGAGGGAAGAAACATCCAAGGACAAGAAGACAAGAGGGCCTACGATTTGTTCCCATTGCTCACGGCTGCCTTTTGATGGGTCCCTTCAAGAGGAGGGAGCCCATGAATGGCTTTTAGTTCCACGAGAAGTGCTAGTCTGCCTTATTCATTAAGCTCAAGTCTCATCATGTGTTGACTGTCGATGAGCCAAAAAAAAGTACCAGCTCTCTCCTCCAACTCCAGCATGGCTTGCCCTTCTCCTGCACCTGTCAAAGCTCTGGGCACCAACCTCCCCGCCCTGAGGGAGGACTGAGGGAGAGGGCAGGGGACAGGCTGTCAGCAGCCCAGCTGTCTGGCACAGCCCAGCTGGGAGTTCAGACTCATTGCCTCTCTGTGTCTTTTCAAGTCATACCCATCAACATCCTTTTTTCACCCTTGTCATGTCCCTGGCCCCTACCTCGACCCTCAGCCCCCGCCTCCCCTCTTGGATTGGCCGGCTTCCCTTGAACACGTGTTTTATTTCTTGCCTTGATGGATATCTTGGCACAGCAGCCCCTGCTACACACTGGATGGAGCACCATACCCACTTAATTTGAGGGGTGATCATTTTTCTCTTGCAAATATGGAGTGCGGATGGTTACAGTCCCTACCCACTGCTCATGGTGATGTTAGACCTTTTGGCCTATGAGAGAAGTGTCAGAAAGGACCAGAAGAGAATAGAAGGATTCCTTCCTTGGAGTGCAAGGATGGCACAGGAGGCAAGGTCCCTGTGACCCTTGGAGGGAAAACGAAGAGCCTGCATGTCATCTTCCAAAGGAGGTGCAAACTCAGATACCTCTGGGGCCGGACAGATAAGACAGGTGTGGGAAACTCGCCTTTGTAAAATAACAGGGAGAGTGAGCTGTAGGGGAAGTGCAGAATGCACACCCCTCCAAAGGGCGTGTAAATGCAATTTGAAAAAAAATCTCTATTCCGAAAAATCCATCCACGGACCACCATATAGAGGCTGCTGGTTTTGCCGTCCCTGGAAAATGGCAAGTATCTGGCTTAGAGGGGCAGACACCTGGGTGTCCATCCTCAACTCTGTCACTTACTTGCTGCCTAATTGTGGAAATGTCACTTCACCTTCTAAGCATCCACTTCCCAGCTATGAAATGTTATGACTCGTAGCACTATTGGAGGTTACAGGAGCTCTTCTGTGATGAGCCCAGCACAATGCCTGGCTCATAGGGGAGCAAACACACATGGGGTTCCTTTGCTCTGAAGTCTCCCAGAGACTTCACTTTCACTAGGCAGATAATAGTAGCTGAGGACTTATTCCCCAACAAGCCAGGCGAGTGGACCTCTTATAAAGGCATCGAGTTGTTGGAATAGATAATCTGGGAACATCCAGTCAGTGAAGGAGCTTCATTGGTGTCTAATGATCTTCAGTGAAAAAATTCTTCCTCAGGTAAGAGACTTTGGAAATAGATAGGGGCTCGGTAGCATCATTCATTCATTCATTCAGTTAGTCACAAACTCTTATTAAGCACCTACCAGGTGTAAAACACTGTGACTTCTGCTTAGCTGCTTCTGGGCCTTTTAACTTCTAGCCCCAGAGCTTATTACAGATTGACGTTCTGATTTCACTCAGATCACAGAAGTACAAGGACTATCTTTTCTTACCCAGGCATAAATATTGATCAGATGACTTTTTAAATCATCTAATTGCTGATTGCGCATCTGTTTAGAAATGTCCAATATTCCCTCAAAGCAGCTGCATACGAACCTGAACTGTAATTTTCCTAACACCTCCGTCAACATTTACGCCCAGTGCTATACCACCTACAGAAACGTACGAGGCACTTAAGACCACAGCTGGTTTTCAGCACTCACACTGTAATTCACCAATTACCAAGGCTTAAAAAATCATTCCAGGGTGGACCAGGAATTATGTAAACCACAGATATAACAGTGATTATACCTGGCCCTTCTGGGTGGCTCTCACCTCAGCCACAGGAATCACTTTGCAAATACTAATTAGTTGCATTCATTCAGGGATGCCCCGTGTGGAATGTGACAGTCACTGAAAATGGGAAGAGCAGCCCTGGAGCCACTCTACTGATTGAACAGGAAGGTCAGTGGCTCAGAGCCCAGCTTTATTCCACGTGGTGCATCAGAGAACAGAATGAGGTAACAGGTGGTTCAGGCAAAAAACTGCCGGGACCATGGGAAAAGGAAGGGAGTAATAATGGCCTAAGGGCTCCCAAAATTCATAGAGAGGAGGGAACACTGGAGTGATGATTAGGGTGGTAAGAATCTACCCTAGATTCTGGATACAATCGACAGCTATCCCAAACTGACTGTCTGTACCTGGTTGAGATTTGCCAAGGCCTCTTGACGTGACCATCAGGATGGTTGTTTAACTATCTTCTGCCTCCAAGTAAACATGTTCACTGCTATCAATATTCCCACAACACAGATTCAATCAGGTAATTACCTGCTGGGAATCTCTAACTGCCTTTAACCCCACCACTGCTATTACTTTGTATAAGGGTTGGGGGAGGTCCAGTGTGCCGCCTGTTTTTGTAATAAAGTTTTATTAGCACACATACATTGTCATTCACGTATATAGGGTCTATGGCTGTTTTTGTGCTTCATGGCGGATTTGTATAGTTGCAACAGAGATCGTATGGCCTGCAAAGCATAAAATATTTACTATCTGGCCCTTTAGAGAAAAAGTTTTCCAAGCCCTGGTCTAAGGCAGGGCTTTGAACACTTTTCCTCTAAAGTACTTCAAACCGGAAAGGGCATTCATTGTCTTCTTACAAGTGCACAAATACTTCGATGTCGCCATATTTATCTTAAAATCATATGACTTGTGCACTACAATATATCTTGTTTGTTTTCGTATAAAAAACTCACAGGTATTTTGTTTGTCCTAAATCTGCAGAGAAAATTGATGACCCAAGAAAATGTACAATGGTTATTTCATGCTTTCAAATGAGAAGAATGGGCTCATGGGTTAAATTCTGAACCTTTCAAGCTAGTATTTGAGGGTCCACAGGGTAGACAACCTAGGAGATTGAGAGGAAGTTGATTTAGTCAGGGCCCAATCAGGAAAACAGAGGACACTCCCAGTAATATTTTAAAAAGGAATTTTATACAAGGAATTGATTACAAAGGGCATGGAAGAACTAAGACATCAAGAGGGGACAGTGAAACAACTAAGAGATTGTCAAAGCAGGAAGCACCACCCTCCCCCATCACCACCACCCAGGGCTGGAGGCAAAGGGAAGAGGCAGAGGTGTTAGAACCCAGGAATTGGGTCCATTGACGGAAACCGGAATCACGGTGGACCTGTGATGGGGACGGAAGAGATGCGTGATGGAGGGGCAACAGCAGCTACCCTGGCCTATCCTGTCCTCTGTCCTCCAATCTCCCACTGGTGCCCCCTACTGGCTGAGCCCAGCTAGAAGCCACATGATGGTTCCCTGGGAACTGTAGCTTTGTTACATTACAGAGTGAGAGAAGGGCAGGTCATGGGTCCGAGAGCAAACAATCAAATGACTGGCACAGATGGCCCTGAGGGGAGGTTGCCGTCACTAGAAAGAGTCCATCCAGGTGGCCACCAAGAGGCCAAAGAGTGACAGAGCCTCAGGGAATTCATTACAGTGCAGGATCTGGTCCTCAGAGCCTCCCTCTGACCACGTATTATATTCATTCTGATGAAATGAAGCTAATGCATAAAAAACATAGTAACCGTCTAGCTGATGAGATGTTGGAGAGGCCTGAACATTATTTCCCTGTAGGAAAACTGTTAGGAACCCCAAATCATCTGCAGACACTTTGGAGCATGGAGGCCAAACCTGGGGTTGCTTGTTTTATGATCAGTATGTTTTCAGACATCGGGTTCCCATAAGCTGAGTGATTGTCTCCACGGCAAGGCTGTCCATGCCATCAAAAACAGATCCATCGCATCTTTGGGTCAAGGCCCCTTTCCACGGAACGGTGCCCACGGGAGTCTTGCCCATGTTTGCTCAGCGACCCACCCATCATGCTTTCATGACTGGCTAATGGGCGACTCTTTATTTAGATGGCTAACAAAATCAATCAGGTCTCAATCTGGCCTGGGAGACAGTCTGCCTCTTTGAGAAGACACATCTTTGCTTTTATTTATTACATGTTGCTATTATGACTTAACTGTCAGAAGACAGCCCTTTCCAGAAGACTAGCACGGCAGGATGGGGGAATCAAACAAGGCAGGTTTGCTATAGCCCCTCACATGCTACATGCAGGCCCTCGCTATGCTGTCTTCCTGTGTTTTCCTGGTCCTTGTCTATAGAAGACAGTTCACAGTGTGTTAACCACATCCTGCATTTTCCCAGCCACAGGCTTTTGCTGATCTGCTTTCCCCCAAGGAATGTCCATTCCCGAGCACCTTCTAATGCTCAGGGCCATTCTCCGTGCCCATCTTTCATTGATCTGTCCTGAACCCCAAGTCACGCTAACTCAATTGCCACTCCTCCAAGGCCTCAGAGTACCTTGTTGAAATACTACTGTAAAATACTCTTCCTTTATTATGGCCAGAGGTCTTCTTTGACTTCCAAAATTACCTACCAAAGGACAGGAACCATGTCTTCCTCACCTCTATATCCCCAACAGTGCTTCGTATACAGTAGGAGCCTTATTATCTGAATTAATAACTCTGACAGATGATCTGGTTTCTCTCTGAAGACTTCCCCCTGAATCATCCTATTATTAGATAGCTTTAGTTTTTAGAATGTTCTTCCTTCTTTTGACCTAAAATCTTATGTTCATCTGTTTGTCTTAGGTTATCCTCTGGTGTTACACAGAATAATTCTATTCCTCCTTCCAGGTGGCAACCCTTTCCGATATTTGAATAAAGGTCTCCTTTTCTCTCAGCTATACCTTCTATACTTCGGGCTGTCTATAATGCCCATCGCATTGGCTCTGTCTGATGACTGTCCACTCCTGGGATCTACCCTTCACATCTATTGGACTTTCCATTCAAATGATGCTGACGGTGAACATGATGCCTAGGTAGTCATATGTGCTCATTAGCTGTCATGTGCTCCGGGAAATCACATTAGACAACTTCATTCTCCCACAGCCAGCACTTCCACCTGAGGTTTTCAGCTCTTCTGAACAATGCAGGCTACTGGACGACTCTTTTCCAGACCAGCTCTAGATCATGGCATTCCTGGGCTTCATCTATAGATGCTACAGCTGGGACCCTCTGCTGGGGATTAAGCTGTATGTGCCCAGCCATCCTCTTAGTTGCCACAGAGGTCTTAGTTCATATTAAATTAAATTAGCTAATATTACTTAAAGTGCACCACTGTGTTCAATCTTATAATAATCTTCTTCTACAAACCAACCTTAGGATAATAGATCATTGAGAAAGAGAATAAGAGAGAGAGGGAAAGAGTGAGACTAAATTTCTCTCAGGCACCAGATGTCCACAGGCCCAGAATCAACAGTTTACCGAGGCCACTCTCACCAGGATGGATGCAATAGCCGCCTCCAACCTATTCTCCACACAGTATCTGCTGTGAGCTTTTAAATGCAAATCTGGTCATACCGTTCTCCTGCCTAAAACATTCCAATGACACCCCTTTGTTCTCGGGACAAAGACCAAAATTTCTAGCCTGGTCTTTGTGGCCTCCCATAAATCCTTTAGAAACCAGCTGGCTATCCTTTACACCCCTCCTCAGCCCAGATCAAGCAAATTCCTCTGTTACGCAGTCTCATAGCCCCATGGACCATTACTACACCATGTGATTTTATACTGACGTGTGTGACTCTTTGAATCAGGTCTGTCTTCCCCTCTAGAGTAAGCTCACGTGGCAGGGACCATGTCTGTTTCTGCTCATCCCCATAGCCCTAGCGTCAGGCACAGACCTGACACATAAAAAGTCTTCGATAAAGCATCTGTGAATGAAAAGAAAGAAGGATGGTGTGGTAGGCTGAATAATGCCTCCCAAAACTTATCCACATCCTAATCCCCAGAACCTGTGAATGTTACCTTCTACGGCAAAGGGGACTTGAAGATGTGATTAAGTTAGTGGTCTTGAGATGAGAGATGCTCCTGGACTATCCAGGTGAGTCCAATGTGATCACAAGGTGCTTATAAGAAGGAGGCAGCAGGCTTCCCTAATGGCACAGCGGTTAAGAATCCGCCTGCCAATGCAGGGGACGTGGGTTCGAGCCCTGGTCCGGGAAGATCCCACAGGCCACGGAGCAACTAAGCCCGTGCGTCACAACTGCTGAGCCTGTGCTCTAGAGCCCACGAGCCACAACTACTGAGCCCGTGCACCACAACTACTGAAGCCCACGCATGCCTAGAGCTCGTGCTCCGCAACAAGAGAAGCCACCGCGATGAGAAGCCTGCACACCACAACGAAGAGTAGCCCCCGCTTGCCGCAACTAGAGAAAGCCCACGCACAGCAACGAAGATCCACTGCAGCCAAAAATAAATAAATTAAATAAATTAAAAAAAAAAAAAAAAGGAGGCAGGGAGGTCAAAGGAGGAAAGAAGCGATGTGAAGATGGAAGCAAGAGGTTGGAGTGATTCAAGGGAGGGGTCGAGAGCCAAGGAATGCAGCCAGACACGGAAGTAGAAGAGTCAAGGAAATGAATTCTTCCCTAAAGACAGCAGCAGGAGCCAGCCCTGACCACAACTTGCCTTTAGCCCAGTGAGATTGACTTTGGATTTCTGGCCTCTATAACTGGAGGAGAATAAATCTGTGTTGCTTTAAGCTGCCAGATTTGTAGTAATTTGTAACAGCAGCCACAGGAAACTAATATAGATGGGAAGAAAAAAGAGAAAGAAAAAGACATTTCTATTTCACATTTGGAAAACAGTAAGAAATACCTTACCTAAAAGTATCTAAGAGAAAATTTCTTTTTAGGAAGATCAAAGTACATCTATCCAGGTAGAGACTGCCGTCCTTGGAAAGGGCCTCCTATGTGAGAATATAGTGTGTCAATTTCATCGAATTCTGGCGAGGACTTTTCCGCTCCCCCGTCCCCGCCCACACACACCTTCCGGCCCTTACACTTTGTATGTAAGTGAACACACTCCCCCTGCTCTGCTGACACCTGGGAACTGCTTTTTTTGTGTTTAGGGCCCCTCTGTATCCTTCCAGGAATCTGACCCTCACTACGGCCCATCTCTCCCCCAGTGGCTCCTGCCTAAGTCCTGGTAACTCAGAGGGCTTAAGCAGCCCCTGTGACACCTGAGCTGCCATTCACAACCAGTGAGGGGGGCAAGAGCTGGAGCCCATGTCTTCGTGGTCCTTGTACAGTGCTCCGTCCACCACCCACGATGCCTTCTTGTCTACAGGTCAGAAAGACTAGGATGCTTGGGGGCTTTACCTAGGGAGATAAAAATGACTCTTCCCGAAACCTTGCCAACCAGGGAGATCCAACTGCATTTCCAGCTGCAAGTCCTGCTCAAAAGTATTCCAGAGCCTGTCTTTTCTCCCTCATTGCAGGCCAAGGCTTGCCTGGCATGCATCTTAATTTCTTTCTGCCTCAAAAAGCCCCCTGACCAAAGAGGGCTGGTTCTCCTATTCAAAGCAGTGCAACCTCCCTGCCTCAGCAAGTGACATGACATTTGCATAAAGCCTGAATTGAGATGCTCTGGAGTGGGTGATGCATTCAGAAAGGGCCTTGCTCTGTTCCTGCCCATCACCCTCACTGGAGATCCTCTGCCCTCTGCCTCTGTTTCCGCACAGCCAGCCTCAGAACTAGCATGGGGAGGGAGGCAGAATTGGGCCAGCTGCCTGACGACTTTAATGTTAAAATGTGTTGAACATTCACAGGCCACAGAACTCTGCTAAGTGAACCAAATGGGCCTCCCTAAA
Organism: Mesoplodon bidens; assembly: GCF_964165515.1. Classification (NCBI taxonomy): domain Eukaryota; kingdom Metazoa; phylum Chordata; class Mammalia; order Artiodactyla; family Ziphiidae; genus Mesoplodon; species Mesoplodon bidens. The sequence continues at coordinate 39,681,286 of NC_138171.1, forward strand.
GCCATATGTTCACTCCATCACATCCCAGCTGCAGCCCTCCTGCAAACAGGGAACAGACTTGCTGGGGAAGCTTTGGTTTTTTTTTTTTTTTCTCTTTCTTTCCTTCCTGTTGAACTGCTAATGCCAGATGCTGATGTCACAACCTGAGCACTGGCAGAGAAAAGTCAGCAGCAAGCAGAGCATCCCCAGAGAGCAGGAGCCTATCCTTTCTTAACAAGCACTTTTTTGAGGCATCTTTAAACTTTGGCATCCCCGGTACATACTTAAAGGATGAGATCATTATGGAGTGGTTAGGAGCTGGGGCAGAGACTGGCTAAAACTTTCCTCTTTCCCTTGGGCCCCCGGCTAGTCCACATTTGTCAGCCTTCCTTGTAGTAAGCTGTGGCCAATGACTGAGTTTTAGCCAATGGAATGGACTATGTGACACTTTCATAAAAATAGAATCTTCCACGTTCTAGGGTTACCAACCATCCCAATTTGTCCATGACTGTCCCGATTTTAGCACTGAAAAGTCCTATTTCCTGGGAAATCTTCCAGTCTCTGGCAAACAGGAATTGTTGGTCACCCTAGTGATCTCCCCCCACCCCTACTATCACCTGCCAGCTCTATACAGAGGCCCCTGGGCCCTAGATAATGGTTCTCAAACTTCAGCTTATAGCAGCATCACCTGAAAGGCTGGATAAAACATGGATTTCTGGGCCCTGACCCAACAGTTTCTGATTCAGCAGGTCTGGGGTGAGGCCCAGGAATTTCTGTTCCTAACCAGTTCCCAAGTGAGACAGGCGCTGCTGGACCAGGGACCACACTTTGAGAGCCCTGCCCAAGGTGAGAGGGTCTCAAACTTTGCTACCTGTGAGAGTCACCTGAAGAGTTAAAAAAAAAAAAAATCCCATTACTTAGGCTGTTCCCCAGATCACACCAGAATCTCTAAGAATGAGCCCTAGTTGGCAGTTGACTTTTAAACTCTACAGGTAACTCCAATTTTCAGCCACGTTTCAGAACCAGTGCCCAAGACCAGTGTGTTCAAACGTTAATGTCCCTGTGACTCACCTGGAGATATTATTGAAATATAGGCTCTTATTCAGTCTGTCTGGGAAAGGGAGTGGGATTCTGCATTTTTAACAAGTTCCTAGGTCATGATGAAGCCACTGGTCTGAGCAACCACACTTGGAGTAGCAAGGCCTCAGCTCAGTGGTTCTAAGACTTCGGTGTGCATCAAATCACCTGGAAAACCTTGGAAGAACATAAAGATTGCTGGGCCGCACCCCCAGAAGTTCTGACGCAGTAGGCCTGGGTGGGGTCTAAGAATCTGCATTTTTAACAAGTTCCCCAAGAAAGTTCTGGCTGCTCGTGCCAGAAGAAGAGAAAGAAGTGGATTCTGAGGGACAAACCACAAAGGTTCATGACCTTGATACAGATCCCGACCTTGATACAGATCCCGACCCGTTTTAGGGAAGCACTCAAGATCCCGAAATGAACCATGAACACAACAGAGGCCCCAGGGTCTCCCTCTGATGCTGAGAAATGGACAAAAAATCCATCTTAGGGCTTCCCTGGTGGCGCAGTGGTTGAGAGTCCACCTGCCGATGCAGGGGACACAGGTTCGTGCCCCGGTCCGGGAAGATCCCACATGCCGCGGAGCGGCTGGGCCCGTGAGCCATGGCTGCTGAGGCTGCGCGTCCGGAGCCTGTGCTCCGCAATGGGAGGGGCCCCAACAGTGAGAGGCCCGCGTACCGCAAAAAAAAAAAAAAAAAAAAAAAAAAAAATCCATCTTAGTCTCAATATTCACTATACAGCTTCTGATAGAGGCCAAACCAGGTGAGGTCAGAAATATCTTACTATCAATGTCTAGTGGTTCACAGTTACAGACTGCTTTCTACGTGCCAGGCACTGTCACAGCCACTGAAAATTCTGTCCTTAGAGCAACCTTAGGAGAGAAGTACTATTATCCCCTTCACACTGTGTCTGAGGAGACTGAGACACAGAGAAGGTAAGTAACGGGTCCAAGGTCACGAAACTAGAACCAAGATTTGAAACCAGACAGTCTGACTCCAGTGTTCACTGTTGTAATTATCCCCTGTACTCTCTCCCTCAGGGAGCAGAAAAAGATGATGACCTGAAAAGAAACATCTAGACATTATTACTTAAGATAATTAGCACAAATATGTTTGTCTCCTTCCCAAGTCTGGCACTCACTAAGGCTTTAATTGTTTACAGGGAAAATATAAAACTACAGGGAAAAAAGACATGTTAGTCCATCAAAACCTTCAAGGGTCACTGAAGACCCCCAAATGCCTGCCTCGTAGCAGAAGCCTGGAAAATCATGAGCAACATTTTTGCAGCCTCCATCCAACAGACGATTATGCTGAGAGCAAATTAGAAGCAATGCCCAACCCATCTGTGACTTTGGACAAGTCACTGAGCCTCACTTAGCTTCAGTTTCCTCGTCTGGAGAAGGAGGGCTAAGAAAAGAACTTGCCTCCTAGGAGTGTGGTGAGAATTAAACCAGGTATTACATGTCAAGGGCTCAGTCTGGTGTCTGCATTAAAGAAGTGGTAACTATTATGATGCTATTGTTAGTATCAGTTTTTAAAAAATCTACTTTGAAGGATGATTATGAGGATTGGAAATAATACATGTGCCACACCTGGCACTAAAACATAAAAAAATGCTGTTATTAATATCCCCACCATGGACATGCACCGTGTTACCTTTAAGGAAATCAGTATTTATGGAACACTTACCATGTTTCCAGCATTTATTCACTCATTCATTCAACAGTTACTATTGGGAGGAGGTCACACTTTGCATGTATGTTGAAGGTGGAGAATATATGGATGGATCAGATGTGGGATGTGGCAGAAAGAGAACTATCAGAGTTGATCAAGAGCACACAGTCCTTGGTACCACAGTGGAAGTGAAATGGATAAGGGTAGAAAGGACATAAAGCTGGAGACATGGACAAAGTACAGCTCATGAGGAAACCTGTGCACGAGAAGTGTGTTCTTCTCTCAGAGGGCAATGGGGAGCCATGCAAGGGCTAAGAATGGAGGAGGGCTGACTTGAAGATGAGACTGAGTGCTGTGGAACCAGCAGAAATTCTTATATAATATAGCAGTTTGGGTGAAACACAGAGGGGCCTGAACTAAGGCAAGCACGGGAGGAATGGATGGGAGGGGAGATGTGGGAATGAGCTGTTGGTGTGTTGGCGTGAATTGTTGGTTGGTTGAATGGAAAGGGTGAGAGGATAGAGGAGTCCAAATGGAGTCCCAGGTTTCTAGCTTGGTAGCCATGCCAGAGATTGCCAGTCATCAGCCCTTCTTCATTTGCCCTGTCTTCCCTTCCATCAGAAACCCAGCTAATTGTGCTCATCTTTTAAACATATATGCCCTTCCCTGGAGAGGCTGTGGAGAAAAGGGAACCCTCCGACATTGGCAGGAATGTCAATTGGTGCAACCACTATGGAGAACAGTATGGAGTTTCCTCAGAAACACTAAAAATAGAGTTGCCATATGATCCAGCAATCCCACTCCTGGATATATATCTGGAGAAAACTCTAATTCAAAAGGATACATGCACCCCTATGTTCATAGCAGCACTATTTACAATAGTCAAGACAAGGAAGCAACAACCTAAATGTCCATTGACAGATGAATGGATAAAGATGTGGCACATATATAAAATGGAATATTACTCAGCTATAAAAAAAGAATGAAATAATGCCATTTGCAGCACCATGGATGGACCTAGAGATTGTCCTACTAAGTGAAGTCAGTCAGAAAGAGAAAGACAAATACCATATGATATCACTTATATGTGGAATCTAAAATATGACACAAATGAACTTATCTACGAAAGAGAAATGGACTCACAGGCAGAAAACAGACTTGTGGTTGCCAAGGGGGAGGGGCAGCAGGGGAGGGATGGATTGGGAATTCAGGACTAGCAGATGCAAACTAGCATATATAGAGTGGATAAACAACAAGGTCCTATTGTATAGCACAGGGAACTATACTCAATATCTTATAATAAACCATAATGGAGAAGAATATGAAAAAGAATATATTTATGTATAGCTGAATCACTTTGCTGTACACCAAAAACTAACACATTGTAAATCAACTGTACATATATATATATATATATATATATTTTTTTTTTCCCCCAGAATTCCTTGCAGATAAAGGTCACCATGTAACATCATTCTGGCCAATGAGATAGGTGTTGAATGGAACTTTCTGGAAAGCTCCTTAAGGGGACTCACTCAGCTGGAACACACCATCTCATCCCACTCTTCTTCCTTCTTCCTACCTGGAATGTGGCCAGGAAAGCAGACTGGGAGGGGGCATGCAGGGGCCATACTGAAACCACAGAGGGGTGGTAGTGCTGGACAGCCGAAGTGGCTGCTGAGCAAGAAGGTTGCTTGTATAGCACAGAGGACCATTTTATTCTGGTCTAGGTTAGAGCAGAGTGTATTATTTTCTTTTGACTTTTCACCATTTGCCATTCACGAATGGAACCGTAGAACCATAGAATTTAGAGTTTGGCAGTTTCCTCTTTTAAATCCCTCTTGTTTGTCAAGGGGAAATTAAATGATGGGGAACTGACTCTAGGAATGAATACATACGTCCAGGATGAAACTCCTCTGTGAAGTGGCAGCCTTGCCCCTGTTTCCAGTCTTTGCCTTTATCCATCTCCAGACTGCATGGAACAGTCTTAATTCACGTCCATACATCAATGTATAAGTCACTTAGCATTTTCACATACATTTCATCACAGCTGCCCCTTCAAAGAATATCTAAGGGTGAATTTCTATCAGGCAACATTGTAGAAAGGATAAAGATATTTTACTCTCAGCCTCAATGGAATGAACTTGGAAGATGTCCTACCCCATGGAAGCTGGGATGGTTCTCCTTCATGAAGTGTCCTCATGACGTGGCTGTCCAGATCTTGTTTAATACACCACCATCCAGGATTTTGCCTCTGCCCTGCCCAGAAATGTGGTATTATTAAATCACGTAGAACAGATTCCTTGCTCAGGGGCAAACTCAGCATTAACCAAGCTTACAGGCCTAATGTCTAAAGCCAAATAGTGGTTTCTCAATTTACAGTGAGAATATTTATAACTGCCATGAAGAGGGTCTGAGGAGCGTATAAGCAGAGCAAGAAGAATTCATTCGATGGGCTGAATGTTTGAGATCCTCCTATTAAAGAAAAGTTGGCCTTAGCAATGGGACCAGTGGTTAGCCACAACTTTCCCATCCATTCTGTGTTGGTGGTGCCTGTGTATCCAGCACTACAAACCCTTAAAAGACCTCTGCTAAGGGTCCCCCCACCCCATGAGGGGACCTGATTTTCTATAGGGATTCTCCCGACTGCCAAGGTCTTTCTTTGAATATGTGAATTGCTATAATAAGGTGGCTGTCTGTTCTCACTGTCTCTTTAAGGTGACTTTGCCCTGTTCTGCTCTGATCTATTATGTATCTGTATTAAAGTTTAACACCCAGAAGGCATCCCTCACTTCTAAGATCTTAAGCAATGACTCATGTTAGACCCCAAAGGCTGACAAGAGCAATGCAACTAGACTGATTTCTGCCTGTGGCATAGAAGCCTTTCTCATAACTTCATAGTCTAATGTTTTGTTTAGTACCAGCGAGACTTTAAATTCTGGGCTGTAGGGAAATTTTTCAGAAAGGCCCCATGTAGCCCTTCTGCTTAGAAAGTAAGCTGCCATTTCCCCAGAAAAGGACTTTAGATCAGGATCTCAATGGAATTCCAAGGCTGGCTGGGTATCATTATGCCTCTGTTGGTGGGAGCCAGTTCACGGCTTAATTCATACTTGAATCTTACAGGACAATCATTGACATGGTAACATAACAATTCCCTTCACTGTCATCACTTCCTGTGGTTCAGGCCTTCTCTCTTCTCCCCAGCAGGCCGGATGAATCATATTGTATTTGGACAGCTAAATGGTGAGCCCACATATAAAAAGGGTTTTCTGGCACCAGAGGCGGGTTCCAAGCACATCGCTGATGAGATAGTCAATTTCTCTGGCACCGGCATGATGGAAACAACTTGCTGGGGATACACAAGTCGCCATATGCAAAAACACATCATTTCAAGAGGCAATTTGCATGGGTGGATGCAGCACTGAAAAACACAGGAGGAGAAGAGGAATCACTTGGCTCCTTCCTCCCTTTGGGCCGGCACCTGTCTCCAGACAAATAGCACAGAACCAGTCCTAAACCCCTCTGTCCCTGGCTGGCCACCTAGAAATGTCAAGGGGGTCAGAGGTAGCACCCTGCTGCCTGCTGCCAACAAGTCCCAGAGCACTCTCCGGACCTTGACTACAAAGCAAGATGGCTGAACTAGTTGGGTTCTAAAGGTCCTTCCAATTCCTGTGTTCTATTTTAACTGATGCCTAATTAATTACAAAATTAGGCTCTCCAGGCACATGGGGATCGATCCACTTCACAATAGAAAAAAAGCATTCATTCATTTGGCAAGTATTTATGAGCATCTTCTACATAGAAGGCATGCTACGTTCTGCCATGGGAGACTCAGTTACAACGGAGGTGCTACTTTGATTCTACCATTTTGTCCTGACAACTCATTGATGCCACTGGAACAAGTTGTTAAAGTTACAAGGTTTTTTACTATTTATTTTTCCCTGTGTTCTGTGCACATCAGCCTCTCTGTAATAGGGAAGAACAAATCTGACTCCATGTTAGGTCTGTTTTTTTTACTTTAACCTCTGTATTCTATTGCTTTTGCTACAAGTTAAGAATGTTGCCTATAGCCTAAAATATACAGGATAGCCCATTCTCAAGGCTCTGACCTTTAAAGGTGCAACACTTTTCTATTCATATAGAGTTAAAAAGTTGCAGAACAGAGAATAACATTTGTTTTGTTGGAGGTTTACAGGAACATCCTGACATGACCTGACCTGACCTGACCTACAAGGACAGCTGCAAGAACAAAGGATTCTGACACCAAGAAGTTTGCGACAACCAACCACGCCCCCTCCCCTTTTAGTATAAAAGAAGCCTGAATCCTAACTTGGGGAAGATGGTTCTTTGGGACAGCATCTTCTCAGTTGGCTGGCTTTCTGAGTAAAGTAGCTATTCCTGGCCCCAACACCTCGTCTCTCAACGTATGGCCTGTTGTGGGGTGAGCAGTAGAAGCTTGGACTCAGTAACACCTCTTAATCCACACCTCAATTCTACCCCATCCCTACTGGTCTGACCAGCCCCTTAGAGCTGTCATCAGACTCAGATATATGCTGGGGTCAGGGAGGGAGCAAGGGGCTTGGTGAGAGTCAAGAATGTGCACCGCTGAGGACTGAGGTCGTGATCAGAGATGGAGGAGTTAGAGCCTGACTTCACTGTGAGCTCTGAGTTCAAGTTCAGTCTTTGCCACTTCTCAACTTCGTGTCCTTGAAAACTGCTTCCCTTGTGTAAAAAGTGATTGAGAACAGATCTGCCTCATAGGCCCAATGTGAGATCAGGAGAAATAAATGTGATGGTGCACGTCAAGTGCTCCGCACAGGGCCTGGGAGAGAATAAAGGCTCAATTAAAATGTCAGGGATGAGTGAGGTTTAGAAATCTGACTCTCATCAAGGATGTCTATGTCCAGTTACTAGCGGATAGGATAAGAGCCCTATGCATCAAGATAGCTGTGTCAAATCAGCCACATCACAGGGCCTTCCTTCATGTAAAATGCTGTGCCTGCTCTCACAAAGCTAGAGACACTAAACATATATGACTGATGGTAATAGAAAAATATCAAGTGGAGGCGAAGATACCAAAACCAGTGTTCAGAGGAGGGCTACACAAAGAAAGAAGTGAGTGCTTTCATTCTGGAAGCATCACAGAGGGCTTTGTGGAGGCAGTAACATCCAAAACCAGGTAACGGCGAGGCAGCTCATCTAAGCCCGAGAACAGCCTGAGTACACACAGGGAGCTGGACATCCCAGGACCCATTTAAGGCAATAAGAGAGCGAGTCCCACTCTGTACACTGTGTCCGCCCCCAGACCCCAGGAGAGGGTGGACAGGAAGAGAGGGAGCCCCGTGCTTCCCTTTATGATGTGAGTTCCTCTGTGTCACTTGAAAGGGAAGGGCACCTAAGAGCTGCCATGTAGCAGATAAGGCTGTAGTCCTAGGCTGCCCACATTTCAATCTTGGATGTGCTCCCTTGCTAGCCGTGTGCCCTTTGGCAAATTATTTAACTTTCCCTGCTTCAGTTTCCACAGGGGAAAGATGCGGTTAATCTTACTGATAAGTGTTGCCAAAGGGATTAAATGAGACAATGCAAGTATAGCAGGTGGCAGGCACCCTCTGAGCCAGAGCCACAATAACCGCATACAATCTTACGATAATACAACTTAGCAATACTGTACCATTATATAATATGAGATCCCCCTGGGCTGGAAATGCGCGGAATATCATGTGTAGTGCTACCAATCCTCTGAGCACTGCTTGTCACCTCATTCGGAAATTCTATACCCACTTCAAGCCACTAGAATAAACTGGAGGGTTAAGATGTTTTCAAAGTAGATTTTCTTTTCAGAAACAGAAAAAAACAGCCTTTTGAAAAAAAAAAATCTCTGAAACTAATTTCAACCTCTTGGTGGTCTACTCCAGAAAAGTGACAACAACGATGACAACTGATGTTTATTGAGCACCTACTATGTGCCAGGCACTGCTCTAAAAACTTCAAATGTATTAATTCCTTCCATTCCCTCCAGACCCTGACAAGGTGAGTTTTATTGTTACATGAATTTTACAATAGAGAAACTGAGGGCTCCCTTAAAAGGACTCGCATCCAACCTGGGCTGGCCCAACAGGAAATAGGAATTCATTTCTCAAGGCAAAGAGGCTTCCAACGTATTCATCCTGATTTTTGCTCCAAACCATACATTTGCCACATGTGGGAATGGCTGACTCTCCCGCTACCACCATCACCAAGGGAAACAACTGCCTGGCTGGGATGTCTCTCTAGGCTGATGCAACCAGAACAGCCTGCCCAGCAAGTGACAGCCATCACTGGGTGGTGCCGTTGCCACTTTCTCATCAGAGACTCTGTGATTCCTCCCCACCCCACCGCCCCCACTTCCTGGAAAAAACTGGAAGAGATTGTAAACCCCAAAAGGTCAAGATCAGACTGCCTTTCTCAATGAGCACAAGGCTACAGGGCCATCGTCCCAGATAACCATCAGCATCACATCCCCCGTGCTGGCCTGAGTTCAGAAGCATCCTCATGGTGCTCCCACTGGGATGCTTCTGATTACAGACAGCAGGAAGGCTCGGATTCCCTAAAAGTGTTCACTCTCACGAGCTACTCCCCATCTGCCTTCAGTTCTATCGCTTGTCTTATACCCTCCCTCAGGGTTGCAGGAACCAGACTCCTTTCCAGAGAGAAATCAACGGACAGACAAAGAAACAAAGAGGAGTGATGAGCTGGAATTTTTTCAAGAAAAGGCTTTGATCTGGAAAAAAATAGAGGCTGTCCATTTATTTATTCATCCCTCCACCCAACTTCCTAAAAAATACTCCTTCTATCACTTTCATACTTTAAAAGTTTAATTATCATCTATAAGGTAAGCTTAAATTTAAGGCTTTTCAAAATCTAGCCCTAAACTTTATAGTCAAACACATTTCCAGTGATCCCATTGGCTCTGCTCCCGCCCATCTGTTTCACCCAGAGCCCACCTCCCTTTACACTTGGTGCACTGGTCCCTTCCTCGGTGTGTTCATTAACACTCTTCCTCCTGCCGGTGATGCTCTTGCCTCTCTTTTCAGGGGTGTGCTCATGTCAGCTTCTTGGACCACTCCATCACACAAGACCCCTCCCTTTCCGCAGGACAGGGCTGTCCATGTGCTGCACTGGCCTGCCAGGGACATGTCATCTTTTCACTGCTAGCTGACATTCCACTAGTTTACAAAATTCAACACTAATCTATTTTACTGAGCACTTGCTAAGGGCAAGATACCCTGCTATCTCTTCCTTGCAGAGATCTGAAGATGTAATCCCACCCTTCAAGGAGTTCATCATCTGATGAGAAAGATAAACGATGTGCAATGAAACTCAGCAGCCAACAGAATGAAATAAATGCTCTGTAGATGTATGAGGCATGTGTAGATGCACGGTCGAAGGTTAAGGAATTCTAACACACAGCCCTCCTATAGGGCCCCAAAGTCCAACAATAAACCAGCTGAGGTGCTGGACACAGACCCACAACCTATCAGACACTGTAGAATCATCCCAAGGTCTATTCTATTAGTACAGACGTTCTTTTTTCTTTAGAAATTGTCCACTTGGAAGGCACGTGTATGTCTTCCCAAAGGGGATGTGGTACAGGATGGTTCCATCTGTATGGAGAGAGAAGGGTCGGGAAGATGGAACGTGACATCTGGAAATGGGAGGCCAGAAGCACCATCCGGGAGGGAAGGTGGGGGACCTGAAACAAGAAGTTCCACTCATTTCATATAAGCAATCTGGTATCAGCCCAGCATAAGAGCTTCAACAGGGAGGAGTAGACGTGACAGGTGTCCAAGAGTCCAGGGTGCCCAGCAAGGCTGGAGGGGTGAGGCAGATGTCAAAGGTGAAAGTGGCAAAAGCCGATGTCAGGGACCAGACAAGGCTGGAAGGCCAAGGCTGCAGGATCTTAAAGGTAGTAGCTGGTGAGGGTCAGCATAGGAGCACAGGGAGAAGCCCACCCACCTGCAGGCAGAGTCCACCCTCCACCCTCCTCCGGGGCTTGACAGCGGGGCTAGTTCCCTCTGAATGAGAAGACGAAGTGCTCCCACTACCAGCAGAGGACCTCAGCCTTTGTCCTTCTCAGGGCCTGAGACCCAAGTAAAACAATTCCCACCAAAGCCCTACAATACTGTTCCCTTCCTTTCAAGGACACTAAGCAACCCCCAACTTAAAATATGCTCTGAGTTGTCAGATGCCTTCAGCCCCTGACACGCAGTCATCAGAGCAGCCATAGATTAGTAGATGGGCTGCATGTCCTCCTGAGTGTATTCAAAAATCAGTTTCTATCTAACCTGGCATCCAAACCCAGTCAATGCTAGACTATACGGTGGACTTGGAGAAGTTGGTTCATGGTGGCCCTCATGATCACTTTCCTATAAGATTCAGGGACCTGCCCCACTGATACACATGGAGATGTCCCTAATGCCTCTACTAAGCACATGCCCATCAGGGGCTATACAACAGTCACAGACCCAGTGACCCTCCCAGGAATGAGGAGAAGCAGTACAGCATCACGGTTATGAGAATGCACCATGGCACCAAGCAGCTTGCCTTGAATCCAGGCTGTGTTACTTATTTGCTGTGTGGCTTTGGACAAGTTACTTCACTTCTCTGTGCATTTTCACCATCCATAAACTAGTAATGACCATAATAGTACCCACTTCATAAGACTGGGGCAAAGATTAGATTAAATATATGTAAAATTCTTATGCAAGTACTGGAGAAATTATAGGTATTACTTTTTTTTTTTAATGGACAACATTTTGTTTGTTTGTTTGTTTGCTTGCACTGCATGGCTTGAAGGGTCTTAGTTCCCTGACCAGGAACTGAACCTGGGCCACGGCCGTGAAAGCACTGAGTCCTAACCACTGGACCACCAGGGAATTACCAAAAAATGGACAACGCTTTGTCCAAAGAAGCGAAGAAGTGAGTTTCACAGAGCTGAATCCCATGCCCTGAAGCAGCTGAGTGGTTGGTGGTGCTGAGCAGAAGCACAAACCCCAGAGCTCTCCATTTCCATCATGTAATAATCCACCCACCACGTCCCTGAGTGGGAACGGCCTTGGCTCCACGTTTAACTGATCAGTTTCATAAACCAAGCTGCCTCCTTCATCTTTATTGTTCTCTGTGGTCATGTGATATATTTATTCCTTTCCTCTATATAAATATCATTTCTGTTTTCTGTATTTACTACTCAAATTGATGCATTATACCACAAGCTGTACATTTGTCTTCATTCTGAAGGAGTAAATAGATCTTTCTCTTTTTTTTTTGTAATTCAATAATTTGATTTTCTATACAAAACAATTCAAGTTTATATTCCTGAGGGAAGGGGAAAAAAACAAAACAAGCAAATAGTACCACCTCAGTATGAAAAGAGGGAGGGGGGGGAGAGAGAGAGAGAGGGAAAGAGAGAGAGATTGATGCAGAAACCCTGAGGGTGAGAGAGAGTGCAATTTCACAGGGAGAAATTACCTCTCAAACATCCGAGGTCTTTCACACCATTTGAATTTGACACAACTATTATTGGCCAGGGCTGGTTAGGGCAAGAAGACAGTTACCGGGTCTGAACAAGGTGTTTATTGTAAACGAGCCGAGAGTCTTCTTCTCCAGATGCTTGTAGAAGCCAAAAAAAAAAAAAAAAAAAGCTGTCTGAAATTCATATTGGGAGTTGGAGGACACCCAACAGTGACAGGGACAGCTGTACACAGGGGACCAGGAGGTCCACTCTCTTGGCTGACGGATGAGGTGAATGTTAACTTTTCTCCACTAGCAGTCTGTGGAGTGGAATTCCAGTCTCAGCCAAACAAGTATCACGTTGGGGCAGCAGAAGAGCAGAGTGGCCTCGAGTTGGCGCTCCCACTTCCCAGCTGTGTGCCACCAGGCAGATAACCTCTTCCAAACCAGCCTTGGGTTTCTTTTAAAGCCCACATAAAGGCTCATCTTCCTACAACCCCAAGTCTCACCTAAGCACTCCAGCTGGGAGCAATCTAGCCCTCGACTATGTCCATGTGTATGTTTACATGTGTGTGTATATGTACATATGTACACCTACATGTCTGTATGTCTATTACATCATATCCCTAATGTGTGTGTACACATATCTATGTGTATATGTATATATGTGTGTGTATGTGTATATGTGTGTGTGTGTGTGTGTGTGTGTGTGTGTGTGTACTGTCTTGGAGCTGCAGAAACATTAAGAACTATCTGTTTCAATTCCCCTCTTTTACAGAAAACAGGAGGAGTTCCAGAAGCTTTAGGAGACTTGCTTAAGGTGACACAGCTGGGATTTGAACCCAACGAGACACCTGGCCTTTGCTCCCACAGGGTGCCCCTAGAGGGGAGTCTTACAGGACTGAAAGGCTTATTTTTACAAGCTAGGCATGTTCAGTGCAGGCTCTTGAGACGCCTGAATACTCACTCCAAAGAGGGAGCCCCACGCGAAGCTCTTTTACTTCTCAGCATGTTCACACCTGCTGCCCCAACACTCAGGTCCCCAGGCTGGTTTATACATCCTCGTATCTCCCACAGTACTTACAAATGGAAGCTGCTCAATAAATGTTTGTAAATGAATGAACAGTTGAGTGGGACACGAGTAATGGAACTTTGCAGGGAGGTCTGGGGGGATAAAGATTTACCTAACAGTTTATGTTGCTCTTGACGTGCCATGCTTTTTTGCTTACCCAGGAGGCCAATAGCACAAATACATGCCTTGCCATGAAAAATTCACAACCGTGCATTAGTCAGATACCCTGGTGACATTACTTGCAAACTGGAAAGCCAAGGTCACAGCAGAAGCTGCCGTAAATCAAGTGTGTCTTAAACACAGCATCTTCCTGTTGGGAAATCTGACCCATTTACTGCATTTCCCTCAGGATAAAGTCTACTTAGCACACCTCCTGCTTAAGGAGAGGATGCCTGACACTCAAATACATCTGACTCCAACCTGTAATATCAGCCACTGGCTCCAAGGCATCAATCCCTCTCGCCACAAACAGCTCAAAGGCAAAGCTTATCTGGTGCACGGTGCATTAGGCAATCACAGGAGAAGACGTGAAAGGCTTTAAAGCAGCATTTCCCAAACTGTTCCACATGATATTTCTAGGCGTTTGGCAAATAAAAGCATTGCACAGTCAAAGAATTTGGGGGAAGCTGCGTGTACTATTTCCTATTCTTGAGAGTCCCACAAAGTGCCTATGAAAAACCTGCAGTGAAGAAACCTGTTTAACCTTCCTTTACCCAGGGTCTCCCAATCATTTTGACAACTAACACTTTATACCAGGCAGCAGCAGCTCTGTGGAACTGCCGGCTCTACGGCTATAGCTGTTTATAACTGTAGAGGCCACTGGGGTCCTCATGCCGGCTTTCCCTCCCACTTCTGTGGGGCCTTAGGGAGAGTCATAGGGGAACACTGTCTGCAAGGGAGAGCAGGGATTCAGCTCTTTCTAGAAATGATGGAGAAGAGAAATCTGCCCACAGCCTCCTCGTTCACAAATGTCCTCAAGAGGCCTGTCCAATGCCCCTATATTTAGAGGTTGTCAAGTAAAAGCAAATCTGGACTTAGTAAGGAGAGACTTTTATTCAAAAGGATTATTGCCAAATATGGCGGGGGGGACTATTGAAATAGAGGAACACTGTCCATAAAATCTGCACACAGCTCAGACTCAGGCAGAAAGGGTTTTCTTTTATAGAGAAGGGTAAGTAAGCCTAGAAAGACCAGATGTGGGTGAGTGAGATGAAAAGGTGGCGTGATTGGATAGTCAATCAAAGAAGGTTTCATGTGGAGGCCAGCCTGTTCTCAGGAGGGGCATCTGCTGGCTCGGGCTGAGCATGGGCCAAAGGCCAGGGTGTGGAGGAAGGAGGGGAGCTTAACCAAAGTTTGGGTAACAAGCATTTTGTTCCAATGGATCAGTGTGGATAAAACAGTTCAGCTAATCCTTTGTGGGACAAAGAATGAGAATTTGGAGAGTCTGGGTCTGGCTTTGTCATTAGTAAACAAGCGGGGGCGGGGTGGGGGTGCAGCTGTGGGTCTTATCTAAGGCATGTGGAGAAGGGTGGTCCTTTGCAGTAAGCATTTCTCCAGAACACAAAGGGTGAGGGGATTTCCTTTAAACTCCCTGGCTGGTTTCCAGGAGTGCAGGGCTCAGGCATAGTTTGGCAGGGCCTGTTCACAGCTATATGAATCCAGCACCAATAATATCTGAGCAACTCGCTTCTCCCCACTCTTCACTGGGGTGCTGGCATGGTAAGAGTGGTTCTGTTAAACCTTCAGGCTTTTCCGTGGAAGGAGGGAGATACGTACAGTCATAGGGAGGAGTCTGAACTCTACCACATGGCACGGGTGCAGGCAAAAAAGGAATGGCTGAGATACCAGGCCACCTAACCACTATGGATTCTTCCCTTCTTCCTCAGTATGGAACTCAGCCTTCCTTGCAGCCTGGTGCAGCCACATGGCTGAGTTCTGATAACAGAAGGATGTGGAAAGGACTGGGCAGGACTCCCAGGAGTATTCCTTGAAGAGGGATGGAGAGCTGGGGCAATGTTTTGCCCATCTGCTTTTATTCCTGCCTCAGCCTAGGATGTGAATGAGAGGGCTGGACCTCTAACCACCACCTTGGGTCACGAGGTGACCTTGAAGATGGAAACCACGCACTGAGGATGATAAGAAAGGAGAATAGAAGGAACTCAGCTTCCTGAAGATGAGGTGAACTGCCAGCCGACCCAGAACTCTCCACCCCCGTGCTTCTGTTTCTTGGGAAAAAAACCTAAAAAACAAATTTCTTTGTTATCAAGCCATTGTAACTTCCAATCTCTGTTGAATCAGCCCCCCAAAATTCCTGATACACAGAGATGGGGAAACAGCAGAAAGGGACAGATCAGGAATACCAAGAACACTTTCTACTATTAATCTTTGAAAAATCTCTCTTGGCACCCTAAGGCCAAACTCACTACACATAAAATCTTCTAAAACTCAAATTCTATCAAGAACACCCCTTGAAGACTCGTATAGTGGTCCACAGGGCACAGGTAGGGCTGGGGGCTGTACTGAACTCCAAACTCCTTTGACTGGAAGGCCAGGACATGGCGTGACAGCTGCAGATGTGCACCACATGGTTCCACGGGCTTTGCCTTGCCAATGCCACTCAGTGCCAAGGTCCCAGGGATGTTCTGCCTGCAGCCGCTGCTTGTAGGAAGAACAAGAGAAAGTCAGATAGGGAGAAGACATTTTAATTGAAATTCCCTCGCTCAGGCAGACAATGACGTTAATTGTTCAATAAAGCTAGCCTCAAAATAAGCCTCTAAATAAACAAGCAGGTATCTTCACCCAGACCTGTGCTTAAATACTCCTGCACACTGGGTTGTGCCCTGGTTGACTATGGCCCGTGTCCCATCACCAGGTTAGCACGATAATATGTGATGCAGAGCAGAGCTCTGAGAAACTATGTCTCACAGGCATGATCATCATGAAGAGTGGCTTATGAATGCTGAGAGCTCTCAACTCTCTCCAGAATGGATTGTTCAGGTACTCTTTCTCAACGATACAAAAAAAAAAAAAAAAAAAAGCGCTATGATGATACAGAAAAAAAGCTTGGTCATGATCATCAGCAGACCTGGGTTTTTGCTGATGTTGGTATTAACCCATTGCATGACCTAAATTACCCACGTATTCTGGAACTCATGTTTCTTCACATGTGTATTAGTGCCTTCTTGCTGCTGTAAAAAAATTACCACACACGTATTGGCTTAAAACAATGCAAATGCATTATCTTACAATTCTAGAGTTCAGATGTCTAAACAGGTTGGTAAGGCTGCATTTCTTCTGGAGGCTTTAGGAGAGAATCTGTTTCCACCCACTTTCCAGCTCCTACAGGCTGCCTGCATTCCTTGGCTCGAGGCCCCTTGCTCCTCCATTGTCAAAGCCAGGAGCAAAAGCATCTTCAAATCTCTCTCTGATTCTGAGCTTCCCGCTTTCCTCTTATAAAGACACTTGTGATTACTGTGGGGCCTCCCAAATAATCCAGGATAATCTCCTCATCTCAGAATTCTTAATTATATCAGTAAACTTCCTTTTGCCACATAAAAAAACATACAAGTCCCAGGGATTAGGATGTGGAAATCCTAAAATGGGAGGATCATTTTGCCGAACACGGAGCAAAAATTTGAAAGTTGGGAGACAAGCCAAAGCCCATTCCACCCATTAACACCTCGTTCACCATTATTATGGTTCAGATCCATCTGGTCTTCAAAAACTGTTATAGTCCCACAGTTCTGGCCTTTTGACCAAACTGGAGATGCCTTGATGAACTTATTTACCTGTTCAGTACTTCATTAAACACTTATGGAGTGCCTACTATGTGCCAGGCACACCCTATACCCTATGGGGCACAACAAAGTTAAATAAGTCATGGTCACGAGACAGGCTGGAACCTGGGACCCTTGCTGCAGTGCTGCAATGCTTGCACCTGGACAAACATCTCCTTGAGCAACAAAGAAACTATAAGGGACTAAAAATAACAGTATGCATGCACAGTTGGGGCAAATTACAGACAAGAAGATACAAAAAGATCCAAAAAATCCAACTGCCACTTCTGAAGAGCTGGGAGCAAAAGCAGGGTACTGCACATGCCAATGTCACCAAAGGGGTGGGCAGACCACCTAAGCCATGCCTCCAGCTTGGCCCCTGGACACACCCCTACCCTACCCCCATGTAAGGAACCAGCCTGCCCCCACTTCAGGGGGCGAGCAAGGGAACCTGTTTCTTGTTTTTGCTCCCTCCTGTGGCCACTGGAGCCCCGCAAAAGACTTGCCTGAATTTTTTTTTTTTTTTTTTTTTTTTTTTTTTTGCTGTACGCGGGCCTCTCACTGCTGTGGCCTCTCCCGTTGCGGAGCACAGGCTCCGGACACACAGGCTCCGCGGCCATGGCTCGCGGGCCCAGCCGCTGCGCGGCATGTGGGATCTTCCGGGATAGGGGCACGAACCCGTGTCCCCTGCATCGGCAGGCGGACTCTCAACCACTGCGCCACCAGGGAAGCCCTTGCCTGAATTTTTTGACTGGCTTCTTATCAATTTCTATTGATTGCTGAAGGCCAAGAACTCTGATCCGTATCAGACTCAGGCTTCAGGCAGATTTCAGTACAGCAATTGCCAGGAATAAGGGGTGCTGCCTTCTGAATATCTGTTTGTTACTTTATAGGTCTGAGTTTATCAGGCAAGCATGAATGGGGCTTGTATTTCATTTTAGTACAATATTTGCAATTTTATAAGGTGTCTCATGTTCTCAATTGGGTAGCATTTTAGATAAAACAATTCTTTGTTTTCTTGGACTGTCCTAGGAATTGTAGGACACTTAGCATCTGTGGTCTCACCTAATAAAGGTCAGTAATGTCCCCCAGTCACTGGGACTCATACACACATACACACATTTCCAAATGCCTCTGGGGGTGGGGTGGGGTGGAGTGGGACTGTTCCTGGTTGAGAAGCACTGGGTGAAAAGTTGTGGACAAAACAGATAAGCCTCCCTTAGGCTTTCCATCTAATTCTTAGATTGTCGCACAGTTGTAGTAATCCGTGCCTTTTCCAGGATTTTAAGATGTCCAATGAGCACATTAAAATTATTTCTTTTATGATTAAATATTAACAGTTTAGCCCATGGGGGCAATAACGCCCACCTTTTTGCTATTTTGTGGTTAATTGTGTCCTTCTAAATTCTAATCACAGCTGGACACTTAAGACCACAGGGATCTCTGAGTGCCAAGGTACACCACCAAAGTCTTACTGGGGATGGTGAACCAAGGAGAGAATGCACTGCTAAGTTTTGCTTGGTAGGGAGTATGAATTAAATGTTTGACTATATAAGGAGTGCTACTTTTCAACAGCATTAGCTCATTACACAATCAGCTGTCTTGGCCATGGCAAGAACAGAGTCTCCCAAATTAAATCTGTAGTTGGCTTTTTCCAGCCAATTTTCTGGAGTCAGTAGTTTGAATTATTCCAAAGTTGTGGATAAAGACCACCACCCACAAAAACTGTATCTAGGGCTGTCTCAGCCACCATGAGACCTGCTCCTTGCCAAATGGAAGACAACCTTCATGAGGAGGGACAAAGCATCCTTCCTTTCTGTGTCCCTCTCTTTGTCTGCCTGTCTGTCCCTCCCTTTGGCAGTCACACAGTGAAAGCTGGCTTTCAGTCAGTCTGATAATGAACAGCTGGTACTCGCTGGCAATCACCAAGTTCTCAGTGGTGACTTCTAAAACAGCAAGCAACCGCAAACCGTCTTTGCTGCCTGTCCTCCTCTGAGTGAAATCCTCCAGTTTTCCAGGCTCCAGAAGGGAAGGAACACCAGCCATTAGGATTGTTACTTAGTTAAATAAGGACAAAACATTCCCTGAAAGAAAGTTTAACCTTACATGCTATCTGGGCTTTCCCTTTTTTGTCCTATTTCTGGATGTTAAGGATGAATGTGCGATTTATATGTCATCGATATAAACTGCAATTCAACATTAAAGAATTCACAAATATAGCTGAAGCCCAGGAAGGATGAGAACTTTTCTATTATCTGAGGGCTTTCAAGGGCTCAAAACAGTTAAGCAACTACTCTCTACAGGGGGGCCTGGTGCTCAGGGAAATCTGGGTGGCTCATTCCTGTAAGGTCACCCTACACCAATAGGTCAATAATCAAGGCTCATAAGCAAACTTGGATGAGACCAACATGTAAGAGAAGCTTCCGTACATCCTCACCTAAGGATGAGTGAGCTCTGCCTCTCTTTCCCTAAGGACCGACCTCTGCACAGTAGCTCACAGGGGACCCCACCTCCTCTGGCCTTGTGCAATTTTCAGCATCAGGGCAGGCCAACTTCTGCTTCATTGCATCAAACCCCTCAGACACTGATCCAGCCCTCACCATGCACCAGACGTCGGGCAGGACCCAGAGGAATTAGTAAACTAGGATTCTTTATGCCCTGAGCATAAAGCAAGTCACAAAGAGACACACACAGCAATGTTCTCCCTTCTATCATATGGACAGAGCCAGAGATGGGACCAAGAAGCACAAATGCAGAGCCAAAAATAGAAACAAACGAGTGTCATTCAGTGTAACTCGGGCTTCTGTGGAGGCTGGGTACAAGGGACCCTGAGGACCAAGAGAAAACGTGATCATCGCAACCTGGGAAGGTCATTCCCAGCACTGTGACTCCAGCAGGATGGTGGGGGCAGAGACGGCCATTAGTGGACAGACATGAACATATTTACATGTTTGTTTATGTTAGAATTACTTGCTGATGGTTCACAGATGGAGCAAAAGGGGAAGGGAGGGGATAAGATTAACCCCCCAAGTTAATGGCTTTCATAATTGAGTGATGGTGGTTCCACTTACCAACAAGGGAAGGACCAGGCTTAGAGGGTTTGATCATGTTTATGCCACTAGCGCTGCGTAGAGCCCCTAACATGTCCCAACTGATCCCAGTGTCCTGGGTGTGTCTGTGGCCCATATGAAAGTGTTTGAGATCCAGGAGTGCTGTACTGGAAGAGGTACCACAGAAGTTCAAGGATCCAGTTCTGTGCTCTAGCTGAGCATGACTGTTCATATACTGATGCTAGCTTTCAGGGGAGCTTCTCTGGGCTCCACTGGAGGCCCAGGAAGAAAAGCATGACATTGACTGGAACGACAGGAAAACCGGGAGGAACACACGTGCCTCACCCCTCTTCCTGAAGGTGTCCAATCTCCCTGCAGTAACCCCAACTAGGTAAAGCCTAGCATAGAGCGAACTGACCAAAAAATTGTGATGTGGCTGCGTCCTAGCTCCAGCATGGCAAATTGGACTAGAGGGTGGGTGTAGGGCTGAACAACAGAGCTTATCATCACATCATTCAAGACCTCCACTCACACCCACTGATACCTTAATACCCAACATGCAGTGTCACAGATATTTATAGCTATGAGATCTAGACAACTGGATATGATTTGATAATGGTGCTCAGTGGGCAATGAAGTGGACCCTTCCTAAGAGGAATTAATCAAGACACAACTTGAGGCTCCTGGGGCTGATCCCATCGGCAACTCAACTTCTCCCTCTCAGTGCCTTCCCACTGTACACCCTCACCTGGACCCCACTGGAGGCCTCAGGTGCTGAGTGATACTTACCCAGTAAAACAACCTCAGGCAAGAAGGAATCCCACCGCGAGAAACATGGGTTGACTCCTTAGCGACAATCACACATCCTTGTCCTGAGAAGCTGGTAGTAACCTCCGCTTCTCCATTGGCTCGCTCCCTGGCCTACAGCTCTCAGTGACCCCTCACTGCCACCCTGGCTTCCATCCTGGTAACAGCCATCAGTTTTATCTTTGATTGTGTGCTTAGATGGTGGACTATGGTAGAACAGATGGATACCCAGCTCTGACCTGTGAACTTCTGACTTTGAACCCTTCCCAACACCAACACCATGTTGAATGTCAAGAGCTTCCAAAGAGGAAAGGAACTGAGGCAGATGCACAACCCTGACTACTGCCAAGCAGAGATGAGATGGACACCCCGTCTTAACCTCAGGACCTCAACTTCAAGGTCACACCAACCATAACCACTACTATCTCTGGGAAACAGTGGAGCCAATTTAAAAAAATACTGTACACCAATGTCTGAAGTTCTCTAAAAAGAGTCAGACAAACAGGGGAAAATACTGGGTACACAGAGACCTGTAAAATGAATGGGTATAATAATGCCTGCTGCAGAGACTCTTCTGGGATGAGCTGAAAACACAAGTTGTGAATGGATAATATATAACATCAGTGGAAGGACTGTTATTACCACTCCTGCACTTGATCTACGTTCCATTGCCAAGTTTTCAGAGATGAAAGTAAGGGAAAAGGCTTGGGAAGCACATCTGCTTGCCCTCTTTTTTAATCACTGTGTTTCATCAGCAACTTCTGCAGTTCCCCTGCAGAACAAACCTCATTCCAGCTCAGAAGGCAGCAGGTGAACACAGTGGTGTATGCATTCCAGAAGCTCTCAGGCTCGTTTCAAAAAGCCCCATTTTATCCAAGTGAATAATACGGTTTCCCTTCTGTAAGCAAAACCATGATATATAGGCAAACTCCACGTTAATTGGATAAACCAGTGGTAAAACCCCCAAAGAACAATTAACTTTCATGTGAAATACTCCCAGCTGAAATCTTGGAAAACTTGCATGTAATTAGCACTCTCTTCCAGCTCTCTGAAGTATAAAATACAATACATTAGGGTTTGTAACACTAATATCGCCAAGAACACAGCTAACGTGGGGAGTCTAACTTGCCACTAATATGCGGATGGCAGGCTAGTTGGTGCTTTCACCTGTTCTGGCTAATTGTTTTTACTGTGATTTAGAAACTCTCTGCCCTATGATACATGGCTCACAATGTATCAAGTCCCTGGTGCTGGGCTGTGGTGAGCTAGGAAGTTCAGATTGCTAATTCAGAAGTGACCTTCGCAGTCATTTGGTCCAGTTCTCAAGCAATGGGTTATGGGCCTGTTGCATCGTAATCAGCTCAGGACAGTTTACAAATGAGAGTTTCCTGGGTTGCACCCTCAGAGATTCTGATTCAGCAGGCCTTGGCTGGACCTCAGAAATCCCAATTAAAAATAAATAAATGAACACCTTTCTGAATGCCACCAGAAGATTCTGTGGTCCAGCCATGCTTGGGAACTATTGATGTCCCAAACCTTCTACTCAATGCAGAAATTCCCACTATAACTTGAGTGACTGATGGGCATCCAGTCTCTGCTTGAACACATCCAGGAATAAGAAGCTCAGTGGCTCAGCTCCAATCGATGGCAGCTGCCTGGCCCACCATGCTAAGAGGGCTTCTGAGGCTATATCTAAATCCAGTGGAAGAGACTGCCAAGTTGATGAGTGCTCTCTGCCCCTGGCTTAGGTAGGGGCAGAATACCAACATGTATTTTCCATTCCCGATGAGAGATACCTACTCTGATAAATCCCATTCA
Organism: Mesoplodon bidens; assembly: GCF_964165515.1. Lineage (NCBI taxonomy): Eukaryota > Metazoa > Chordata > Mammalia > Artiodactyla > Ziphiidae > Mesoplodon > Mesoplodon bidens. Next base: position 39,704,027 of record NC_138171.1, read on the forward strand.
ATAGCTTTCAGTTTATGAAGATTGGAAAAAAAAAGTGGTCTAGTTTCTAAGTTAGCCTTACATCAGAGTATTGCAAGAGAAATGACTGGAAGGTCAGAGTCTGAAAACATGGATTTTAGTTGTGGTTTTAGCTGGGACTCTACCGAAACAGTCCTACCTTGAGAAATTTGCTTACCCCTCTGAGTGTCAGTTGCCTGTTTACCAAATAAGGACATGATATCTGCATGGGAGTGTTTTGAGACTCAAATACACTTAACGACTGTGAAGAGGCTTTGAAAATGCTTATTTATTAAAAACAAAACAAAACAAAACAGTAAAGTACTCTTATTGTCAGTATGCTATCAAACATGAGCGATATTTTCCCAGGAGTACAGGTGCTTGAGCAGGTAGCCAAATATGTACATGTAGTAATAGGAAATTCAAAACACTGAGCCTTTCTTGCCGTAATGATATCAAGGCTCCTTTTGTTATCAGAACAAAGGCTTGTTCAAACCAAGAGCAATCAGAAAGCGGGTTTGCCTGGTTCTCAAATAGCTTCTGTAAACATTTTGTAAACATCCACCTCTCTGCCTTTCCCTGCGCCTTCAACTGCAACCACCCAGCCTGAGCGTCAACTGGAATTTAAGTGACCTGCCCTTGGCTTCAACGCATTTGACAGAGTTGTGTAATTCAAATGGTGACTTGACCTAATGGACTTAACTGACCTCTGTGTTTTTGAATGAAGAGACTTAATTTGTTAAAGGCCAGATGAGATAGACACTGATTAGACTGAAAGATATGAGATTGTAAAACTGAATGATTTATCAGGCTGTTAATGATCTCCTTAAGGAAAGGAATAGGTCTAACCTACCTCTGTACCTTGCAGGACTTAGTGATATATTTTGTACACTGGCTGAACTCAACACCTGTTTGTTGAATGAATGAATAACAGATTTAAGAATAACTCAAATAAATTTGAGAATAACTCAGATTTAGTCACACCCATTATACGACGGTATGGGCACATGCTCCTGTAACCGGCATTGAGGATTTCTACTCTTGGAGCAATATTCTCTGACTTAAAAATAAATGACATTGATTTATCATTAGAGCCTTTTTATAGAGGAATTTATCTCAACAGAACTTTTAAAGACATAAAATATACAGCTAATGTAGCCTTAGGTTTCTTAACAGAACCAAATCAAACCGAATAATAAATTAAAACGGAATAATAAAATGATCAAATAGTGTAAGATCAAGTCAGAACTGATTTGGAAGCACCTTTTATAATTACTAGGCTGGAAGCAATCTCTGTAGATTCGGCAGAACTGAATCACAAAATGAATTAAGACCATATCAAATTATTAGTACTTTTCACATGCCGTAAAAAGTCTTACTTCCTGCCTCTCTGGGAACTGGAGCAAAATGTCTCAAATAGCAGGCAGGGAAAATTGAGGAAAATTAATAAATAAGATATTGCTTATTGTTCTTTAATAGCCCCTTGTCTAATCCTTTGAACGTTTATGGACCTTTATTCTTTCCAAAGAACTTTCAAATGGCTTATCTCATTTAATCTCTGTAAGACCTCTGTGAGATTCTTGAGAGGAGTCTCCTGGCACAATAGGTGGTGAAGGGCCTGAGGATTAGACTTTAGGCTGCTCCTTCTGGCTGGGCACCTGCAGGCAAGTTCCTTAACTCGTCCATGCTTCCCTGGTCTCACCTGGGTAGGGAGGATGGCAGTGCAGTCTCACCTGGGTAGGGTGAGTCTGGTCTCACCTGGGTAGGGAGGATGGTGGAGATGCAGTCAAGAGTGCACAGAGGGCTTCTCTGGTGATGCAGTGGTTAAGAATCCGCCTACCAATGCAGGAGACACGGGTTTGAGCCCTGGTCCGGGAAGATCCCACATGCCATGGAGCAACTAAACCCATGCGCCACACTACTGAGCCTGTGCTCTAGAGCCCGTGAGCCACAGCTACTGAACCTGCGAGCCACAATTACTGAAGCCCGTGCGCCTAGAGCCCGTGCTCCGCAACAAGAGAAACCACAGCAATGAGAAGCCCGTGCACCGCAATGAAGAGTAGCTCCACTCTCCACAACTAGAGAAAGCCTGTGTGCAGCAATGAACACCCAACACAGCCAAAAATAATTAAATAAAATAAATGAATTTATTAAAAAAAAAAAGAGTGCCAACTGAGTTCCCTGGTGGTCCAGTGGTTAGAACTTGGTGCTTTCACTGCCAGAGTCCTGGGTTTAATCCCTGGTTGGGGAACTAAGATCCTGCAAGCTGTGCATGCGGCCAAAAAGAAAAAAAAGAAAAAAAAAAAAAGAAAAAAAAAAGAGTGCCAACAGCCTCCAGCTGTTAATGTCTTCAGGGTCTACCTCAGCTTAGGGGGCTGTGGTCCCTCTGTCCTCAGAACATCTGCAGGCCAATGACTAAGTCAGCACAACTCAGGCCAGGCTATTTCCACCCCACAGGGACTACCTGAGTGGGCAATCTGCTCTGGCACTCCCCACTGGGCTGGCAGAGGCTTTGTCAGTTCTGTGTCGGTCCCATAGCTCCCCCTGTCCAATCCTGCTTCCTTTCACTTAGCCGTCCATAAATGTTATTCCTAGTAAACCTCTGGCACTCCTAACTCCCCCTCAGCATCTGCTTCCAGAGGGCCCAGGTGCCTACCTGCTAATAGTGCTTACCTGGGGGGACCATGATAAGATAATGAAGGTGAAGTTTTTAGCCCAGAGTTGGCCCACGGTAAGTTCTCAATAAATATTAGCTATGGCCGGAATCCTTTCCCCTGCTTTGTACTTGGGGAGTAGAAGCAGTGCTGTTATGTGATTAACCAACTAGACTAAGTTTTCTCTGCCAGTCAGCGATTTTAAAAGATGTCACTTCGGGGGCTTCCCTGGTGGCGCAGTGGTTGAGAGTCCGCCTGCTGATGCAGGGGACACGGGTTCGTGCCCTGGTCTGGCAAGATCCCACATGCCACGGAGCGGCTGGGCCCGTGAGCCATGGCCGCTGAGCCTGCGCGTCCGGAGCCTGTGCTCTGCAACGGGAGAGGCCACAACAGTGAGAGGCCCGTGTACTGCAAAAGAAAAGGAAAAAAAAAAAAAAGATGCCACTTCAAAGAAGACTTCAGAGAGTCACATCGTTGGACTCTTGCATCTGTCATCATTGCCAACAACTCATACTGGGTCACTCTCAAGGGTGAGCAGCATTTATTGCTCAAGATGAGGGAGGTCCCTGGGAAGATCTGCCTCCCCTGGGACTGGTGCTCCAGATTATTGGCTCTGTGGTCCCCACAGAGGCAGAAGTCCCAGTAACTCTCTGTAGACTCTGTCTACATGATAATACCCTGTTTGTTTGACCTTTTTCATTACGTCTCAACTGACAACTTTACCCGTTTTACAGTTGTGTCTCAATCAATTGTCTTTATGGCATGGGTGTATACGTAACCTCTGAATGGGTGCTTTTCAAACTGTACAAACAACTTGGAAATGAAATGCATTATTCCAGGTGCCAATTTATTGCTGTATAGCTTTTGCCATTTTGAGATTTTAATTCCTCAGTTCAGGACATAAAAAGTACTCCACTCTCCTCCTTTCCCTACCTATTAAATGTTTCAGGTGCCAAGCCCTGTGCCCAAATCTTTACACTTTACATCATTTACCCTCCCCAAAACTCTTGAGGTGGGTGTTACACAAAGAAACTGAGGCCAGAGAAGTTCAGCATCTTGCCAGAGGTCACAGAGTTTGTAGGTGTCATTTGGGGCTTATAGCTTTATGAGCTGTGTGTGAGCAAGAAAAAGATTTATTTTAAAATATATTGAAAAAGTAGCAAAAATAATTTGGGGGACAGTGTCAGAGGCGTACAGAACCATTGAGAGGATGGAAGCATCCATCTTAAGTCCATGCAGGCTGGAAAAATGCCCCACACTTCATGCAAAAGTTCCCTCCCTTGTTTTTATGCATCCCAAGCCCAAGTCCAGTGTGGGTCCCTCTCATGGGTGAACCTAGGTCACAAGCCTGGGTCTGAGAAAGCAAGTGTCCAGCACTCTCAGCCCTTGAAGCGCATGGTAGTCTTTGTACATCAACAAGTCTCAGAAGTTGGGAACTTTCTGAAATACAGGGCATGTGTAGAAGGAAGAAATATGCCCTCTACCCCAACGATGTCCACGGAGCCTATGAGTATATTAGGATACATGGCAAATGGAAACTAAGGAAGCAGATGGAGCTACAGTTGCTAATCAGCTGACTTTGCAATAGGAGGATTATTCTGGATTATCTGAGTGGACCCCATGTAATCATAAGTGTCTTTGTAAATGGAAGAGGGATATGGAAAAGGCAGTGTTTGAGTGATGGAGTGTGAGAAAGACTCAACCAGCCATTGTTGGCCTTGAACACAGAGGAAGGGGCCTCAAGCCAAGGACTGTGGGCAGCCTCTGGAAGATGGAAAAGGCAAGGAAATGGATTCCCTACCTGGAGCCTACAGGAAGTAATGCAGCCCTGCCAACACCTTAATTTAATCCTGTGAGACCCAGATTGCACTTCAGACCTCCAAAATGATACATTAATAAATTTGTGTTGTTTTAAGCCACTGAGTTTGTGGCAATTTGTTACAGTCATAGAAGACTAATACAGCAGGCTATAGCTTTGTGTAGCAATACTCTGAGTGAGACATGGAAATAATGGAGAGGAAATAAACCCAAGCTTTGGAAATGATGTCTGGTAGAAAAGTATGAGCTGAGACAGGAGTAAAGGGCCTGCCAGCCCATGTTCTGGCTCCAAGTTACTGTGTAAACCTGCATATGTGGAGTGAAGGTTTGAGAAAGACTTATAAAGTTTTACAAGCCAAACAAGGTTATGCAAAATTTTGACTATCTCAAGCCTCCAAGTTACCCAGGTGCTACCATGAGATCCAAAAAGATAGAATCAGCCATAGTAAAATCAGAAACACATTGAACATTTGGATAGTGGATCAGATTTGTAGTAAGTCCCTTTAACGTGTACACTCACTGCAGGAAACCAAAACAAATTCATTTAAGATGTAAGGCGGCGAAGAAGGGAGAATGTAAAAAATGTCTAGGGTGCAGAGAATGAAAATTAACAGTGCCATATTACTAAATTAAGACTTATAAAGTTAGATTGATATTCTCTATATCAGGTATGCTATTTTCATTTTTTAAAAAATATTTCTGGGGATTTTCAGATGTTTGCTACCGATCCTATCTTCCTGGTTTCCCTCATGAGATCTCAGAACCCTCCACTGTACAAAGGTGGTGATGCTGGGGACTAGCTGGACATAAACATAACCCCTACAGTTTGAGAGAAACTACTAGATGTGACTTTTTTTTTTTTTTTTTTTTGCGGTACCCGGGCCTCTCACTGTTGTGGCCTCTCCCGTTGCGGAGCACAGGCTCCGGAGGCGCAGGCTCAGCGGCCATGGCTCACGGACCCAGCTGCTCCGCGGCATGTGGGATCCTCCCGGACCGGGGCACGAACCTGCGTCCCCTGCATCGGCAGGCGGACTCTCAACCACTGCACCACGAGGGAAGCCCTAGAAGTGACTTTTTATAGAATTCAGCTTCCATTTCCGCCCCCCCCAATCATTTGAGCTCACAGCTGTGGACCATGTTTTTCAGTCTCTGAGTTTCCCTAAGTGCCCCTCAGTGACACAGAAATTGGCCATGAATTCTGATCATTTATCTGTTCTAATCAGGCCTTTCTAATGAAGCTTGCCAACACCCCCAGAAGGCCAAATCCCTTCTGGCAAACTCCTGGTTTTGTGATCCCTGATCTGCCCTGTGCTATTTTCTCTACTCTCTGCATGGCTCCCTTGGACTCCCAGCCTGACAGCTCAGTGATGCCTACACCCCCATCCAGCCCGAAGGACCAGGGAGGGGAAGAACTACCCATTCATTTCCATCGTCCCAGGCGCTAGATGCTCATACAGATTCTACGGTCATCCCAGTTCTGTTTGTCTTTAGAATTTCTAATTTCTTCATCATCTTTTTTCCGATTCGGCCTTGAGTTCTTTCTATACTGCTTTCTCCCTTGGGGATGTGTGTTCAATCCAAGCATCTGCTTACAGCCTCCTTTTGAATCCTCAGGCAAATATTCATTGAATTTCTGTTGCATTGTTTTCTTCCTCTCTCAATAAATTATCCTGTCTCCTCTTCAAGGTCTCCCTCTCCAAATTCCAGGCTCTTCGTGTGCAGGAAAAATCCCTCTAAATTCATCTTCATCTCCTGTGCAACCTCACCTTGATTATTTTCCATAGTTGGCACGTTCCTGTCACTGCTTGGTATCAATGCACTGTGTAGCCCACAGGAAAGTTTGCTAACTTTGTTCCTTGTTTATGCTGGTCTTCCTCCTGCAATGGATAAGCTCTAGGAAGCAAGGTGGCTACCCAAGCAGAGACCTTTCAGCCCCTGAGCACACTAAGCCACACAGAGTTACCAGCCCAGAGCCCTGCCCGCATCTGCCCAAGTCAGGAAGGGTGACTTCAAAACTGAGCAGAATGGCAGAATGGCCCCTCTGGCCCCAGCCGCCATGTCTGGGCCTGGGTCACCCCAGAACTTCCAGTCTCATATGGGTCCCATAAGCCTGAGGCTGATGGGGATGCCTGTTTATACACGAGGGATCATTCGGGTTTAATTTGAGTAATAATATAACATGGTACCAGGCACTTGGAAGAGGAAATGTAAGCAGCATATAGACGTCAGGAGTGACTCCAAGGGCAAACCCCCTATGCGTTCCACGGGATCCCATACACACCACAAGGAGGGAATTCATGCTTTGCCAATCCAAATAAAGACTAAGGGCAGGAGAAAAAAAATTTTTTTGCCCCTACATAAAACTAAAGTGCATTTCCCTTGGGAATTCCCTGACAGTCCAATAGTTAGGATTCTGCATTTTCACTGCCAAGGACTCGGGTTTGATTCCTAGTCGGGGAACTAAGATCACGTAAGCCGCACTGCGTGGCCAAAAGAATGTAAAAAAAAAGTTTTTTAAAGGCATTTCCCTTTAAAATGATGTGGTCTCAGGGAAACCCTCAGCAGGTCAAGCTGGGATGACAGCCAGAGTCCTTCACTGGGAGGTCAGTGAGTCAGGAATCACCATGGCCCTTGTGTTTGCAAAAGGCTCCACCTCTTCTAGCTGCACAGTCTGGGACAAGTTCTTTAATTTCCCTGAGCCTCCACGTCCTCATATGTAAAACAGAGACAATGAAAGCCAGGTAACAGGATTGCCTTACAAAGGAAATGGGAAGATGTATTTGATTATGGTGTCCGCCCTTCTCCCTGGCTTTTGATCTGATGATGACCTTCTGGTCAGTGCTACATCTGGCATTGTAGTTGGTGGTTCGGTGGGACTTCCACCAGTACAGAGGATCCTCCAGGCATCCTGGACTTGGGCGAGGCTCATCTTCACAAAGACCTGCATCCACAGCACTGCGGTGAGCATATTCCTCAGGGGTGGTCCTGCCTGGGTTCAAATTTTGTTTCTCCCCCTTGATGGTTGAGTGGTCTTAGGGGATGAGCATCATGCTAGGACTGATAGGATTTTTTGAGAATTAAAAGAGATAATTCCTGCAAAATATTTAGCAAATATTTTTAATACATGTTCATTAATATCCAAATCCTTGATTATTTTGACATTTTATCATTTTCCTAGGGGATGGGGATGGGGAATATGAGGTTATTTCCAGCTAAAAGAGAAGAATAGGTGAATGTTTATAGCACTTTTCCAAGTTCAGAGTTTTGTGTACATTAATCCTCAAAACTGTAAAATGAGGCAGTCAGTATTGCTTTCAGTCTACTGAGGAGGAAACTGAGACATGAAGAAGTTCAATAGCTTTTCCAAAGTCACATGGCCAGTAGGTGAGAGCACCCATCCTTCTGACACTTCACCCAGTGATCTTCACCAACTCTCACACTGAAAGTCAAGTAAACCAGAACTCGTCCTCGAGGCTGGAGCTACGACAATTTTCTTTCAGACCTTTAATAAAACCATTTGTTTGCTTTAGTGCCAGGTGTAGCGTCTCTTCTTGTCTGCCTGCCACTTGCCTCTTATCAAGAAAAGGACATCTACTCAGTTATTCAGCTGGTCTTAGAGATTCCAGGCATCAAGTAGAATCACTCTCTGAGGTCAATCCAAATGATTATTTGAGAGACTCAATTTCCTTTAGAGAAGGCACATTGTCAGTTCAATCTACTGTGGAATTTGTAGTATTAATGAATTGAAGGATACTTTAGGGATTTCTCCCAGATGCTTATTTTAATTTAAGCTCTAGGGGTTTAACTTTCCAAAATACTCAATTTTGTTCATTATGAAAACTAATAACTGGCTTATTTCACTGCTAATTTGGGTACGAAGGTTAATTATCTATAGTGGAGTGGTTTCGAACTAATCTAAAGTCTACCTGAACACTGCACTGTGGCTAATTGATTTCTCCCATGCACTAAGAAATGAGTATTTCTTTGTGGAAAAAAAGCTCCACTGACTTGGATTCTTTTTTGCCTCTGTCTTTGTAAAAGATGCAGTGTCGTTCCAAGATGGTGGGCAATCTCTCCCTTTTTTGGATACGGTGGAATCCATTCAGTTATGTATGTGAGAAGGTCCCACTCAGTTCCAGCTCAGCGTCTTCTTTTCCACAACCCAGTCACCACTCCTACCCCCCATTGTTTCTTCAGCACAAGGTTAGGAAATGTGGGTATATATTTTATATTATGTTAGCATGATCCTGATCAAACCAGAATGCCTTGCCTTCTAAAATATACCAAAAATAATACCCGTCAGAATGGCCATCATCAAAGACTCTACAAATAATAAATGCTGGAGAGGGTGTGGAGAAAAAGAAACCCTCCTTCACCGTTGGTGGGAATGTAAAATGGTGTAACCACTGTGGAGAATGGTATGGAGTTTCCTTAAAAAACTAAAAACAGAAGCTACCATATCCATCAATCCCACTCCTGGGCTTACATCCAGAGAAAACCATAATTTGAAAAGATACATGCACCCCAATGTTCATAACAGCACTATTTACAATAGCCAAGACATGGAAGCAACCTAAATGTCCATCAGCAGATGAATGGATAAAGAAGATGTAGAGTACATATATACAATGGAATATTACTCAGCCGTAAAAGGAATGAAATAATGCCATTTGCAGCAACATGGGTGGACATAGATATCATCATACTAAGTGAAGTTAAGTCAGACAGAGAAAAACAAATAGCGTATGATATCACTTACATGTGGAATCTAAAAAAAAAAATGATGCAAATGAGCTTATAAAACAGAAACAGACCCACAGACATAGAAAACAAACTTATGGTTACCAAAAGGGAAAGGGGGGATAACTTAGGAGTTTGGGATTAACATTTACATACTACTATATATAAAATAAACAACAAGGTCCTACTGTGTAGCACAGGGAAATATACTCAATATTTTGTAAGAAACTATAAGGGAAAAGAATCTGAAAAGTTTTATATATATATATTATATATATATATATCTGAATCACTTTGCTGTATACCTGAAACTAACATAACATTGTAAATCAACTATACTTCCATAAAAAAAGAGTAAAATACACCAAAAATAATGATCACAGCAACAACAGTAAATCTATTGTCTTGCTCTCTTTATAGTTCCAAAGGGTAGAGGGTTTCACATACATACCCCTCATCTTTCTAAAAATTCAGTGAAGCACACAGGATGCTTTATTTATTCCCCTCTTTAGCAGATGAAGAAACTGAGACTCACAGAGACCCAGGTTCACACAATATCAGGAGTAAGGCATGGGAGTAGAACATAGGTTTCTTGATTCCTAATTCTGTGTGCTTCCCACTCTACCACCCCACCTCTGTGATCTGTAACATATTGAAAAGGCATGTTAGTTGCAGCATTATCTACTATTTCAGATACGCTGCTATACCATTCTATTTCTTGCGCTCTAAGAAACTCAATTTTGTCTCCAGGAAGTAAGACAGGCTAACACTGCCCACTGGTCCTAGAGCATACTCCATTAATTGACGTTCATATCTTTGCCTGTAAGGTCAGCCCTTTCTCCTGCTGCCTCTGTTCTTATAGAAGGTGAGGTGTCTGGATCTAATTAATGCTCCCACTCTTCCCAAAGACTAAAGCCAGATTTGGCCCTGAACTTCCCATGCACATATTAGTCTTGGAGCTCTTTCCCCATCTACCTCTGATTTATTTTTAAATTACTTTCTAAACCAACATGAAGCAGCTCAAAATTAATTTAAGCTCCCCCAAAACGGAATTTGTCAATGTCCACCACTGTAATTTGTTACGTTGCATTATAAACTACTACAGAACCATGGCAATGTCAGAACTCCGATGATGTAGTGTGGTCTCCATCTACAATATATCATAAGAGCAGTTTCAGCTTCGATGATAGATGGAGCAAATCTGGGAAGAATTTTAAAAGAGACCTAAATTTCTAGAATTTTTTTATTCCCTTTAGGTGGCCAAAGGCATCACCCCCAAGAGATGACTGAAAGTCTAAATCATTTTTTCTCCTTTTTGCTCTGCATCAAACGGAGGTCTGCAAAGGAAATTAACCTGGCATGTTGGCAGAATTGCTGAGGCATAATTGCCTGTGTTATAGCCTTGTAGCTTTGGCCATGACATTGCCCCATCAGTTGGGAAAGGAAAAATGAATCTGCTTTGGCGTAACTATCTACAATCATGGTCTGTCCATCCCTTTGTCAAGGTCCATGGTGCCAGGCCCTTGATAGGGTTTATCCCCAAGGACAGGTAAGAACTCACCTACAGTCTGCACACCGTGTCTTGGGCTCCTTTTTGAAGCCAACACTTGTCAGGCAACCTGCTGGCTTAAATGCACCAATGCCAGGCTCTACGACCATGGAGAAAAACCAGCATACTCTGCAGAGATGCACCCTATATGGCAAGCAGCAAATGCAGTGCATCCACAGATACAGATGACACACCATCATTCTGGTCCTCCCCAGAGTCTTAGACTGCTCTAGCTAAATTAAACTCAACAGTCCAGGCATCTCATTTTATGGAAGAGGAAATGCAGGCCCAGCGACTCACACCAGGACAAAAGCTGGACCTTAGAACTGGGTCTCGGGACCTCGGGCCCCTGTGTTTTACACTCTAATCCAGCAGGCCTCCATGGCAACTACCTGACATGCTGGTATACCCTGATGAATTCTGAGCTTGGTTGCAGTTAATTCATTATTGATAATAAATTTAAAACTTGGGAATTATTTTCCTTATTTTAAAAACAATTTTTAAAAATTTTATTGAAGTATAGTTGATTTGCAATATTGTGTTACTTTCTGCTATACAGCAAAGCGACTCAGCTATACATATATATATTCCTTTTTATATTCTTTTCCATTATGGTTTATCACAGGACACTGAATATATCAATAGTTCCCTGTGCTCTACAGTAGGACCTTGTTAAAACATAAATTAAAGTAGCTGTCTCTGTGATGACCTTTCCACTCTTTAGCCATCCTACTTGTTTTCCTGAGTGGAAGAAAAGGGGAGGGGAGTTGCAATGGGAATTGTAGGTACCTCTTGGGACTAAAATACATACTAAAGTTCAAATGATTTGTATTAGATTTTTATGGAATCTAAAGTGGGGGCAGAGGTCTACCAACAGTATGGAAGAATTAGAATACAGCTGGGGCCACTGAGGATAATTGTTTCAATGTCGCAATTTGCCACGAAGACTACTCTTTCTTTGCTATGTTCCTTGCTCCCATTTCTGGGACTGTGTTTCTCCCCCCACTAATAACACACACATCCATAGATAGATAGATAGATAGATAGATAGATAGATCCAGAGATACATAGATAGATACATAGATACATAGATAGATAGATAGATAGGTAGATAGATGATAGACAGTAGATATATAGATAACATACACACACACACACGTAAATCATGCGGGCATATGAACAGCACAGAGCAAGCCCAATAATCTGATCATACAGATGTGCCAAGGACTGAGAAATGGCCAGGAAGGAGAACATGGGTGGGTACATCCTGACCACTTGATGGTGTACATCAGCTGTGTTTCTCACTCTCAGACAACTGCAGCTTCCAAACAGACAGGATTATGTCCAAGGGTGGGAAGGGAGGTGGCCAGGATGAGATGCAACAGTGGGCTTCTCAAAAACATCCTCTGGACCAGTTATGGCCCTGATTTGGCTCCAAAGTCTCATCACTCTGGTGTTCCGTCGGTCAGCAATGGCCCCAAAACCACTCAGGTTGCTGGTCCTCCTTAGATTTACCAGCTGTTGTGGTTGCTGTGGAACCTGGCCGCTGTGACAGGGAATGAGATGGTGTGGGACAGTGGATTATGGTCCGGTCCAGTGCACAACCTCTAGGGAACGACACTCGCTGTGTGACCTCGGGCTGGTCATTCAGCATCTTGAGGGTCAGAACTCTCGTCTGCTGCTCAGCACAGTACCTGACCCACACAAGTGATTAATAAATACCAGCTCTCATGTTTATCAGATTCGAAAGGTCCAGCTACCTCAAACATGGTCCCTTATGGCTTGGCTCTATCTAAGCTTGATTATAAAGGCTTGGCTTATGCTTATCTCTTCCACATCACTGGCAAAATCACAGCCCCACCCAAGGAGAGAGGGGATAATTTCATCCCCTAGAAGATACTTCACATTCTGATATAGATGAGGAATACACTGTACTTGAACAAACCAACTTGAATTAATCGCAGCTGTTCTGTGTCTCAGCAACTATTATGTGATTTACCCTTGCCGCAGGTTCCTTTGAAAATGGAAATATGGAGAGTAAGTACTGGGGAAGATATCATTTAATGAAGAATCAAAATTTAATCTAAAACATGAAAAAGAACTCAAAATACCCATGCTTCAAGAACTTGGTGTGGTATTTCCACAGGTTGAGAGGATTTTTTTTTAATCGAGAGAGTAAAGATCCATCACATGTTTAATGTTCCTGATAATCATACCAAATCATATTTTATCATGATCAGACCTAAAGTGCATTTTAGTCTGGATTCTTATTTGCATACCGAATTCTAAAACTGAGTTACAGTTTCATCCATTTCTCCCAATCCAAACCACTGTGTATGGAGAAACAGGATCTTTCTGCACCTTGGTATTTACTAAAATGGGACCAAAGTCCACTAGTTTTACACGTCAAAAACTTATATATGCTACAGGGGAAGTCAAACATGGAATGTGAGGGGCAAATTCAGCCCCCTCGTCTGTGAGCTGCTTTAATTCATCTAGGTTTCCAATGTCGCAATGAGAAGATGAATTCCGAATGAGCCTCCCCCAGGGCGAGGCCCTATACGCCCTCTGAACAGAGCTTTTTTTTCTTGAACACAAAATGCCATTTGCAGATTTCCTGCTGTGGGTTCTAAAGGGAAGTTGGCTTTCCTCCCACCACCTGCCCCTGGAAGACAAATGCAGGAGTACAGTGGGTTTCAAAATGTATTATGAAGCGCCCCGGGCATGGGAGGGGAGGTTCCAGGGAGAACTAGGGAGGAGAGAAAGCCTTGTCCTGGAAAATCTAGCCTATTGTTTCTTTTGTCTGATCATCCTGCACAGATAGGCGAAGATGCTCTCTGTGGTCCACCCGTAGCTGCCCGTGCTGCTGGCTCGTGAGGAGGAGGTGATTGAGTGGGGATGGAGGGTACGGAAAGCACCCTCCCTAATCCTTCTTCCCTCATTGTCTTGGCCATTGATGATCCTGGATTTAAAAAAAGAAATCTCTAAACGGAGAAAAGAGCACGGCTGAGGGATAGGAAGCATCCTTAGATGTTGGTGGGCTCCTGGGAGAGAACTCTGCAACCTGCCTCTCTTGACGGCATCCCAGAAGTGGAAGAAGGACAACAAAATCAGCAGGTGTTTGGGGGAATCAGAAACCACAGGGCTGCCTCGTCTCAGGCAGAGCTCAGAAAAGCAGCGAGACCCCAGCAAACAAAAGGCTGCTGGATGCATCTCATCCATGGGTCTAAGGGAGCATCAAGGCTTTCCCACCTCTCAGAGCCTCTTGGATGAAGGGTATGTAGGTTTCCCGGATTCCAACAGCAGCACAGACTCGGCACAGAATGCCATGAGAAACTAAGAGGTTTTGCAGAAGAAAGCTAACCTAGCAGGACTGAGACTGCTTTCCTTAGAAAGGCCTGCTTGCAAGGCTGGCCCTTGGCTGGCATCTGGGAATTGGGATTTTGGAAGGAGTCTCACCATGCTTTAACTGATAAGAGAGGCTTTCTGTGCCTAAACTGTTTGTACAATGTGTTTTATGCTAAATGCCTGCTTTCCTTCTGGGACCCTGAAATGTTGGCAGGTTCTAAGCAGAGGCGACCTGTGTGACCGGCTCCTGATAAAACCTTGATCCTTGAGTGTCTAATGAGGTTCCCTGGTAGACGGCATTGCACACGTGTCGTCACAGCTAGTTGTTGGAGGAATTAAGCACATACTGTGCGACTCCACTGGGAAAGAACTCTTGGAAGCTTGAGCCTGGTTTCCTCAGACTTCGCCCTGTGTGCTTTTGAGCTTTGAGGATTGTGCTTTATACTCGTTCACTGTAACGAATCCTAACCACGAGTACGACTATATGCCGAGTCTTTCGAGTCCTCCTAGTGAATCATCGAACCTGAGCGGATCTCCAGGCTCCTCAACACAGAGGCTGTGGATTGGTTAAGGGGAATGCTGCAGAGAGTGACCTACAGGGACCAAACACTGAAGTCCAGACAGGTGGAGGGATGCTTCAGAGGATGCTATCCCAGACAGATAACCAAAAAGAGACCCTCACTTCCAGGGCCAGCACTACCAAGGCCCCCCTTCATGCACATCCCACCCCAGAACTGGCTAAGAGGACCATAAACTGACTGAGTTCCCATCCCTGCCATGTGGTGGAATGGGGGCTTGTGAAAGAAAGTAAGTTTAATTTTAGAAAATCCAGTTTCATCTCTATTACCCCATGCTTGTTCTTGCTACACACAAGCTCTCTAAAGAGAAAATCTATGGCACACAGGATTGCGAGGATAAAGGTGTAGTTCACCCTAGTCTAGCTAACCTGTTCCCTTGCACTACCCAGAAGTGTGGGGTCTCAGTCCCCAGATCTCTAGATGGTCTCCCTGAAGAGGATCTAGCAGCATGTATCTCTACGGGCCAATCTCCCTTCCTCTTGATGCCTCCTTCACCTCCACTCTCCCCAGTCCTTGCCTCTTATAATGCATCCCTGACCCACACCCCATCACTAAATTTTCTCTAAAAAGTAATCCGGTCCCAAGTGTCTCTGCTACTTATCCATCTTCACAGCCTTGGGCCAGAGCCAGAGGTAGCGGACACCCTGCTTTCCATGGTTCTGCTTTCGGTAGAGGAGAGGACGGATACAGAAGGCACTGGGAGTAGGGAAAACTGGGAGATCATTTGGTTTTCACGTTTCCCTTTGATTTTCATTTATGTTGTGGGAGGAGGAAGGACTCATCTTGCTCCCCAAGAATTAAAATCCTGCCAGCTACCATCACCAGATCCACACGTGACGTCTATAACCTACCACCGGCCCTCTCAGTTACGGTCTAATATCCGAAGAGCATTCACTGTCTTTACATCCTTAGATGTTTTACGAAGCCGCCTGGTGGTATCTTAGCACTGGGAAGACCCAGGCCCATTTCTCTTCTTAAATCCTGGGTCTTCCTTATATCTCAACCAGCCTAGAGAGATTAGCAGAAGGAAGGGTGTCCCATCACATATTTTAAAAAATGCATTCCTCTGAAGATTTATTTCCTTTGTGGGAAGAAGCCTGAGGTTTTAAATCCATAAATCAACAGATTACAGTTCTCAATTCTGACTAAATTTGACATGCTAAAACTTAAAGGCGTCGTAAGTTCTCTACTATTTTTCACAATTAGCACATTGGACCCCCAATCTAGGGTTCCCCATTCGACAGGGCGCCCCAGAGGTGTGCTGTGGGAGGGCACGGTAGTTCTTGATATCAACGTCAAAGGTAGCACTTTGATTAGCCTTTAACTTCCCCTTCATAGGATGCAATAGATCTATTATTCATTAGCTTATTTAAACCATTTCTTGAAGCTTTTTCTATTTTCACCTTCTAATAGAGTCATATTTCTTAGACGATAATTAAGGTTGACAGTAGTTTGGACCTTTATGTAAATTCCTTAGCCAAATAATTCCATCATGCGTCTCCCTCAGAGTCCGGTAATGTCTCAGATGCCAGAAAGCCTGAAGGCTCCATCCTCAGGCCCTCCCTGGAGCCTCCTTCCTCTGCTATGAGAACCTTCCATGCCCACCTTTCCCCAGGCTTGAGAGCAGGTCCTTTGTCAGCTTCCACTGCTGACCAAACTCCAAGCACTTCTCTCCTCCGATACAACATCTAAATGTCTCCAAAGACATCAAAACGCAGTACTGGAAAGAGTGATACCTACCTCTTTTGTCTCACTGGAGTGGCCATTGAACCCAACTTGATATTCCAGTTTAATTGCTATGAGAGCATCTCCACCATAAAGGCGTCCTTCATCTCCATGAGGGCTTCAACATTCTACTTCACCGAACTTTCTTCTTTTCACACTTTAATGTTAACAGGGCACTTTAACTTCCTCTTCCTTTGAATGTTTTACTTTAATTACCAGAGGAATGATTTTGTACATGAAAGGATATGGGAATTCAGGCTGAAAATTCCATTTCTTTCAGGAGCATCAAATGTGATAAGTTTCCTTACACTAAATACAAGTATAATGTATTCTGTTTGTCAGGAGTAGAGTGTGTGTCTTTTAAGAGAGTATTATTCTAATAAGAAAGACTAATCGTATACAGAGCCTCACATTTTACAAAGCACTCTTCCGGTCATGATCTCAACCCTGTGGAAAGTGAGGGTCAATGCAATGATGGTCATTTGATAGATGAGGGAACACGCTAAGTGCCTTGGGACATTCACAGCCAGTCCTATTCTCTGGTCACGATACCACGATGCCATCAAAGCAGGCAGATCTCACATCTAAAACCTGCCCACACACAAACTGACCTCAAGTGTTAGAAACACTTGACTTCACACACATGCAAACAAATAAGTGCCTGTAAAACAGGTAAAATCTGAATAAGGCCCGAGGATTATTCTAATATCAATTTCTTGGTTGTAGTGTTGTATTGTAATCATGGCAAGACATTACCACTGGGGGAAACTGGGGGAAGGGTACGCAAGACCTCTCTGTACTATGTTTTGCAACTTCCTATGTATATATAATTACTTCAAAATAACAAATTCCAAAAATATTGATTTCACTTGAATTTAAATGTTTAGAAATCTCCTTTATTTTTCAGAAGGATATTTAAATTTGTTTTTTATTTTTACTTTTTTAACATCTTTATTGGAGTATAGTTGCTTTACAATGGTGTGTTAGTTTCTGCTTTATAACAAAGTGAATCAGCTATACATGTACATATATCCCCATATCTCCTCCCTCTTGAGTCTCCCTCCTACCCTCCCTATCCCACCACTCTAGGTGGTCACAAAGCACTGAGCTGATCTCCCTGTGCTATGCGGCTGCTTCCCACTAGCTATCTATTTTACATTTGGTAGTGTATATATGTCCATGCCACTCTCTCACTTCATCTCAGCTTACCCTTCCCCCTCCCCATGTCCTCAAGTGCATTCTCTGCATCTGCGTCTTTATTCCTGTCCTGCCCCTAGGTTCATCAGAACCACTTTTGGTTTTTTTTAGATTCCATATTTATGTGTTAGCATATGGTATTTGCTTTTCTCTTTCTGACTTACTTCACTCTGTATGACAGACTCTAGGTGCATTCACCTCAGTACAAATAACTCAATTTCGTTTCTTTTTATGGTTAATATTCCATTGTATATATGTGTCACATCTTCTTTATCCATTCATCTGTCGATGGACACTTAGGTTGCTTCCATGTCCTGGCTATTGTAAATAGAGCTGCAATGAACATTGGGGTACATGATTCTTTTTGAATTATGGTTTTCTCAGGGTATTTGCCCAGTAGTGGGATTGCTGGGTCATATGGTAGTTCTATTTTTAGTTTTTTAAGGAACCTCCATACTGTTTTTTATAAAATAATGACTCTTCTAATAAAGGCACAAGTAATATTGATATGCCCTACTCCAATAAGACCTCATTTAACTAATTACATCTACAATGACCCTATTTCTAAATAAAGTCACATTCTGAGATTAAAGTGGTTAGGACTGGGACATATCTTTTGGGGGGACAAAGAGGAGAAAAGATGCAAAGACAGACATGCACACCAGGAGAAGGTCATGTGATAAAAGAGACAGACTAGAAAAAATGCATCTATAAGCCAAGGAACACCAAAGACAGCTGGCAGCTCCAGAAGCTGAGAAAGGTACGGGACTGTGCCCCTAGAACCTTCAGAGGAGGCATGGACCAGCTGACGTCTTGGTTTTAGACTTCTAGCCTCCAGAATTGTGAAAGAATACATTTCTGCTGTTTTAAGCCAAAACAAAACCAAAACCAAAATAATGGATTCCACTGTCAATTTAATTATACACACACAATAATGCAGCGCTCTACTCGTGAGGGAAATAATGGCACACTTTTGTCTTATTTAAATTACTTTTTTACTGATGAATTCTAAAATTACTACCACAACGAAATCCCATAGTACGATTCCATGAAATACAATGGAAAATTATTTCAAAAGATTGCAGCAACGGGTGACATACGATAACATTTAGCAGGGCTACACTTAAAGCGTGCACACACGGGTTTGAGTGTTTGAAGCCACACATGAGTCTCCCTATGAAACAGCTGCCAGTAGGGCTGGTATAGAACAAAGCTCATCCAGAGCAAGAGAGACCATGACCTGTTTACATCCAGACTAGCCAGACAATACCCACAGTATCATTATCTTCACTTTGGGGCACCATAATTTAAGAGGGACATCAATTAACAGCAGCTGAAACCAAGGAGAATGACAAGATTTCTCACCATAAGGAACTGGTGAAGAAATATTTAATCTGGAGAAATCAATATGTAAACAGGGCTTTGGAGCTGTCTTCTCATATTTCAAGGGCTGTCATGTGGAAGTAAGAGTAGATCAATCTTCAGAAATTAGAGCTAAGAGCAGTGATGGATGTTAGACAATGGACCACTTGGCTCTATGAAAAGAAGACTGAGTCTCATTAGGACTTGCCTGCTTCAAATATAGGGCTGGCCAAAAAGTTCATTCGGGTTTTGGAAACATCTTACAGAAAAACCCGAACAAACTTTTTGGCCAACCCAGTATGTCCCCAAATGGTCTTCTATGTTGCTTAGAGCCCCTGCCATTCATGTCACTTCTTCAGGATAAGGGAAGCTTTTCCAGAGGATTTCTATTACCAATCATCTAAAAAACATAACACCTCAAACCATTAGTTCCTACACACACATTTGTACAGATCAGTTTCATAAACTAGCTGTCACCTATCAAAGCAGAAAACAAGCCCCTAAAAGAATGGGACACCCAATCAATATAGCATAGAGGAATCTGCAAAGTGGGGTGTGTTCCAGGGAGAGAGCTTGGGAGCAAGGAACACGTTCGATAAGAAGCACCCACTGAAAGTTCTTCCTTCAAAGCCCCATTTGCAGACAAGAGGGATTTCTACCATACCCCCTTCCATTTCAAGATGAACTGCTCTAGAGAACCTCTTGGCTTTACACACACACACACACACAAGTGCATGTAAAATAGGTGAATCTGTGCAATGACGTTGTTCTAATGTCAATTTCCTGATGTGCTATAGTCACACAAGATGTTACCATTGGGGGAAACTGGATGAAGGGTACACAGGACCTCTCTGTACTATTTTTTGCAACCTGTTTCCAAATAAGTTTTTTTAAAAACCTTGATTTTAGTTGAATTTAATTTTTTTCATTTCCTTTATTTTTCAGCAGAATGTTTACAAAATTTTTGACAATCTATAGATTCAATTATCAGTCACACTCACACAGGCCCAATATATCTGACACCAAGACAAGTAATCGGCTGTCCCTCCCCACACACTCTGTCCACCTGCTCTGTCAGCCTCCCCTCACGAGATGACACACCCAAACCTGCCACTGGTGGCCACCCCTTCAGTGGGAGGGAAGTCATGGAGGCAGGAGAAGGACATAGATCAAGCAAAGAAAGAAAAAAGGAAGAAAGGGGAGACGGAAAAAGGAAAAGAGAACGAAGAGAAGCAAGCAAGAAAAGAAAGAAGAAAAGCCAGCGTTTGTCATTCAGAAAGATAAACATTTTACAGCCCAGCTTGACTGTGTCAAGAACACTTGTGTTTTAATAGTATGCCTGCAAGCTTTCAAAACAAGTGTTTACCTGTCACAATAAACAGTTATGAGTGAGGAACACAAAACAGAGAGAACCAGGAGCTGGCAGGCTGCCAGCCCTGCTGCGAGCCGCCCGGTGCTAAGCCTGTCATCCAGGCGACAGCAGCTCAGCGTCTCTCGTCCACAGTGAGGGCTGCTATCACAGGTCACAGAGCCTCTGGGCTCAGGGGAGGCCAGTTAGAGCCAGAGGGGGTTGGGGGAACCCGGTCCTCAAAGGACACACGGCAGCAGTTTCTGCCTTGAGGGCAGCCCCCAGGGACCTACAGGAGCCCACAGGTCCCAAAAGATGGGAACCTTCAGAGACTGCTGGAAAGAGCCTGGATGGAGAGATGGCACACAAGAGGCCACACACTCCCCATCCTTTCTGTCCTTTAATCTTCACAACAGGCTCACGAGTGAGGTAAGTAAATAGCAGTGTCACACTTCTACTTTGATATTTATAACTTGCAACTGGGAGCTGGCAGCCTCATAAAAACTAACTTTTATGGAGTATGTTATACTGTAGGAAGAGCTTTCATACCCATCTGTCTCAGTTAATCCTCACAGTAATCACTTGACGTGGCTGGGATAATAGTATCAGCCCCACTTTGAGGAAACTGACAAGATCACCTCCAAGCCTCGAAGTCCATCATCTAATAAACAGCCAAGCAAGAACTCCAACACACAAACACATGGCTCAAACGATCTATGGTTCTCACACCTGGGTGTGCAAAAGAATCTCTTGAGTCACTAGCTTAAAATGCCTTACTCCTAGGGTTTTATCAATAGAATCAGTAGATATGGGCTGTGACTCAGGCATCAGCATTTTTAAACATTCAGGAAGCCGACTGAGAGCCAGGTGACTCTGAAGCAGGTAATCAGGGAAGTGTAATTTGAGAAACAGCATCACTAAGAGAACAGCATGCAACCCAGCCCTTGTGAAGCTTCCATTTGGAGCTGAGCTGTCCCACATAGTAGCAACTAACCCTTGTGGCTATTGAACACTTGAGATGTGGCTAGTGGCATGTGTTGAAATGATATTTGGATATATTAGGTCAAATAAAAACGCATCACTAAAATAAATTCCACCCCTTTCATTTTACTTTTTAAAATGTTACCAGAAAATTTAAAATTACCTATGAGGGATGGATAAACAAAAAGGTCCTACTGTATAGCACAGGGAACTATATTTAATATCCTGTGATAAACCATAATGGAAAAGAATATGAAAAAGAATATATCTACATACAACTGAATCACTTTGCTGTACAGCAGAAATTAACACAACACTGTAAATCAACTATACTTCAATAAAATAGCCAAAAAATTTTTTTTAATTTTTAATAGAATTACCTATGAGGCATGCACTAGATTTCTATCAGGCAGCCCAGGTCTAGAGGGGTCCAAGAAGCATATGAAAGGCAAATTTAAACACATTACAGCAGATGGCTAAGATAGAAGTATAACGAGGTGAGTCCAGTAGCTCTGAGAAGACTCCCAGGAGGTGTTTCCTCTTTGCCCCATTTAGTCCCCAAAATGAGCAGAAGCACAGAGGGAAGGCGGGGAGCAGAAGGAAGCAGAAAGAACAGCATCCATTCATGATGTGTTCAAGGCACCAAACTGCTTGGTATTACTGTGAAGGGACCAAAGATGGAGCATGAGAGGCAGGCAGAAGCCCATCAGTGAAGTCTTAAAAGCCAAGCCAAGAAGCCTAGGGATGGTCTTGAGCAAAACAGACAGTCACGGAAGGCACTGAGGAGAAATGAAACATGGTCCAAACTGACACTGAGACCATTCGCTCTGGCTGCAGTGTGAAGGATGGATGTAAAGGTAACAAAATGAACATCAGGAAACCAGCTAGTCAGTTACAACAATAGACCAAGTGGGAGTAATAAAGGCCTAAATTAGAGCAGTGGTTGGAAACTCGGAGAGAAGATAGAGAATCCAAGAAATTCAAGAAGTGCTTAGGAGATAAAACCTGGCGGAGCTTGGTGATTGACTCCATCTGGGCAAGGAGGGGAGGGAGTCCGGGCTTTGGTGATGGTGAGGGTGGCTGGTGACCACACAAACTGAATCTGGGAGCTTAGGAGGCAGACCCTTTGCGTGTTCATGTGGAAGGGGATATTCATTTCATCATGTATAGGCTGCACACTGCAGAGGCCCATGTGACTTTCACATAGATAGGCTCCCTAGAGAATAAGCAGGATACATGAGCTCTAAGTTCAGAGATGAGCAGGATGGTGTTCATATTTGGGAATCATTTGTGTACAGAGAGTAATCAAAACCAGGGGGGCGGACTGAAATTCCAAAGGGAGAGGAAGACATGGAGCCAAGTACAGAATCTCGGGACTCGAAAGTGTTTGGTCCTGAAACTCACATTGTTTAGTCTACATGTTGACACAAACTCAATTGACTCATCCCAACCCCTGCCCCCCACCAACCACTACCCCCACCGCCAAACCAAATGCCTTTCATCTGAACCAACTGGCTCAGGGGATTTCACAGATCCAGGACAGGAAGCCACTTCTGAGACCCTTGACTGTGTTGCTGCTATGAGAGTGGTTGGCATTGTGGCTTTGCCTAGGCAAGCTCAGTAAGAGTTAGGAAAAGACATTATAGTCCTCTATTTCCAGAACTTAGTACACATTTTTTTTTCCTTGAATGCTGAAGTTACACAGAAAAGTACGTCACTGAGCTTTTTCATGTCTTTTCAAGTGTTTTAATAGAATATAATTTCCTAAGGACATGGATACATATTCAAAATTCTTTAGCATCTTCATCCAAGTCCTGCTTTTAGGGATTAGCGAGTGCCAGATACTTAGGAAGAT
Source organism: Mesoplodon bidens (assembly GCF_964165515.1). Classification (NCBI taxonomy): domain Eukaryota; kingdom Metazoa; phylum Chordata; class Mammalia; order Artiodactyla; family Ziphiidae; genus Mesoplodon; species Mesoplodon bidens. The sequence goes on from NC_138171.1 coordinate 39,727,179, forward strand.
ACAGTCTCTTGAAAAGTAGGCTTTCAATAAATATTTATGGGAAAAAAATCTATACCCCATCAAAATACATTGAATTATCGTGAATGAATGAGATGGCTATTCTGTTAAGTGGCCTTGAGCTATATCAATAGGAGTATTAAAATAGCTACTAACTATTCAAGTCTCCCTAGATAAACCACCCTGTCCCATGGTTCAGATATTACTGCACAACAGTTACTCCCAAATTTATACTTTCATGATCTCTCGTTTAAGTTCCAAACATGTGCTCCCCATTGCCTACTTGGGCTTTCCACTTCCACCTGTATTAATAGAAGAAATCACAAAGTTAACATAAGCAAAACAGAACACTTAGATTTTATCTTCAAAACTGCTCTTCCTTCCTCTTCCCTAGTTGCTCAACCAAAAGCCTAGGAGGCATCCTCAGCTCCCCTGCATCCACCCCGGTACCCTCCTGTTGGTCATTCATCCTCACTGCCAATGACAAATCCCTCGTTCAAGTCACCCGTGGACTATGGCAATGGCCTTCTTCCTGGCTTCCCTGCTTCTTCTCCTGGCTCCTAGACTCCATCCTCCAGTCTTTGGTCAAAAGGAGCTTTTGAAAATGTAAATCAGATTGAGTCACTCCCCACCTCCTCCTCTATCCCAACTCCCTTTATTTAAAACACTTCAGTGACTTTTTAATTGAATTTGCAATAAAACCCAGACTCTTGAGCGGGGTCTCCAACTCCCTACAATATTTGAAAGTGGCTTCCACCCTGATATAATTTCCAAGCTTTTCCTTTTCTTCCTGTCTTCACTCTGACTCTCCCGTCTGCACAGAATTTCCTTCATAGGACTGACTCCTTCTTGTTATTCATAATTCAACTTAAATAACACGCTCCTCGGAGGTACCGTCCCTAATCACCTAATCTAATTTTAGCCCGTAAGGACTAGCTCTACCCTATATCAAAACATAATGTAAAGCCTGTATAATTAAAACAGTGTGGTCCTTGCCAACGAATACAGAGATAGACCAATGAGCCAGAACAGAGAACCTAGAATAGACTCAGCTACATATGGAAATTCAGTACATGATAAAAACCCATCTCACATCCCTAAGGAAAATACGGCTTTGCAAATAAGTGATGTTGGAACAACTGGAGAGTCATGTGGGAAAAGATAAAATGGTAACCCTTTTCGTGCCCTTCCCTTTGAGAGGCTGTGAGCTCACAATAGCAGGAATTGTGTATTAATCCTGGTGATCTCCGTAGTAAACACACAATAAATGCATGCTTATTGCACAGTGTTTAGGAGTCTAGCTTTTGAATCACTTTTTGGGGTTCAAATTCTGGTTTTACCACTGTGGCCCTTGGCAAGATATTGTACACCAGTAATCTTCAGATTTTCCATCAATAGTGAACAGGGGGAGAGAGCGAGAGAGAGAACTTGTCTTTTGGGGTTGTGTTAAAATAAAGCATGTAAAGCATGTAGCACGATTCCTGGAGTTCTGTATGTGCTCAACAAATGTTGGTTACTGTCATGAACACAGGGCCAGAAAAAAACAATGGCTTTGACATTTTAGTTTTATTTTCTTTATTGTTAGCATGATCATTATTAGTTATTGTTTCTGAAAAGAATGAAATGTTAAAAAGAACTTTCCAACTTTACCATGACCTTCAGCTTCTTTGAGCCTTGGTTTCCTCACTTACTGAATAGGAATGATAACATGCAGCTTACAGGTCTTGACAAGAGTTAGAAGAGGATGTGTATTTAAAAATCAACTCTCTACAATTTTAAAAAATCAGGGTTTGGAGCATAGAAGATATTTCATTGTTGGTACCCTTCTCCTTTCCCTCCCTCGACATTTCTCAATAGCAAACTTAGTGTCATGAACAAGCTCAAAAAAGCAATTGCCTGCTCTCTGCCGATCCAGGTTTGAGAGCCAGTCCTGCTCTGGGTCGGAGAAAATTCCAGGAATCCTCTACCTGTGCAGCAGCTGGGCATCTCATCAATGTGGGTCTAGTCCCTGTCTGACCACAGTCCACACCTCCAGGAGGTGATGGCTGTCTTTGCCTGTTTGTCTGGATTTCTGCCTCAAAACTCCCATTGCTCACATCTGTCCATACAGGAGTCCTGCTCAGTTCTGCCCAGTTCTCCTTGGGCTCTAAGTTCGCCTTCTAAACTTTATCGCTCATGCTCACCCCTGTGCCCTGCCTCTGTCCCACTGCAGCCCTGCAAAGCCTGACAGCCCAGCTGCACCCCTCCCAGCCTCTGGATTCCTGCCCCCAAGGCCTGGCTCTGCGAAGGGCCCAACTTCCATCCTTGCAGTTCCTTTGAAGACTGGTTTTCTCTAAAGGCTGGACAAGGAGATTTGAGAATCTCTGTTAAACAATCCAAGAAAAAATATTCCTATAGAAGAATGCTCTAGGAAGTTTGCACTGTGATTCCCAGACAGAGCATCTTGCTGTATAGCCAGGCTTAACATCGGAGCAGCAGAGATGAGCAAAGACTAAATAAAACAATAGGCTCAGGCCAAAAGGTCAGAGTCCTCAACCATTAGCACCCACATTACCAGCCCAGGGCAGAGATTGCTCCGCTGAAAGTCACTTAAAAATGCACTTCAAGTCACAGAGATGTTCTGCTTTTAGGAAAGCAGTTGAGTCCCCAGGTCCTCCAGGAGATCAAAGGACACTCTTTGTCCTTTAATGAATAAGCTGTTAAAGAATAAGAGGAACAATTGGATTCTGAAGTGAGAGAACAATTAGGCACCAGCATCATTTCCAGCAGGTTGCACACTGAACCATACTTAGAAACTGGAGAAAACCCAGCAGCACACATATGATTTAAGGAGACGGAGCACAGTTTGTTACTAAGAATGTAAAATACAGCTGGTTTTCCATTGCTCAGCCCAGAGTTCCCCTGGACTTGTTCCCTGATTGGAATCTTTAAAGGAGCGCTGGTACTGAAACCAAGCAGGACCCTTTGGGGCCCTCCTGGGTACAAATCCTTTCCACGTTCCCCATTTCTTGTTTGTAGGAAAAAGACTTCAGCCTCCTAGACCTTCCCTGAGTACCAAAGGGCAGGTTCAAACAGTTGCTAATCAGGGAAGTGAGGGAATCCAGAAAGAAAGGAAGAGCAATAAAGAAAGAGTGCAGCCATGGGGCAGGGTCCTGGTTCCTCCTCAAGGAATAGACATAAGCAATATCTTTGAGCTCTTCTGCAACAACTAAGATCCCCACCCAGGTGGAGGATGGAAAGTTCAGGCTGAGCACAAGATTCCTGGAGCACCGCCCTGTTACCTCACCACCAACCAATCAGAAGAAAGTCACACACCCTGCAGCCCTCACCCCAGATTTTGTCTACAAAAACTTATCCCTGAAAACCACTGGGGATTTCTTTTTTTTTTTTTAAGCACAAGCCACCCATTCTCCTTGCTTGGTTCTGCTGTAAACCTTTCTCGGCTCCAAACTCCAACATTTCAGTTTGTTTGGCCTCACTGTGCATCAGGCACATGCATTTAGTAACGGTGTGACTAGGAGACATTTTGCCCTCCCCAGAGTGTACCTCACCCCAACCATTACTGGATGTTCTTGAATGGCTTACACAGTTCTGCCACAAGATACTGGGTATTGGCATCAAATGGTCATCATCAGTCCAGGCCTAGTTCACCTAAACTTGAAGCAATTTTGAGTCTACTAGTGCAGTTGCAGGGAGAGGGAAGGATAGAACGTGAGGATTACAAGTAAAGCTGTTAGGGAACCCTTGGCCGAAACTGCCTGCCTTGACCAGGCAGGATGATAACCACTTGCGTGAGTTGCCTCAAAACAAGAGGTCCCAATAAGGAACACGGTGCTGCCACCAGAAACTAACCAGGAGAATTCGGGAGGGGCCTAAAGGAGGCAGGAGACGCTAGTCCATATGTCTTACCAACCTCCCGGAGTCCTTCGTGCTAGAATCCATCTTGGCTGAGAGATGCGTGCACCACCAGGAAGGACCCTAAGTCAGACCAAATGTGGGCCAAGCAAGATGGTTGGCCAGAGACAACCCAGAAACTAACCCCATCACCATAAACCCCTAGACTGTGAGCCATATGGCAGAACACTTCTGGGTTCCCTTACCCTGCTGCTCTTGCCTGGGCCCCCCTTCTCAATAAAGTCTCTTGCTTTGTCAGCATGTGTGTCTCCTCGGACAATTCATTTCCGAGGGTTAGACTAGAGCTCATTCTCAGGCCCTGGAAGGGGTCCCCCTTCCTGCAACAAAGCCAGAGGAGATAGAGGCTAGAAAGTAGGGAAGCTGTAGGTAAAGAGGGAAGAGAAGCCACCAGGATTAAAGGAGATAGTTCATACGTGGTTGCTGAAAGCTCGGGGTGACTCCTACAATTGAGATAATTGCTAAGAATGTTACGTCCAGCTTCACAGTTTACACTTTAATTCCTGCCACACCTCTGGGTGAGAGGTTCTGCCCATTCACACGTGGTCTGAGGTTTTCCAGATCTCTTTGTCTTTGGCTGTGATGAAACTGGACACAGGTCCTCAGGAGAATCTACTGACCTAAGTCCTCCAAGGTGGAAGGAAAGGATAGAATTACAAGCCTGGGAAAGAAGCCTTGGAAGTCCATCTTTCTGAAGTCCTCAGCAAAGCATTTTGTGTAAAGAGATGCCAAATAGATGCTGGTCCTGGAATTTTTGGAGGTGGGTGGGAATTTTCTGGATCACCAGCTACAACAGCACTAATGATTACTTACTGTATACTCGCAGGGAGGCTGGCACATCACCCGGTACCAGGTGCCTGCACCCTACACCCTTCCTTGCCCCTGAGCTGAGCAGAAAACAGGGGTTATCTTCAAACTAGAGGCAGAAACTAATAAAAGCTTCACGTAACATGTTCACCTTTATACCATTAAAGAGAGAAAGACGGGAAGGAAGAAGAAAGGAGAGGGAAGGGAAGAGGAGAAAGGTATCCCAATAAATACCCTAAGCCTACAACAGACCATTTCGAGCAGAGGTCCCCAACACCTGGGCCACTGACTGGTACCAGTCCGCAGCCTGTTAGGAATGGGGCTGCATAGCAGGAGGGGAGTGGCAGGTGAGCCAGTGAGGCTTCATCTGCCGCTTCCCATCCCTCCCCGTCGCTCGCATTACCCCTTGAACCATGACCCCCCATCTGTGGAAAAATTGTGTTCCAGCCCCTGGTGCCAAAAAGGTTGTGGAGCTTCCCAAACTCCCGCCTCCATCTCTCGATCATTTTCACTGCCCTTACCTTCAAGATCTGTTACTCTCCCAGATAAGGACTTTACTTTTCAGAAACTGAACATAACAAAAATAGATTAATTAGGCTGCAGTTATTCCCATAACAAAAGGATCCCTGGCTTCATAAAAGATTTGACTATGGGGTTCATTTAAATAGAGCAATTTCCTTCTATTTTTCAAATATGATTAGATTTACAGGCAAACTCTCTCAGGCAAAATGAAATCCAACTATAATGGGATTTTTCCAATATCTCTGTTGAATTACAAGTTGCCAGAATTTATAAACTTCAGTGCTTCAGGGTTCAAATCACAGTGGCCCAGCGTTCATACATAACGTGAAAAGATGGAGAGAGAACTGGACAGAGAGGCCCGGTGGCAGTCCTGGCAGCAACTCACGTGGCCTTGGGCCCATCACATCTCTACTGTATGCAGCAGTTTCCTTACGTGTTATATGACAAGGTAGGGCTAGATTTCTTCTCTGAATTTTTCAAGGTCCAGGAATCAGTGAATTATTATTCAAGTTCCTGTTTGTGATTCCCCCTCCCTTGGATTAATTCAGAAGAACTGGATGCACTTAAGGATGCATTTCCACTCAACAGAATTTACCTGCCAGGCTCTGAGTGCAAGTGAGACAGACATAAATGCAGTACGGAGACCACTTCCTGAAAGCTGACAGAGCATAAAGGAATATGGAAGGCAGGCTATAGGCAAAAGCAGAGAAAAGGTATCTCTACCTGGGTCATAGCAGAGTGCACCAGAAAACATCTAAGCTAATTCTTGAATCGAGGCAGACAAGGCAGAGCATGGTGGAAGGTTTCTAATGGAAACCTTAAACACAGTGTTAGCTCTGCCCAAGCGTTAATTAGTGATCCATCCTAGCTTAACTCTTCAGCTTCCCAAACACACCAGCAAATCTTCTGATGAATCTTAAGGGAAAAATTTTCCCCATAGGTTTCTACCATCCCGGGGAGAGAGGTTGGAGAAATTTTCCCATTCCAATAGCAATTATGATAAACTTTCTCTTAAACTGTGTGAATTTCTAATCAAGGTCTAGGAAGCTGGATTCATTCATTTTAATGGATTGCTGGAACAGTCTGAACAAGAGATCTTGCTAATAAGGCCTTACCTGAGTAAGATGCCATGCATCCTTCTGAGCGGGGGGGGGAAAAAATCCTTGGGAAACAAACAAAAAAATGCTTGGCATGTTAAGGCCAAATTCAGAGGAAAAATCACTCTGGAATCTCTGGTTTTCTCAAGTCACAATTTACAATCTACATTTCAAGGTCAATTGAACCACTTGATGGCCAATTTGGGGACAAGGAAAGAGATACATGAGGAACTATAAATGGGCATAAGGGTTCCTGACACCAACCAGATTCGCACAGCCACACTCGACCGAGTCTGTAATGATCTCAGGTCATTCCAAAAAGTGCAGGTCAAAGGGGCTCTCTGAGCACAGGGACTGTTGATTTAACACCAGCCTGGTGACATCCGTTCTGCTCACTCTGTGGGTGGACTTTCCACGTGGGGACATGGCTCTAATAAGCTGTGAGGGGGGAATCGGGATTTAAAACATTTGTGGAAACCTGACCCTTCTCTGACAGCCTGGGGATCCATTTTCCATTCTGAAACATCCATCCTGTTTTAGAGACAACACCCTAGGTATTCAGATGGATCATGATTGGTGGAGGCATGAAAGGGACCATCATCCATGGAGATGGGGGAGTCATTCACGGAATCATCTGCGGGAAAGGATTAGGGGAAGGTGCCTGAGGAACCAGAGGAGAGAATTGGTCTCTGTCCATGTTCAAACGTAATGCTTATCACTGTGAATGGTTAAGGGAAGCCACAACTTTTTTGAATGTAGGGAGAAAAAATCTATCTCCAAGTTTACACTAAGCGCCTCCATAGGTATTCAAATATGAATTTATTTGGCTAAATTCATTTGGGTGCCATCACTTGAAGAGGGGTAGCCAAAATGTGTGAAAGGAGTCAAAAAGTACAAACTTCCAGTTATAAATAAACAAGTCATGGGGATGTAATATACAGCATGGGGACTAGAGTTAATACTGTATTGTGTATTTTGAAAGTTGCTAAGAGAGTAGATCTTAAAAGTTTTCATCACATGCACAAAAAAGTTCTGTAACAATGTATGGTGATGGGTGTCAACCAGACTTATTGTTTTGATCATTTCATAAAATATACAAATATTGAACAGTTATGTTGTACACCTGAACTAATATATTACTGTGTCAGTTATACCTTAATAAAAATAAAATAAAATCAGTCCATAAAAGACAAACAAGTAAATAATATTACAGTACAAAAAGGGAAAACAAGGACTTCCCTGGTGGCGCAGTGGTTAAGAATCTGCCTGCCAATGCAGGGGACACGGGTTTGAGCCCTGGTCCGGGAAGATCCCACATGCTGCGGAGTGACAAAGCCTGTGCGCCACAACTACTGAGCCTGTGCACCACAACTACTGAAGCCCGTGTGCCTAGAGCCTGTGCTCCACAACAAAGAGAAGCCACCACAATGAGAAGCCCGCATACAGCAACGAAGAGTAGCCCATGCTCGCCACAAATAGAGAAAGCCCACGTGCAGCAATGAAGACCAAAAATAAATTTTAAAATTTAAATAAATAAATAGAATCTATTTTTAAAAAGGGGGAAACAAAGTACCGTATTAATACTTCTTAATTACACTAACCCGTTTTTACAAAATGGGAAGACTTACATCTATTTATTGGTCTGACACAGTGATGAATAATAACATTATGGTTTAATAATGAATAAGAATAACAACTTTAAAAAATTAGATTTTAATTTTAAAGATTATTCCCACTTAATAAAATATTTCATCACTGAACTAAAATTTGAATTTAGCAAATAAAAATATTACACTTTGCAAAAAAAAAATTAAGAGTAGAGATAAGGAAAAGATTAAGTATTTTTCTTTAACTTGTCTACTCTCTGGGAAATTCAGGCATAGCAGAAGAGAAAGCTGGATTTCTAGAACTTGAAAAAAAAAAGTTACTAAGACTTATCTTTGTAGAATTTGTCTTAAGATTATGAAGTGTTATAGCAATTGTCCCCAAATATTTGAAGACTGGAGTAGATGTGGCTGCATCAGAATCACCAGGGACATTTATTAGAAATGCAGATCCTTAAACCCCATTTCCCAAGATTTGAGTTTAGTGAGTCACTGGTAGCTCAATCTTCTCACTGCTCATTTGAGGAAAGTGAGCTGTGGAAACTATATTTGTCTTTCTTGATCAATCTCATTAAGTTGTTGTTGAGAAAGGCAGAGTGTAAGTGCATGTGAAATGATGCAGCTGGTTCAAGACTGAGCCATGATCCATCCAATGTTCTTTCCTGTGCTCTTTTTTTTTTTTTTTTTTTGTCCATCTGGAGGACTTCCTTCCTCTTAAGTCTCCTGCTTGTCTAGCTGAAACACCCAGTTACTTGAACGTCATATAGTCTGCCCCTGAACCCAAAGCAGAACCTGTGTTCTTGCATTAAACCCTACAGCTCAATGCTGCACTTCATCAAAGCCCATGCTCGGCCACTACGCTCGCACGTGCCCCTAATAGTCTGTGACACCCTGTTACTACAGTGCCTTTACGAGCTTCAAGGAAAATTACATTTTAAATTATAGCATACAGGCATAATGGAAAATCGAATTGTAGCAATGGCAGTTTATTTATCAATCATTTATTATTTTGATTTATAGGGTGCCCAACTTGATTTAAAGGTAGCTAATGTTTAAGAATCTCAAGGCACCCATACAACCACATACACATTGAAAGCAACAAAGTGAATAACTCCTGCTTTTCTGCAGCTCATCTTTCCCACACCGAAGGCTGAAGCTAGAAGCACAACGAGGTCGATCCCGGGGACCTGCAGGCAGCATCTCAGAACGTCTTAATATCAAGTCTCATTGATTATAGAACTTAGCAGATGTAAACTGCCAATGTTAACATAGAGCCAGGGTCTGTCATATTAATATTTCTGTGTCCCAAGTTCACAGAGCTTGAGAATTTAGAGGTAGAAGGGACTTCCAGAGGTGACCTGATCCCCACACCCCATCCTCCTCCTTCCTTCTAAGGAGGTGCCTTTAAGATTCTCAGAAAGGGGCGTATAGGTGCAGGTCAGTAGCCCTTCAAATGCAACCCACTCCATGGTATAATTTCCCATGGCCTTGCTTCAAACCTTTCCTCTCTGCCAATCCTCCCTGGCTTTTGCTCCAGGCTCTGAGTACCTCTCTGACTCTCAAATTCATCCTTACTTGAGTCTGGTATGTCCTGCCAAGCCAGGCTCTGGTCCTGGCCCACCCCTTCCTGGGCTTAACTTTCACATCCCAGGGACATATTCTACCTGACACGAGACTTCACTTTGCCCTGACTTGCCACTTTACTGTCCCCATACTGGCTCTGGAAGCTCTGAATGACCTCACCATGGAGCAAGACCCCAGTTAAAAGTCTTGGGAATACAGCCACTGTGGAGAACAGTATGGAGGTTCCTTTAAAAACTGCAAATAGAAGTATCATATGACCCAGCAATCCCACTTAGGCATATACCCTGAGAAAACCATAATTCAAAAAGAGACATGTACCAAAATGTTCATTGCAGCTCTATTCACAATAGCCCAGAGATGGAAACAACCTAAGTGTCCATCATCAGATGAATGGATAAAGAAGATGTGGCACATATATACAATGGAATATTACTCAGCCATAAAAAGAAATGAAATTGAGCTATTTGTAATGAGGTGGGTAGACCTAGAGTTTGTCATACAGAGTGAAGTAAGTCAGAAAGAGAAAGACAAATACCGTATGCTAACACATATATATGGAATTTAAGAAAAAAAATGTCATGAAGAACCTGGGGTAAAATAGGAATAAAGACACAGACCTACTAGAGAATGGACTTGAGGATATGGGGAGGGGGAAGGGTAAGCTGTGACAAAGCGAGAGAGAGGCATGGACCTATATACACTACCAAACGTAAGGTAGATAGATAGTGGGAAGCAGCCGCATAGCACAGGGAGATCAGCTCGGTGCTTTGTGACCGCCTGGAGGGGTGGGATAGGGAGGGTGGGAGGGAGGGAGACGCAAGAGGGAAGGGATATGGGAACAGATGTATATGTATAACTGATTCACTTTGTTATAAAGCAGAAACTAATAAAAAATAAAAAATAAATTTAAAAAAAGAGATACATAGTCAAAAAAAAAAAAATAAAGTCTTGGGAAGTCTGAAGTCCCAGACTTGCGGTAGCAACTAAATCAAAATCAGAGTCTTCAAGATGGAGCTGTGCCTACGGGCCAACTTCAGGGGTCATAATAGGATTTTCCAGAGTTTTCAGTTCAAGTCAGCACATACACACATGCCAGGCACCAAGCTTACCCGGGCCCTGCCATGAAGGGATTTTCCCAGACCAAAACTTGTTCAAATCCCTGGTCTTCCACCTTCAAAGGCAATATTCTTCCCATTACACCCTACTATTCTCCAGTTCAACATATCCCACTTTATTTGCTTTGTTCAACCACCTTGTTGGGAAAAGGGCTTAGGTTCTCTAAGCTGTCACTGTGAGAACAGAACTCTCATTTCATTCTTCAGGGCTTTGATATTTATCTACTAAAGAGGGATATGATCTGCTTCCAAATATTAGAACACTTGGTTGTCAATAGAAGTCTAGTTTCCAAGTGCCTTGATCACTTATTAATCATCACTTCTTGAATGATGCTAAAATGGTCTGTAAGGACTCATCCTCTTCCCGCAGTGAGAGAGACTGATCTCTGAAAATAACTGGTGGCTGAATCATCTGCCTTCTTAAGCAGCATGTGGACCCCTCGTGATTCACAGTGGAACTCCCCTCAGTATATATTTCTTGCAATAAAAATGTAAAGGTTTGTTAAGAATATGGGAAAATTGGAGCTCTTTGTACTCTGTCATTGGGCATGTAAACTGGTCCACTCCTCTGTGCACAACGGTTCGGCAGCTCCTCAAAAAGTTAAACATAGAATTACCATATGACTCAGCAGTTCCACTCCTGGGTAAACAGCCATTTTAAAAACGGGCACCCACATTGCTTTTTGTTTTTCAGTGGATGATCAGGAAATACTGAGAAATACAAATACTGCCCCCCTAAAAAAGGGAAAGACACGCTTTCCATTTATTTTCAACCAGAGGTAACTTAGATTAACAATTGAGAGTATATTATTTGTCACATATATATGTATATAAAATTAAATTTATTCTACTAAAATTAAAAAAGAAACCAAAACAGGTATTCAAACAAGTACATGTACACGCATATTCACACCGGCCAAAAGGTAGAAACAGCCCAAACATCCATGAGCAGGTGAATATATAAACAAATGGTGGCGTATCCATACCATGGAATATTAGGCAGCCAGAAAAAGGAATGAAGTACTGACACATGCAACAACATAGATGAGCCTTTAAACATTATGCCACGTGATAGATGCCAGACACAAAAGGTCACATATGGTACAATTCCACGTACACAGACAATCAAGAATAAATAAATCCATAGAAGCAGAAGTCAGGTGGGTAGTTGCCAGGGGATAGTGCAGGGAGGCGCAGGATAAAATTGCTTAACTGGGACAGGTTTCATTTTGGAGTGATAGAAATGTTTTGGAGCTAGGTAGAAGTGGGAGTTACATAACCTTGTGAATGTACTAAATGCCATTAAATTGTTCACTTTAAAATGATTAATTTTATGTTTGGTGAATTTCAACTCATTATTTTTTTAATTAAGCAATAGATGAATTCACTCACCTTATGATAATGAGTTCCACTGCTAGTGTACATCGTAGAGATTCTTTTGCTAGTCTTATTTTTGTCTTTTCGTCTGAAATAAAGGGAGTCTCTAACAGGTTTTTAAAAGGCATTAAAACCTGCCCAAAGAGTCAAAGCCAGTGTCTTTCTCAGGCCTTGTACAAATGCAGCTGCTTTGAGCCTAAGTCTTAGAACCTGCCAGCAGGATGCAGACCTAGCCCAGTCAAGTTTGATCAGCCTGCCCTCAGGCTCAGGACTGGGTAGGTCATCGTTGGCCTAGAGGGATGTGCAGGGTATAAAGGGGAGGTGCTGCGTCAAAGGCTAGTAGTTGTGCTATTCACAGAAAAACTGTAATTATGAAAAAGCGGCTGGTGGGCTGAGTCCAATTCTCGGAGCTCCCGGATCTTAGATTCTAGTCTGGGACACAGACACTAAACCCAATAACAACTCAGTGAATACGGAAGTTAGGTAAGTGTTCTTGACTAGAGGAGCTTGCTTTCTAGACAAGAAACCAGAATAGTGTGCTCAACGGTGGGAGGGGAGTGGGGTGGCGGGTGGCATGAGTTAGGTAGGGGAAACCCTCTCTGAGGAGGTGACCAAGATTTGGGCTCAGACCCAAACACTGGGGAAGAGAATTCCAGGTGGTGGAACAGAAAGTGCAGAGGCTTGAATGCAGGAGTCCCTTGGGGGCAGGTTATTTCCCTCTCATGGCTGCTAAAAGCAAACGTGTCTGCTCTACTCACGTGGACAACTGCTCCAACACAGAGAGGGAACGAAGCCGTGTGGATCTTGGGCACAATCCACCACGGTCTTCACAACAACAGGTAACTTGTGGCACCTTCTTCCTGTGATTATCAAGGCCAGCATGAGATGCTTTCATGGCATAGAAGCCTCCCGGGGGGTGAAGCAGGAAGAGTCCGTTCAGCAGCTGCTGTATCCGGCGGGGGATGGACGCACACCCTCCAGCTGTACAATTAAACCAAATCCCTAGCAGGGGAGTCTAGGCCTTCACAGCAGCTACAGAGCCAGGTGGGCCCCGTGCACAGGGACCACAGTGATGCAGAGACACGGCCATCAGGTGCACGGGGGTGTGAGCAAAGCCGGAAGGGGCCCGTGGGCCTTCCTTGGCACGGCAGGCCTGGCGGTCTGAGCCAGACGAGATATCCTCCCCCTGCAGGCTGCATGTAGCCTGCCCCCAACATCAGTGAGAGAAAGGGATGCCAAGTGATCTGGGAAAGGCCTCTAAACACAGCTCTTTCTTCCATGTTCCATGCTTTTCATTTTCACAGCAGCAGGTGAACAAACCCTAGGCCCGCGGCAGCAGCAGCAAACCCTACTTTCCCAGATTTCCATGTCATGTTCTTATTTTAACCAAATCAGGCCACCTAGTTGGAAACAGCCTCTGGGTCACATCTGATCCCTGCTGGAGCGTTTCCACTGTCCCTGGGAGTGAGGCAACACCCCCTAGCTGGTGATCAGGAAGGGGGTGTGGGGGGGTGGAGCAGGAAGGCCTGGCATTTCAGAACCAGCCTCAGGCCACCTGTGTGCACACGCAGCTGCTCTGATTTGCACCAGCTCAGGCACGCAAAGCCTCCTGTCTTTCAAAACGACTTCTCCATTGGAAAACCCAAGGGGAACTTGACCACCAAATGCCTTCCCAGGAACCCCATCCTCTACTCTAGTCTGTGTTTCTATTCATTTTTTTGGAAATCATCTCTTCCAGGAATTCTGCCTGGACGACCCTCTTCAAACCGCCTGCTCTCTCATAGCAGCCCCCTCCAGAGCAAGACCATGATGAATCGATTTATGTCCTCCTTTTTCACTGTCATTTTAAAAAATGGGTAATGGAGGAAAAGCGTTCTTTTTTTAATTTTATTTTTTTATTTTTTGCGGTACGCGGGCCTCTCACTGTTGTGGCCCCTCCCGTTGCGGAGCACAGGCTCCAGACGCGCAGGCTCAGCGGCCATGGCTCACGGGCCCAGCCGCTCCCGGACCAGGGCATGAAATCGTATCCCCTGCATCGGCAGGCGGACTCTCAACCACTGCGCCACCAGGGAAGCCCCTGGAAAAGGGTTCTTAATTAGACTGTTTCTCAAACTTAGAAATAAGAAACTTCTCAAAAGCAAGCAACTTATTAACTAGTATTCTCAAGCCCTTTATTCAATATTAGATGTATTCATTTATTTGCCTTATTTAACCTCCACAACAAGCCTGCAAAGCAGATGTTTTCACTGACTTTTAAGATAACGGAATTGGTCCAAAGTCACGCAGCTGGAAATGTGCCATCAGGGATCCTGATGCCCAGGCCAGCACGCTTTCCATATACCTGGCCTCCTCTTCCCTGATGTCCCCTTCTGTCCTGCTCATGTAGGTGTTAAGTAAACATTGATGAACGGTAGCAGAGAAATGTGGGCCAGGCTAGTCGACACCGGTTTTTAGAGTTCAGGAAAGAGAAACTACCATTCAACTGCTAACGGCAACTCTGTCCTACTAGCTCATCCCACCTCCCCAAGGTTACAGGTCATCTGGATTTGTACTCAGTTGATTCTGAAATGCTTAAATTAGTAAAAATAGCTCTTCGCCCTTCACATGACCTGAGACACAGTGAGTTCTTGGTCTCCTGCTGAGTCCAGAAATGAGGAGAGGGCGTCAGCCCTGTCCCCCCGCAATCCCAATCAGGATCCTTGAATATCCCCTCAGCCACCTGGGACAGATGGGTCTTGAAGCCCTGGTACATCTTCCAGGAGGGCTCTTTACCTCCCAGGCCTGGACCCCGAGGGGAGGAGGATTCCAGACAAAGCTCTGATCAGAAACCCATCGTAGGGTTTGGTCACTGATAACTAAGGTCTAGGAGCTCTTGGAGGCCAATTTCCAAGATGGCACCAGAGGAAAAGCGGCTGAGATGGAAACTGGGTCCAATTAGTGGCAATTCTTAGTGTCACCACGTTGCCTTGCACCCTGCTTAATGTAGTGTCGACTCATTGTACTACACCAGCCAACCGCTGGGGGCAGTCAAGCTGTCAGCCACAGTTTTCAAAGGAAGATCAGATTCAGGAACAAAAGGTGGTGACAAGAATTCAAGGCAGAAGCTGTGACTCCAGATGTATTTCCGAGGACAGCGTCCAGCTCTGAAAGGGACCCTGGGAAGACCCAGCAGCCCCGCGTCTCAGCATCGGCCTCCACCCGTCCTCTGGCCCTAGTATCTGACCCTTGGCGCCCCCGGGTTTCTCTGAGGCACTTGGTGGAGAGGCAGGGGCTGAATAATGGGAGAAATGGGCAAACAGCACTGCCGCTTTTAACTGTGATCGTGAACTTGTCATTTAGCTTCTCAAAACCTCCATTTTCGCCGTCCGTAAAATGGGACGAGCCATGACCCCTCCACGAGCTGGCTGTGAGATCTAAAGAGATCAACGCGTGTCAACGAGCCAGCCCAGGGTCCAGCAAATGGGACGTGCTTGATAAATGTCATCTGCCTTCTCTCCAATTCCACCATCCTCATTGGGCAAGTCAGAGACCAGCTAGGTTTGCCGAGAATCGGAGGAGGACTCCTCTTCAGGGGAGGTGGAGGGAACTGCAGAGGAGACCTGGACAGGTAAGCAGTGCAGAGGAGGCGGGCGTCATTAGGAGATAATTGACTGGAGAGAAGCCACACAGCCCAAGGTGAGCCACAGGGCACTTTACACATCAGTAAGGTCGATTGTCAGGGGATGCTGGCTTCCTCGGTGGTGCTATTAACCTATATTGCTCTTATTAACCTTTCAGATGAAGAATCTTTCAAAAATAATTATATTAAAGCACAATTCTCTGTGAGTTTAAAATATGTGAATGTTCCATTTCCGTACTCTTGTGTCATCAGATAATGAACACCTGATTGCCCGCTTCCGCGACGAGGTTTTTAATCAGAATACTTTCCTTTCTCTGCTGCAGGCTCAGGCCAGTCCTGGGAGCTGGGGAAGTGCATCTGAAGGGCAGGACTGGTAAAGGGGAAACAGATTTTGAGGAGAAGCAAAGGACCACCCACTTGGGGTGTGTTCTCAGGTCCTGAGAGGGACCTGGGGTGGGGACCCTCCTCAATGCTGCTTCCACAACGTGTCCCTGAGCCTGGATTTTTTTTTTTAACAGAGGACACACTTTGGTTTCACAATGAGAGACTGGAGGTCAAGAGCAATCCCAGTAGAGACAGAGAACTGACCGGCTATTCACACGTATTAATTCTGAGACGCAAGTGGCAGAAGCTGATTCTGTGCTGAGCATACGTAAGTGCAGGTCAGGGATACCGAGGTGTCAGAAACCTAAGGGGGGGTGTTGGGGGACCAGGAAAGAGTGGAGACAGGACCAGAAAGAAGGGAAGGGTGGTGGGAGGCCGTCTTTGGACATAATTGGTTGACCTTGCCCATTCCTGTATCTGCCTAAGAGCGAGACAGGACACAGACACCCCTCCCAGGAGTCAGGCAGCCCCAGAGCTGTCACCCACCTGTCCTTTCACACGTGCAGCCTCCACTTGGCTGCGTGCTTGACCAGCGTCACAGCTGCAGTGTCAGCAGCCTCCACAGTCCAAGGCACCACTTCAGGGGCTGTTTCATTTTGGATAGTTGAGATGCTGGCTTGCTTTCTCCTCCGCAGCGCCTGCTGCCACAGGAGATTAACCTGTGCTCCTGAGAGTTTAGAGTTTCCAGAACAAAGCCTGGTACATAGCGAGTCCTCAGTTTCACCTTATCCACAGAGAACAGTGAAAGTGAAAATGTGTGAGGCGGACACGAGAAACAGCTGAGGGTTTTCCCTTTAAACACAAACTCAAAGTAGGTGCTGGAGACTTTCCATCCTAATTTTGCCAACATCAGATTTACTCCACAATCTCTCAGGGTTTCCCCCCACCAAGAAGCAACTTTCCAACTTGGTCATGCAAAGCCTTGGAAATGGGATTTCCCTCATATTCCATGCATCCACTCATACTCACTTAAATCACAATCTTAACAGACAAAATGGACAGAAAATATTGCCCCTAAACACAGGCCAGAGAGATAGACGTGGGGGCCATCAAAAACGTGGACAACTCTAGACCTAGGTCATAACAAGCATGCATGATGGTTACTAATATCAACCCATTTCACAGATGAGGAAACTGAGTCACCAAGAGGTTAAAGAACTTTCCCAAGGTCACACAGCCAGTAGTGGCAGAACTAGGATTCATATCCAAGCATCTGGTTCTTAGAATCTGTTTGTTTGTTTGTTTGTTTTTGCCATGATTCTCTACTGTGTAAAGACGGCAGGTTGATAATTTAGTCCACAAGTATGGGCAAGACAGGAGCAAACCAAGGCAAGGACTCTCAGATGAAAGAGAGGTTCAGGTGAATGGGTGTGACCTCAGTACAAGCCCTGTGGTCATAAGAAGTCAAATGTCAGGAAATGCTGGTAACCCAGAGAGCTAAACAGCAGGGTTGAGAAAGGACTAGGATCTTGGTAAGCAGGGGCCTCAATTCAGGTAAGAATTGTGTGGCAGATACAAAGCCAAGGTTATCTCATGAACCAGCCTTTATCTCAAGATAGATGCCCAGAAAATGAGCAACCAATTCTTCATGAACCATATTGGAGATATAAAGGTGACAGGGTACCTGAAGTTTCTTATAGTTGAAAGATCTAGAAGGCGAACAGAAGGCAAATACCAGGAGTTCCAAGGACAAACCTGGTAAAGCTACATACTGTCTCCAGGCCAAACTGGAGAGCCTGCCCATCAGAGAGGCAGTCCTGCACAGTGGTTAAGAACACATTCTCTAAGACTGAACTGCCTGCCTGGCTTTCTGGCTCCTCCACTTACTAGCTGTGCAGCCTCAGGCAAATTGCTGAAGCTTTCTGAGCTTCATTTTCCTCACTGGGCAAACAGGGCTGTTGTGAAGATTACATAAGTTAGCATAGGCAAGGCTTAGTTCAGTTAATGCCCACTACATAGTCAGCACTAAATCATCCTGGGCAGAACAGGCAAAGAAACCAATACTCAAAGGAAGAGAGAGAAGGGGAAAAAACAAACCAAACTCACACCAGCGCTATCTCAAATGCAGAAGTAACAACATGGTTCCAAACACTTGCCACCATGGGTATAAAAGTCCCAGGCATGTTAGGAACTCAGTGATCAAAAGTGAAAATATCAATAATACCTAACCGGGGGTGTTGTAAGATTACAGATAATGTAAACTGGGGGTAACAGACCCAGATGCCTTCAGGGGTTTGAAGAGGCAACAGTATAGGAGGACAGCAAGTCTCCAGTTTGGATGTGCAAATAACATCTGGAGGGCTGGTTAAAACAAGGGTTGCTGAGCTCCACCCCCAGAGATTCTGAGTCAGTGTGTGTTGAGGGGGGTTGCCTAGAAACAGCACCTCTAACAATTCCCAGGTAATGCCCCAATGCTGGGTCCCGTCCACACTGTGAGATCCACTGGCCTAGAACAATAAGGAATGGTGAAACTGTGGAGCACTGAATATTGCCGTGAAGAAATGTGGCCTCAAGTTACCAAATCTTCAGATGTTTGAAGGAAAAGTCTTAAATCTGGAATTCTTTGTGCTAGAACCCGGTGCCTAGAATGCTCTGCAGCCTAAACAAAACATGGCGGCCCTTGTGTGACTCGAAGTAGAACATTCAGGAAGGGTGACAACATGGGAAGAAGTGGCCTGGGTCCGTGCAGATGGTGACAATGACAGGAGGAAAATCAGCCAAAAAGAAGGACAAGTGGGAGGCTGATCAGATTTAGGACTTAGATGCTCTGCTGCTGTTATAATGTCAAGGAAGTGGAGCAGCTGGTGTTTTTGTCTGAATTTAGAAGCGAGTCTTCTTGAAGACAGTATGTAAATGTGATAAGAGAAGAAAAAAAAAACAAAACCCTGAAAGCTGTAGATAACATTCTAATAAAAAGAAAGAGGTGGCGGGGCGGGGAGAGAGAGAGAGATTGGGGAAGGGGGGTTAGCATCCTAACCAAAGCACACCTGTCTTTTTTTTTTTTTTTTTTTTTTTTTGCGGTACGTGGGCCTCTCACTGTTGTGGCCTCTCCTGCTACGGAGCACAGGCTCCGGACGCGCAGGCTCAGCAGCCATGGCTCACGGGCCCAGCTGCTCCGCGGCATGTGGGATCCTCCCGGACCGGGGCACGAACCCATGTCCCCTGCATCGGCAGGCGGACTCTCAACCACTGTGCCACCAGGGAAGCCCACACCTGTCATCTTTTAATGAGAATTTCTGGGATGCCACGTTAGGGATCTGAGAGAGCCAAGCTCCATTAAAAAAATTTTTTTTAATTCTAGTTTCCTTTTTTTTTTTCCCAAGAAGGCTTTCTGAACACCAAGAAATGCAAGAGTCTCAAAAATACCCCCAGAGATCCAGAAACTTGTTTTCATTTATGCAGGTTTCCCTAAATAGCACTTGCTAATGCAGTTCTCTAATTGTTTAAAATATTAATTAACTGGAAGTACACATTTGATTTCTACCAGAATCTTTCCATCGAACCAATATCATCAGGCTTTTTTAATGATGATCTAATTTCCCATTGTTTTTATGAGAAATATTACCCTTATGACAATCAAGGTCTTTGTGTTTTTAATACAAGACATAAAAATAAAATTTTTTTCTCTAAAATGAAAGTTCAGAAGGGAGAATTTGTTCACATTTTGCTAATCAATTCACTCAGATACACAGAAATCTCTATTTTGTGGCTTTCTTTTAAAATTTGCATCATTTAGACCAGTTAGAACTAAAATCCAATGATTTCTACTTACCATTTTAATTGAACATTTTGATTAAAATCAGTTCTACACCAGCTAAATTCAAAGTCCAAACTACATATTTAAAAATGGGGGTTGGTGGGCTTCCCTGGTGGCGCAGTGGTTGAGAGTTCGCCTGCCAATGCAGGGGACGCGGGTTCGTGCCCCGGTCCGGGAAGATCCCACATGCCATGGAGCGGCTGGGCCCATGAGCCATGGCCGCTGAGCCTGTGCGTCCGGAGCCTGTGCTCCGCAACGGGAGAGGCCACAACAGTGAGAGGCCCGCGTACTGAAAAAAATAAATAAATAAAAATAAATAAATAAAAAAAATAAAAATGGGGGTTGGTGAATGTTTCATGGTAAGGATTTTGTTTTGTTTGCCTTACATTCTTTATTAACAGTTCGGTTTGAAGGTAAAGATGTAGACCTTAGGAGTTTCCTTCCAGAAGTGGGACTGAAGGCAGGCACAAAAGACGATGCCCCAAACCCCAGTCGGGGAGCTATTTGTAAGTCAAACCAAAGGGTCTGAGAATCTGGTACCACTAGTTTTAGGAGATGGCAAATGATCAGTCCTCCAGTTATCAGAGGAAACTTTAAGGTGTGAAAAATCGATTATACTCAATATTCCTCAGCGGATAATGGGGGTTTGGTTAAATTCAACCAGTGCCCTCATTATGAGCACACTTGGGTTGTGTAAGAGACCCAAGGGCAGGGTCTAAGAATCACTGACTCTCAAAGTGGCCTTAAAAGTCATCTCATCCACACAGTTGTCTGTCTCTTTTTGATTGTGACTTATGCCGTGACTACATTCTAATTCTGAGCCCCTTCCTACTCATTAAGTTGACACATGTGGGGCTGTATTGTAATCTCTGATTCACTTAATTACCTATGCTGTGCTCAAGACCCTAGGCCATATACATAAATCGACTCTTTTTTAGATTTTTTTCCCATATACCTAACACTAACACAACATTGGAAATCAACTATACTCCAATAAAATTTTTTTTTTAAATCCAACGCCACGGGCTTCCCTGGTGGCGCAGTGGTTGAGAGTCCGCCTGCCGATGCAGGGCACATGGGTTCGTGCCCCAGTCCGGGAAGATCCCACATGCTGCGGAGCAGCTGGGCCCATGAGCCATGGCTGCTGAGCCTGCGCGTCCGGAGCCCGTGATCCGCAATGGAAGAGGCCACAACAGTGAGAGGCCCGTGTACCACAAAAAAAAAAAAAAAAAAAAACCCAAGGCCACAATGACTGTTTCCACAGGAATAAGATTTCCGGCAGCTTTCCTATCCCCCTCAACATTCATTTTCATGCTGCCTTCATCAGCTCTCCTGGACACTCCCATCTTCATGGAATGTTCTCCACGCCAAGCCAAGAGGCCTTCAGAATGGGCCATAAACCCAAATCATAGCCATGGGTGTCTCCTATCTAGGCGGTATCCATATCCTCCTTTTCTCTGGGGCTCAGGTGTCAGTAGAAAGAATCCTTGAAAACACCACCTCCTGGTCCTCAGTCTCCTACCTAGGAAAGATGTCATGGTCCCCAGTAATGCTTCTCCCCTCTTCCTGCATAGATTTAAAATGACAAAGCTCATAGTACAAGATGGTAAATGTCACCTTGTGGCAAAGACAGTCAAGCTCTAGGAATTCAGTGCATCTTCCTCTTTGATTCTGTCTAACTCCATCATTTAATGAAAGCTTAGAGGTGGAGAAGTGACTGGCCCTGGGGCTCAAATGGGGAGTAGAATTCTGTGGAACATGAGGATGGGAAATGATCAGGTTCCTTATTTATGCGGTGAAGAGACTGAAGTCTAAAGTGGTGCAAAACAGACATGGTTCCCATCCTTGTTGTACCAGTTACAAGCAGGGCTACCTTGGAAGGACGACTGTAGCCTCTAACTTTATTTACTACTCAGCAAAATGGGGAAAATGATCATCGCCACACAGGGTCATCGTGCAGAAGAAACAAGAGTGTCCTTGTGATGGACCCCAAGCACTCTGCGCATGCAGGAGACGCTTACAAAGGCAACTCCTTTTTCATCCACTTATCTTTTAAGTTGGGGCACCAAGCAGTAAAAAGACCATCTCTTGGAAGCCAGATTTTGGAGCTAAATTATGCTACTAATACCTGTGCTATTTCACCTTTCTGAGCTGTGACTTTCTTGCCTGCAAATGGGAGATGCGAGGTTCACCTCTCTTACTTGACACATAGCACCAGCACAGAGTGGGCACTTGATCAATGTTTATTCTTTTCTCCTTTGAGTTCTTATCCCGGCTGTGGTATGCATCTCTATGTAACCTTGGGAGAGTTATTTAACCTTTCTGGATATGAATTTTCCTACTCATAAAACTAGGGGATTTGACAAGATTCTCTTTGAATTTCTTTCCAACTCTTACATTCTATGATTCTGTGACTTTGAGCCACCCAAGGGATATGGTAATGGGTTCTGTTACACAAAAGGCTCTGTAATATGATGAGCTGTAACACTGGCTTCCAGCAAACTCTCCCGCTCTCCCCAGCAGAATTCCCTATTGTTCTGCGTGTAATGAATAATCCAACACAACACATGCTCTGTCTGAGCCCTGCCCATGTCCACACTCGGGGCCAGCCAGAGGCAACACTGTAAGGCTGAAGAAGGCTGCTGTCAACATCTCCTCTTCCCCTGGCAATGCCCCTGCCCAGGTGAATGTATTCACTTACTTGACATCACCCACCAAGGACAATATCTCATGCTCTGACTACTTCCTGCTCCCACAGCAGCCTCAAAATCCCCCATCCTTTTGTTCCATTACTTTGGGACCCAGTGTGCTTCCTGTTCATGTGATGAAATGATTGATCTAAGTACATATCACTTGCTTTAAAAGATACAAAGGTGAACAGGACAGAGTGCCTCTCCTCAGCAGCCTTCAATCTTAAAGTGAGGGGGTCCTAATGCACAATTATCAATTGGAAAACATCAAGTACAAAAATGAAAATAAAAACGTTCTTTTAGGAAAGGAAGAGAACATTATTCCCTGAAGTGAGAAGGGAGGGCTTCTGAAAGGTGGCATTTGAGCTGAACCGCAGGTACAGGTAGAATCTGGTAAACGATGATGGAGAATAAGAGCATTGTGGGCAGAGAAAAATTATAAACAAAAATATTAAGTCAGAAAGTATACAGTGAGTTTCGGAAACCGAGAATAATCTGATTTGGCTGGGTTGCATGAAAAGAAGCAATGAATCAGGTTGCAAGGCTACTTGGAAGCCTATCATGAAGTGCCTGGGAAGCCTAATTAAGGATTTTTTCCATAGACAATGGAGAGCTATTGAAAGTCATGGCGCAAGGGTGTGGCTGGGGAGCAAGGGTGGAGGGGCAGGTCAGAGATTTCCGTAAGAAGCTTAATCCTGGAGCTATGTTTGGGCAGACCGAAGCAGAAACATGGGAAGTAGGAGGCAGGCTGGAAGATGTGTAAGGGATCAGGGGAGAGAGGATGAGATATGAGATTCAAGGAGCAGCCAGGGAAATGGAGACGGAAGTGTAAGCGGGAGAGTCAACGAGCCTGGGCTGTGATGACACAATGAGGCAAAACGTGTGAGAAAAAGAGACAAAGGATCAAAACCTTGATGCCCAAAACATAGAAAAGGAAAGTCAGACAGAAGACTGGGTTTGGGTGGGAAGACCGTGAATTGGGTTTGCTAGACATTGAGTGTCGAGGCCCCTGGGGTGACTGGGAGAGGTGTCTGGGGCCGAATTCAAAAGAGGAGCAGGGCTGAAAGCCCAGATTGGAAAGTCAGCTGAGCACAGTGAAACGGCTGCAGAAGCCAGGAGATTGATTAAGTTTGTAACGCACGCATTGTGAGAGAAGGGATGGGCGCCAAGCACCAAGCCTTGGGGAGAGCTACACGGATGAGGCTGAGAGGGGGAAAGGAGTCCGAGAAAGGGTGTGGGCACGCAGCCAGAGTCAGCACCGTGGAAGAGCAGGAAGCAACGGAATTCCAGGATTGGTCAGGGTTGGTGTGTCTGCTTCCAGGTATGTCTTCACTTTAATCCAGAAATAGTGCCTTATCCTGCAGCTCCTGGGCTCCTCTGCTGGGGCAATTATTCAGGACAGGCAGCCCTACCGCCCCTCTCCTGAGAGACTCAGCCTTGCTCTGGCTCAGGTGGGAGTCCCAGCCTTTGCCGGCATCTTTGTCAGCCCCCATAGAACAACTCTGTGGGTGTTCCCATAGAACAGCTTTAGTGGGTACAAAGAGATAGTTTCCTTTCAACAGAATCCCTCCTAGAAGAGCATAGCTTTGTCTGTAGGAAGACCTTAGTGCCCACAAGGAGTAGGTGAGGTGCTGCAGAGAAGATTCACGAGCAGATGGGAAGACATCAGAGGGTGAACGGAAGCTGTTCTGCATAACAGAGGGGGGAAAAATGAGAAACTCTTGAGGGCAAGCTGGAACGGAGAGGCTGAGGTCCTGAGATGGGAGTGGAAATGAGGAAAAGGAATCTACAAGCTACAATAAGGCTGGGCCCGGAGGTGGAGGTGGGCTGGTGGGCAAAGGACATTTTAAGAATTGATATTATGCAGAGAAACCTTAAATGCATATCACTAAGTGAAAGACGCCAATGTGAAAAGGCTATCCACTGCATGATTCCAATCATATGACATCCTGGAAAAGGCTAAACTACGGAGACAGTAAAAAGGCTAGTGGTTGCCAGGGGTTGGGTCGGGCAGGGGATACATAGGCAGAGCACAGAAGTTTTTTAGGGCAGCAAAACTGTTCTTTACAATACTACAGTGGTGGATACGTGTCATTATCCATTTGTCCAAACCTATAAATGTACAACATCAAGAGTGAACGCTGGGCTTCCCTGGTGGTGCAGTGGTTGAGAGTCCGCCTGCCGATGCAGGGGACATGGGTTTGTGCCCCGGTCCGGGAGGATCCCGCATGCCGTGGAGCGGCTGGGCCCGTGAGCCATGGCCGCTGAGCCTGCGCGTCCGGAGCCTGTGCTCCGCAACTGGAGAGGCCAGAGGCCCGCATACCGCAAAAAAAAGAGTGAACGCTAATGTAAACTATGGACCTTGGGTGATAATGACATGTCAATGTAGGTTCACCAGGTGCAATAAAGGTGCCACTCAGGGGCTGGGTGTTCATGGTCGGGGGAGCTCGATGGGGAGAGGGATGCATGGGAACTCTGACTCTCTGCTCCACTTTGCCAGGAACCTAAAACTGCTCTAAAAAATATAACCTAGTTAAAAGGAAAAAATTGATATTGCTTCCTTGTAATACTTGTTTACACTGCTGCTGTGTAAACCTCTCTTCAATCAATTCTTTCTTCCCTGTCTCCCAACCCTCCCCCACCAAGACTTTATCAGAGTATTCTGAAGCCAAAACGTCCTTGGCATACATGGATTTCTTTTTCTTCTTCTTTACTACATGAGAAACTAGTGAAAAGGCTAAGTTTCAGGCACAGAGATAATCCTTGCAAGCTCGGAATCCAGAGGACAGAGGGGACTAGGAGAGACCAAGCCTTAGAGAAGTTACAGAAGTTGGGGGAAAGTCTGTATTTTCCCCAATGCTGGAATTGGAAGGGTCAGGCACCCTTATTCAGACCTCAAGCCCAGGGAGTCCCCACTGACAGCCTGGTTCCATCTGGAAGGCTCCAGGCTGGCACAGTTCATCAGTGTTGCATCTTACAATTGCTGTGATTCTGGAGAACAGTCTGGAGTAGAGGAAAGGGCACCACGTGAACTGGGGACGGGCAGACAAGTCCCTTATCTGAGCTCTGCCGTGACCACCAGCTTTGACCTTGACCAAGTGCTTAGCTTTCATGGTCCTCTCTGCTCTAAAAGTCTCCACTTCTAAATCAGGACTTACACCTTTCTTTGACACTTCCAAGAGAAAACCATGGTTGGTAAGCAAGTGAAGCAGGATGCAGTCAGCAGGCTTCCCCACCACCGGTGTTATTGAATCCCAGCTGTACAGCATTTCCCGCCAGAAACACAGGGCTTCCTTCGCTGAAGTGGCAAACACGGGTCCCGCCTGCCCACTCCGGAGGGCTGATGGTGCTCCCCGTTCACCCTGGACCGCTGCAGCAAGTAATCACATGCGGGCCCCTGCAGCTGCCCGGCAGGCTGGCCAGGGAAGAGCCCAACAGCCCTCTGTGAGGCCCAGAGCAGCAGCGGCCCCATAAGCATTGTGCATGGCGAAATGATCTTCCCCGACTTTCATTAATCTTTCCGGGGCCCCCTGAGGTCAGAGATGTTTAAACAGCAGTGGAGGTCGAACCTGCTCACCAAGCCAGCTCACTCATCTAACTCCCCCAGGGCTGCAGCCTTCCTCAGTCACGGCCAAACCACCAGGTGAATGCTAGGTGAACAGCAAGGTGTGCAAATATTTGGCTTTATCCTTGATCAAATAAATCATTTTTCCTTGCCCTGAGCTCTAGGAAAACCCAGCAAAGCTCCTGGACCTGCCCAGGAGCAGAGATTTATGCACATAAAACATACCCTGCTTAAAGGAAACTCAAGGCTGTAGAGGAAGTCCACTTTTACACACACACAAATTACAACTAGGATCTCACAACTCTGCTTTTCCAGACACACATCTTCGCAAAGCATGTCAGCCTGTGCAGAGCAATAGGGGATGTGATGCAGGGAAATAAAATATCTTTATGTGATGAGTTAACAGGAGGTTTAGTCTTCAAAACGGCTTTGCCATAGTTATTTGGGGCCATGTCTACAATGCGGAAGCTGCTCAACGATTTCACGTTTTCCAGAAAGTCCTGAGTCCTGGCAGTTGGTACAGTACGGCTTTGTCCCCTCCCTGAAGGAAAACCAAGGCCAGCGTTCCTGGGACACCCTGGCAACCAGAGGAAGCCCTGCTGTGCTTCTCACATAGTGTTCTATATCCTGGCGCCTGTTTTGATTCCTTCCAAATGACACTAGATGAGCTAGGGAACAAGGGGAAGACGTTTAGTCAAATTGCTTTGTGGGCTTCATCTTTACCAATTGTGTGAGATGACTTACTCCAAGAAAATTCCACTGTTGTTTATTTTGTGCCACCACCTTTGACTGAGTGGGCTCATGTATTTTGGTGCAGTCTCCTACTCCTGTTTCAGAGTGTACAGGGTAGACACTACGTGGGAATTCGTGTGCTTTGTATGATTTTGTAAATCCCAGCTCTTCCTGTTTTCCCAAATGGATAGTGTCAGCCTGCTGCCTCGACTTCCTCCTCCCTCTTCTGGACTCTTCTATAGAAGGAAACGGCAATGATCCACTGCCAAGCAGACACCAACACGTACGGGTCCAGCCTAAATGTGGGTAGCCCGTCACTGGCACCAACATAATGAAACCACCCACCAAAGCAAGGACTCCCCACACTTGACACAGGTCTGGTCCATGATCACTGCACCAGGGGCAAGTAGGATCTTCTCTTAGGTTGTGGTTTTAGAATATAGCATGCATCTTACTTGGAACTACATACAGCCATCCTCCACCATGAATCTCCAGCATCCTCGAACACAAAGAGCTGCTTGGGATGCTCAGATCACTTTACTACGAGGAGATTAGAAGCAGGACACTGGGCCAGAGCCTTCCTTCTCATGCAGGTTTAATCACTGGTGTCATAGGACTGGCACTCTCCAAGAGAGACGAGCCCTCTCTCTCCAGACCACAGACATTCACCCAGGTTCTCACACTTAAAATTACATTGCCCCGTCTCTTTCTCAGGCCCCATCCTTGTGATAAATCCGTCAGAGCTGAGTCTCTAGATCCTTCTCTGACTGGATTCATGCTCCTCCACCAATTCTCTTCACCTCTTGCTTTCTCTACATCCTTACTCTGGTTTCCTCCAAACCTTTTCTCAGACACCTCATGTCTGCCTTGGGGCCAGTGGGGCTACCTGGCTTCTTCCCTTTCAGCTTCCTTCTAAGTCATTACAAAGTGCCCATGCCCCAAACCCACACTGGCTGCAGCATACTTAAACCATGTCTAGCTACTCCAAAAAAGAGAGGACGGTGATACACCTACAACACATTGGGGAAAGTACACTGATAATCCAGGACAAGTATGGTCCTGGTGGAGAAAGGAGGATAAGACCTGTAATTATTGAGCATCTACTATGTGCCAGATACTTGTTTAAAACCCTATTCTTCCTAGACCTGGCAACAAGCGAGTTAAGCCATGTTATCTCTATGCTACAGCTGAGGATTCTGAGTCTCAGTGAAGCTTAGGGAGCTGCAGAAGACCATGCACTAGCCTGACCCAGGTCTCTCGGACTTCTTGTGAGAAATTTCAGCTCACAGATGGGGCGTTGGGCCCTCCTCCTCCACTTGACTCCCTACAGTTTTTCCTCCTGCCCCTGTCAAGTCATGCCTTTCATTCAGGTCAGAAATGTAAATTTAACATCCCACAAAATCTCTCACTGGTGGAGGTGGACACAAGGAGCAAACATGAGAAAGCTCACTCTTGAACTTTATATTTTGAAATAATTATAGATGCACAGGCAGTTTAAAGATAGCACAGGGCTTCCCTGGTGGCGCAGTGGTTGAGAGTCTGCCTGCCAATGCAGGGGACACGGGTTCGTGCCCCGGTCTGGGAGGATCCCGCATGCCACGGAGTGGCTGGGCCCGTGAGCCATGGCCGCTGAGCCTGCGCGTCTGGAGCCTGTGCTCCGCAACGCGAGAGGCCACAACAGTGAGAGGCCCGCGTACCGCAAAAAAAAAAAAAAAAAAGCACAGAAAGTTTCCATATACCCTCCACCCAGTTTTCCCCCATTTGAACCCCTAAGGTTTTATATGCAGTAATTGTGCTATTGGTCAATTCTAAATATATCCTAATTTCCATTAAGATTTCTTCTTTGTCCCATGAAATATTTAAAAGCACAATTTTAAATTGCAGACATATGGAATTTCTTAAACTTATTATTTTTTTTTACTGATGTCTAATTGTATTGTAGACAGAAAATGTGGTTTTATGCTATTTTTTTGATATTTTCTGAAATTTGCTTTATGGCTTAGTACATGGTGAATTTTTGCAAATGTCCGAGTATACTAGAAATAAACATATAATCGCTAATTATTAGGTACAGAGTATGCCCTTTGTATCTTAGAGAGCTTCAGAAGATATTTAAATAACCTATGCCCTTATAAATTTTTGTCTGCTTGATCTAATACCACTAGTGATATAAAATCCCCTAAAATCATTATGGATTTGTCCAGTCATCTTGTAACTCGGTCAGTCTTTGCTTTTATATATTTTTGAGACTCTATTATTATTTCCATTTAAAAATTTTTATATACTTCTGAAGAAGTGTTACTTTTTGTTTGTTTGTTTGTTTGTTTGTTTTTTGCAGTATGCAGGCCTCTCACTGTTGTGGCCTCTCCCGTTGCGGAGCACAGGCTCCGGACGCGCAGGCCCAGCAGCTATGGCTCACGGGCCCAGCCTCTCCGCGGCATGTGGGATCTTCCCGGACCGGGGCATGAACCCGTGTCCCCTGCATCAGCAGACGGACTCTGAACCACTGCGCCACCAGGGAAGCCCAAGAAGTGTTACTTTTAACATCCCATAGGTGCCATCATTATTCTCTTTGCCTTAGAAAGCATTTGTCCAACGTTAACACAATTGCTTTCTCTTGGTTAGAAGATGTCTTTTTCATCCTAATATTTTCAATCTCTCTGTGCCTTTGGGTTTTAAGTTTGTCACTTGTACACTGTGAGGGACTTTTCTTTTTTTATTCTATCTCTCAACGTCTGCCTTTCAATATATGAGTTGAGTCCATTTACAGTGAGTACACAAACTGATTTTTCTATATTCATTTTTACTATTCTATAATATTTTGTGCTTTCTCACCATGGTTTTTATGCTTCTTAATGTTTCCTTTCCTATGTTTTTATACTAATCAATTTTCCTTTATACTTTTATTTCCCTCAGCTACTTAGAAGCTACATATCCAGTTTCTATCTGTTCATCCTCAAGAATTTAACATGTCTACTGGGCTAAACAAGATCTAAAGTTAATCAGTATCTCTACCTTCCTCCTAAACAATTAGATGGACTTAGAACTCTTCATTCCGATCAACCCCTTCGTCACCTCGAGGTGGTAGACCAGTATTTTAATTCCTTCCTCCAGGTGTGAGGCACAGGAACTGTGGTCGCCATGTCTCCTGATGTGTGAAGCTGATCGAAAAGAATAAAATCAACATGCAGAGAGAAACTGAGATGAGAGACAGGAAAATTCTGACAGAATTTGAAATCCTGGCTGCAGTTGTTGCCAAACTTGAGCTGCAACCTTGCCCATCCTGTGGTTTACTTAATCCAACTGGGAAGAGAGCTTTCTCCATCAATCTTAGACCAAATGTCCTGGGCTTCCATCTGATTGGACAACTCCAGTCACATGTCTTTTCCTTAACCAATCCTCTGCTCATAGGGGCGAAGTTTTACTGGGTTAATCGAGGAAGTGGAGAGTGGTAGCATTTTCTCCTGGATGACATGGGCCACATGGGGGAATGATGAATCACACACACACACACACACACACACACACACATAAATGAAATCCTAAACCAATCAGTCAGGAGGCACCTGATCAGGACTAGTTAGGTAAGAGGCCTGAAAGATTCCTGCCATCCCCTAAAGGAAAGTGACCTTGCAATAGCCAACCCGCTCTTTTGCCTAGCATAACTTCCTTGTTCCTGCTGCCTGTGAAAGTTTTCCATTACGTCCAGCTCCTCCAAGTTCCTTTTTGTTAGATGGCATGCTGCCTCATTTGAATCAATTTTTGCTCAAGTGCTTAACATTTTTAATATGCTTCAGTTTATCTTTTAATAGGTAGAAGTCGGGCTCTGAGTCTGCTGGGGCAGAGGGGTGAGCCCCTGATGGATCATGGAGCTGGCAGCAGCCCTCGAGTGCCCACCTCAAGAACTCGTCAACAGGAGACAGAAGGACGCTCCTTCCTTGCTTAGTCATTGGAGTTTGGGTTTTTCTTTTCTATGCAGACAAATCAAATCCCTCTAATACAGATGTCATCAGCCTATAAATCATGGAAACTCGAGAGTAAGGAGTGGAAGAAAGTGCCAAGGGAGAGGAGATGGGAGAGGACAAAGGGCCTGAAACACCTATATTTAATGGACAAACAGAGGAAGAGATGCCTGCAAAAGAGACTGAAAAAGAGCCAAGATGAGATTGTTGAGAATCAAGAGGGTAGATGTCCAAAGAGGCCCAGAGCAGGGTGTAGGTAGATGAAGCCCTGCCTCTGTTGTGGGTTCCTGTTCAAAGGGATGAGTGAAGAAAGGGCCTCAACAGACCCCAGGGATGAAGAGCTCAGAGCCCCCACAAGCCAAACACTTCAATGTCAGGAAGCCTTAATGGGTAGAAATCTTGTCCTTATATGAAGCTGAAATCTGCCTTCCTGTGATTTCCACCCATAGCCTCCTGAAGACATACTGAATAAAATCCCACCCTTGACTTCGAGACAGTCCTTCTAAACTTTGAAGATGACATTCTTATGCTTCTCTCCTCCCAGATGAAGACTCATTAATTAACTCTCAAATATTCATCACATTACTGGAATCCCAGGTCTTCTGCAATGCCGGTTCCCCTCTTCTAAATGGACTTTACCTTGTTAATATCCCTGAGTAGGCACAAACTAAGACAGGCTGATGAGTCCTGCAGACCATCACCTCCCTGGACTGGCACTGTGCTCCTATTAATATGGTCACCATGGCATGGGTTTCTTCTGGAGCTGATCAGCTGGTAGCCTACATTGAGCTTGAGGCTTCTGTTAAGTCAGCTCATCCATCAAAGACAAATATGTTGACATCTTTTTAAATGACATCCAACCTCTGCAGAAGTAGGCAGAGAGATTAGATCCCAAAAGGCAGTTCAGAGATGTCCCCTGACAGCACTGGGTTAGAATTCAATTTTTTAGAAATAAATTTATTTATTTAGTTAGTTATTTTTGGCTGTGTTGGGTCTTTGTTGCTGTGCACGAGCTTTCCCTAGTTGAGGTGAGTGGGGGCTACTCTTCGTTGCGATGCATGGGCCTCTCACTGCAGTGGCTTCTCTTGTTGTGGAGCACAGGGTCTAGGCGCATGGGCTTCAGTAGTTGTGGCACATGGGTTCAGTAGTTGTGGCTCACGGGCTCTAGAGCACAGGCTCAGCAGTTGTGGCACACGGGCTTAGTTGCTCTGCAGCATGTGGGATCCTCCCAGATCAGGGCTCAAACTCGTGTCCCCTGCATTGGCAGGTGGATTCTTAACCACTGTGTCACCAGGGAAGTCTCTAGAAATCAATTTTAAGCTCTCATCTATAGTTTCGGGGTGAAGAAGCCCTTAGATGACTCCAGCCGCATTAGCAAAGCAAATGACACATGTCCCACAACCATCCAAGCATCTGAGTTGCCTACTTCCCTTTAGTGACAAAGACAATTGGCATTAAAGAGTTTCAAGGAATGGTGATGGGGCAATAGAACACGAGATGCTCTAAAAATGTCTCCTTCAAAACCATATTCACAGAAACTGGAAGAAACTCTAGAGGTTTATCTAGAGAGGTTTACAGAGGAATGAAAAGACCATAGATTTCATAATCAAAAGATGTGGATTGGCTTCCTGGCCTTACTACAAGGGAAGCTGTGTCATGGGCACACTTAATCCCTCTCTTGGCCTCAAATCCTTTATCTACAAATAGAGATCATAATATCTGCTTCGTAGGGCCTTGTGAGAGCTAGGAATGATGAAAGCACCTGATCCAATGATAACCACTCAGCAGATAGTAACCATTAGCATTATCTAAGCCAGCCTTCAACCTGGGCGAGAAGTCACCTCTATGATATCCATACTTCATGAAGAAAACCTTTCAGAGTTTCTAGTTATTAACTCATACCCGTCATTTCTTAAGTTTTCTGGAAATCTGTTTTCCTGAACCGGCCATAGAACTCTGGCAGGGGCCGTTGTGCCTTCAAATTACAAACGACAAGGCAGCCTGGCCACCTCCCCCCAGGTTCCCGTCACCTCCGCATCCTCAGATGACGCCCATTCATCTTTGTGAAGTCCAAAGCAGCAGCTCCCCCCACTCACTTCCCCCGCCCGCTGAGCTACGAAACTGCCAACAAGGCAAATCAAGAATTCATGACAAAGAGCTCGGCTTCTGGGAGTTTCCAGACTATAAAAACAGTTTAGCTCGCATTATTCATATGATCCATGAAGCCCAAGATAAAATCAGCAAGGCAACCGACAATTCTCTTTGACTGTGGATTTGATTTGTCCATGAAAGAGCCACAGATGAAGAAGTTTCATTCGGAGAGTGATTCCAATTAAGGATTTGATGGGAAAGTGATGCTCAGATTCTAATCAAAGCAGGCAAAGGTGCAGTAGCCCCCTCTGTGGTGTGCTTCTGGCAGGTCTCACCATCCAAACAAATCAACCCAAAGCAAAAGGCTTCTGCAAGCCTGAAAGTGCATGAGATCCACTCTTTCAACCTAAATGCTAATCTTCATTAAATGCTAATATGTTTTAGGACCTGACACATTTTGCTTAACAAGCATTTCCGCCTCTAGATAAAGTATGTAAATAAATCCAGAAGTCGCTCTTCACTTCTCACTTTTCCTCATCTCCTACATGCAGTCCGCCAGCAAGCACTATGCTACTGACTCCCAAATAACGTCCTGCGGCTGCCACTTCTCACCACCTCACCTCCACGGTCTGAGAGCATCTCCCCAGCTGCGTGCAGTCACCTCCTGGCTGCCTCGGCTCTTGGTTCATTTCACACCCAACTCAGAGTATGTTGTCAACAAAACCAGCCTTGTTCTTCAAACCTTCAGGGTTTCCCATCACCCTGAGAACAGAATCCAGTTCTGCCGGGGTCCTCGGTGCCCCAGTGGCCACCTCTCCCCACTTCCCGTCTCACCTCCTGCCACCCGCTTCCCCTGAAGCCCATGCTACCTTGCCCACCTCTCTGCCCCCCAAACACGGGGAATCTTTTCCCCTTTGGGACCTCCGCCTTTGCGTCCCTTCACCTTAGCGCCTTCTTCCCCCAGGTCTCATCAAGCCCTGCCTCAAATGTCACCTCCTCAGAGAAGCCTTCCTGGACCAGCTAACCAGGCCCTTCCCAACTCTATCAATCCCTGTCTTCTTTGATACGCTGTTTTATTTTCTTGTATGTCTCCATTTCCTTGCCATGATCTGAAATTAGCTTATCTGTCTGTGTTTATTGCTGATGGTCTGTGACCCTCCTCAACTCTGGAAATGAAAGATGCAGTAGAGCAGGAACATTTTCTGTCTTGGCCTCATGGCTTCCCTGGGCCTTGGGGTGGTACCATGCAGCGGTGGAGAGATGAGCACTAGGGTTGAAACTCTGTGAGTTCGGATTCTAGACCCATCATTTAGTGGCTCTGATACCCCTCTGCTTTTAGGTCCCATGAGGGCTTCAGCCACAACCCCAACCCTTTGCATGGATGTCTCCATCCAATCCTTACTGGGGCCTCATGAAATAAGCAGGAACATGTTATTAGCCCATTTCATATGAAACAACCTGGGTCTCAGAGAGACAAAGTCCCAGTTCACAAAGCTATTCATCAGACAGAAAAGGGAAGAACCAAAGCCCAGGAGATGTGGGCTCGTGGTTCCATGCCTGGTCGTTCTTAGGATATTCACATTTCCAAGCCCCAGAACATCCATTGAGATGGGTGCTGAGGACACAGAGATGAATTAGACATCAGTCTGTCTTTGAGGAGTTGACAGATCTGGAAACAGATCTGTCACTGGGCGGGCTTCAGGGAGCCAGGCACAGGGGCTGGGGGGAGGGCACCTCACCGGGAATGTGTGGTGTTAGGAGAGGCTTCCCATTCCAGCTGAAAACAGTTGGATTTGGCAAAAGAGATCAGGGGAGAGAATGCTGCCCCAAAGAAAACAGCCTGTGGCCTAGGCTAAGACTGGGGACCAGGGCAAATACATCACAGTCTGCTTGCCGAGTTAATCGGCTCAGAAGATATATAATTATGCGCTAAATGGCCATCCTCCTCTCGATGCAGCAAGTGCTAGAAGGGCAGGAACTGAGTCCTTATTCACGTCTGAATCCCCAGGACCCAGCAAATACCTGCTACTGAACGACAGCAACAATAGCAATAATAGCTAACATTGATGGAACGCTGACTATGGTGTGCTTAACAAATGTTCCTACTAGCAAGGGCTCAATAATTTTTTTTTTTTTTTTTTTTTTTTTGCGGTATGCGGGCCTCTCACTGTTGTGACCTCTCCCGTTGTGAAGCACAGGCTCCGGACGCACAGGCTCAGTGGCCATGGCTCACAGGCCCAGCCGCTCCGCGGCATGTGGGATCTTCCCGGACCGGGGCACGAACCCATGTCCCCTGCATCGGTAGGCGGACTCTCAACCACTGCGCCACCAGGGAAGCCCAATAAATATTTATTATATGAGTGAGTGAATGGATGAGTAGCGAGAGTGGTGAGACAATGTTGGACAGTGAGACAATGCTGGACCCTCACAAGGTCATGGGTCAGGGAAGGGGGCTAGTTCTATCCAGAAGGCAGTGGGTGGGGAGCACTGCCAAGGGGCTCGAAGCAGAGAGTGACATGGTTTGGGGTTCACTTTTAGAAGTTCACTCTGGCTGCTACGTAGAGAATGGAGTGGAGCAGAGTGAGAGAGGAGATGGGGGCGCCAACTGTATACCTTGCAGGATGAAGAATGGGTGATACTAGAAGCATGGAAATAGGCAAGTACTCTCAGAGCTGAGTTTTTAAGAGGAAGAAGATGGTGGATGCCATAAACCATAGATCAAAATACGAACAGTCCCACTGAATAAAAACATCTGGAATTTCTTGAGAGCTTGCTCTGTGCCACGCACTATTCTCAGCGCTTTACACCAATTAGCTAATGTAATCCTCGAAACAACTCTATCAGACAGATACAGTTATTATAGCCAGGTCACCCCGTCAACACCCAAGTTCTAACTAATAAGCTACCTTCCCGGACTGGCCTCTAGTTATGACTTCTGCCTCTCGGGATGAAAGCAACCCTTTATTTCATGAATCTGTCGTCCTGCGTGAACGAGGTTCAAAGACAAGGGAAAGAGAAATTGGACCTGGAGGATGAACAGAACTGGAACCAGTGAACAGGATCAGCTTCAGGGATACGAACTCAGGTGGTCCCGGAACTCAGAAGGGCCCCTAATTCAGAACAGCCCTGAACGTGGTTACTTAGTCGCACGCACAGCTGTCACTGTCTTAAGATTCTAAATAACTTTTGAACAAGGGGCTCCCTATTTTCATTTTGCACTAGGCCCCACCCACGATGTAGCCAGTCCTGCTGCTGGTGGATATAAGATGCACGCAGCAGATTCCAGATCCACACGGAGAAAGGTTTCTTTTTTCGTGCAGAGTGACTGAACTGCATCCAATTGCGACCTACATCTTTGGTGCATATATTCACGCCAATGCGGCTACACAACTACACAGCAGAGATGTTGTAGAAATAATTCACTCTTCAAGTAGAGGGTTAGACTAGGTCATCTCCCCAGAACGATCCACATCATTCAGAGTAATGACAGCACTCAGATTACAGCAACTTGCCTCCTGTGACCAGTCCTTTGCGGCCGAGGATTTTAACCAGGGGTGTGGACCAGAATCACTTGGCTGAGACGTTTTTCAAGATAAATGTGCCCAGGCTTTACTCAAAACATTGACTCCAAATCTTTTTTTATTATTATTTATTTATTTATTTTTGGCTGCGTTGGGTCTTCGTTGCTGCACGCAGGCTTTCTTTATTTGCTGTGAGCGGGGCCTACATTTCATTGTGGTGCGTGGGCTTCTCATTGTGGCGGCTTCTCTTGTTGCGGAGCGCGGGCTCTAGGCGTGCGGGCTTCAGTAGTTGTAGCACACGGGCTCAGTAATTGTGGCTCACGGGCTCTAGAGCACAGGCTCAGTAGTTGTGGCGCACAGGCTTAGTTGCTCCGCAGCATGTGTGATCTTCCCGGACCGGGGCTCGAACCCATGTCCCCTGCACTGGCAGGCGGATTCTTAACCACTGCGCCACCAGGGAAGTCTCTTGACTCCAAATCAAGGGACTTGAGTGTGACTGGGATGCCGATCTTTGGAAATGCTCTCCTGGTGATTTTTAAAGGCACCCCTAATTAAGGACCACTCCTAACACAGAGGCTGTCTACGGCTCCTGTCCATCTGGACCCCACTTAAAAGGCACACAGCACTTTGTTCAATGGGAAGGGAGTACTGGGCACAGATACCAAGTTGAAGCTCATCAGTTCTTAGATCTTGCATCCTGCAGTGAAATTACAACTACACTGAACCTGCCCTACCTCTAACATCTCAACTATCCAAACCCCCGAACGACTCAACAAAATAGGAAATGACCCCAAAACTTAAAAGGAAGATAGACCCAAAGAAAGAGCATATTTGATCAGTACCCTCTTCACCACCTCTTTGCCACAAAAAAGCCAGAAAACCCTCTGCCTTATTATCCTATAGACCTTTCCTTCTTCTCAAGTTTCTTCATTATAATAACATTCTCCTGCAATGGATTAACAGAGTCATGTTGCACGGGTTAACAGAATCCTGCAGGGTCTCCAGAAATAGCCTAGAACTATAGAGAACTGAATAGAGCAGTCGGAGGTAAAAGTTAGCCAGCTTAGTTACCCCTAACCTACATCATCTCAGCAAACTCAGGTGTCTACCCACTGCCTTATATGAGCAGCCACCATGTTAAAGTTTTGTCTCCTTCCAGAAAAATGCAAACAATGTTTTAACGCTAACGGCCACCTGCTGTGTTTTTCTTTAATGTGATTTGAAACAGTACCGCTCCAAACTACATGAATCATCTCTAAATTTAGAAATCGGCTCCTAATACTCATTGCCTGTTCTGAATGGTAAATAACGTTTTCCAGTTTTCATGTGAAAATCATTGCCAGGAACCTTTTAACTTGATGCCTTGTGATCCTTGAGAGGTGAGCGTGAAACTACTTGCTACACATCGCAGACACATAGACACCCTGTCTGCGTGCTGTAAAACAACAAATGGTTTAGTCAATTCTATGCAAAAATAAAAAGTCCCCCTGGACGATGTGAAACAGTGGTGTGCAACTTGGAAGGTGTTATGGACTGGATGTCTGTGTCCCCCTAGAATGTACATGTTGAAGCCCTAAGCTTCAGTGTGATGGTATTTGGAGGTGGGGGTTTGGGGAGGTAATTAGATGAGGTCATGAGGGTGGGGTCCCCATGATGGGATTAACACCCTTGTAAGGAGAGACACAGAGAGCTTGCTCTCTCTCCACCATGTGAGAACACAGTGAGGAGGCAGCCATCTGCAAGCAAGGAGGAGGGCTCTCACCAGGAACCAGACTGGCCGGCACCC
The DNA here is from genome assembly GCF_964165515.1 of Mesoplodon bidens. Taxonomy (NCBI): domain Eukaryota; kingdom Metazoa; phylum Chordata; class Mammalia; order Artiodactyla; family Ziphiidae; genus Mesoplodon; species Mesoplodon bidens. The sequence goes on from NC_138171.1 coordinate 39,765,301, forward strand.
TGATCGTGGACTTCCCAGCCTCTAGAACTGTGAGAACTAAATGCCTGCTGTTTAAGTGAGGTTATGGCTAGTGCAGGCAGTGAGTTACCTGGAGCTAAAGCTTAAAATGGGAGCTTCTTGCAGAAAATTGCAGAGGAGAGTTTAAAAGAAGTCAGAGAAATGAGCAGAAATAAGCAAGAGTCCTAGTAAAGGAAGCCAGAAAGGGATGCTAAAAGGGACCCCCAAAACTCATGAGGCCAGAATCTGGAGCCATGGAGATAATAGCAAGGGCCACACGTTGACAGTGAAGTACAGAACATTTCCTGTCATGGCTGGCCTTCTAAAGGGCCAAAGACAAAACAATAGTCTCTTTGAGTCTGACCCATCCACTGAAGTTGGTGAGATTGCCCTACCCTAGCATGTTATGATTCTCTGCTTCCTTCCACATTCTAACACATTCACACACACACATGCACACACATATGTACACGCATGCACATATACACACACAGTGTCCCCACTACGTTTGACAGAGCTATGAAGTGCCTTGGTTTCACACACTGCACGTCTGCACTCTTCATCAAGACAGACCTTCAGAGAAATCTCTCCATTCTTCTCCTGACGACCCGACAGTTATTTCCCCAGTCCTGGCACTCATCACCACGCAGTACCAGGGTGGCCACTCAGGGCTGTTTGACATATTGCTCTCGGGGCCATGTCCACATACATCACTGAGGTAATCAGCACCTTTTCTGCAGTCCTGTTCCCTGATGCCTGTCCTTCGGTCATTAACCTTAACAATGTCAGCAGTGCTTACAACTCCAAGCCTCAATTAACTCACAAGGCAGGCTGCCCTCAGAGACGGGAGCAGTCAGGCCATAACTCAGCCTGGGCACCCACATTCTGAACTGGATTGTCCCCACCAGTAGGGAGAGCTTGGAGAAAAGCAGAGAGACAAAAGGGATTGGCCTTCCATGCAGCTGTTGTATCAACCTGGTGCCAATTTAGCCAGATGGACAGTAAAATACTTCCCTAAGTAATGTGGTCATTTGGGGCCACATGTCATAAAAATATAACTAAAACAGTAGAATCAAGGAATAATGATATCAAAGGTCACCTGCTGTCTTAGAAAACTGAGGAACAATTGGAATAGCCTCTGGGTGAATGTCACCCATCCTAATGCACTGGGCTGGACCCCTCATCATTGATCTCTGACCCTCTGAAGAAGCACACAAGTAATTTTAGTATTCTGATTTTACACATAAGAAAACTAGGTTCAGAGACTAGTTTGGTCAGCACCCTGATCGTGGACTTTGCAGCCTCCTGAACTGTGAGAAATAAATGCCTGTTGTTTAAATGAGGTTATGGCTAGGGCAAGCAGTGAGTTACCTGGAACTAAAGCTAAAAATGGGAGCTTCTTACAGAAAATTGCACCCCAACGTTCATTGCAGCACTAGTCTCAAAAGCCAGGACATGGAAGCAACCTAAATGTCCATCAACAGAGGAATGGATAAAGAAAATGTGGTACGTATATACAGTGGAATATTACTCAGCTATAAAAAAGAACAAATACTGCCAATTGCAGCAACGTGGATGGACCTTGAGATTCTCATACTGAGTGAAGTAAGTCAGACAAAGACAAATATTATATGATATCGCTTATATGTGGAATCTAATGAACTGACCTACAAAACTGAAATAGAGTTACAGATGTAGAAAATAAACTTATAGTTACTGGGGGGTAAGCAGAGAGGAGGGATAAATTGGAAGACTGGGACTGACACATACACACTACTATATATAAGATACATGACTAATAAGGACCTACTGTATAGTACAGGGAACTCTACTCAGTACTCTGTAGTGGCCTATGTGGGAAAAGAATCTAAAAAAGAGTGGATATATGCATTTATATAACGGATTCACTTTGCTGTACACCTGAAACTAGCACAACTTTGTAAATCAATTATACCCCAATAAAGTTTTTTAAAAAAAGAAAATTGTAGAGAAGGTTAAAAGAAGTCAGAGAAATGAAGAGAAATAAGCAACTTGCCCTGGATTGCACAGTCAATAAATGGCCAAACTGAGTTTTTGAACCCAAGACTATTGTGGTGGACAGAATAATGTCCCTCGAAGACATTCACATCCTAGTCCCTGAAACCTGTGAATATGTTCCCATAGCAAAAGGGAATTAAGGTTGCTAATCAGCTGACTTTAAAATAGGGAGATATCCTCAATTATCTGAGTGGGCTGTAAGTAACCACAAGAGTCCTTAGATGTGGAAGAGGGAGGCAAAGAATCAGGGTCAGAGTGATGTGATTTGATAACAACTCCACCAGCCATTGCTAGCCTTGAAGATGGAGGAAGGGCCCATGAGCCAAGGAGTGTAGGCAGCCTCTAGAATCTGGAAAAGGTAAGAACACAGATTCTCCCCTAGAGCTTCCAGAAGGAATACAGCCCCTCGGACACCTTGCTTTAACCCAGTGAGACCCAAGTCAGATATATATCTTACCAGAATGGTAAGATAATAAAGTCATGTTGTTTCAAGTTACTACGTTTGTGGTGATTTGTTACAGCAGCCATAGAAGACCAATACTAGCATCCAAGTCTAAAGTCTTCTTCTCTTCATTATGACCACAGTTAGTTTTCTATGACTGCACAACAAATGACCACAAACTTGATAGCCTAACAGCAGCATTATCTCCCAGTTTTGTAGGTCAGAAGTCTCGCAGCAAGGATGGGTTCTCTGGTCAGGATTCTTCAAGGTCAAACTCAAGGTGATGGCTAGCTGTGTTCCTTTCTGGAGGCTCTGGGGAAGAATCTATTATCCAGCTCATTCAGGTTGTTGGCCGAATTCAGCTCCCGGCAATTGTTGGACTGAGATTCTCAGTTCCTTACTGGCTCTCGGCTCCTAGAGGCCACCTGCATTCCTTACCACGTGGTCCCTTCCATAGTCAACACCAGCAGCAGAGAAGCTGCTTTGCATGGTGTCCCTCTCACTTCAGGAAGGGCTCAGACTCAGGCCCACCCAGATAATCTCCCTACTGATTAAAGTCAACTGATCAGGGGTGTGAATTACAGGCAGACCTCATTTTATTGTGCTTCACAGATACTGCATTTTGTACAAATTAAAAGTTTGTGGTGACCCTGCAAGTCTATCAGTGCCATTTTTTCCAACAACGTTTGCTCACTTCGTGTCTCTGGGTCACATTTTGGCAATTCTCTCAATATTTCAAGCTTTTTCATTAATATTGTATTTGTTATGTTGATCCGTGATCAGGGATCTTTGATATTACTGTGATTCACTGAAGGCTGATGGTTACATTTTTTTTAATCCATAAAGCATTTTTTTTTTTTTTTTTTTTTTTTTTTTGCGATACACAGGCCTCTCACTGTTGTGGCCTCTCCCGTTGTGGAGCACAGGCTCCGGACACGCAGGCTCAGCGGCCATGGCTCACGGGCCCAGCCGCTCTGCAGCATGTGGGATCTTCCCGGACCAGGACAACGAACCCGTGTCCCCTGCCTCGGCAGGCAGACTCAACCACTGCACCACCAGGGAACCCCTCCATAAAGCATTTTTAAATAAAGATATGTACATTGTTTTTTAGACATAATGCCATTGTACACTTAATAGACTACACTATAGTGTAAACATGACTTTTATATTCACCAGGAAACCAAAAAACTTCTATGACTCACTTTATTGTGATATTCACTTTATTGTGGTGGTCTGGAAACGAAAGCACGATATCTCCAAGGTCTGCCTGTACATATGCAAAATCCCTTTGTCATATAAAGCAGCAGAATTATGGGAATAATATCCCATCACACTCAGGTCCCACCCACACCCAAAAGGAGGGAATTATGCACCAGAGGGTGGAAATCTTGGGGGGCACCTTGGAATTCTGCCTACTACAAACATGTATTAGCATATATCAGCTGAGTTCACCATGCTTTACTCCATTGCCTTTCTAGGTGAACCACAAAAAACTTAAAAAAAAAAAACCACCCGAAGTCAACATTGCCTTGCCTACCAACCCCATTCCACACCCAAATCTCCCACTGTTTTCTCTCTGTGTTTATAGCACTATGCATGCACCGTGTTAGAAACTGAATAATGTTAAGAGCTAACTTTTACTGAGCCCCAGGTTCTGGTCTAAGAGACATGTATCCCCAAAAATCTGTGAGGTGACTATTAATACCACTCCAATTTTACAGGTGATAAAACTGAGGCACGGAGAGGTTAAGTAACACAATTGCTCTTAATTATGGGGCAGAGCCAGGATTAAAAAGCAGGTCATGTGATTCCAGAGCCAAGCTCTTCCCATGTTGCTAGTTTCTTAGCAGGAAGAGGAACCCTGGAGGACGCTTATATTTGTGGATCTGGGGTTGACCGCACTGACTCTGGGAATTTCTCCAGTGTGAATATTTTGTTCCTCCTTTCAGAAACAAACAAGTTCACAGCATGTTCTAAGAAGCCCAGGGAGTAAGGGGAAGATTTGACATAGCCATATCTCCAAATCCAATGAAGAGATACCTCCACCCCCCACCTCCTGCCCCCAGAGTTTCATGAAGGAAAAGTACAGGGACATCTGGTCACACACTTTTAGCAAAAGCCAGCTGTGTGTCACCCCACACCAACCCCACTGTGAGCGCAAAGGGGAGCACAGAAGAGGCAGCAGGGATTTTGCCAACAAATAACGTGTGTGCCTCCCTCCCACACAGAAGGTGGGACCATGTCAGGAAACAGTGTGACCATGTGCTTTCTCCAGAGCTATGGTTTCACCATCTTCCTTAGGACCCCTGGTATACTTAATCTATGGAGAACATATTTAGAAATTAATCTTTCGCTGTGCAGGGACAATCCTGGTGCTGTACTAGTAAGAGCCCACCTGTTTAGACCTGGGTTGGACTTTCAGTCTGAGGGCAGGTGCTATGCCCTGCTTTTCTCTCTTTTCTTTTCTTTTTTTTTTGCACGGTACGCGGGCCTCTCACTGCTGCAGCCTCTCCCGCTGCGGAGCACAGGCTCCGGACACGCAGGCCCAGCGGCCATGGCTCACAGGCCCAGCCGCTCTGCGGCACGTGGGATCCTCTCAGACCGGGGCACGAACCCATGCCCCCTGCATCGGCAGGCAGACCCCCAACCACTGTGCCACCAGGGAAGCCCCCTGCTTTTCTTTTTATCATCCTCTGTATCAGACTTAATAGGGGCTCAATAAAATTTGTCATTGGTAGGTTGACGTTGTTCTCAAGGGCCACAGACCCTCCATGCTGCACGTCCTGTTTTTGACAACTGTAATCATGTCTGTCTAGATGGAACCATCTGCTTCGCTCTGCAGGGTCCTAAAGCCATAAAGCCCAAGTCTCTCCTCCCCTTAGTGACTCCCTGTTCTTGGGCAGTGGCCGTGATGGCACCTCAGCCTTGTGAGAATTATTAAAATCTTAGTGTGCTTTTGATGCTACATCTGACGATGACTTTGTTCCACTTCAGCAGATCTTATGTGATGGGCAGGCACCCAAAGGAATCCATGAGACTCTTCCAGCAGCAAACTTTTTCAAACTATACACGCTCTCTACCCTCATTATTTCCAATACAACCCAATGTGGGAGATTGACATGGGGAGGGTCACCATTTGTAAAAATTTCTAACATGGTACTGAGTCATTCTCAGCAACCTCACCCCAGCCCCATGCACACATACAAAGATACACCACCAGGTTGATTATTCTAGAATCAGGCCAGTGATCATTATTAACAGAGAGTTGACACTTCATTCCCGCAAAGGTCAAAATGGAAATTCAATTTAGGAATCTGAGTTGTATCAATCTGCACAGAACAATCTGAAGGGAAACAGTTGAATCTTCTTGGTCTTAAATTACTTCTGAAAATGAGCTTAGTTGGTAGCCAGCATTCTGAATTCATTCAATTGCTATTTTAAAAAATAGTCTCTTTGTCACCTTAACTAAATTGAACTTTCCTTTTTTAAAAGAAAGCTTATTTTCCAGGAGCACCTAAGTTTTCAGAGTTCAGTTAAGATTCCATATAACTTTTCCACCTCCTCTGTGAGTCCCAGATATTTAATGTTTTTAAGATTTAATGGATGTAACTCGCTAATCAAATTGGGTATGTTTGGCTCCCTGTTTCTTCCTGTGGTAGAGGCTACTGGCTGCCGTCCAATATCTTTTCTCTCCTTCTTTCCTAAGAAGCTAAGTTCTCATTGCATTATCTGGAATGCAGGTGTGATACTGGAGCTCTAGCTACCATATTGGAACAAGAGGAAAAGGGTCACACACTAGAGATGGCAGATGGAGTCTGGAGCCTGATAACTTGGAGAAGCCACCACTCCAGCCCTGGACTACCATATCCAGACTACCTTAGCTTTAGAGAGAAAGAGTCTTCTACTTTTCTCAAGCCACTCTAATGTTGAATTTTTCTATTACCTGCAGGCAGCTCTAATAATAACTGATACAAATGATAACTTCAAATAGGACTTCCAGCTTAGATACTCTAGAATTCCAATGTGTTTTTTCTTATTTTATCCTTGGCTTATCATCACATATCAGGGAAAATTAAGCTCAGAGAGGTTAAGTGTCTGGCTAAGATGCCACAAGAACAGAACCTGGGTCTTTTTTGACAAGTAGGTCTTGTGTTTACCAATGCCTCTGGTGATAAAAAGCTTCAAATGTCAACCCACAAACACATTACCATTCATCTTGACATCAAATCCCCTAATGCTTTTGCATTTGGTTTCTTAGAAAAATACAGCTTGCTAAAAGCTAAATTATCAGAGCACACCATCAAGTAGAATAGCACTCAATGGTATTCCCATCCATCATTTCTTTTCCGTTAAACTGGTGTGCATCGATTGCCTAGTCTAGAGAATTATGACAATCAATAACTTTCTTCAGAGAAATAGTGGGTGAGACTAAAGAAATTAGCTTATTTTGTAGTGGATAGAAACAAGATGTCAATCAAACCCCTTAAACCTGACGTCAAGTAAGTACAGACGCCAATATGAGAAAAATCTAAGTCATAACTGCCAAAGTCACCCTGATGGGAGAAGACTAGTGCTCACATGCTGACTAGCCATGAAGAGGGCATGAGACACAGAATGCCTTGTCATAGTAAGACCTGCTGTCCTGTGGGACACCTCAGAGGACTCCATTCCACCCAGGAGCTCTCCCTCCCCACTGCCACACCTGATGTCATAATCCATGTTCTGATAACCACTACTGATGAACAAGTTACCCCAAAACTTAGTAGCTTAAAACAACCCTTTCTCACAATTTTGGTGATCAGGAATTTGGGAAATGCTCAACCGGAAAGTTCTAGCTTGGGATCTCTCATGTGGTTGCTTTCAGATGCTGGCTGGGGCTGCCGTCATATCAAGGCTTGATGGGGCTGGACATTCAAGATGGTGCGTGCACGTGGCTGACAGTTAATGCCAGCTGCTACCTGGGATCACCTAAACACCTACACATGGCCTCTCCAGCATGAGGGTCTCAGTGTAGTCAGACTTATGTGACAGATGTCTTTCCCCAGAGAACCATGAGGAAACTTAATGGCCTTTGGTAAGCCAGCCTCAGAAGCTGTAGGCCATCACTTCACTGCATTCTCTTGGTTGAGGTAGTGTCTTGGTTGCATCAGCCCATCCAGATTCAAGGTGAGGGGATTTAGACCCCATTTCTCAAAAGGAGGAGTATCAAAAACTTGCAGTCTTTTTTTGACATCTCTTTGCAGACCAAAGTTGGGGGGAGGGGGCATGAGTGGGTTCCAAAGTAGAGAAACAAGGGAATGGACTTTGAAAAAGTGTTCGCTTAAGCTGTATGGCTTTGTTTCTCACAGTGCTCTGGTGTTCTTCCAAGCTGACTTTTCCTTATTTCCTCCTCATAGCATATACTCTGCTCTGTTGTTTCTGTTAACTCCGGTCCCACTTGACCGTGCTTTAGTAACCTGTCATGGTTCCCCAGGCCCTCCAACCCACGTCACTCATCTTCCCTCTGTGTAGCACAGGCCCATTACTCAGCTCCAGGTGGGACATCTCTCTCCTTTAGACAGGCCACTGTCTTAGTAAAGCTTGCCTTCAATGTGTCTTCAAAGCAGAAAGTGAAGTAGACCCCGAATGCAAGGCAGAAAGAGTATTAGAAAGTCTTTGTCAGGCTGTCAGAGTCCCTACTGCTTTGCCAGGTAGAATGCATGTAGGAACCAGAGGAGCAGCAAAGAAATTCCATCCTCACTGAGATGTCAGTGCATAGAAGGGACAGACAACATGCAGGCAGAAGACAAGGACATCCTGTGATTGTCCCATGAGGCTAGAAGTTACAACCTCCGTGTGAATGACATCCCCTCCAGGGTTAGACTTTGGCTTCTGAGTCCCCACCTTGATCATCTCCTTGCCTCCATTTCCAGACTCAACTCCCACCACCTACCAAGTTCTCCATGCTCTACCAAACGGAAACAGAATGACTTGCCAAATCAGAACCGTGCACAAGGAAGGAAGGATCAGAGAAGCTGTGTTCCCAGAGAAGCTCAAAATTCCCCTGTGCTAAACAGAACCTTTGAAAAGCCCAAGGCTGGGTTCACACAGTACCAAAACACTTCAATGTGCTCATCCATTTGTCCCTCTAGTGCGTTGGGGGTGTGCGGGAGGAGGAGTGAGAACATCAGGGAAGGCTGGCAAGCTAAGTTAGCAGTTAGCCTTTCTTCAAACAAATACAATTGAACAAAATCCTTGATGCTCAATATTAAAGTTTATCACAAATAAAGAAGTATTGCTCAACAAATCATAGATGACACTGTCAGTGCTCTGCCCAGATCCCCTTGGATCCTTTTGCTTTCTCTTTGTGCCTCTACCCTGGCTTCTGGATTCCTCTGTTTCAAATAGCCAGCACTTGCAGCTCTTATCACAGGATGTCGGTGGGCTACCAGAGGTGCCCACCTGGAGAGAGAGTGGGTCTGCCTAGGAGCTTACACCCACCCCCACCCCAGGGGGCTCTCAGCCAAAAGCTGGAAAGTGTGGGAGAATGAAAGCCCAGTTTACCGCCTCAAGACAGGACAAACTCCGAGGTGTATCTCACACTCCAGAACTCCCCTGAGGAATCAGGCTGGGACTTTGCTTGAAATTGCACCCCTGTGTAGTTCCTTCCCCTTCCCTGCTTTGATTCTCCTATTTCCTTACTGATTTCCCCAGGGGCACATCCCCAATAAATCATGTGCACAACAGAAAGAATCCTAAAGATGCTACCAGAAAACTACTAGAGCTAATCAATGAATTTGGTAAAGTAGCAAGATACAAAAGTAATGCACAGAAATCTCTTGCATTCCTATACACTAATGATGAAAAATCTGAAAGTGAAATTAAGGAAACACTCCCATTTACCATTGCAACAAAAATAAAATACCTAGGAATAAACCTACCTAAGGAGACAAAAGACCTGTATGCAGAAAACTATAAGACACTGATGAAAGAAATTAAAGATTATACAGACAGATGGAGATACACCATGTTCTCAGATTGGAAGAATCAACATTGTGAAAAAGATTATACTACCCAAAGCAATCTACAGATTCAATGCAATCCCTATCAAGCTACCACTGGCATTTTTCACAGAACTAGAACAAAAAATTTCACAATTTGTATGGAAACACAAAAGACGCCGAATAGCCAAAGCAATCTTGAGAAAGAAAAACGGAGCTGGAGGAATCAGGCTCCCTGGCTTCAGACTATACTACAAAGCTACAGTAATCAAGACAGTATGGTACTGGCACAAAAACAGAAATATAGATCAATGGAACAGGATAGAAAGCCCAGAGATAAACTGACGTGCATACGATCACATTATCTTTGATAAAGGAGGCAAGAATATACAATGGAGAAAACACAGCCTCTTCAATAAGTGGTGCTGGGAAAACTGGACAGCTATATGTAAAAGAAGGAAATTAGAACACTCCCTAACACCATACACAAAAATAAACTCAAAATGGATTAAAGACCTAAATGTAAGGCCAGACACTATAAAACTCTTAGAGGAAAACATAGGCAGAACACTCTACGACATCAATCACAGCAAGATCCTTTTTGACCCAACTCCTAGAGAAATGGAAATAAAAACAAAAATAAACAAATGGGACCTAATGAAACTTAAAAGCTTTTGCACAGCAAAGGAAACCATAAACAAGACCAAAAGACAACCCTCAGAATGGGAGAAAATATTTGCAAATGAAGCAACTGACAAAGGATTAATCTCCAAATTTACAAGCAGCTCATGCAACTCAATATCAAAAAAACAAACAACCTAATCCAAAAATGGGCAGAAGACCTAAATAGACCTTTCTCCAAAGAAGATATAAAGATTGCCAGCAGACACATGAAAGAATGCTCAACATCATTAATCATTAGAGAAATGCAAATCAAAACTACAATGAGATATCATCTTACACCAGTCAGAATGGCCACCATTAAAAAATCTACAAACAATAAATGCTGGAGAGGGTGTGGAGAAAAGGAAACCCTCTTGCACTGTTGGTGGGAATGTAAATTGATACAGCCACTATGGAGAGCAGTATGGAGGCTCCTTAAAAAACTAAAAATAGAACTAGCATATGACACAGCAACTCCACTCCTGGGCATATACCCTGAGAAAACCATAATTCAAAAAGTCATGTACCACAATGTTCATTACAGCTCTATTTATAATAGTCAGGACATGGAAGCAATCTAAGTGTCCATCGACAGATGAATAGATAAAGAAGATGTGGCACATATATACAGTGGAATATTACTCAACCATAAAAAGAAACGAAATTGAGTTACTTGTAGTGAGGTGGATGGACCTAGAGTCTGTCATACAGAGTGAAGTAAGTCAGAAAGAGAAAAATAAATACCGTATGCTGACACATATATATGGAATCCTAAAGAAAATAATGGTCATGAAGAATCTAGGGGCAGGACGGGAATAAAGACGCAGACCTACTAGAGAATAGACTTGAGGACACGGGGAGGGAGAAGGGTAAGCTGGGAAAAAGTGAGAGAGTGGCATGGACACATATAGACTACCAAATGTAAAACTGATAGCTAGTGGGAAGCAGCCACATAGCACAGGGAGAGCAGCTCGGTGCTTTGTGACCACCTAGGGGGGTGGGATAGGGAGGGTGGGAGGGAGGGATATGCAAGAGGGAGGAGATATGGGGATGTATGTATATGTATAGCTGATTCACTTTGTTATAAAGCAGAAGCTAACACACCATTGTAGAGCAATTATACTCCAATAAAGATGTTTAAAAAAATTCATGTGCACATGATCCCTTGAGCAAGGGCTTCTTTGGGGGGGCTCTTGAGCTAAGAAACTCATTAAGATGTAAACTAAATGCTTCTTGCCCCACTCTGGCTAGGCACTGTGGACACTTCAAAGATGGACACGCACTGGTGTGGGAGGGTCTGGGCTCATCATGGGAGAGACAGGGAGTCACAATACAGAGCAGACTATTATGGGTACCACGAGTGGCTAACCAGAGTCATAGATCCTAGGTAGATGATGAATACAAAAATGGGCTCAGAAGATGGAGCTGCTGACAAGGAGAGTTTTTATGGAGAACATAAATCTAATGAGACCCTTGAATGAAGAAGAGGGTAGAAGGCATTCCAGTGGAATGAATTAAGGTGTATTAGTCAGGGTTCTCCAGAGAAATACGACTAACAGGAAATATATGTAAGGTGAAGTTTATTATGAGGAATTGACTCCCGTGATTATGGAGGCTGTGAAGTCCCATGATCTGCTATCTGCAAGCTGGAGACCCAGGAAAGCCAGAGGTGAAGTTCAAGGCCTGAGAGTCAGAGAGCCAATGGTAGGGATTCTAGTCTGAGTCTGAAGGGCTGAGAACCAGGAGTGCTGAGAGCAGAAGATCAGTGTCCTAGCTCAAGCAGTCAGGCAGAGAACAAATTCATCCTTCCTCCACCTTTTTGTTCTATTCATACCCTCAGTGGATTGCATGATGCCCACCTACATTGGGCAGGGCCACCCGCTTTACTCAGTCCACCGATTCAAATACTAATGTCTTCTGGAAACAGCTTCATAGACACACCCAGAAATAATGTCTAACCAGACAGTTGGCCATCCCCTGACCCAGTCATATTAACATATAAAATTAACCATCAAAGAAGGACATAAGCAAAGATATAACAATAGGAAAGAAAAGCAGGGATCAAGGTTCTAAGAGCCTTGCACATATTAAGCATTTCAGCCTCACCCCAACTCAGTGAGGCAGGGACTATGCTCATCCCCATCTTACAGAGGTGAAAAGGAGGCACAAAGTCATTAACAACTTGCCCAAGTCACACATCTGGTGGTAAAACCAGGGAGGTGAACCCACAGGTAGACCCAGCCAGGTTGATGCCACAGGCCAAGTCTTAGCCACCATACCCAGCTACCTCTCTGAGCAGGGCAGTCTGCCTGGGAAAGGAGCAGCAGAGGTAAACGTGGTTGGAAAGAGCTACTGAGACTGAATTGTGAGGTGTCTATGTGTCAAATACAGTTGGAATTTTTATACCTCATTCATTCAACAAATATTTACTGAATAACAACTATATGTTGGCTTGGTGGGGAAATGGTCATACACCAGAAAGACATGGTCCCTTTTCCCCTGGAGTTTACAATCTTATCCAACTAGGTACTTCCCCAAAGAGGGAACAGAACGAGCTGAAAAAGCATTTTGCTTCACAGACTGATGCAGCAAAACAAAATTAGAAGAAAAGTTAAAGTTATTTGGGGATCATTCTTAACGTGCCCTTTTTTAAGTTAACTAGGTGGGGGGAAAACATAATCTCCCACCTTCTTAAGGTACCTATAGACCTGGAGCAAATCACACTGTGGATGGGTTAGGGTACTGCTGGCTGTTGCAGCAAAAACAATTTTTTTTATGGTTTAGTAAAAATGAAGTTTATTTTTGACAGATGTTCCTGGTTGGCCAGCAGCTTTCCTCCATGCAGTGGTTCAGGGACCCAAGCTCCTTCTGCTTTGTGGCTCTTCCAACCCCTAAATTCTTCTCCTCATCCTTATCTGGCTGACAGTAAAGGAGAGAAAGCATTAAAGAAGGTACATGTGTTTCTTAAGTGATATCAATCAATTTTGTTCACGTTGTGTTGGTGAGCTAGACTCATCACATGGCCACACCCAGACACCCCAGTGGGCCATGTGGCTGCTTCTGGAAGTCACTTCCCAGCAGTAACTCCACACTATGGAAGAGGAAACACAAAGGTTGGTGGAAAGGCTAGTCACCTCTGCCCCACACTCTGTTCTTTCTTCTATCCTCACACTGTACTGAGACATCATGTTCAAATAGAACCAATTCCACGAACACTAACTTCAAGGCCACCTTGAACGTGGGAAAGAAGCCACATTAGGACCACATTCAGTAATGGAGCAGAGTGGCTGGAGGCAAATTGAAGGAATAGGAATTTATTAACCATAATGTCCAATTTTAAAAAAATAAATTTATTTGTTTGTTTATTATTTAGATTTGGCTGCATTGGGTCTTCGTTGCTGCACGTGGGCTTTCTCTAGTTGTGGTGAGCAGGGGCTACTCTTCATTGCGGTGCACAGGCTTCTCATTGCGGTGGCTTTTCTTGTTGGGAACACGGGCTCTAGGCATGTGGGCTCAGTCATTGTGGCTCGCAGGCTCTAGAGCTCAGGCTCAGTAGTTGTGGCGCATGGGCTTAGTTGCTCCGCGGCATGTGGGATCTTCCCGGAACAGGGCTCGAACCCATGTCCCCTGCATTGGCAGATGGATTCTTAACCACTGTGCCATTAGGGAAGTCCCTGTTCAATTGTTTTTATATGACCATCCCCTAAGCCTACAGTTGATAGAGCCATCTCCTTTACATGCTACCTGCCTGACATACTTCTCCAATGCCAGCAGCAGAGATAGACCTAAATTTTGAAGTCTGGGGAAAACTCCCCATTCACCCACACACAAATGCTATTTTCTAGTCTGCTTTTCAGACTCACCCTGTTTGAGAACATCTGAGTTCCAGCTGAATACTTGGAGAGCTAAGGTCTAAGAATCAAGACGGAGGAGCATTAGGGGAAGGTACAAGGAGGCCTTATTTTAATAAAGGAGGACCCTAGATTGAGACTGCCTGACGTCTCCCAGCACACCCTCTTTGGAGGAATTTAGATCCCCCTTCCTTCTTGCATAGGGGGCCTGCAGATTGCGTTAGACAATTCCAGAGGCAGAGAGGATCTTCAAGATTACCTATTCCAAAGCCTTTATCTGATAGATGAAAAAACTGAGGCTCAGAGGGGTTAAGTGACTTCCCTGAGATCACACAGCTTTGAGTGGCAGAACCCAAGCATGAGCAAACAGTGGGGTGTCACAGACATGGGGTTTGCACTCAGTAAATATAAGTGTCCATCTTCCCTCGGTTTGCCCAGCCTTCTCCCTGTCCTAGCTCATCTCTCCTGCTTCTTATCCAGGCTGATATGACCAACTCTGCAACATAAAACTGTCATTCTGCTACATTCTGCAGAATCTGCTAACAGAATTATAAAGGTTTATCTCAACGCACACATCACCTTCCTGTCAATTTCTCTGGCAAGGGAGCCAACAATGGATCTTGTCACTGCCAACTCTATCCCATACCAGGGTTATTTGGAAGGGTTAAATTCAGACAAATAATCAGCTAGGTTGAGTCTCCTTTTACTAAAAAAGCTCCAAATCATTTCGTTTGTGCATACCTAGTCCCATTTCACATTCAAGCTGATTTGGGAAGACATGACCATGATGGTTATTGCCCAGAAGACACTCAGGTGTCCTGATCATATTCCAAGTAAACCAAAAAAACTGGAGAACCACATATCAGGCGCCTGTTGAAATAATAAGTCACCCAGTGGAACCTCCACCCTAGTTTCATTATGACTGCATCTGCAACTCCGAAAGTAAGGCTGGTGGGGAGGAAAACCCACAGCTGTTTTTCAAGAAATTAATTTCTATCCCTGCAGTGATCAGTCCTGGGTAAGTGAGAGAATCAAATTATCTAAGTTACTTCTGCTGGGAAGGTTGACTGCTCTGAATCCTGATGAAAAATAACACAATGGTGCTATTTAATTTAAAACCTCCGTCTGCTTCACTTATAATTCATAATGATTATACTTCGCGTTTATGTACTATCCAAGGATCACAGAGAACTTTGATGGCATAAATGATTCATCCTTGGGACCCTACAGAGAAGCAATGCTGGCCTTTCTTTCTCTACCGGACAGTGAAAAGGGAGGACAGAGCCGGGTGACCTGGATTCACAATTGACTTTTCAACACAAATCAACACTCCTGCTCTAGTTATTTAGAAGTTGGCATCAATTCTGGCCAGACTAATAAATCACATAAATGGACATAATGATATCAGGAGTGTAACAGAGATAAGAAGTTATGGCTTGCAAATGTAAATCAATAAAGACCATGGGCTTTCAGCCATTTCTTTCTGAGAAAAATGCTTCTATTGCTTCCAGCAGCCTGGCCAACATATGAGAGCCTTCTACAAGAAAGTCTTAAATGTTGATCTAATGGGTTCATGCATTCCAGAGACAGAATGAACCGTGTAAAAATAACAATAAACACGTGGTCCGCACTTTACAGTTTACAAAGCACTTTTGTATCTCTTCCCTCATTTGCATACTCCTCTCTTGCATTACCTTATGTGCTTTGCACTCCTGGCTAAACCTGAAGTGATTATTCACACTCCCTCCAGGCAAGACGCACTGCCCAGCTGCCCTCACTGTACTACACGTGCATTCACACGGCCGCAGGGCCCCTGCAGAGAGGGTTGGCTTTAAGTCACCAAGGGCCACACCATTAGCCACCTTGGCCCTTCCATCAAAGGTCACATATCTCTCCTCTGTTCTGAACCAAGAAAAGAATTAATAATAATAGTGTCCGTGCTTTGTCAAATGACTACTCCACAACAGGCAGTTTGTCAGGGCTTCATACACATTAACTATTGATACAGTCCTTACCCCAGACTCGCCAAATGTAACACAAAGGCAGTAACTGAGGCATCGACTTGCCCAAGTTCAGAGTTTGGTAAAGGGTAGAGCCATTCAGATCTTCCCCAATGCATAGCCCGTATACCTCCCCGGGGAAAATCAGGACAAGGTGGACTACATATTCGAGAGAAAAGCAGCTAGCAGATACAGGCAGACACCAGTCCTGCCAGCCGTGCTCTTGCTTGAGTGCTCTTGGAAACGATGTTCTCCCTTCCTTGCGGGGGCTGCTGCTCTTGAGACCCTGTGTAGTTCGTGATGGACTTCACAACTGCTGGTATGGCTGCATTAATAGGAGAATGATATCCAGAATAAAGGAGGACAATTACACTACAGGCCCCATTCTTCTGAACAGACGTAAAACATCCTACCTAACTAAGAATGGTAATTTCCCGGAACACATTCGGAAGAAACGGACTAACCTAACTACATTTAAACAATTTGACACAAGGGGGAAAGACCAAAACAAGCTGTAAAAGGAAATTAGGCAGGGTTGTGATGTCTGTCTTCAACTATTTGATGGGATGCCTTAGGGAGAGAAAGCAGACTCATTCTGTATGTGCCACAGGAGAGAACTAAGTTGGAAATTAACAGGCAAGCTGGTTCAAACCCCTGCAAGAAATGTGACCTCTTGGACCTCCTGCTATTGATGGAGTAACATTAGCCTCTACTTCCTAGCATTGCTATGACGACTGAATGTGATAATGTATCTAAAGGCTTAGCCCCGTGTCTGAACGCTGTAATCTATTGGTCATTACAAGACAGGATCCTTTGCCTGAGTGAGAGAGAGAGAGAGAGAGAGAGAGAGAGAGAGAGAAATGTCGGAAAATGAGATTTCTTCTCAGGACTAATTTCAGGCCAGATATTTTGAAAAACAAACACAAAAACAGCTAGCCTAGCTGTGGGACAAGGCATTTGGTTATCTTCCTTTCTGCTCCTTCACTGCGTTGAGAAAACAGCCACTCATCTTTTCAGTCAACATCTCCCCTCCTTATCTCTCCCTGCTCCAGCCTAGGCTCCTGTTACCACAGAAGAATTTCTGAGTCTCTAGCCCTTTAAATAATTGCACATTCCCGAGAACAGGGAATCATTTGTTCTGAAAATCTTCCCACATTGCCTCGTAGCTGAAAGCTTTCTGCTCTACCTTCTGCCTAAAATAGACCATTTGGGATGATGGGAACAGCCCATTGAGTAACAGACTCTCCAAACCTCAGGACCCCAACAGCCAACTCAGGTTTCCAAGGCACGCTGACCAGAATCTAGCTGACTTTCTTGGTCTCACTTTCTGGGTCACAGGAACGCTGTTTTTTTGTCCTGAAAGGGGGGATGGAGCGGTGGAGAAAAGCAGCCAACAGATGCTCAATGCCCATGAAAAGCTGTTTCCACTGCCCACAGCTGTGTAGCTCCGTAGGAAAGACATTGCCATGATTGTGTGGGGTGACGGGCACTTGGGCACCACCGCTTAGTGCCTCCTGTGTGTGGGAAGGACCCAGGCAGCCTCCAGAATCTCGGCCCATGCAGGGGAATGTGCCCCTGGCCCGAGAGGGCCTCCCACCCCTTGAGAAGGCCGGCCGAGGCAGGCAGCACAGATAGATGTCAGGACAAACTGGGGCACGGACTGAAGGAGAGATGCTGGCTGATGGTCAACCTGAGAAAAAGGCATTTGTGCCCCCATCCCCCAGCCAAAACAAACGTCTGGCTTGTTCCCCAAATACATTGGCCCTTGCGTTCCTTGGGCGTGGAACGCCTTGATTCCTCCCACTCTGTCTGCTCGAAAAGCTGCTACGCTTCCTGTTAAGCTCATAGATTTTCTCTTTCGTGTGACTGTCTTGGATATCCAAGCAGAAATAATCATTTCCTCATCTGCGAGTCCATGACACTTTATCCACATTTTACCTGATGGCCCTAAGAATGTTTGTCTTAGAGATAATTATCTATGCGTCTGTTTCTTCCATCAGACTTAGATCTCTTTGAGGTCAAAGTACAGTTTAATTGTCTATGTATCTTCAAGTTTAAATGTGATAAACTAATTATTTTTGTTTTCCTTTCCCCACCCCCACCCCCCAGACTATAAGGTCTACATGGAAGCAGGAGCCATGCCTGGTTACCTGCTTATCCCCAGAATCCAGCTTAGCACGTGGCATTTATTTTCTGAAAGACTGGACAGATAGACAGAGGGAGAGATGGGTGGATGGGTGGATGTTTGGATGGATGGATGGATAAAGGAGGCATTATAAGAATGGAACCAACAAAAGTCAGAGAAGAAAACCTGGCCACTGACACTTGGGATGAAGGGTAGTGTGTCCAGAAAGCCTCACAGAAGAGGGGTTGTCGGTGGTAAGCCTTTAATAAAAAGTAGAATTTTAGCAGCTAGAGTAAGAGAAGGAGGGCTATTCAAGCATGAGACACAGATGAGGGAAGATGCCACGGGAGGAACGTGTAGAGCAGCAAGGACTCCTAGCAGCTGGAATGTCTAAGAGACCACAGAGGGGCTAAGCTGGGAATGGAGGATTCACGTGTGTGTCACGCGGCGTCCCGAGTGTCCTGGTATAGAAATTGGACTGTATCACACAAGAAGCAATAGGAGATGCCCAAGTTTTATTTCTGTTTTGTTTTAGCAGAAGTACACATACAAGGCATTGTGTTTGGGGGCTAAGGCGTTAAGTCGTCTCTTAAGACACACGATTGAAGCACTATAGCTGTGGACAGTCCATTACAAGCTGCTGGGACCACGATTTCCCAAACCTGCTAAGCCACCAGGTAGGCGAGAAAACAAAGCCGATAAGCTCTGAAGGCCAAGGTGAGAAGATGAAGCCTGGATCAAGATTTGCTGCCAGCCCATTTGGGGAGAGGCCAGTGATTAAAGAGGACGGCAAGAAGGGAAGGGAAGAGGTGGCCTCGCAAGAGCTGCATCTGGATGGCAGCTTGTCAACCTGGGACACCAGCTTTTCCAAACCATAACCAAGAGAGATAACGTGCAGGACCCAACCTGGGTCCTGCCATTTGGATGCAGGCAATCAAGGCCACGTGGCTCATCCCAGTAGGTGTGTAATCTCCTTCCCTCTGGGAGGTGTCGGCATCTGAAATCTCACTCTTCAGCACCCGCAGACACACACATGCATCCAGCTGCCCATTCTCATTGCAATGTCACTTCGACTCTGGGTCTACTTCTGGGGACTCGTGCTCCTATTCTGGGTAAGGAGGGGCGACCAAAGAAAGGAGCCTTTCCAGAATGGAGACACCCAAGGCCCCACCTACACATCCCCTCCCACCTATGGGACCCCTGCTACGCAGTACTTGACTCTGTGGCCCTCTGCTCTTGGAGACCACACGACTCCACCAAGGGAAGAGGATTAGGGCTGTTCATCGTTCTGTTTTGATGACAGATGAAGTAGCAAAGTGGAGAGCAAGGCAGAGCCCCCTGCAGGCTGCGCAGTTTTCTCCTGCTTTGATTCTCTTCTTGCCTTTCCTCCCATCCTGCCTCCAGCCTCTCTCTCACCCGTCCTCGTCCTCGCAGAAGCTGAGTGCTACCCTCTCCACGCATCAGCGGGATAAGAGCTGCAAACAGACAGTTCTATCTGCTGCTTCTCACAGCCCAGTCGGTAACATCGTTACCTCCATGGTGCCCACAAAAGAAAATGAGGAGGTAGCACGATTGCAGCGATTTTAATTACCTTATGCTAATTGGGCCGCCTTCAGGCTTGCAGGGCGGTGCCGTTTCCCTGAGATGAAATGACAGAAGCCCCTGCACTTGCCTCGCTCTACTTATTCTCCTGTTGCTTACAGAACATTCTGTACCAGGCAGCAGCATGCACAGATACCCCAGGCAGGGAGGAACCACAAAGATGTCTGCCACTGGATGAACAGGTCCACGTTCCGTGGGACCAAGGCAGGTGCTCTAACCCGAGTCCCTGTATATTGGGGCTTTAAGGATCCCTGAACGCGCCTCAGCCCCCAGGGTATGCAAATTTCCTTATATGTACATATATGCATTTATCTGGAGGATTCAAAGCTTTCTTTGGCTTTTCAAAAAGCCCAGTATCTTTTTTTTTTAATGTGAAATTGATTGGCCTATAGGGAAAAGTGTCTAATCTATCAAGATTTTCATTTATTCTCTGCATACTCTTGTGAGAAGCAATCCCTTACATCCCCACCTCCACCATCCCCCACCAAAAAAACAAAAAAGAAAGAAAAAGAAAAGAAAGGGAGCATGTAGATTGAGACTGAAGTTAGAACAGAGTCAACAATCAAGGGATCAGGGCATTACAAGCAAGAAGCCCATGTCCTCTCTGCACGGCCAGAGCAGAAATGATTTGCAGCTACATTACAAAAATTAATTTAGTTTAACCCATTTATCTCTTGCCAGGCTTGTGACCTTTTGGTTCAAATTCTAACCAATTTTTTAACATCTTTATTGGAGTATAATTACTTTACAATGGTGTGTTAGTTTCTGCTTTATAACAAAGTGAATCAGCTATATGTGTACATATATCCCCATATTCCTTCCCTCTTGTGTCTCCCTCCCACCATCCCTATCCCACCCCTCTAGGTGGTCAAAAAGCACTGAGCTGATCTCCCTGTGCTATGCAGCTGCTTCCCAATAGCTATCTATTTTACGTTCAAATTCTAACCAATTTTTTTTTAAACATAAGCTATACCTTTAATTTCTTGCCTGGGCTACTGCAATACCCTCCTAATTGGTCCACCTGTATCCACGCTTTTTATTTATTTATTTAACTTCCCAACATAGACAAGAGTTGAAAGAACTGGGCAATGAAAAAACATGTACCCACCCACCACCTAGATTTGACAATGAACTTCATACTACACCTGTTCTCTCACATCTCTATCCATCTACCCAGCCTCTTCCTATCCATCACACCTACTTATTCTTTGTTGGTGCTGTTGGTTTGGGTACCTGTCTCTCTCCTGCCTCCTTCCATTTTATTCCCCACACAGTAGTCAGTGATCTTTTTGTGGTATATATATTCAATGGGATACTACTCAGCCATAGAAAAGAACGAGATTTTGCCATTTGCAGCAACATGGATGGACTTGGAGGGGATTATGCTTAGTGAAATCAGAAAGACCAATATTGTATGATATCACTTATATATGGAATCTAAAAAATACAACAAACTACAGTAAGTCCCCTACATATGAACAGGTTCCATTCCAAGAGCGCATTCGTAAGTCTAATTTGTTCATAAGTCCAACAAAGTTAGCCTAGGTACCCAACTAACACAATCAGCTACATAATACTGTACTGTAATATGGTTATAATATTTTTCACACAAATAGTACATAAAAAAACAAACACAAAAATAAAGAAACCATTTTTAATCTTACAGTAGAGTACCTTGAAAAGTACAGTAGTACAGTACAACAGCTGGCATACAGGGGCTGGCATCGAGTGAACAGGCAAGAAGAGTTACTGACTGGAGGAGGGAGAGGAGGTGGGAGATGGTAGAGCTGAAGGACTGTCAGCAACAGAAGACGGAGGGCAAGCTGCAATTTCTCTCACGCCTGACATTGATGGAACACACGTTCACATCTTTGAAACTTCACAACTTGAAGGTTCGGAGGTAGGGGACTTACTGTAGTGAATATAACAAAAAAGCAGACTCACAGATACAGAGAACAAACTAGTAGTTACCAGTGGGGATGGGGAAGGGGGGAGGGACAATATAGGGGTACAGGATTAAGAGGTACAAACCATTAAGTATGAAATAAGCTACAAATATATATTGAACAACACAGGGAATGGAGCCGATATATTATAATAACTATAAATGAAGTATAACCTTTAAAATTTGTGAATCACTATATTGTATACCTGTAACTTATATAATATTGTATGGCAACTATACTTCAATAAAAAAATGTTTAAATTAAAAATAAAGAAGTCAATGACCTTGTGGAAACAAATCTGATCATATCCCCCAATCTGCACCCCTCCTGTGGCCCAAAAAGGCTTCACTGGCTCAATCTGCGACAATGCAATGATATAGGTGATTGAATTCAATTGTGTGTACAACTTATAGAGAAGAGTGCCAAGTATATTGGCTATGCCACATTAAATTGAAGTGCGTAAAACTGGTTAAGAAAAATGGTTAAATACACAACACATACTAATAGCACATAAGCCACAGATAAAGAGTCTTTTCAATTAAACCTTCCACTGATTATAAGTTAATGTTTTGGCTTTTTTTTTAAATTAATTAATTAATTTTTATTTTTTTGCTGTGTTGGGTCTTCACTGCTGCACGCAGGCTTTCTCTAGTTGTGGCGAGCGGGGGCTTCTCATTGTGGTGGCTTCTCTTGTTTCGGAGCACGGGCTCTAGGCGCGTGGACTTCAGTAGTTGTGGCACGTGGGCTCAGTAGTTGTGGCTCGCAGGCTTAGCTGCTCCACGGCATGTGGGGTCTTCCCAGACCAGGGCTCGAACCTGTGTCCCCTGCATTGGCAGGCGGATTCTCAACCACTGCGCCACCAGGGAAGCCCAATGTTTTGGCTTTAATCAGAGTTCCCATGTTGCATTACAGACTAAATATGAATATCCTTCCATGGCAGCTAGAATTCCAGATGTTTCAGATTTGATGAGAAAAAAAAAATAACCTCTGTCTTGCCATTGTTTTTAATATGAATTCAGTTCATTCATCCTGCCAAAGCAGTGCTGCATTAGGACAAAACAAAACATGCGTGTGACTTAAATGCCATTATCACCTTTAGACCAGGATAGGCATCTGCCCCGGAGGTTTCAATATGAGGGTCAGGGATTCACGCCTTACAGACGATGCTTTGTCAGGCCTCTGCAGACATTCAGAACGTGATGTGATACAAGTCTTGATTGGAGATATATTAATAGATAAGAGTATGTCACAGGACTTTGTTGGCATATCATTTTATTATTGTTATTATTGAGAGAACATGGAAAAAAAGCTTCCTCCGACAGACTGCTCTATGCACCGCTGCAAAGTGAGTCCTGCCTCTGTTCCTGAATTTCTCTGTTGACAGCAAGTCTGGCCAGTCCTATGGGGCTTCCATCCATACCCCAGGTGGACACAGAGGAGAGGTAGATTGCGCCCAACAGCCATGGAGAAGGTGGATGGCACATGAATTTGACTTGAATGGCCAGGCGTTAATTCTACCAATGGCTCTGTGGGGTCAGTTATAGGCCTGGACTCACTCTGGGGGTCAGACTCTGGGGCACCCACCAGTCCACAGTCGACACAGGTGCTGTGTGATGAACATATTCCTGCTGCCAGGTGCTCTGGACAAAACGAAAGCCTTGGAAAGCCCTGGCCAGTTGTCTCCCTATAGGCATGCACTCTTCTTTCTTTTTGCTAGAACTCCAACTTTAAATGAGGTGGCATGTCACCTCCAGGGGTCGAATTATGATTGGGTTAGGCCAATAAAGCCTAGCTTATTCTTTTTTGCCAGGTACATGATTTCCTAGAGTCCCTTGTGCTGGGAGTGGCCTTGAGATCTTGTAGGGGCCAATGAACCCTAAGAGAAGTGTGATAGGGGAGGATCCCAGGAAAGACTATCTTCCATGATAAAAGGAGGCCCTTTGCTTTTCTATCTGTCCCTTTGCCCTGTACTGAGCACAGTGAGTGGTGGCCTGATGCTTGGAGCTCTAGCATCCGTCTTCAGGTCATAAGGGACTACCCTGAGAATAAAAAGTGATCATGCTGAGAGTAATAGAGCAAAAAGATGGAAAGGGTCACATTCCTTGATGGCATGGGTAGAGGAGCTGCAGCCACCCCGCAACTGTGCACCTTCTTGTTCTCTGAAAAAATTAAATACCTTTACAACTTAATCCACTTCTGACCAGGTTTTCTGTTACTTGCAGCCCAAAGCATTTCTAACTGTTGAAGAGAATTGAGCTTAAATACATGATGGTGCAAATGCTGTGTTAGAGTTTTCTAAGTGCTCATCTATGCAGTTCTCCTTTCTTCCGGGTACGCGGAAGGATGATGCTTCCCTGCTGCCTTGAAGTTAAGCAGTATCATGTGACAATACTGACCAATGTGTGCGTGTATGGAAGGGACATATGTCACTTCTAAGCCCAAGTATTTAATTACATACATGAGATCACCCAGTTTTCTTTATTTCTGCAATGGCAAACAATGAGGCCCAGTATTCCAGCATCAGCCTATATCCCCAAGGGACCGTGGAGCAGAAATCCTTGCCCATTGATGAATGCAGCATGAATTAGAAAGCAAACTGTTGCTGTATGAAGCCACTGAGATTCCGGGGGTTGTTAGTTACCTTGGCATAACCTAGCTATGCTGAATAATGCAGATAGTTGTCAATTTTACTTCTAAAGAGTCGGTCTGATGTGATGTACATAGCATTTTGCTATAAATTGATCAGGTCATGGCAGATCCATTGATATGTTTATTAAGCTACTCAACAGTCATCATCCCTTTCTTCATTGCAGATAGAACAGAGATTTTCTTCAGGGTAGCAACATTTCCAGACCCAGGGGATGTCCAACCTCAGAGGTATCCAGGCCCACAGTATGGCTACCTCATTCCCTTTTGATAGACACTCATTTCCCCAGATTCCTTTGTAAATCTTTTGGTTAATGAAACATAATGGAAAACCTGCATATAAAGGGTGAATATTAGTTTTCTGGGGCTGCTGTAATACAGACTGGATGGCTAAAACAACAGAAGTTTGTTGTCTCACAGTTTTGGAGGCTAGAAGTCCAAAATCAAGGTATCAGCAGGGTTGATTTCTTCTGAAAGCTATGAGGGAAGGATCTGTTCCAGAACACTCTTCTTGGCTTGTAGATGGTTGTCTTCTCCTGTGTCTCTTCAAATTACCTTCCCTTTGTGCCTGTCTGTCTCTGTCTCCAAATTTCCCCTTTTTATAAGGAAACCAGTCATACTGGATTAGGGTTTACCCTAATTACCTCACTTTACTGTGATCACCTCCATAATGACCCTGTCTCCAAGTAAGGTCACAGTCTGAATTACTGGAGGTTAAGAGTCCAACTTTTTTTTTTGGCAGGGACACAATTCAACCGATAACAGGTTTTTTGTTTGTTTGTTTGTAATGCAGGAGCATTACTCATCCACTTCCTTTAGGTTTGGAATGCTGGTGTGAAATGTTATATAGAGAGCTAAGGCAGCCATCTTGTGATCATGAAGGAGGAGACCAAAAATCACAAAGAGGCCCAGAGAGTAACTTATAATAATTTTTCTTATAGTTTAAGCTTCTTTTAATTACAGCCACATACGAACTCATAGAGACCAGAAGTCCTTAAATAGACTATCAGCTCTGCCTCCAACCTTATAGATAATAACAGATAAGTCATTAAACACTACAGGACACAGTTTTCAACATCTGGTAAAGAAAACTGATACTACTGGCCCTTAATGGACTTACAATACAGATAGAGAATCAAATGAAATAATGTTCAGTCTCTTTGAAAAATTGAAAACCCAACAAAAGTTATTTTATATTTATTAATTAAACAGTTAAATATTGAGTATCTCCCATTTGTCAGCACTACGCTAGGTTTAGAAATTATGTTCAAAAACAGGTGTGATCCCTATCCTTTTAGAACTTCTAGTCCAGTAGGAGAGTTAGTCAAATAAGCACACAAATAGCCACCAAACTGAAAGTGGAAAAATAAATTTGATCCAATTACTTAAACACATAAGGAGCTGATGAAGTGGACTCAATATTGTCTGTGGGTTTTCCACTGAATTCCATCAATGTGATTGTAAAGCATGAGTCTCAGGGCTTCTTTTTTTTAAAGAAGAAAAAGTATTCTCATTGTAATTAAGCATTCATATAATTTATCAGCAAAATGAGACATATCTGAAAGTTAAAGAGGGCACTATTAATAATTATTCCAGGAAAAGGAAGTAAAGCTGAAATGCTCCAAGAAACCAGGACATTTGGACAGCCAGGTTATGATGGTGATTTGTTTGGCCTAAAAACTAGGATATTAGGACCATGAAGATACAAATTAACAAGTCAAAAATTTAACAAAACAGAACATCTCATTTTGCTGGGATGAGAGAAAATGGGAAGCGATTTATGTTTGATGTGGAGGAGATTGAGAATTACACACTGAAAAATAATTTATTTCTTCATTTTCCCACAACTTCAGTATGTAAACAAAAACCTACATTTCTGGTATGCTAGAATATTTGTTGCAAGAAAAAGTAATAAGTGACATGGCTGCAGTTTGATGTGTAATAATAGGTTACCATGAGACAGATTGATTTGTGCTGCGCTAAGCTGGTAGAGAACATCCATCCCTGCTGTGGCTTGTAAAAGAAATTTAAAGGCTACCCCTGTATATTAAATGAGGCTAAAATTTTTGATCAATAACTTTTCTTCACAAAAAACAAAAAAGGATAAAATAATCCAAGATTGATTCTAAATACTTAATGCCCACTACCAGCTGAAAGAAATACTTTGCAAGCAATATTTTGAAAGTTGCCAGTAAATTGGCCCAAATTGTGAAAGGGATTTTTTTCAAATGTGTTTCATCATATTTTTCACTCGTTTCTAAAACTGAGACCAGCCGGGGATGTCAGAGAAGATGGTGTGCATAGAAACATAGCTTACCAGCTCTGTTTCACAAATGGGTTTGAGACATTTTGATAAAATAGCAAAGTTTAAAAAAAAGAATCTTTGAAAGATACACTGTATTGAGTTTACATGTCCTTTATTTACCTAAACATTCCTTTACATTGAATCAGCATCCATATTTGTGATTTAGAGTCTATGGATGCTACCCCCCATCTCACACCTAAAAATCTCTCTTCCTTTTCTTCCTCCATCAAAACAGCTGCAGATCCTGAAAAGAGCATAATATTCTCTACTGTGGGTTAAAGCCTGAGTTCATTCTGGGACTGCTTCTTACCATGCAAATAATCTAATCAAGTTCTTTAATTTCTACATGTAAAATGGCAGTGATAACAGCTATCTTGATTAAATGACAAAATGGCAGGGAATAGACTAAACACAGTCCAGACACTCAATGTTCTCAATAAAGATGACAACTTTATCCTTAGTCCCCTGCCTCCCTTTTTGCTCTCAAAAATTCAATTGACATCCAGGAGGGGTAAAAACCAGAGTTCATTTTTTATTTAATAAATGTTTTATTGACATATAAGTACACAGATCACTACTTTAAATGATGAACATTTAGAAAGAAAACGCACCCCATGTAACCATAAAGAAATTAATATCCCTAGACCCTCTCAAAAAACTCCCATCTACTCTTTTTTTATCTGGCTGCTTCCATTCAATATCAGGTGTATGAGATTAATCAATTTTCTTGATGTGGCAATAGTTCACTTTCATTGTTGGGAGTATTTTACTATATCAGCATATCATGACAGATTTGTCCATTCTTCTCTTGATGAAGATTTAGGCTGTTTCCAATTTTGGCTATTTTACAGAATGGTATTAGGGACATTTTTGTCTTTGGGGTCACAGAGTCTACATTTCTGTTGAGTATGTACTTAGAACAGGGATTGCTGGATCATACAGTTACTGTATTTAGCTCTAACAGTTTTTGTCAGGGTTTTCCAAAGAACTTAACTATTACACTTTCAGTAGCGATGTACCAGAGTTCTAATTCCTTTACTTTCCACATTACCAATACTTGGGGTTGTTGGGTTTGCTGGGTTTGGGGTTTTTTATGTATTTTAGGGTATATGGTAGCATATTATTTGTTTCCACTTGCATTTTTCTGATGAGCACATTTTATATGTTTATTGGCCATTTGCACTCCATTGTAAAGTGCCTGTTTGAGTTTTCTGCCCATTTTCGTGGGTCTTAATCGTTTTTGTTGATTTGTAGGAGTTCTTTATATATTCTGGATATGAGTCTTTTGTCAGTTAGGGGAACTCCCACTCTGTCACTCCCTTTAATTCACTCAATGACACCTTTTGATGAAAAGAAGTTCGTAATTTTATACAGTTCATTGTATCGTTTTCCCCATTACAGTCAGTAGATCTTTTGGCTTAAAAACATCTTTGCCTACCTCTATCATGAAGGTATTCTCCTGTTTTCTTCGAAAAATGTTTTTGTTTCCCTTTATTATTTGACTGATCCATTTGGAAGTTTTTTGATATGGTATAAAGTGGTGTCAAGATTACTATTCTTTTCCATATGGATAACAATTGACCCACCCCCAGATAATAAAAGACCTTCCTTTCTCTAGGTCATTTTCCTTTTTTCATATATCAGATGACCACTATGACTAGGCCTCTACTCTCTTTTTCCTTGTTCTATTTTGCCTTGAACCAGAACCACATTGTGTTAATTATAGGGGCTTTGTAATAGGTCTTAGTACCTGGAAGTGTAAGTCTTCATACTTTGTTCTTCTTCAAGGTCATCTTGGCTATTCTTGGCTCTTTGCATTTTCTTATGACTTTTACAAAAAAGCTTTCTAAATTCCACATAATAAGCCTTTTGAGTTTTTGACTGGGATTCTGTTGAAACTTAGATCAATTTTAGGAGAATTGATGCCTTTACTGTTATAATGCATTAACATGTTATACCCCTCGATTTATTTAAATTTTCTTCAGTGATATTAGGAGTTTTTTAACATAGTGGTAATGAACTTCTTTTTGTCAGATTTTTGTCTAGGCATTTTATATTTATTACCAAAATTAGTATTTTTAAAATTTTATTTTCTAGTGACCTTATTAAGTTTACTTAATTTTAATAATTTATCTGAATAGATTTTTTTTGGATTTAAAACCAACTACGTTATCTGTGGATAATACCATTTTTATTATTTTTTTAGTCCTTACTTATGTCTTTAAATGTGATTTTTTTTTCTTGCCATATTGCAAGGGTTAGGAACCACAGTACAGTGTTGAATAAAAGTGGTGATTATGAACATCCTTGTGTCAATCCTGACCACAAAGAAAATTTTTCATAGTTTGACATCAAATATTATATTCATTAAAGATTTTTTTTGGTCATACTTCTATTTCTTACATGTTAAGAAATTCTAACTTCTATTTCTTCTTTGTTAAGAATTTTTTCCTTTTTATAGCATGTGTGAAATTTTATCAGATATTGAATTTTATTAAATACTTTTTCTATGTCTAGTAAAATAATTATATTAGTCCCCTCTTTACTCTGTTAATGTGGTGAATTGCATTGATTTATTTTCCAATGTTAAGCTAACCTTGCATTCCTAGAATAAACCTAACTTCACATGGTATACTATCCTTTTTATATATTGCTGTATTTGATTTGCTAAAATTAAAAAAAATTTTAATTTTATGCTCACAAAAGTGATTACACATTTTTTCTTCTTTCAGTATGAAAATGGTTGAATACGAATTTTCCTTTCTTTTGGTAGCAAGATTATGCTGGCCTCATAATAAATTACAAAGTGTTCCCACTTTTCCTATTTCCTGGAAAAATTAGTGTAACAGTGGTATTGCTTCTTTCTCAAATGTTTGCAAGACTTCACCAGTGAAGGCATCTAAGTTTGGAGTTTTCTTTATGAAAATATTTTTAATTAAAAATATTGCTTCTTTATTAGATCTAGGTAGCTTTAATTTTATATTTCCTCTAGTTTCAGTTTCTGTAAATTGTGTTTCAAAAAATTGTCCCTTTCTTCTAAATTGTCAACTTTATTTGCAAGCTGTTCACTTTATCCTCTTACTAATATTTAATGTCTAAGGGATTTTTTTTATTCTTAATATTGCTCATGTGTTATCATTCTTTGATTCAAACAGCTTTTTGGACTTTTGTTTGGTTGTTTGTTTTTTGGTTTTTTACCCATCTGTTATAGTTACTCTTGGCAGGAAGAGTGGTCTGAGGCAAGCTACTCTACCACAGCAGAACATGAAAGTTCGGCTGGGCCACATTTTAGCACTCAATGTTCCAAAAAGATGAACTAGCAGAAAGCAGCTCCCAAAGGAAAAGAAATGTGTCACCCAGGATGTAATCCCAAGGTCTTCTTGAAATAAAAGATTCCTCATAGTTCTCTCTAAATCCCTAGGAACTAGCATCTTGTGAGCTCTCAATAAGTGTTTGCTAAATTTATGAATAAAAGAAAGAATAGCAGCAGCCTGACATGTCACCCCAAGGGGCCATGTATGTCCACCAGCAAGTTTTTCCAACATGGAGAACGCCAGCAGTCAACCATAGGCTAACATTTGAGCAAAAAGCACATGCCATCAGGAATGACAGATTTCATGAGAGCCATTCAACATGGGATCAGAACATGGCCTAATCAGACTGGCTTCAACATATGAGTTCTTTCAATGTATCTCACCAGAATCAAACGACTTCTTTCCAACAAAGTGTTGCTACTGTGAGTCTACAATTTACTTCTGGAGGAAAGGAGCCATGTATTGTTCTTTGATTCTGTAACAAAGTGTGGAACACTAGAAACAACCTAAATATCCTTCAGCAGAACTGGCCCGACAATTAATACAGCCTTGCAATAAATTTCTATTCACTTACTTTAAATGACAATGAGGTCGAATACTTAATGACATGAAAAAGCATCCATGATCTACTATTAGGTGGAATAAGCCAGCCACAGATAAGTATAGTATGGCTGCATTTTTGTTTAAAAAAGAAGAAAGGCTGTATATGCATAGATAAGTGTTCTGAATAGATTTCAAAATATTAATATGGTTATCTTCAGATCATGAGACTATAGCAAATAAAAGTTTTCTTCTTTGCCTTGTCTACAACGTATAAATGTTTTATAAAAGTATTTCTACTTATGAACAGTAATTTTCAAAAGTTCTTCCTTAAAAAGTGCTGCTCTGTGCTTGTTCCACTGGAAGGAAGGGAGAGGCCCATTTTTGCAGATTTCGAGGATGAATTCTTCTGCCTGTCATTTTATTCATTTATTTAAAATTTCAGTTGCTTCTTTTTAAAATTTTCATTGTAGTATAGTTGACTTACAATGCTGTGTTAGTTTCAGGTGTACAGCAAAGTGAATCAGTTTCATATACACACACACACACACACACACACACATATATCCACTCTTTTTGTTTTTAGATTCTTTTCCCATATAGGCCATTACAGAGTATTGCATAGAATCTGTGCTATACAGCAGGTTCTTACTAGTTATCTATTTATATACAGTAGTGTGTATATATCAGTCCCAATCTCCCAATTTATCCCTCCCCCCTTATCCCCTGGTAACCATAAGTTTGTTTTCTATGTCCATGACTCTACTTCTGTTCTGTAAATAAGTTCATTTGTACTCTTTTTTTTTAGATTCCACATCTAAGCGATATCGTATGATATCTGTCTTTCTCTTGGACTGGCCTAGGGATGAGGGTTTTATGAGGGCTGCTGCCAGCCTGGCTGACGGTGGGTGACGCTGCCCTTCACTGGCCGCAGTTCACTGTAATGGGCAGAAAGTGCAAGATATGAGGAGCAGCACAGCAGCCAGAGCAGCCCGCCCTGCTGAGCCCAGCCCGGGAGGAAGGAACGAGATGCTCTGTTGCCAGAGGACAGGAAGAGACAGCCCCTCTGCTGTGACTCAGGCTGCTAATTACCCGCAGATACCATCAGCGATTACCTGACCCACATGCAGGGCAGGAAGCAGGGCCCAGCTTGTGGACAGCTGCAGTTTGCTCCCTGTCACAACTGCCTAATGGGCCACCCTGCCAAAATGGTTTTCCCCGGCTTCTCTGTAGACACGGTGTGTTATTATGGTAACCACAGGAGCACATGGCCTGCATCAGTCATTTCACTCTGCACAAGCTCTCTTCGGAGGGCGTCTGCTCTGCAGCAACTGAGGAGCAGCCCGTCTGAGAGATCGTGGGGCAGTTTCTGAAGCGCTCCACTGCAGGGCCCAGAGTGCCCCAGGTCTTGCTGTCACCTTCTCCAGCCGGGCCCCCACTAAAGATCTTCCCTCAACAACTCCCCATCCCTTGAGCAGTCAGCCTTTAGGGCCCTATGGGCTGGGCTGAATGCTGATTCTGCTCCTTACCAGCTGTATGATCTTGGGGAAGGCAACTAACTTCTCTGAGCTTCACCATTGCCATCCCGAAGATATTAACAGTAATAGCTAACATGAACATGTATTCATTTGCTTAATCTTCAACCCAACCCCTTGAAGTAGCTGACATATAGTTTGTTCCACACTTCAGTGATGAGGAAGTGGAAGCAGAAGCAGAGATGATTATGGAATTTCCCCAACTCATACCTATTCATTGACAGACCATGTGGTCAGAACTGGACAGTCTTATGCCAAAGCCTGTTCTCTTAATGCTATGCTAAATTGCTTTTCCTAATAAAGATAACACTTACCCTGTACTGTTGTTGTGAAGATTAAATGATACTTTTTGAAGAAGTATCCAACAGGGCTTTTGCAGAAAATAACCAATGCTTGTGAATGCATTTGTTAGTAAATTCAAATGTAGTCTCAAAAAGGACAAAAAGATTCCAGAGCCATCCAGACACCAACTTTTCAACAAGTTGTCAAAACCAGGCATCACTACATAGCAGCATCTTTGGAACAGCCCTCTTCCCAGAGACTCCTTGGGAGCACTGCCTACTTAGACTGGAGATTCTCAACCTGCCATCTGAAGCCTTGCCGAGCAATAATTTTTGGTTGTGGTTGGGAAAGAAACAAAATAAAGCAAACTTTTAAAATTACTTTTGGTGCTCACAAATAAGGGACCAGGACAGCTCAAATCTCCCAAGGATACGTCTCCTTGTCGGTGTTTGTCTTTGCTGGCGACTCCAGGATGCCCTCCAAGTGAGCTATATGGTGGAGCTACCGCTATGCCTCCTTCCCAATCATCCCCACTCACGGGGCTTTGGAGCAGCAAACATGGGGAAGGCCAAAAATGCAACGAGAGGTCGGTCCTTGGCAGGTAAAGCCGGCAGGAAGAAGCACACCTAGAATTGTTACGGGTGGAATGAATTGGAGAAACGCTCATTGTTTGAGGTTGGTGCTCACTGCCAATAGGTCACAGAAGGATGATCTAGGCAGAAGGATCAACAGAAATAAGCACATCATATTTAAGTAGACATGGGACTGAGGGAGCTACTCCTTTGTAATTGTGACAAAACCCTATGTTCCAATTAAATACTTCATCCCAGTGGTGCCCGCATCCAGGCACACCCCCAGTGGTTAAGAGCTGCTGCCTTCAGCTCTGCTTGTGGACAGTGGCTCATCAAGGTGACCAAAGTCAGAGCCATTTGTGCTTCCATCCAGTGGACCCTATAAAGGCTCCCTCTGAACAAGTACCTGGCCTTCCACACTCATATTCTGTCCTTTGTCCTCCATTCAGTGAAGGCTCTTAGGGAAGGAGGTCTGTTATTCCTCTTACATCTCTCTCCTCTCCCACAGTGATGACTCATAAACAGCAGTGACAAACTGAAAGCCCAGCTCCTCCTGTAAGAGCGAGGGTAACTCCAAAAGTACCCACTATTCAGAATAACTTCCCATCTGGTTTAGGGGACTAAGTTGCATCAGGCTGGCTGATTATCGAAGCAACTAGAAGCACTACCAAGACAAGAACAGGGGCAGAAACATATCCAAACCCCATCAGTAAACATTCAGCAAACAGGCTAATTATAAAACCTATCCCTTATTTAATACTTTCATTGTGACCCATTCCTTATAAAGTACTGAATTTATAACATCTCATCAATAATCTCTACAAGATAGTTATTACCACCCCATTATACAGATGAGTAAAGTGAGACCCATAGAGTTGAAGTAACTTGAGCAATCTCACAGAGCAAAAAGTGCAGTGTTGAAATTGGAACTTCTCCAAACACAGTACCTAGTGTGTTAGTGGGCTGAGGCCAGGGTCAGACCGTCAGTCATAAGTGGTGTGGACCTGTTCCAAGCAAGTGCTGTTTTTGGCACTGAGCACAGGTTGAGGGTGAACAGGCAGAAGCACAGATGCAGCTCAGGAAGGATCCCTCTGTCGGGTGACAATTATATTCCAATTGTCTCTATCTTACCCTACCAGTTGTCTCCTACTGAATTCAGGGAGAGCACAGAGAAGGGTATTGTCTAATAAATTTAAATGGTAGCGATGAATTGGAAGCCAACACAAAGCCGATACTTGCAGATGGTTGCATCAGTTGTAATATGTGGTTGTATTATTCAAGATCCTTTACGTGACAACTAACAAGTAACCAAATAAATCCCAGGGCCCATTTCTGCATGCAGTCCTGTTCCAAGAGAAACAGTTCAGAAGCCAAGGGCATTAATCAGATCCTAACCTCTATGTGCTTCTCTTAAGGAACCTGAAGAGTTGCTAAGGTATGACTCACTGTAAGACTAAAAAAAAAGGAAACATTTATTCTCATCTCCAGCTCCCTCATACTTTTCAACTGCTCAGGAGCTTCACTCTAATTGTAAATCAACTATACTCCAATAAAAACTTAAAAAAAATCATTTGTACACCTTAAAACTTAAAAAAAAAAAGAACTTCACCCTGGAAAACCACTGTGGAATAAACAAAATGAAAACAAACAAGCTTTTCAAAAGCCCAGAGAGAGTGACATTTGTCCCTGCCTCTCATCCCTCATCTGTTATCTGCTCTGATCACCTTCCTTATTCTCGGCCCCCCTGACACGTTCTCAGTACCAGGAGTCCGGGGTTGGGGGGGGGGACTCCCACATAGCACCCTCTCCAGGCTTGGATCTAGTGAACACAAGGAGACAACAGAGAAGAGGAATGTCTCCAGGATCTGGAGTCCAAGGACACCCCTTCACTCTCCACCCAAAGAGGTGTGCACAGCCTGTGCACAGGTGTGTGTGTGTGTGTGTGTGTGTGTGTGTGTGAAACAACTCTCATGGAAAATTTCCAGTGAGTAAAATTCTCCATCTTTGTTACTAATGGAAGCCAATTCAAACCAGCTTAATCTTAAAGGAAAGATTGTTTTGATTGATTAACCAGAACTACACATAGGCCAGGGTGATGCTGGCCTATAGTGGGCCAGGTCCAAGGCCAAAGAGCATCAGAAATCCATCTCTCTTCTCTCTCTCTCTGTCTCCCCTTTCCCTACACTCTCTCTTTCTCCTGCCTTCTCTCTCTCTCCCATCTCTCCTTACTGCATACAATACATATGGCCCCAGGAACTCTGTACTATGTCTTTGCAGATTTGTGTTCCAAGAGGATGGGAGCTTCATACCCAAGGTATCTTTTCTTGCCCCAGATGAGGATTTAGATTGGTCTTGTCTGCATCATGTGCCCATTGCTTGGACAAATGACTGTGACCATGGGATAAACACTGTGATTGACTCAGCACGGGTTACATACTCACCCCCATTAACAAGAAGCAACAGGGACTTCCCTGGTGGCACAATGGTTGAGAATCCGCCTGCCAATGCAGGGGACATGGGTTTGAGCCCTGGCCTGGGAAGATCCTACATGCCATGGAGCAACAAAGCCCGTGAGCCACAACTACTGAGTCTGTGCTCTAGAGCCCGTGAGCCACAACTACTGAGCCCACATGCTGCAACTACTGAAGCCCGTGCACCTAGAGCCCGTGCTCTGCAAGCCCCCGCTTGCCACAACTAGAGAAAGCCCACGCACAGCAACGAAGACCCAACACAGCCAATAAATTAATAAATAAATAAATTTATTTAAAAAAAAAAAAAAAAAAGAAGCAACAGTGTGTGTGATTAGCTCCCCAACCCTACTAAACCCACAGATGTGGTCTCCAAAGGAAGAAGGGTGCTGCCTAAGACGAGCAGGTGAAAGCACTCATTACCATGACAAATGGGGAAACCATGGCTTTTCAATCCTGGACTCATTTACTAGGCTCAGTTTAGTAGGGAAAGTTGCATATTCCTAAGTACCCAAATAGGATCCAAAAATGTCCACTTGGATCTTGCTATTTCCTTACTCAAAATTTTTCAATGGGATCTCCATGGACTATTTAAACATATTAATCTGCTTTGCTAGAAATCAAGCTACCGTCTACAATGTGAGTCAACCCTCCCATTTTCTTGCTTGAATCATGCATTTCAAGTAAATCATTTGATATTCTGCTCCATAAACAATCTTTGTACCTTCCCATCTCTGAGCTTTTCCTTGTGTGCTTTCCTCTGCCTCAAGTAACATTCCTGCTTCTCTACATATTCACCTCCCACCTGTTAGTGCCTCCCTTTGCTAGTTTATCTGAAGCCCCCTTAAATGACAGCTGGTCACCTCTGGCAGAGAGCAGCCCTAACTCCAGCCCCAGGTGCTCCCTAGTTCCTACTCCTCTCTTCCACCCCGCTGCTGAAATTCCACCGTGCCTGACAGCTTAGCCATCCCGGAGGTAAGAGGATCTGTCCTTCTGGCCAATAACCTCCCCTCTCCCTTCTGAAGTCCCAAAGCACCACTTTATGCCACATGCTGATTTGCTGATTAAAAACAAGATGATGCATTTAAACATCCACACAGGACCACTTTCATTTCCAGTCATCATAAATAATAATCACCATTATTGTAATTGTAACAGATCTCAATTCCCCTGCTAAGCTGGACAAATATTTGTTGAATGAGAAAATAATTGGATGAATAGATGGAAACTAATGAAAATAGTGGATATGTTATTCTCATGTTGGAAATCTTAGGATGGATACTTTGTATATTTTTTTAATTTAGACATATTTTTAAAAATTAAAATCCCCAAACATTTGAGAGGACTACTGCGAGGGGCTTCACCAATTCCTCAATTTGCTAACGTCGCTCAATTTATCAATGGCATACTGTTTTTCCATGAAAAGCACTATAGTATCTTTTTAAAAAAATGTTATTTATTTATTTGGCTGCATCAGATCTTAGTTGCAGCACAAGGGATCTTAATTATGGCACACGGGATCTTTCATTGTGGTACGTGGGGTCTTCATTGCCATGTGTGGGCTCCAGAGTGCAGGGGCTCAGTAGTTGCAGCACGCGGGGTCTCTAGTTGTGGCACATGGGCTCTAGAACGCACGGGTTCAGTAGTAGCCTTGCGCACAGGCTTAGTTGCCCCACAGCATGTGGGATCTTAGTTCCCCGACCAGGGATTGAACCCGCATCCCCTGCATTGGAAGGCAGATTCTTAACCACTGGACCACCAGAGAAGTCCCCTAATGTATTTTTTTGATCCATTTTCCCCCAAAGTAAAACAATGTTTCTTGTTTCATGAGCGTTGCTGGTACAGGGCTAAGAGAGCAGAGAGGAACAAAGCAAGAGGAGGTACCCGTGCTGCTGGTGACCAGAGGTGTGTCTGGCTGGGTGAGTTGCTCCTGTCCTACTTAACGGAATTCAACACATAAATCCAGGTCTCAAATTCCCATGGAGCCTCAGGTTCGGTGAAAAGTATTCAAAATCACAAATGTCACAGTCCTCAAATGCCAAGGGTCTACTATAACTGCAATGTGCCTGGCACAAGGCTTGGATCTAGTAGATGTCCAAAACATATTTAACTAAGCAATTGTTCTGTTTAGACACTTCTATGAAAGGGACAATTCACTGGTTTATATCTTGAGATATATATATAGAGAGAGAGCTAGATGTAGAGATAAAGATAGAGATGCACACACACAACAGAGATATATATGTGTGTGTATAAAATTTTAAATGTCATGTATATAGGATTTTAAATGCTCTCTTACAAGTTGGATTTATTTTAAAACCTTCCATTGTAGTTGGGTTAAGGATGTGATCATCTTTTGCTTGCATACACAACTTCACCCCAGATCAGACAGAAAGGTAACAAAGCATTGTTAAGTCTATGTGGAAGAGTTTTAGCTACCACAAGAAAGCATGCAATATTTATTCAAGTGTCTGTATTTCCATTTCTGAATAGAGGAGAATTAATTTTCGGCCTCCTCAGATCATGAGCAGCTTTAGTTAAGAGTTTTGGAACAGGCTAGCTTTGATGAGACGAGCTGCATTAAGCACAGATGACCATCCAGGGAATTTACTAAGCTGGGATGGATTCACGCAAGCTGCCAGCACTAACTTCTTACAAACTCCTTTCCTGATAATAACAGGGGAGAGTAGACACAGACTTGAAATTTTTGGCAATAAAATTAGCTTTAACATATGACTCATCTTTTTTTCTTTCTAAACATGGAAAGGGGGGAGGGGAAAGCAACCTAAAATAATTTAAGGCCTCTCTTATAGGAAAAGCAGGCAATAGTTGGCTACACGTCAGCACGCCCCAATTCTGTGTGACATCTTAGACCCAGGATCTACCCTCTGCTAAAGTATCATCGTGCTTTGATCAGCAGCAAACTGTCCCCATCAACAAAGATTCTCCATGAGTCAAGATCACAAGATCCATTGTTATAAGGAAGTGAAATGACAATGGGACCAGATAGGCAAGAATGCCCATTATTATTCATAGCCTCCTGGGGAAAAACCAGCTCCACGGTAACCATTTCCTTTCCTGTATTCAAGTCCTTCTAATTCAGAAACTTAACAACATAAACAACATCACCTCAGGGAAAAGGCTGCATGTGTTGTGTATACTGTGTTGTTTGGAGTCTTGGTTTTTATCACTGGAGTAGAAGACAAGGCGTATGGGTTTAGGGTTAGGCTCCAGCTCCAAGGTATCATCCGTGCACACTTCTTTTTTTTTTTTTTTAACATCTTTATTGGAGTACAATTGCTTTACAATGGTGTGTTAGTTTCTGTTGTACAACAAAGTGAATCAGTTATATGTATACATATATCCCCATATGCCCTCCCTCTTGAGCCTCCCTCTGTGCACACTTCTTAATCTCTTTGTGCCTCAGTCTCCTTATTTGTGCAATGGGGGTAATGACACCCACACTGCAGGTTATGTAAAGATTAACATGCATAATTATATGGAAACATATCGGTGCCTGATACAAAGATAGTTGAGAAATAGCAGTTTATAACACTACGGAAGTTATTTGCAAACTATTTGACATGAAAACTCATTCTTGGTTATAACAAATATACTAGATGGCACCAAAAGTTCTAGCTGGAAAGTGAAAGGTTCTGGTAAATGGGTGACTTGGCATCTTGTAGATGGAAAAAAGCAGCCAATTGCTACCTACTTTGGTGGAATTCAAGGTGGCCTCAGTCACACTGGCTTCGCCCACTGCTTACTACACACTGTGGAGACCAAAGAATTATTCATACTGAGTTCATTCTTACCAATACTCTGAGGCAGTGGTGTCTACTCCTGTGATGGAAATTCAGATGAAAGGTTTTATTTCTGTAAGCACACAGATCTAAAAAGGGTGGACTTGGAAACTTTATAAAATAAACTACTTAAGCTTCTCTTTATTTTGGTATTTTCTTGCACTCAAACAAATCCCACAGGACAGCCTCATTCCCCTTCCCTCCATTTTTTAGCAGGTGGGAGTTCTTTCAGTCTCTTCTTTGATTACACACACACACACACTCATCTCTACACAAATACACAAAACCTAAAGAATACTAGAATATATGGTGCTCAGTATCACTAATCATCAGGGAAATGCAAACCAAAACCTCAAGGAGATATATCACCTCACATCTGCAAGAATGGCTGTTATCAAGACGATGAGAGATAACAAGTGTCGGTGAGTATGTGGAGAAAAGGAAACACTCATGCGCAGTTGACGGGACTTTAAACTGGTTCATCCACTATGGAGAACAGTATGGAGGTTTCTTAAAAGATTCGAAACAGAACTACCAGACATTCCAGCAAACCCACTTCTGGGTGTATATAGAAAGGAAGTCAAAACAGGTTATCAAAGAGATAAATGCACACCCATGTTCATTGCAGCATTATTCACAACAGCCAAGATATGGAAACAACCTAAGTGTTCATCAGTGAATGAATGGACACAGAAGATGTGGTACATTTATACAACAGAATACTATTCAGCCACGAGAAAAGGAAATCCTGACACTTGCAACAACCTGGGTAGACCTTGAGGACATTATGCTGAGTGAGATAGATCAGACAGAGAAAGACAAATACTGATTGAAATCCCTTATAAGTAGAATCTAAAAAAAAAAAACCTCCAAAAAACAGAGTGGACCAAGGGCTGGGGATAGAAGAAGAGCAAAGGTATTGTTTAAGGGCACCTACTTGCAACTATTAGATAAATAAGTCCTGAACACCTAATATACAGTATAGTGATGATAGACAACAAAACTGTATTGTAAACATTAAACTTGCTAAGAGACTAGATCTTAACTGTTCCCACCACTAGAAGAAATGATAATGATGTGATGATGCAATAGAGATGTTAGCTAATGTTACCACACCAATCATATTGCAATACTATAAATGTGTCAAAGCAACATGCTGTACACTTTAAACTTATACCATGTTATATGTCAATTATATCTCAATTTTTTAAAGTATATGAGAATATAAAAGCTTCTCTGATGTTGCAGCATGATGCTGAATAGGAGCAGACAGTGTCAGGGTTCACCCCTGACCCCCACCCCACCCTCAGGGTCCTCACTCACGGTGAGCATCCCTGAACCCCAGGGCCGGTTCCAGGCTGCTCTGCCCCTACTCACACTCTCGGCCCCTCCCTGCTTGCCTTTGCCCACACACCCTCATTCACCAGCCAGTTCCTCGCAACCGCTGACGCCCAGGTCAACACCAGTCCTGTCTTCTCTTCCTGCACACAGTGGCCACTCACTCTGGCTTCCTCCTCCCCGGCGGGACGGCCTAAGCCTGCTCTGTGCTCAATCCCGGTGCCTCACGGGACCATAGGACTTTTAGGAACACCTACCTTGGTTATGAGACACCTTGGAATACCTACTGCTAAAGCAGTTATTGGATCTTGAACGCAATCTCAAAACAGTTACATCTGAATGATGTAGGTAGGAAGTAGAAAAGGCCCCTTCTACTCACAACCAAATGCCATCTTATGGTTCCTTACCAAGTGACTGGAATGTCAGGAATCTTTTTTTTTGGCGGGGGGGTGGTGGGTCATGCTACTTCTGCAGAGTACCCCCATTAACATGTATTCCACAAGGGCTCAGGGACACCCAGCTCTTTGCCTGGATTCTATATTTTTTTCTGATTCTAGAACCTTCTGGCCAGCTGTGCCCTCTCCCCCACGTGATGTCCAACCAGTCTGGTCCCTGCCCTCCCTAGGCTCACCCTCATCAGCAATGCCCCACACAACCACTCAGTCCCGGCTCTGTACCCTCGGAAGCCCTCATTCTACCATCAAGAAAGCTGCTGTATGAGTCATTTTTTCCTGGATTGTTCTATGCCTGGATTGACCTCTTTGTCTTCACTGGGGCCGGGAAAACCCACTCCTGTCCCAGCCTTCTTGAGTGAGGGATGCTTCCCTTACCCCACACTCCATACTGGAGCAGGAAAGACAGTGACAGTCTGCCACCCCACCACCACTATATCCAGACTGGAGCAGGAGAGACAGTGACAGTCTGCCACTCCACCACCACGACATCCAGACAACAAATCTCTACACTTTGCAGCTCTTGCCATTGGTTTGCCACCTCAAGATACTTCTTCACCTCCCCAGCATCTATGAGCTTGTAACATCCTCCCCCATGGTTCTGGAGGGCTGGTTCACAATCTTCCTCTCTGCTCTGCTTGCCCCACTTCCACCTCCCGTCATCTTGGACAATTTCAAAATCCTTGTTAAGAACCTGTCTAATATCCTGGCTTCAATCACCTGAAATCTCTAGTTTAACACTATTCTATTACAAGGCTCTTCAACCATGTACAAATAAAACTTCACCTTGGAGCTTCTAGCTAGGCTGAACTACATGACCTTCAATCTCTCTAATGCCCATCTCTCTTTTCAACTTTCTGTCTTTTCAGTTCACCTCTTTTTCACGCCCACTGACCTTGCTGTATGAACACAATTCTACCTCTAGTCCCAGGGCACCTTTATGTTTCCACCGAGTCAACTTTCTTTCCTTTCTTATGTGAGCAGGACCTCAGAATCAACCATGCCTCTTGCAGTCATCAAAATCCCAAGACGCCTGCATCCTCTTGGTCACCTGCCATGATCAACAATACCACTCCTGCTGCCCGTCCGCCACCCCTCAGTGGCCCATAATATCAATCACCAGAGTATAAACGTGCTGATCAACTCCATTGCATGAGCCCTCCACCCTCAACCACCCTCATGAGCCCTTAAACCCTCCGCTCACCATCTGTTTATCCATCTTTGGTTAATTCTCAAACTCATCCCTTCAGTGTCCCTTTTTACTCTCTGCTGAGTTTGCTTCATCCATCGCTTGCTTCTTCCCCTCCATTTTCAGAAGTTCATCTGTTCACTCATGGCCTCCGTTCTTCCTACTGACCCTGTATTAATTAATTGTTCTTTCTCTTACATGTTCAGCCTTCCATCTTTTCTAATGAGGCCAAAGTTAAG
Source organism: Mesoplodon bidens (assembly GCF_964165515.1). Lineage (NCBI taxonomy): Eukaryota > Metazoa > Chordata > Mammalia > Artiodactyla > Ziphiidae > Mesoplodon > Mesoplodon bidens. The sequence goes on from NC_138171.1 coordinate 39,807,627, forward strand.
TTCATCACCTCCCTCAACCTGCTTATCCCCCTGCACATCCTACCCCCACTGATATTCCCATTACAATGATATTCCCAATACAACACAAGTTAGAAAAATGTATCTTCAACTCTGTCATCTCCCTGTTTGTTCAGCCTGTGGCCAAGACTGCTAGCTTGCAAAACCCACGATCCCCCTCTTCCTGGACACACAGTTAGACTACATTTCCCACACTCCCTGGATGTTAAATATAGCTGGATGAAGGAGCTGTAGCTAATGGAGTGTGGATGGAAGTGATGTGTGTCACCCCTTGGCCTGGAAACTTCCCACGCACGTTCCTCCATACTATGGTAACTTTAGGCTACATGAAATTGAAATGATCCCCAGATGCACCTTGGAAGCCACATGTTGAAGACAGCAGAGTCTCTGTTAGTGGAAACCCTCAAATGCCATTGTGGATAAGGGCAGCCTCTCCAAACTGTTCATCCACCCAGTACTGTGACATGAGCAAGAAATAATCTACTGTGTGGGAACCATGGTATACTTTGAAGTCATATTGATTTACCTATAATAACTAATACATTCCCAACTGTCAAGCACTGTTGGTTCTACTTGTACAGCATCTTTAGGATCAGTCCCTCCTTCCTAGACCCACTATCACCACTGCAAGTTTCAGCCTTCATCTTTTCTGTCACAAGGTCTATCACAATGGCCTCTGAGTGCTGTCTCTGCCATCCATGTCTTGCCTCTGACATCAATCCTATCATTAAGAATAAAGTTTCTAAAACAAAAATCTGCTACTTCATCCTGCACCTCTAGAAGCCTTTCATGTCCACAGAATAAATCTCTTACTGCTTAGCATGGCACACAAGGTTGCACATGGACCTGCCCTAGACTGTCTTCAGACATCCATTTACTTTGGGGCAAATGCAAATGGACTGTCTGTCACTTTTGCCTTTACAAATGCCATTCTTCATAGCCTTAACTAAAAGAAAAGGGAGAATTTTCATTTGTATGACACTTGTTTTTCTTCCCTTTTACACCTGCCATTGTGTACTGGTTCTGAGGTAGGAAATAGATGGGTCCCTGGGCTGGACAGCTTGTTTTTTGTCAAGTGAAGTAAAACTGAAGTTTTGTTCTCACCCAGACACACCAAGGACAAAGCTAGTGGCAGAAGCTGAGCTCTGCTGAAGTAAAGAGATAAGATGACCACTCCTGAGGCCAAGGAAAAGTTCCCTGTCTGCACATGCGCAGGAAGGCTCCTTGAGGGTCAAAAAGGGAGGGGGAGCCACCCCATAATAAATGTGGTCATGCACCCACAGTCCTCTGCAGTGGTATCTATCTTAGCAAAAAGTTGCACACACATCTTGGGGAGGGTCCTAGGACCAATCAGGTGTGAAAAAGAAACAAGATAATTAGGGACTTCCCCGGTGGTCCAGTGGTAAAGAATCCACCTTCCAATGCAGGGGATGCGGGTTTGATCCCTGGTCGAACAACTAAGATCCCACATGGTGTGGAACAACTAAGCCCATGGGCCACAACTATTAAGCTCGTGCATCTCAAGGAGAGGGCCCGTCTGTAATTCCAGAATCTCATTTTCCACATTAATACTGTAGAGCCCATTTCCATGGTAGAATCTCAGACTATCAACTCCAGTCTACAGATAGCAACCATCACTGAGCTCAAAGATACTAGTGTCTCCATCACTAGTGCATCTTCTATTAAAGAAGTGGCCTCTGGCCCTCCTACGTACAAAGTCAGTTAGTAAATTTTCAAGTCTTACACTGTAAATCCATTCCAACCCCCAGAGCATTCTAAGAAAGTTTAGGTATCTCTACTTTGTTACTGTAGGCCACTGACATGACCAGGCTTCATAGAGGTATTCATGTAAATATTAGAACCAGCTCCAGATAGCCTTGCCAAAGTATTAAATTTGAATTCACAAATAAAGTACACTAAAGGAATGTGACAACTGCCTGCCACTTGTGATATGCGATTTTCTTTCCCTATAAAGGACACCGTTAGGATAATTGGTAGACTTTGTTTTTTGTGGGGGGTTTTGTTTTAATTTTATATTGGAGTATAGTTGATTAACAATGTTGTGTTAGTTTCAGGTGTACAGCAAAGTGACTTTGAATAAGGTTAATATATTAGCTAAAATATTACATTAATGTTAATTTCTTCATTTTGATAATTTTACTGAAGTTGTATGACAATGTTTTTGATTTTAGGAAATATACATTGAAGTATTTATGGTTAAAGGGCAAATGATCTCTAACTTACTCTCGAATAGTTCAGAAATAAACAGTATGTATGTATGCATGACGGGGAGAGGAGAGAGAAAGGAAGGAAGGAAGAAGAAAAGGAAGGGAGGAAGGAAATGGGGAGCAGGGATAAAGCAAATGTGGGAAAATATTAACACTGGGGAATATTAAGTTTCTTTGTATCATTTTTCAACTTTCTTAAGTCTGATTATGCCAAAATAAAAGATTTTAAATGTTCCAGTCAAAAAAAAAAAGGAGAGAGCCCACGTGCCGCAAACTACAAAGCCCATGCGCCCTGGAGCCTGCGTGCCACAACTAGAGTAAGAAAAACCACGTGCCATACAGAGAAAGATCCTGCACGCCTCAACAAATCCCATGTGCCGCAACTAAGATCCGACGCAGCCAAAAAAAAAAATAAGGAAAATAAATAAATAAAATAAAATAAATATTAAAAAAGAAAAGATAATTAGCCAAAGGTAAACAAAAACCCAGAAGGACCCTCCTGTATAAGTGATTTCAATCACCTCTTTACTGCACTCCTCATTCAGGACGCCTGCACTCCTCTCCAGGTGCGTATTTCTGCCCAGCTTCTGACTTAAAAAAATAAACTGTTACTCTGTGTGCTCTCCCATACGTTGTGCTGTGTCTCTTATGAAAAACTTTGTACCTGTTTTTACAGTTTTTGCCTCCTTGAAACATTCTTGCTTTCAAACAGGGGAGAGAGCCAGGGCCACTTTGCTGCTAGCCTCTAGACCCTGGTGGTCTAGTGGCTAGGATTCCTGATTTTCATCCGGGCTACCCAGGTTCAGTTCCTGGTCAGGGAACTAAGATCTCTCTTCAGGACTGCTCACTGCTGTCTCTCTGAGATCAGTTCTAGGTGGAGGATTGAGACAGCCATCACCCCTTTTCAGTAGATGCTTGCTAGACAGAGCTTGGCTTCCAGCCTCTCTCTTAGGCCCTTTACCCTGCTGGTTTTCAGATGAAATGCAAGCTGCGCCCAAGGCATTTACTGCTGTGAGAAGCAGGGCTGGGGGGACCCTGAGGTCATGGCCACTCTAGAGCCTACTCTTCACTCCTGAGCATCTGTCTCCAAATGCTTCATTCCCTCTCTGCAGCTAGCAGCCATCCATTTCCTCCTTTGAAAGACAATGCCAAAAGAGAAAAAATTAGGTTAAGAGAAAGAAGACACAATTTATGAGTCTTTCCTTGTGTATTTCTTGTTCCTTCTACTTAAGACATGGTTACCCATGATTTGTGCATTGACACCCTGTGGATATGGGAAAGCCCTGTATATAGGAAGGAAATAGACACTTTGATGGATGTCTTCTTGTTTTTCTGTCATTCACTTAATAACAGATCATATTCCAAATGATAATAGCAAGTAGTTTTTAGATTGCATCTTGCAGGGGAGAAAATATGTTAGAAATGGTCTTTCTCTGCATAATCTTTTCTTTGGTACCATTTAGGAGGAAAGATATTCACTGATTTACCTGTGAGCTGAGGAGGAAGGTGTCCTTGGATAGACTGTGGGGGCGGGGCGGGCACCAATTTGACTGTGGTTCATTTGTCTGAAATGCAAACATGGTCATTTCCTATGAAATAAGCTGACCCTGCAAACAAATTCCATCCAGGTGTAACATTTTGTACTGACCTCGAAGATCTTTGATGTTTTTCGTTATTGATATTTTTCCACTGTGAAGAGTCCTAAATTCCTTAGAACTTCCAAGGGTCATAATGAAATGTCAGTGGTCTTGCCTTCTGGTTTTCTGTCTTCCTCCTCCAATTCATGTAGTCATCAGGCATCACTAAGTGTACCAGGGGCAGTGTACCAGACATATTAGAGTGAACTGGGACGCAGGCTCTGCATTCAAATAGCTGCACACTGTGAGGAAGGTGGATTATGCAAATAGAGTTAACAATCGATGTATAGATAGCATCTCATCAGGCAGGGGCCTTAGAACACAAGCCCATGAGAACACACGGGCAGGGGCATGAACTCCAAGCTGTGTACTAAAGGATGAGTAGGAGTATCTGGGCAAACAAAGTAGGCAGAGGATAGCCCAAGCCAAGGGAAAATGATGTGCACTGCGACATGTCATGCCAGAGGCTGCCATGCCCGGAGATATGCACGCGCCTCCAAGAGCACGAAGTGACGGAAGTGGCAGAGGGAAAGAAAGGATACTTTAAAAATAAAAAAAAGACAGAGACTTTTATTCTGAGAACAGTACATTTAGCAAGCGCTTAATGAGCACCTATTGTATGTCTTACATTGTATGCAAGCATCTTACTTTTTTTGTTTGTTTGCTTGTTTTTGTGGTACGTGGGCCTCTCACTGCTGTGGCCTCTCCCGTTGCGGAGCACAGGCTCCAGACGCGCAGGCTCAGCGGCCATGGCTCACGGGCCCAGTTGCTCCACGGCATGTGGGATCCTCCCAGACTGGGGCACGAACTCGCATCCCCTGCATCGGCAGGCGGACCCCCAACCACTGCGCCACCAGGGAAGCCCCAAGCATCTTACTGTTGATAGAACTTCACTGACTAATCCGGTTGATTTTATATTTTTAATTAATTTATTCATTTTTGGCCACACCCCACAGCTTGCGGGATCTCAGTTCCCCGACCAGAGACTGAACCTAGGCCATGGCCGCAAAAGCCCGGAATCCTAACCACTAGGCCACAAGAGAACTCCCCCTGATTTTAAAGATATGTATGGACCCCAGACAGCAAACCTCAGTTCAGAAGTGAGAGTGCTGGGCCCATATACTTGATATATGTGTTCCCAGCACATATATAAGATTCTGTGGTTAGTTCTACATCAAGGCTGCATAGCACAGTGGCTAGGGACACAGTTTCAGTAACATAGGTTTAAATTCTGGCACCCGAGGTACTAGCCAGGTGAGTGCACCTAAACTCTCTCCATCTCAGTTTTCTCATCTATGATTTGGAGATTACCATGGCACCTACCTCACTGGGTTATTATCAAGAGTAAAAAAGCTAATTTATTAAGCACCTACAAAATACCCTGGAATATAGGAAAGAACTGTATACTTTCTAACTGTATTAGTTTGTTAACTAAATAAAATAGATTTTATTGGAAAGCTTATCAAGAAATGATCCCTGCCTTCAGGACCTGAGAATAAGAGTTATAACCTGATTCTAAAGGACAGTAACTAGCTACTCACAAACCTTAGCCATAAAAACTGGGCTGTACCTCCAAATCAAATCAACTTACTGAAATTAACCCTGAGGTTACTGCTGCTATTGAAAACTGCTAATTTGGGGAATCTGGTAAAAGTTGGTCCTGTCTAGACTAATCTTCATTCACAGCAAGAGCAGCAATTCTGAGATTTTACTTTGAGTAAGAAAGAAAGGACGAGTAGAGGGAGTTAAATTTCCTCCCTGGTTACAGGCTATTTTCTGTGTAGGGATGAAAACCATTTTAAACGTCCTCAATTTCAAATTCTTCCTCTTTTTCCGTTCTCTCTCCTCACTCATGAGGTACCGATCACAAACTTTACAGTTCTTTTAGTTTAAAGGACAAATTTTAATGCTGAGTAAAAATCGACTGGTATTTAGAGTTGCTATTTGTTAGTTTGAATGTTAAGTAAATTTTTTAGAAATTAAAAAGCTCTTTTTCTTCTCTGACCCCTTGAGCCAGGTAAAAACAAGGATAAAAAAAAAATTTTTTTTTAAAAGCCGACTTCTTTTAGTCAGTACTTGCTCTCACAAAAACACTGACTATTTGCTGGTGTTAACATTTTCTGTCATCGCATCAGCCATGTGGAGGCTTTGACTGATTCTAGGAAAACAGCAGGATGGGGGCAGGGTGTTAATTTCCTTGAACAAATCTGGTTGACCCACACCCTAAAAGGAGGTTCCAGGGCACATGCAAGCCGCCTGCTGTCACTGCAAAGGCTCCATCCAGCCTCAACAGACACTGTTTCCTAGGGTCCTGGGGAGACCTTGCTGGGCGGAGTCAGTGTGCCCGACATCCAGGGAAAGGGCATTCCAGGGTTTCCCCTTCATCCCATTGGTTTGGGGTGGATGGAGCTTTTTTTCTTTATGTTCCATCAACAGAGGGAAGAGGTGGGAATAATCATGTCAAAAAAAGAGATATTACAACCACTGCTTCCTTCTCAAATTGGGTCCCGATAAGGACTACCATTAAAAAAAAAAAAAAGTCAAGTTTTCAGCCTAGTGGCCAAAGACCCATATAGGTAGAATCTGAATACATAATCTAATCACCATCAGTTTTAGGTGGTTACATTACGAAGAAATTATACGCATTCTTTAACCCAAATTAAAAGGTTACGCGGAGTTATAGCAAACAAGCTTTGAACTTCAGACCTCATACAAATCAGAGATTCTTACCTTCTTCTTGCCAGGAGTTGTGTTTAAACCTCCTGCCTCCTCTGAGCCTACAATTAGGCCCTCCTTCAACCTCTTCAGTAACAAGCTCTCAAGGCTACCCTTTCAAAGGGCAATCGCTTACAAACCACAGAGGTACACAGCCCTGGACTAAAGGATACTGTTAAATATGACTTTGATTTAGTGGCTCTGACTTTATCTTTTGTACTGTGCAAGGAAAAACAAAGCAGCAATGTTTTATCAGCAGCTACATGGTGAGCACATTGTACACTTCAATTAGACTCCCTTTATCCAGCACATCCTGCCTTAAGTGAACTGCTGCCTCGTGTTTCTCCCATTCCCCAGGCAGGCATACGCAGCCCACGTTGAGGGTTCTAAGATGCTTTATTAAACAGAAAATTAATATAATGCTATTGTGTCAGCTGGCAGCGTCTTGAGAGTAAAAGACTTTGCAATATTTTATTATCAGAACCAAATTCCAGCTTCTGGGAACTGACAACCTAGAGACTTTAATATCCATGCTTTCCCAGGAGAAAATTGCATAAGCCCCAATGTGAAGCTTTGGCTACAACCACATGGAGCCGAAACAACAAGTGATTATATGAATTAAGCCAAACACTTGGCTCTTTCCTAACCAAGCATAAAACTGGTCTTTATATGGTGTATAAACTGATGGGAGTTGGGGGATTTGTGTAGATTTCATTTGTTTACTCAATAAATGTTTAAATGAACCCCTTCTATGCCCAGCACTGTAGGTCCTGGAGAGAGGGGAATGAGCCATGCTCTGGACTTCAAGGAACTCACTGTTTAGTAAGGAGAAAAACAGGAAACAAAAGAATTATAATACCATATGTGGCGGTTGCTGTTGTTATTATCATTTACCCAATATTCAATCCTTTCTCTCATTTTTCTTACTAACAGATGCCACTTGCGTTTGGGTTGGTGATGTGCCCAACTCTATACTCACTTTATCAGTTTCCTTTGTAGCTAGGAGTGGGCTGGTAATACAATTCTGGACAACAAAATATAAGCTGATGTCTAATGGGATATTCTGGGATAGCTTTTGCCTGCTTGAATAAAGAGGACAGACATGGCCAGTGCTGCACTAATTTCCACCTTCTGCATTGAACATAGATGTGATGCCTGGTGCAGCAGCAGCCATCTTGAAACCATGAGGTGACAAGCATGCAAATGAGAGCTAATTCTCAAAGCATGGAAAATAGAAGGACAGAAAAGTCCTGGCTTCCTGATGACAACACTGAGATCCTGAGTCAATGCCAGATACCACCAAAACCTGGATGTTTTGTTAAACAAGAAACACCAAAGAGACACTTTTTTTTTTTTTTTACTTAAGCCATTCTTCATCCAGTTTTCTGTTAATGTATAGCTGTATTCCTACTAAAGACCAGCATAAAAGCTAAAGATGTATACAGGTTACAGAGGAAGGTGTGAGTAACTATTCTTGGGTTGGGAAAGGTCAAGGAAGGTCATACGTCCTCCTTGGGAGGATATACTTCTTCCATGGAATGACATTTAAATCAGTTTCAGTGGAAGCACAAAAGTTCCCTTGAGGGGGTGTGGTGTCCAATGGAGAAATGCAGACTACACTGAGGGACCAGCACATGTAAGGCTGGGTAGCATGAAAAAGCAAGCATGCTGGGGAACCAGAGTGGTTCAACATGAAGGAAGCATGGGTTTGGGGAAGAGAAAGTGTGGAAGTGATGGTATGTGAAGATGGAGACATATGCACACGGGAGCTAGACTGTAAGGGGCTTTGAAAGAAGATTAGGAAACCAATAAAGGTTTTAAACAGGTGAGCCATGTGAGTTTGAAAGATAACTCACTTCCATGGAAACATGAAAGAGAAAGGGGTGGGGGTTGGGAAGGTGGCTTGAGAAAGATCAGTTTGAATATAATTTTATAATTATCCAGAACTATTTAAACCCTGGAGCCAGTGAGCCGTTTTTATAGTATGTGGGAGAGAAATAATATTCGTATTTCAAGCCCGGCACATACACTATCTTATTTAATTTTTCCTTAACCCACTGGGTTGGGCGTGATATATCCTTTTTACAGATGAGAAGACTAAATGTACGGAGCTTAAGTAGTTGCCCAGGTTCTCACAACTACGGATAGGAGGTCTAGTTCCTAAGGCCACGTGGGTCTGGTGTACCACCCTGCCTGACACCCCCCGCTCCTATGTGACAAGGGAATTTGAACCCAACTGGATGGGGGGTTACAGGTGCCCAACACAGGGACCCAGAGATCACAAACATGGTGACCTGGAAACCAATCTCCTGGCCCTAAGAAGTATCATCCAGAAGAAGGACCCGGGTAGACTGATCTTGTCGGCGTGGTACAGGCGTACATAGGCTCTGCCAAAAATAGGTCTGCAGGGAAATCCCTCTTGATAAGAATTCCCTAAATCTGTGGGAACCAGAATCATTGTCTTAAGCTTGTCCAAGATAGATCACCTCGAGACATTTATTTATTTAATATATATATATTTTTTGGCTGTGTTGGGTCCTCGTTGCTGCCTGCGGCCTTTCTCTAGTTGCGGCGAACAGGGGCTACTTTTTGCTGTGGTGCGCAGGCTTCTCATTGCGGTGGCTTCTCTTGTTGCAGAGCACGGGCTCTAGGCGCACGGGCTTCAGTAGCTGTGGCGCACGGGCTTAGTTGCTCCACAGCCATGTGGGATCTTCCCAGATCAGGGCTCGAGCCTGTGTCCCCTGCATTGGCAGGCGGATTCTTAACCACTGTGCTACCAGGGAAGCCCTCAAGACATTTTTTTAAATGGTACTACTCATAACAAACCCTTTAAGAGTAACTTTTCCCAATTGCCAGGCACTGTTCTAAGTGCCTTACATACATTATTTCATTTAATCAACAACAGCATCACATGGGAAAACCTCCAAAGCAGGGTTTTTATGTTGCACATTAAACCGCGTAGAGGCTGCCAATATGGAGTGGTACCCACCAGGGGGAAGGGAGGGAGCTGCCCGCCACCTGCTCCCTGCTATTTAAATGCTCTGCAACGGGGGCCGAAATGTGTATTCCTTCAGGGCAGAGCCTCCAGAGAGAGGAACACAGTGGCTGACCCGGGCTGAAGGGAGAAAAGGAAAACAGCCGGCAATTATCAGGACATATTATACGACTGAACCGGAGCCGGGTCCTCTGGAAGCCCATACAAAATTGACTGCACAGTACCCACCCCTGAGTTAATGCTATCAAGAGGGCTGTTTAATGGCGTTACCCAGGAAGAATCATGGCAGTTTTGTTCCTGCCCAGCGAGGAAATCCATTTTCACTTAGGACATCAACCAGGAAGTTCCATAGCCAGGCAAATGGAATAAAGCATGGATCCCATGGCCCCATGTGGGCAGCACACAGGTGATAATTCTGATGGCGAACATTTATCGAGTACATATACATGCCAGGCACAGCCCAAAGCACTGTATGTTTGTTTTCTCATTTGTTCCATATGAGGTGAAAATGCCATCTCCAGTTTATTGATGAGGAGAGGGAGACAGAGGGTTTCAGTAACTTGACCAAGTTTATCCAGTGGCTGAGCTGGGGGTTGGGGGAGGGCTACAAGATACAAGATACAGAGTGGTCAGATCAATGAGAAGGCAGGCAGAGCTAATAAACTGAAGGGTCCATTCTTGGAGTGGTTAATAGGAGTCATATCAAGTCCAGTGATGGCCAGTAAGGCACTGGCACCAGCCAAGCGGACTGGAGGCTGGCCGTGGGCACCCACCAGAGTTGGTAGGTGTTGAATGGATGAATGTGTGCCCAGGTGATGAGCAGGCAGCCAGCATCAGGCCAAGTATTTCGGAAGGAAGCCAAGTTTCTCAACAAGAGCACAATAAAGACCTAGCTCTTGGAGCAAACATTGAACAAGTGTTTAAATGAAGACTAAACATCTTTACCAGGCTTTATTTTATTTCGTGGTGCTCATTAATTCTTTCACTCAATCAGTAAGCATTTGTTGAGTACCCACTGTATACCAGGCATGGCTGTAAATGCCTAGAATACAACTGCGAATAAGAAGAGACAAAAATCCCTGCCCTCATGGAGTTTACATTCTAGTAAAGAGAGAGAGAGACATTAACTAAGAAAAAGTAATAACTAGGTAAACTATACTAGAAGATGATTGTGTTATACAAAATAAAATAGGGACAGGTGGATTGGGAGTGCTGGGACTAGGGCCAGGGCCCCAGTGAAAAGGTAACATTTGAGCAACACTTCATGAAGGTGAAGAGCTTCTGATCCAGGCCTTAGAAACAGCCAGTTCACAGGCCCGAAGTGAAAGCAGTGTTTGGGCTTCACAGGGGAAGAGAGGAGAATCCAGCAACACCAGTGGCAGGAATAACAGCCACTGAACATGGCGCCCTGGAGTCTAGGGGGCGGGGCTCATGTCCCAGCTCTGCCAGGTTCTGAGCAAGCTCTTCACCTTTCTGAGTCTTACTTTCCTCGTCTGTAAAATGGGAATAACAACTGTACCTGCCTCACAGGTCCTCACAAGGATTAAATGTGACAATATGAAGAAAGCGCTTAGCACACCCGTGCCTGTTGCCCCCACTTTACCTGAGGGGCAGGGGCTGTGTCGTACTTAACTCTGAATCTCAGGATGTGGCACGGGGTAAACCCAGGGTGTAGGGGGGTGTGGAAGAGGGGACTGAAGATGACCCAGCAGGGAAATGGTAGGTAGAATTGTAACTCCAGTACTTAATAATGCAAGTTATTGGCTGTTGCATTGAGCAATATAAACACTCTCTAAAGATGAGAGTTGGGTCAGGTGTTCCAGACCTCAGCCTGGAGGGGGAGGTGTAGCCAGGGACGTGGAAGAACCACCAAAAACAGACACTGACTGGAAGGGAACCACGTGAACCAGGCCTGTGTGGCCCCTTACGGCTCTTGGACAGAGGTATAATTTGTGAGGGGTCCAGGGCCACTGTCATCCATAAAGCAGGAGAAGTTGGAGCCTCTTTCTCCTCTGCATTGTGCCGCCCGAGTCTCAGTGCCAGGGTCTGCCCAGCGCGACTTCCTACAGCTTTGCATCACTGCACAGAGATGGGTCCTAATGAGCTGGAATTCATCTCATGCCTCGTTCATGAGATTTCTCTCTTGCCAGGGACAAAAACAGGTACTTTTTCCCCCCCTGGAAGCCTGAATCTGTGCTTTTCACGTATCTCTGTCCTCAAATAGCCTGGGGACAACTGGGTTTGTGTGTTAGGTGAAGAGCAGAACAGGAAGAGGAGTGAAGGAAAATCTATATTCAGTGGGAGGCTGGACCCCACGCCCACGACAGGGACATGGCTTGTGCACAGGCTCCCGGGCACCACGCTCGGGCAGAAGGTGCCTCAGGAGCTGCCGTTAATTCCCGAGCCTCTCCTGCAGCCAATTTTAGTCCAGCTCCTTGATTTAATTACACTCCCACGTACAATAGGAAGCTTGCATTCTCTTATTCGCAATGAATATTAAGCTGATAGACCTGTACTTTCCTCCGCCAGGCGCACTCCCATTTTTGCATATTGATGCCACATTTATTTTCTAATTTTCCATCCTCCTGGTCCTGTGCTCACCACCTTATCCCCATAATAATTTCTATCAGCAAGCACATGCATCCTCCTTCCCTCTCTCCTCCGACCCCACCCAGATGGCGAGCAGCACACAACTGAGCAATCTGAGCCCCCTTTTACACCTGTCACAGCAGTGGAGAGAGGTCTGGGCTCTGGGCTCTAATTGGAGGCCACATGGCTATAAATGGTCAAGGACAGTCAATAAAGAACAGAGCTGCAGGTGGGGTTCTAAGGGTGAATGGGGAGACGGGAGACGTGCACATGCTCACAGACATGAGAGCTAGCCTTCCTCAGGACGGCCTCCCTCCATAAGGTGTCCGGTACCTTTAAGGTATTCAGGGGACAGCAACATCTTGCCAGGGAGGGAATAGGAATAAAAGTCAGGAGCAGGTTGGGGTGTCCAGCAAAATTCAGCCTGGCTCCCACGTGTCCTCTCCCGGCAACGGTTTGTAATTTTGTGAGTTCTCTTGGTGTCTTGGTCAGTACAGCCTGCTGTAACAAAGCACCACAGAGTGGGTGGCTTACAAAAAAAACAGATATTTATTTCTCACCATTCTGGAGGCTTGGAGGGCAGGCTTCCTGGTTCATAGAGGGCTGTCTTCTCACTGAGTCTTCACATGGTGGAAGGGGATGGAATGGGAGCTCTCTAGAATCTCTTTTATAAGGGCACTAATTCCATTCATGAGAGCTCCATCCTCATGACCTAATCACCTCCCAAAGGACCCACCTCCAGATACCATCACATTGGGGATTAGGTTTCAACATATGAATTTTGGGGGAGGAGGGCACATCCAGTCCACAGCACTTGGCTTTAGCCTTATGTAGTAGCCTCCCTATCATTTCTCTGGAACCCTGTCGCAGGGGCAGCTCACTCTTGGCTCCATCCAATTTGGTCTCAGGCTCCCAAATCTATGCATGTTCTCTGATTCCATTTGAACACCCCCCCCCTTAGTTTTAACCTTGTTTTGTCCAATTCCTGGGTCTGTTCTCACCCAAAACCTTCCTCTAGCACCACCACAGGCTCTGACTCTTCCTTCCCTCCCCAGGAACATTTCAGGGGTCTGCCATGCCAAGTACTGGGCTAGACCCTGGTTGAATGGGCACTTGGACTCTGGCTTCAGGCTCATGCTCCAGCCAAGCCCTAGGTCCCTTGCTATCCACAAGGAACCTCTCCACCAAAGACAGGCAGAAGAAAAGAAAGCAAGTTCAGAACTATTCAGTGCAGGCAGCTTTGCCTGCATCTCCTAATAGTTCGCCTTTGTGTTGAACAATTTGGACACTTCTAACCTGCTTGGTCCTCAAAGAAATTCTTCATGCATTGGCCCTGTGGAGGTTGATGACCAGCTGAGCTCTCTGCTTACACTTCCATAAAGGACACTGGATAACACTGTCAGAAGCTCCCAGCCCTTTGAGAGGATGAGTGACACCATGCACATCCTCCCATGAATCATAGTTCTCATTCACACAAGTCATTCCTTGAAAGGATTGGGGAACAGAAGGGAAGCAAGCCCCATGGATATCAGAATCTCCATGGAGACTTGTTTCAGTCCCCATCAACACTTTCTGATACGTACCCTTACTGAGACTCGCTGACAGACAACTGCTGTTTACATCTGCAAAGTTTAATAAGAAACTTAAATGGACATTTTAATAGAGACGCATCCCTCTGGATGAAATACAGATATACTTTGGAAACCACATGAAATGTAGATGGCTTAGCCTACTTAAATTTTTAACCTTAATTTGAGTGCCATGTGCTAAATGCATAGTGCATTATTTCATTTCCTCTTCACTAGAGCCCTACAAGGTAACTATTGTTTTCATTTTTATTTTATAGATTAGGAAATTGGGGTTCATAAATGGTGAAGGATCTGCCCAGGTCCCACTGGCACTAAGTGGCAGGATGGAGATTCAAACTCAGAATTCTTTATCCCAAAGCCTATGTTCTTAACCACTATGCAGAAAAGACATCCAGGTGTGATCAGGTGACGGTACAGACTGACCACTCATCTCTCAGGACAGTGCATGGCGAAGCCAGCAAGATTCAGAGTTGGACTGAATTTGAGGACAAAAATCTCCATTTTACTAGGCTTTCCAGAGGTCCTAACAATAGATGACCAAATTCACAGGGCCAGCAGTTAAGCCAAGGGCCCCTTATTCTTTGGGGAGGGGAAGCTTCACAAAAGCCTTCCTGCACATCAACAGTCATCTCATTCTCTGTCTTAGAGGCAAGGGTCCAAGGGAAGCCATTCTCCCACCTGGGGCCACGTAGGGCACCTAGAACTGATCAGAGACTAGGATAATCTTAAAGCCAAAGTCACTCAGTTAGGCAGCCTGGGGTCGACCTTCACTCTAAGAAGAAACCCGTCAACCAGCCAGCAGAATTCTTGTTACTGGACACAGCGACTTTTTTCACCAGTTCTGACAAGTTCTTACTCACTGATTGCCCTTCTACAGACTGAATGTAAATACTGTCTTTCTATTATTAGTCTTTGTTTAGACAAACTAGGAGTTACGGTTTAGGTTGAGGCTGGCTTTCCTTTACACGCTCATCTTGAGCACACTCTGGCCACCCCGGTTAGACTGAAAGACATGCCAGGCTAATGGGATTTTCTGGTGGTCCCCAAATCTCCTTAGCAACACATTTATAAAGGCTCTTAGAATAGGTTGCGTCTGCAGCTGACTAATTCCATCCATTATGTGTTGCTTCATATTGGTTCCATTTGGAAGAAGATCTTTCCCTCTGTGATCCTCAATTATCTCCCTGATAAAATGGGGATCGTTATTTAGGAGGAGGAGGAGGAGGAGGATGATGAAGATGATGATGATAAGTGACCTGTATCATAGGATTTCTGTGAAGATAATCAAAGGAATGTATGTGAAAATGTAAACTGTCAAGTGCCCAACTGAAGCAGATGTATCTAACAGACTATATGATAAAATAGAGCAAACACTGAACTGGGAGTTAGATTTCATGCTATTTCCGAGGCTGGGCACATCACTTAACATTTCAGTGAAATGTTCTTCTCCCACCTGTGAAATGCAAGCCATGACCCTTGCCTTTCTGACTAGCAGAACTATTATGGAACCCGCGTGAGCATTCTGGAAAGTCATTTGTAAACTGTAACATGGTGCGCAGGCATACAGGACAGCCAAATTCACCAAGGAGGTTTCTTACATGAAGAAATCGTATGGCAAATCCTTTTGTAAAGCAAATAATCTCCTGCTCACATATGGCACATAAGTCCAAAACACACTTAGATTTCAATTTTAAACCAGCTCAAATGAATGTGCCACATGTTCATACTGAAGTGAACTGTACTCAATGGTTGTTTGATAAATGAATGAATGAGTGAATGAGTGAATGAATGACTGAATCATGCCAGGTATAATGAAGAGATGGCTCACTTCTTATATCACCAACTCCACGTGAAGTTTTTTTTTCCATTTTTTTATTGAAGTATAGTTGATTTATAATGTGCTAATTTCTGCTGTACAGCAAAGTGACTCAGTTATACACATATACACATTCTTTTTTTAATATTCTTTTCCATTATGGTTTATCCCAGGAGATTGGATATAGTTCCCTGTGCTTTACAGTAGGACCTTGTTGTTTACCCATTCTCAATATAATAGTTTGCATCTACTAACCCCAAACTCCCAGTCCATCCATCTCCCTCCCCTCTGCCCCTTGGCAACCACAAGTCTGTTCTCTACATCTGTGAGTCTGTTTCTGTTCTACATGATGTTTTTCAATTCCTCCATATAATTAGCTTCGTGAACCACCAAGCAGCATAAATCTTTATTGGTGCTAAGAATATCTGAATTATTGAAAAATCACTCTTACTACAAAGTTTTATTAAGAAGTGTGATCATACAGTGTTTCTGTTAATTGAGCATCAAGTGAAGGCAATACACGCAGATGCAGAGAACTCACCAGGTGAGCAGCAGAGACTTGGCTTTTGCACCCAGTCTCACAGCTGTCCTGGGTCTCTGTCCCCACCCAGTGCCCTGAGCTCTGACAGCTGTAAGGAAGACCCTGCCAGCTTCTCTTGTGGTCAAGCTGCCATCTCTTTTCTCCACCCACTGCAAGCCCTGTCCTTCAATGTCCGGGCTGCAGTCTCTTCACACCCCATTCAAAAGCACACAGTAAACAAACAAACAAACAAAACAAAAAACACACAGTAGATG
The DNA here is from genome assembly GCF_964165515.1 of Mesoplodon bidens. Lineage (NCBI taxonomy): Eukaryota > Metazoa > Chordata > Mammalia > Artiodactyla > Ziphiidae > Mesoplodon > Mesoplodon bidens. Next base: position 39,824,009 of record NC_138171.1, read on the forward strand.
GTTCCTGCTTACTCTGCCAGCAGGAGAGGAAGCCATACCTGTCTGATTTCCTGGGTGCCTGGTACTGTGCTTGCATTGCCTTAGGGCATTCTTCCTGTCCTTTACCCCACAAGGACATCCTTCCTTCTCAGCCCCTGAACCCCACACCTTGTGTAGGACACCCCTATATTACAGGATGCTATTCTCAAGTGCATTTTCTGGCCCTTCCCTAATACTGTAAAAAATTAATGGACTGGAGATTTGTGTCCAGTTCTCAAAGAACTTCCCTTAAAAAGCTGCAATAGGAGAAAGCCTAGTTCAATGGTAAAAATGATGACTAGCTTGGATGATGACCAATTCAGATAATTGGCCATAGACCTCTAATCTTGCTGGCATCCCTCTGTCACTTAGCAGGGAACCAGCCGATCATTCCATCAATACATTTATTTTGTCAGCTGTCACTGTGTGGCGCCCACACGTCTCAGCTGGGTAACTTAGGCTGAGAAATGGAAACTTGACAATATCAGAATCAGTTCATCCCTATCATGTGCCTTTCTTGTCAATGGGTTTCAGTGCATTTCTGCCTGGCTTGGCAAATCTAAGCCATGATCTTGCTTTTAGCTGCTGGGTCCCTTTAATTATTACCACCAATTCCAACCAGCTTGAGTCAGTGTGTTTCCAAACTACATTAATTCAGTAAGTTCCACCCACAATATTTCTATTTATTCTGTCCCACATCCACCTTTATAAACACACACACACACATACACACTTATCCATTATCACTTTGAACTGGTTATTTCTTCTTAGCAGCAAACACATGTATGTACACGCATTGATTGATTTTCATGCACAGTTTTTCTTTAGAGTAACTTTACTCCTGTCAGAAGGAAAGTACTAGATTCTTGATAATGTTAAATAACTAAGCTATTGCCTATTCAACCCTGAGTCCTTCCCATCGGGAACTATTAAGTTCACAGGCTATCAGTCGTCATTTTGAGATGTGAAGCACAAAAAAACCCCAAAAAACGGTTCTCAGAGAAAAGCTACCTCTTATTTTTTTTATAACCCCCCAAATGAAATGAGGACATCAGACATCTCATGAGAAAGTGATCATGAAATAGCCTGTCCCACCCATCAGGACTAGGGATGCACCACTGCCATCCTCCCTTTATAGGGCCCTTGCCTGCTGGTCTCCAGGTAAACAGTGCTTCTGAGCATTGCACCAACTAAAGTGATTTTGCTCTGATGTCGAAGGCTGGGCACCCAGGTGTGGAAGGGGGATGAATGTGAGTTTTCAAGTCAGGTCTGCATTCAAACCAAGCCCTGGAACCTGTGATCATGGATAAGCTTTATCGTCTGTATAACGGGAATGATAATAGGGTTGTCAGCTGGGTTCAAGTTAAGTAATGCACACACACAAAGGCCCAGAACAGAGCCTGTTACTTCGTAGCACCTCAAAGGTATATGCTACACCTGCTGCTGCTACTGTTATTACCCCAGCTCAGCCATTACCCAAGTATATAATCTGTAATACTTCTTATTTTGAAACAATCCTTGGACTCCTCACCCCTCTCAAAGAACAACGACAAATAGTGTAGAGATGCTACTAGCTAACTCCCAATATATATCACCCTCTTCTTTAATAACATAATCATGATTTCCCACGAGCAATATTGTTAGCCACTTGGAAGAGTACATTCCACAGCCTCCCTTGCATCTACGTGCAGACATGACTAAGTTCTGGACAATAAGATACAAGTAAAAGTCATGTGAAATTTAAAAATTTTTTTTTAATTTCAGGAAATATCTTTAAAAGAAGGAGGCATTCCCTCTTTCCTTCTACTTCCTCCATCTTGTTACCTGGAACATTTATGTGAAGACTGGTGCTCTAGCAGCCATCTTGGATTATGAGCAGCGGTCCCCCAACTTTTTGGCACCAGGGATAGGTTTCGTGGAAGAAAATTTTTCCACTGACTGGGGTGGAGTGGGAGGATGGTTCAGGTGGTAATGCGAGCGATGGGGTGCCGCAGATGAAGCTTCACACGCTCGTCCACCGCTCACCTCCTTCTGTGCTGCCTGGTTCACAGTAACAGGCCTCGGACCAGTACGGGACCGTGTCCCGGGGGTTGGGGACCCCTGATTATGAGGACAAGCCCATAGCCCATAGCCTAGGAATGCAGAGTACGAGGACTCTGGGTCTCTGACATCTTCTTATAATGGCTTTACCATTCATGGGCCACTTATTCCTGGACTTCTTTTATATGAGAGAGAAATCCATTTTTACCTCATGTAAACCATAAAGTTATTGGGGAGTTTCCTGTTATAAACAGGCAAACGAACTCATGTGCCTGATTTCTGTCCTCCTCCCCATCAGCTCAAGGGCCAGTTGGGCTCCGACTATTTCTTCTCCTCTTCCTTCATTTCAAAGAGTCTAAGGTCCCAGGATAGACGTTCCCATTCGCTGAGTTTAGATCAGGTGCCTGACCCTTCTCCATCAGGAATGAGGGACACTGAATTGGAGGAAGGAGCCTCCAGAGACTTCTGGACTGACTGACCACACCTTCAGGAGGTGAAGGTAATGTCCCAAAGGGAAATGAGGGCGCCGCTGACACAGGTCCACCATTAAAGCTTCTCTTCTTCATTCTCCCACTGAGCAGCTTGTCACTTCTGAGACCGCGGCAGGAGCAGTAATTAGTGTGTTTGTGACTGTGAGTGCCAACGTCTCTGCCTTCCCAAAAGGGACACACAACGCTTTCACCACGGGGTGACTCTAGGAGTGGGACAAGGAGGCACGTATTTGTGGCACAGAAGAAGGTTGGGGGCTTCTTTGTTCCAACATTTATCGTAAGTCTCCTAATGCCAGGCCTATTCTAGACACTGAGGACACAAGGATGCAGAGTTAGCTGTCCTACCTGGTACCCATAGCCTCGAGGGAGATGCACAAGTTGACAGACAAGTGTGTGATACACGCCAAGGTAGAGACCTGGCTGGGAGTTCACAGGAGTGCACACAGCGGCAGGTAACCCAGGCTGGGGGGACTTGGGGAGGAGGAGGGAGGAAGAATAATTTCCACAGTGAGTCCAACTTCGAAGCAGAATAGGAGTTGGGGTAAGCAGAGGGCTGAGCAGGCTGGAGGCAGCGGAGGGAGGGAAAGCAGAGTGGGTCTGGGGAAGCACAGGTTACACCACTGGTCTTACTGGAGCCCAGAGTGTGAGGGGATGTCACGGGCCATGGGGAGTTGCCTCATGGGATATGGAGCAGAGCCTGGAATTTATTCTGTAACCAAGGGAAAGCCATTGCAGCATCACAATCGCGAGGCGCAACAGGATGAAATATGCCTTTTAGAATGATTAGAATGATGACTCAGTGTGGAAAATGGATGGCGGAGGAGGGGGCCAGAATCAAGCCCCAGTAACTGACCAATCAGGAGCCTGCTGAAATAATATCATCAAAAAGTAACGGTACCCTGAACTGAGAAGAACACTGCTTTACAGATAAAAGTACAGTATAAAAGTAGAAAATGTTCTTCTCCCAGCCAGTTCTTTTTGTTCCCCCAGTGAAAGCCAAAAACAAAATGCTAAATGACAGGCATGTCTGCATGTATCCAGGGGAACAGAAGCCAAGTGTCCAGATTGCTGGGACCCCACTTGGTACTCTAGTGGAGCATCCAAAAATTAGCACATAGCTCAGTGCTTCTTTAGACCGTCTCTCTGGAATGTCAATGATTTCCAACAAGCCCATCCTTTGTCAGGGGCTGGAAAAGTGACCAATCAGAAAGGTGTTGTGGGTTATACCAGTATTCTGAATGAATGAGAGAGGGAACGAGTGAATATATGAATTTAGCAATTAATTGCATTTCTGAATCAGGGCCACTCTGGTTTCCACAGTAAAACTTCAGGGTGAGGAGATTTTTGCCCATTTCCCACTTCTGCCTCTCTTTCTTAAGTACTTCTTAAAAGGACAGGAAAGTGTTACTGAACCATCCCTACCTCTCCACTCCATGGAAAGAACTGAGCAATTATCCTCCATCAGAAACAGTATCCAGGATGGGTGTGAGACAACTTATAGCCTGGAATTTTAAATGATCTTAGAGTCTTTTACTGACAACAAGGCAGATAATGGGGGAAATGTAGTTTTGTAAATGCAGAAAAAAAGTTAAGCAGATAGATAACATATGGAACCTGAATTATCAAACACCTTGTTAACTCTGTGAAAAGTTTCACTGAGCTGTTGGCCTTCACTTCGGAGCCCTGGGAGAAGTAGATTTTTTCCAGGTATGGCACTTGTCCTGGTGGTAATGAATTCAGCAAAGGAAATAATGTGCCATATGCCTAGCTAGTCAGTGATTTTATTTATGCTGAATTGTCCGTAATGAGTTTATTCCCTTTCCATTCTGCCTCTTAACCTCTTGAAAGAAGACAAGGAAAGTTTCTAGGGTAAATCAACATTCAGGATTATCAAGCAGATGCTGATCTACATCTCATATTTAGAGAATTCTAAGAACATTCACCAGCGCCTCACTTCCCCTTCCACTGTGATCAAACACATTCATTAGCACTTTTGGGCCTGGGGACCCTGAGATGCCCCAGAAAATTTCCAGGAGCCTTCTTGCCACCCTAAGCCAGGACACACAGTGTTTGATCACACAAAATGATAGCACAAACTAATAATGTCAGCCAAAAAGTACCTATGGACCACCTCAGACCCATGAGGATAGCTACTGTAAAAATGAAAATGAATAAAAAACAGAAAATAGCAAGTGTTGGTAAGGATGTAGAGAAATTGGAACCCTTGTGCACTCTTGGTGGAAATGTAAAATGGTGCAGCCACTGTGGAAGACAATATTGTGGCATCTTAAAAATTTTAAATTAGAATTATTGTTCTATATGATCCAGCAATGCCACTTCTGGGTACATATTCAAAAGAATTGAAACCAGAGTCTCTAAGAGTTATTTGTACACCCATATTCATAGCAGTATTCTTCACAATAGCTAAAAGGTAGAAGCAACCCAAATGTCCACTGATGGATGAATATGTAAGCAAAATGTGGTATATATACATACAATGGAGTATTATTCAGCCTTAAGATGGAAGGAAATTGTGACACCTGCTACCACATGGATGAACCTGGAGGACATTATGTTAAGTGAAATAAGCCCATCACAAAAAGACAAATACTGTAGGATTCCACTTAGATGAGAAACCTAGAGTAGTCAAAAATTCATAGAGACAGAAAGTAGAATGGTGATTGCCAGGGGCTGAGGGGAGCAGGGAATGGGGAGTTAGTGTTTAATGGGTATAGAGTTTCAGTTTTACAAGATGAAAAGAGGTCTGGAGATGGATAATGGTGATGGTTGCACAAAAATGTGAACATATGTAATACCACTGAGCTGAACTATACACATAAAAATGGTCAGGATGATAAGTTTCATGTTACATGTATTTCACCACAATTTAAAAAAAATTAAAAAGCATCTATGGGCCTGGCAGAGAGAAGAGGTACCAGAGTCAGTGCAAAGCACATCATTGCATTGTGACTATTTTTAAACCTAAGGGGCATGTGTCTTCTCTTCTTCTTGCCCTCTGCCCTCTCAATCCCTCCCTTCCTCTCTCTACCCTACTGACTTTGGACATGCAGAGACCATCCGGTGTCCTCAGAGCTTGGGAGCCCTCTGCTCTACCTCCTCCCCCACCACAAAGGTCATTGTCACCAAGACTTCAGCCACCCTCCTAGTTCACAATGAGCCCCAAATCGAAACTCCAGATTCCTCCTTTCTGCCAAGTTTCAGACCCACGTTTTCACTTGCCCACTGGAAAGGTCTCCCTGCAGGTCCCACAGAGAACTCACTCTCTCCCCAGACACACCTCCTTCTGAGTTCTGATCTTAGTTAATAGTATTACTTCTTCAGCAGGGTCCGGGGACTCTTTCTTGAACCATCCCTACCTGCCTGCCTCTCCTTTTCTCAGCTCCCAGGCATCATCCTTTTGTTTCTATCACCAAAATGTTGACTCTCTTCCCTCCATCAGCCCCTTCCAAGTGCCCTGGCCACCCTGTGTCACATCCTAACTGATCCCTCAACTTTCTCTTTCTCTAAATTCCTACGTTCCGTTTTCTACACACCTTTTTAAAAACATAAATGTGACAATTCACTCTCCTGCTGAGAAACTTTACCAAGGCTCCCCATTGCTTACAAGAGAAACCACCTCCAATGTCCCAAGGCAGAGTAAGGTAGTTTCAAATAGCTCAGGAAATAAACTAATTGGCCCAGCTTTGACAATTTCCGGTCTAACCACTTGTGACATGAAGGCTGTGGTCATTTAGGAAGAAGGCAGCTGTGGGAAGCAGAATTCTAAAGATGACACCCCAAGATTCTTGTCCCACGATTATTAAATCAAACATGAATCGAGTGACTGCTGTGAAGGGATTTTACTAATGCAATTAAAGTCCCAAATTAACTAAACTTAAAGTACAGAGATGATCTGGGTGGGCCTGACCCAACCAGGTGAACCCTTAAAAGAGGGAGCTTTTTCTGTAGCAGAAGAGGGAGTCAGAGAGAATCAAGTCAAGGGACGGATTCAACGTGCTGTTCTGGCTTTGAAGATGGAGGAGTCACGTGCAAGACCAGACACCAGCCTCTTGCAATGCAGAGTGACCCACCCCCCTTAAACTCTTCCAACAACTGAACGAGCCTGGAAGCAGCATCTTCTTTAGACCCTCCATGCAAAAGCCCAGCCTGACCAACACCTCCATTTCAGCCTTGTGAGACCCCAGGCAAAGCACCCACCCAAGCCCACCCACATATCTACCTAAAGTACCGCAGGCTAATAGATGTGTCTGGTTTGAAGCAGCTAGTTTGTGGCAATGTGTTACACAGCAATAGGAAATGAATACAGCCGCTCTCTGCATGTCTCATGATGGGGGCGGAGAGGGCTTCCCGGAGGGCAGGATGTGCTGAGCAGACAATTCCCTAAGTAGCTGTTCCACCCACCAACCCACTTTGAACAGTTCCACAGACCTCTATCTGTCCTTCATTACTGTCTCTGCCCTCCATCAGATTCACTTGGAAATTCATGGACTTTTCAAAAACAAGCATTAAAATTGTAATTACTTTTATCCTAATCTAGATATATGTCAGATTGCCAAAGTCTAATATATCATCATCTTTCCCACACATTCTTGTATAAGGTTGTAATAAGCTTCACAAATTAATATCAACTCCTCCCACTACCTCCATCCCCCATTTCTCTCCCTCTCTCTCTCTCTCACACACGCACACTCACACACACACACACACTTACTGCATGATCATATTATGCCTTTATCTCTTAACTGGAAGGAAATAAATGGCCATTTTCAATAAGAAAATAAAAGAGTATTCACCCTTAACCAGTACCCAAGCTGTCCGTTAATTCTGATTTCTGAACGTGAACTTTGGAATCACTTAGAGCAAAATCTGAATCCCAGATGCCTCATTTAGTGGCTAAATGACATCTCTCAGTCTCAGTTTTATCATCTGTCAAATGCATACAGTAATATCACCTACCTCATAGCATTCCTATGAGGATTAATTTAAATAATGCTCTTGGAGTCCTGAGCAACTGCCTGGCGTGAAGTCTGTACTCAGTAAATGGGGCCATTATTGTTGCAAAGGAGAGGAAAACGTGATCCTTTAAAAGTAAGGACATTAGAACCAGCTCAGGCTCACTCAAGTCTAGGTGCTCATAGTAGTTTGGTTTGGTTAGGGTTTTGAGTTTAGCCTGGTCTAATCAATTCTCTCCCTGACTCTGAGTCCATCTTTCTGCCATGGAAACATTACCAAGAAACTTCCAGCTACTCATTTTTGAGTTACCTGCAGACACTTGGCTGATAAGGAACAGAGAAAGGAATGCAGATAGGAGCCATCATAGCATCTCTTCTGTCTGGTGCATTCCACAGTGAAGCCCAGGACCCTGAGTGCTAGAAGCACGCAGCAAATACACCTGCACCCATCAGGAGGTGCTCCTCTGGGCTGTGACCGCTGTATCCATGGGGGATGTCAGAATGGATTACTGAACACGTCAACAACAAATCAGCGGAGACTAGATGGACACAAAGAAGTGCAGAGTGAGCCAGTAATTGCTCTGCATCTGAGTGTTCAAAAGACAGAGCTCAAGAACACAGGAAATGCAGTAGAGCTTGCCGTGGTACGGGGGCCTTTGCTACCAGCAGCTCTTGGGACCTGGGCAGAGTCCAAGGCATACTGTGGTCACAAGTGTTCTTAGCCTGGCAATGAAACTGACCTGCTTAATATCATACTCATTACCTCACTTTTGTTACTTTGATTTTTCGTACTGGAGCCTAATCAAGGTAACTTTGTGAAGGAGGGCTCTTATATAATTTTCAAGGATTTGGAAGAATTTAGAGCTACCTTTCAAATTCAGGTCCTGGGTATGTTATTTTAATAACATTATTAAACTCTCTGATTCCAGTCTGTTCTTTGAAACATGAGAACAAGTGATTCCCCATGGAGCTGTCAGGATCAAGCGAGAAAACATACAAACGGCACCTAGCATGCTGCCTTTGACACAATACAGTAGGTGCTTGCCAAGTGATACCAGCTTGTAGGATTGCATTTCACACTGGATGAAAACTTCCCCCATTATAAGATTCTCCGACGTCTTATAGGCAAGTGTGTGGATAGGTTTTGAGTAGATAAACCCCTGAACTCTCACTGGACCCACTAGTGGATTCCAAAAGCAAACCTGATCTGGAACTTTCAGTTGGGTTAGAATGGTGGGAAATGCATGCTGCCTTCATTGAAGAAAAGGGGGAAGGGATGGAGAAAATGAATAAATGGGAATGCTTTATTCTACAGACAAGCTGAAAAGTGGTTTTAGGGCATGAGAATTACCCAGACATGCACAGCGTTCTACCATCCTGTAAGGACAAAATAACATGACTGAATGTGCCCACATCACAAAGAAAGGGAATCCAGCAACCTTGTCAACTCACTGGTCTAACCAGTTCTCTCCCTTTGTACAGACTCCTTTGTACATGTGCTACTGAGAAAGCCTGCTACAGGAGGGCAGGGTCTGAAGGAGAACACCTGGGGGCATTGCCTCTCCTGGAAATTAAGTGCTCCAAAGGGAGCAGGCAGGTACAATTCATCTCAGGCAGGAGGTCTCTACCTGGGGTTTGTAATCATAATTTTGGATGGAGGGGAAAGAAGTACCTCTTTAGTTTTCTCTTCCCTCTAACTGAAATATAGCATTTCCTTCAATTATGGATGCAGACAACAAACTGCAGTAGAATTTGCATTGCCTGTGACTTTATCCCTGATAAAAATCACAGATATTTACATATCACATCATGTCTGTTGCAGATATCACAAAATAGCAATTATGCTCGTCGTGACTTAAAATTAGGCTCACCACTAGAAAGTGTTACCTAAGGTGTTAATAAAGAAACAGATCCATTACTATGTCACAAATTTGTTTTTGTAATAGTGTGATAAATAGTTTAAGCATAATTGGTTTCTTCTTTGACCTAAGTTATTTTACTTTATTCTTTAGAGATGGTTTTCTGGGAAGGGGTCTATAGGGCTCACCAGACTTCCAAGGGGTCCATGGCTTAAGTGGGGGTAATGAACCTGCTGCCTGAGCATTAGGACCCAGCGCTGTAGAATGTGTCCTGTCCATGAGAAAAAGTGATTCCTAAGGAAGAGTGTACACTCTGCACCCTGGTGAGGAGGACAAGAAATCCTACAAGGGAAGGAATAAAAGGAACTGACTTGGTAGAGCACCCACTTCATGTCACAAACTGTATTTTATTTAAATACGGTACTCCCTAAGAGCAAACGCATGAAGCGAGAACAATTTCCCCCAATTCACAGATGAGGAAACTGTGGCTCAGAGATACACAGTCACCCTGCTAGGAAGTGAAGGCACTAGGTACAACTCCAACCCAGGTCAGTTTGACTTTCTACTCTCTGACCATGGCAATGACAGTGAGATGAAACTGCTGGACAAACGAAGAGGTCAATGCACCCAGCAGAGAAGAAGCCACCTTGGGTGGTCTCGGAGGTGTACCACTTAGAGTGCCCTTCATGAGAACCTGCTGCGAGGAATCCAGCTTCGGCACCTTCAGCTCCTTGACAGCATCTGCTCTGAGGACACACCCTCCCCAGCTACTCCCAGTGATTGAGGAGGGCTAGGCCATTCCTGCCTGCGAAGCAGGTCTCCTCCAATGGACAATCTGCCTGCAGTCCAAGGCTTCTCCTATTCAACTACATCCTCCTTCCTTCCCTCCATCCTTTCACAGGGGCCAGACTGGCAGTGTGGTGTGTAGGCTCTCCTGGCCTATTCCTGCTCACTCTCCCCTTTATCCTTCACAGGTATTTCCTTCAATCAATTTCTGGGATGCCTACTTCCATCTTGATGTCTGCTTCTTGCAGGACCCAAATTAATGCAGCCCCCAAGTCTGGGAAAAGCTACAACCCTATCCCTCTCTGATGGGCAATCAAAGGAGAGTGTGTTTCTTATGACAGATTCATGGGCCAAAGAGGGACACCCAATCTCTCCTTCTAAGGACTGTCACCTGGGGAGTACATCATGGGAAAGGAAACACACGTGGCACGGGACAAGGCTGTTAAGGCTGAAAACAGGGTAACTATACCAAAAGTCAAGACAGTGGTTACACTGATGGAGAATATTTGGGGGAAGGGGGCATGAGGGGGGATTTCTGGGGTGCTGGTAATGTTCTGTTTCTTGGGCCGGGTGCTGAATAAAGAAGTGTGCTCATTTGTTGACAATTCATGGAGAAGTTCACTTGTGATGAGTACAGTTTTCTGTCCATCTGTTCCTCATTAAACAGTTTTTTAAAAACTAGGTATATTTATAGTACTTAGCACCTCTCCCAGTGAGGTGGGATTTGAGGGGCTTCTCTCTGTATATATAGGATGCAATGTATTCATTAACTGGGGGAGGGGGGTACTCAGCGCACGAGCTCCAGGGATCCCTGATGTGAACTTGGCTGTGGTCCTTAGAGAACCTTAAGGTTATTTATCTTGGGGTCCTGAGTCGCTAACAGAGGTTCTAGACTGATCGGATATAAATGCCCTTTATAGCCAAATGTCGGTTGAATAAATAAATGACTTACTTATGTCTTGACATTTTGGAGATGTCAGAAAGAGAAGAAATAGGGAGTTCTACAATCCTCGGTATTGCCTGTGACAGGATTCAGTGCTTGACTTTGAAAGCATGATGTGTAGCTCGCCGAGAAAATGAATCTTCCCCGGGTGGAGAAATGTGGATATATGTTTGACAAATCAATTCCTTTCTTGGAGGAGGAGAAGGGAGACTCCCACAGAGGTCAGGCAGCTCAATTACCAGAGGCAAAGCAGAGCAGCGGAGGTCTTGCAGAATCAAGGAGGCCCCTCACGCTGACGGCTGCACAGGGACTGGCTGGCATCCCCTGGTCGGCTGGGCACTGCAGCGAGCCTCTGAAATTAATGACATCCTCACTTCCATGAGCAGGGCCAGCCTCCGCCTTCAGTCTCACCAGTTCAGAAACATCTCAAGGCTAAAAGGCATGCAGCGCTCTGCTAAACAGGAAAAGTGCCCCCACTGGATCACGGGAGCCCGGACAATGGCTGCCTTTCTCCTGTTCATTCTGCCAACCCTCTGCCCCGGGGGCCCCCTGCCTCTAGTGCCCATGATTGAGGTCATTTACCTCTTCCTCCCAGGCAGAGGGAGCTAACATTGTGGTACCCAGGCAAGTTATAGAGAATATGGCTTCAGCTCAACAGCAGCACATGAGACGCAGTGAACTGTAAGGGTGAAGCGCATGGGTTAAAAGTATCACTCTACCACTCAGTAGCAGTATGACCATAGGCAAGATTGTAACCTCTCTGTGCCTCAATCTTCTCATCTATTAAAATAATTATTTGTTATAGTACTTACTTTAGAGAATTATGAGATTTTAATTAGTACATAGAGAGCACTGTAAAATTTTAAAAAGTGCAATTGATAGACATCAGCTATTATTATCACGGTAATCATTAGTGATGTCCACCAAATATTTCTTGCTCTCTTATCCAGGTACCTGTCACATGGTAGATTGCCCCAGAGAGGTAAGCTATCCATGAGACCTGTTTTAGTCAATGAAATGTATCACGTGTCATTACCAGACAGAAGCTTTAAAAACTGGTGTGCAGTTCACCATATTCATTTTTTCTTGGAAAACATGGCAACATGGAGATGAAGCTTCTTTCATTCTGAAGGCTTGAGTGGGGAAGGTAAAAAGCCAAGCTCCCAGCCTACCTTAGGTAGACCTGTAGTATGAACAAGAAATACATCTCCACTGAAATGTCCCATTTATTGGCCGCTTTGACCTCATCTTGCCTTTTCTACCTGAACAAAAAATGGTTCCTAAAAATGAGGTGATGCCATTAACATGAACCTCAAGATGTGGCATTAACTTAGGATTCGGGGGGTCGGTCTATCGTAAGGAAATCATTATTGGAGGCTGGAAGGATGGCAAACTCTGATATGCATGGTTGAAATATGTGGTAAAACTGTCACCTGCTATAACCCAGAATACAGGTAATATTTTGTGGCTCTAGGGAAGTGAGTTACAAGACAAAATCTGTGTGTTGATTGCAAATGGCTTCATTTGGCCAGGTGATACAAGAAGGTAGCTCAGCAAAGAAGCAGCCAGTTTGCAAGCAGAAATAAATAGAAATGCAGAGTCCTGAAATTCAGACACTTGTAGATTTAGAACAGTAAACATTAGAGGTAAAGTTGAGAAGTACAAAAGCCAATGAAGCCTTTGCAGCAAGAATCAAATCAACAGTGTAGCCTCATACCCATTGTTGATGCTTACGAATGTCCTTACAGCTATGCTTGGAACTCCGGCACCACACAGGGAAGCAGAAGAGCTTCTGCACCTGTGGTTCAGAGCGTGTGGACTCACTGTGGCCCACGCCCAATTCTAAGACCCAGGGTCCTCCCAGTGTCCTGGCCTGTATCTGGTTCCCTGTCTTGTCTCACCTACTGCCTCACAATTCCCAGTGCCCGTCTTTGCTCTCTGTCCAAAATTCCAGCTTTTTTAGCTCCCTGTCTTGCACCCCTGCCCGGTGCTTCTGGGGATCTTCTCCCGAGCCCTGGTCCTCATGATTCTGTCTCCACCAGCTCCTGTCAGGCCCTTGAGACTCAGCAAACCTGACACTGTGAATACGGCCCTGACCAAACAATCCTGAATCTGTGACATTTGCTGTAACTCTCCAACACGCCCCTGACTTTGCTGTCCTTCTGCGCTTCCTCTAGTGGTCTTAGCCAAGGACTTGCCAGCTTACAAGCCACAACTTAGCGAGTGTGTCAGTCACTTGGACATGGTTTGCACCAGCCCGGTGTTCCCCAGGAGCCCCACTTGGGACCTTACTTTGTCTAAACTTGGTGCCCAAAGCTGAACACCATAATCCAGATGGGATCTCACAGGGGCAAAATGCAAATGGACCATCCCCTGCCTTCTCTAACTCTTAACTCCTATTAATGCAATCTGAGATTCCACTGGCTCTTTTATTAGCTTTGTGCCTTTCAGTGAGCCTACCTACCTGCCCTTCAGCACAGAGCCAGCACCCCCAGGAACTCCTGCTCTTGGCTTTGCGACTTTGTTGCACCCACATTCTGAACCTTTTCCTTCTTCGTTTATTGACTCTGCTTCCAGACTTCAGATTCCCTCTGCTCTTGGCCACAAAGCCTCCCCTTAAGCTCTTCTGCTATGACCTATGGCTCTATTTCCAGGCCACAATTTTCACTTGTTCCTTGAATTATAGCTGCTTCCAGCAAATGAAACACCCCAGCCCAAGTCAATCTGGCCTATGGGACTATCATGAGATGATTCATGTGGTTGGCTTTCCCACTGAGCACACCCAACTCAGAGGAAAGAAGTTGGACTCCTGCTGCATTGTAGGCTCAGAATGTACTTTTGCTCAACAAAAGTGCCCAGGTGTTTTTCACATGAACAGCTTCCAAGATGCAAAGATCCCTTATCCTATGTCTGAACATTTCATTTGCTATAACTACATATAATTTTAACAACTTATTTCAGAGCCATCGGTCACAAAATTGGATTATCTAAAATCCTTTGTTAACACACTGTCAACAGTAAGTACAAGTGGTCCTCTTCTGATTTATTTCATTAATATATATTTATATGGCTACTCATTTATTTTTTTAAATACAGTGAAGTTTCACGAACCCGAAATTGAACCCCCAAAAATGAGACAACTAAATATAACCTACATCTACTTCTCTGTTCCTTCCTGATACCATTGGTCTACAACTAGTGCAAGAAAAGGAAAACTGCCAAACATGTTCTTGGTCAATCCATGCTCACTTTACCTGGTCATTCCTTTCCTTTCTGATTATAAACGAATTGCCAGATGCCTGCCTGATCTGACCTTGGGCAACTTTGAACTTCTGCCCTCTCCTGACCCCACTGTTAGCCCAGGGATCCTTGATATTTGGCCACTCAGTACCATGGGCCTGGGGCAGCATTGCTTTGCAAGGCTCAGATTTGTCTTGCACATATTTGGGACTGACATCTATTCTATTCCCCCATGGTTTCCCTCCTGATATTTTTTTCTTCCTATTTCCACAAAACATTAGTTTGTAAATGTCCCATTTTAGAATGCTTTTCGTCTTTAGAAAAACCCACAGTTCTTTTGAATCTGGAAGTTAAAATGTAACATCCATGTTCCTAGCCACATGAGAAATTACATCCTGTTGTGTCACCCCTGATATTAAGTCTGCCTGGCTCATACACCTGCACAATTTGTCAATTGTCTAATTTTTTCTCCCAAAGATACCTTAACATCTGCTGGGCTTTCAGGCAACTTGTTATAGGAATTCAGCACCTGGGTTGCCTGTGGAGTGTCTGCTCAGTTTTTCCTGGGAAGAGAGTTCCTAAGGGGCTCTATGCTCATCTATTCATCGGAGAATTGATACGGGCAAATCTCATAAATGTCAAAGGAAAGTGCATTCAAGATGCTTCCTTTGGTACATTTTAAGGGCAACAAAGCTCATTCTTAAAAGGCTTAAAGGCAATATATGAAGGGTAATACCATAGCAAGTGTTTACATATAAAGAAAAGGAAAGAGAGAGACAAACAGAAAGAATGTGGGAGGAATAGAGATGGGGAAGAGAGAGAAAGGGGGGCAAGGGAGGGAGGAAGGAAGAGAGATAGAGGAAGAGTAAGCTGTCCATTGAAATCTACTCATGAAACCTTCTAGACTTTGCAATGCAGAGCCATATGGCAGGCCTTGTGAAGAACACCCCAAGAGTATGAGGGTCCACTACTGTCATCAAGCTTACAGTCACATGGTGGGGCGGGGCCAGGAAACAAATCTTTTGAATTAATCAAAGGGCCATCAAAGAGTGCAGAACCCTTGGATTGGTGAAACTATTCATTGGCTTGGCCCCATAAATATTAGCAGTTCTGTGCACAATAGAGGAATATGGGACATAGATCACATTACACTGTTGGAATGTGATACCAATAAAATCTTATAACTGTTAATAAATTTTCATCATAGGCAAGTGTTCTGAACAACAAAGTTATTGTCATATTATGCAGTTGGCCCAGAGTAAGCAGATGTTTCAATCTGAAATAAGTCAGTATGAAATCTTTTACAACACATTACCTTGTACAACAATAAAAATTTTTCTCTGATTTGTGACCATTGAACAAATATAATTTTAAAATAAGGGACTTCCCTGGTGGTCCAGTGGTAAAGAATCTGCCTTCCAATGCAGGGGACACAGGTTCAATCCCTGGTCAGGGAACTAAGATCCCACATGCTGCAGGGCAACTAAGCCCGCACGCCACAACTACTGAGCCTGTGCGCCTCAACTAGAGAGCCCACGTGCCACAACTACAGAGCTCACACGCTCTGGAGCCCACACCACAACTAGAGAGAGAAAAAAACCCACACGCCACAACTAGAGAGAAGCCCGCGCGCCGCAATGAAGATCCTGCGTGCCACAACTAAGACCCAATGCAGCCATAAGTAAATAAATATTTTTAAAAAACCATAATTCTTAACTTAAAATAAATAAATAAATAAAATAAAACTTTTCTGCTTTCCTCTGTGCAAACTGCCTACTTCTCACCCCCACCCAAAGAAACCCTCAAATCTTTCAGCTGAATTATTCCCAACTCTGTCATCCTACCATTAAGCAGCCATTAATCTGCAAATGTCCTTGCCTCTTTCAATTATCCAACATAAACTTGCACCCAAACTCAGAACCTCACACCCACAGAAGTAAGTCTACATAGAATTTTTAAAAGGAATCGGAACAATGCAATGCCATTAAGTGGTTTTGAAAATTGAGTGGACAAACCAATCAGTCAATGAAGGAATTAAGAAATTAATGCAAGAGCTTGGAATCCGGTAGGAAAGAAGTGAGGAAATTTGAATTGGGCACACTATCAAATCCAACTGTCACCAGTAGGAGCAGAATGCTTCTTTTTAATTTTTTAAAAATAAATTTATTTATTTATTTATTTTTGGCTGCTTTGGGTCTTTGTTGCTGCACACGGGCTTTCTCTAGTTGCGGCGAGCGGGGGCTACTCTTCGTTGCAGTGCACGGGCTTCTCATTGCCATGGCTTCTCTTGTTGCGGAGCATGGGCTCTAGGCACGGGGGCTTCAGTAGTTGTGGCATGTGGGCTCAGTAGCTGTGGCTTGCAGGCTGTAGAGCGCAGGATCAGTAGTTATGGCGCATGGGCTCAGTTGCTCCGCAGCATGTGGGATCTTCCCGGACCAGGGATCGAACCTGTGTCCCCTGCATTGGCAGGCGGATTCTTAACCACTGCACCACCAGGGAAGTCCCTCCTTTTAATTTTGATTTAAAATTAAACTCACCAGAACAGTTAGTCTTCAGTTCTACATCATTTCCGCTTCTGCAGATGGAGAAAATGCTTTCTAGCGACACACTCATGTTGACCCCACGGAGTACAAGGTCAACAGATTATGCTGCTGGTTTCAAGAAGTTGGCTTCTTGACATTTAGTGTGAAGGCAGGGAAACCCTCAGACAGCTATGGAATCAGAAATTATGTGTTAAGTGCAATTTTTAGTTTCCTGGATATGAAATACTCACTACTCTACATTTGAGGACTCACATGTGAGTCCTAGTGTCTAGAAAGATGGCAAAAGACAAAAATCATAAGACGCAATCTAATAGTGTGCTAGTTTTGAGGCATAATCTAATTATTTTATAATTTGTCATGTTTCTTTAAAAGGTTTGATAAACAGGCTTTTTTTTCCTCCTATTCAAGTCTTCCTTCCTGTTCTCCTTCTTGTTCTAAACAGAAAGAACAATCTTTCTGATGATTATGAATGAGAATACATAGTCTCTGGTGGGATCAAGGCTTCTAATTCTATTTCATCCCATTCATAAACCATCCTAGGTAAGCTACCGGTTGAATATGAGTCCTGAATTATTCAGTGGAAACTGCACTGAAATATCGTGTGAAATAAGGGAGAGCCTGTAATACGCATTTAGTGTTCTTCCAGTCTGCTGTCCTGTGTCCTGACTTTCTAATCCTTCTCCCTACCCTCAGCTCAGCAATCCCCTTCAGTGGCATAGGTACGTGCACACATACCCATTCTAAATAATCCCTTCCTTGCTTTACAACACAAGGAGGTCTCCTTTAACATACCTCATTCCCTAATAAAATTATTTTTTAGAGCTATTTCTAAAATAAAGAGTTGCTTTCAAGGAATAATTATAAATAGTACCTCATTAATTTGGGACCCAGCCTCAATAATTTTACATACGTAAGAAGAGTATAAAAATGCCATATCTGGTCCCTTATGAGCACAAATAATTTCTACTATTATCACAGTCATCCTTCTATCCTGAGGATATGGGTGGCCCATTTCTAAAGCAGGTGTATTTAAAAGAGCTTGGTTTACATGAAACCAACTTAAAATGAATTAGCAAATGAAATCCAGGGATACCTTTGAGTAAGAAAGAGGACTACGAATGGAGTGAGGATTGAAAATGTAAGATATGTTTGAATCCAACAAAGGTTAAAGAAATGATTTTGCTCTGCACTTTCTGACAGAGTTCAATGAACAGATTCATGTCGTATATGGAAGAGTGGAAAGAGCAGGGAGATGATTTGCCTAGGGGAAGAGGTAGAGCTAAAAGGCCGGTGTTTGGGAGTCAAAGAAGGGGGAAGGTAGGAAGGAGGAGGAAGAAGACAGAGTGGAAAGAGAAAGGAGACAGAGGGAAGAAGAATCAGATCACTGTTTTAAACATTTGTAGGAAATAACATATCAGAAAACAAATTGATGAAGCCCCAGAGAGCAGAATTCAGAGTAAGCATAACCGTTTCAAGGAGGTTTTTCAGCTCTCTACAAGAAAGTATTTCCTAGTCATCAGAGCTAAAATGAGATATGTTATAGGGTATTGGGCACCCCATCAGATGAATTATCCAAGTGGAGGCTAGCTCACCATCCTTCCTGGCTCTTCTCAAAGAGATTGCCCTAGAAACTCAGAGATTCTAAGACAATGTGATCACCTCAGTAGCACATGCCTATGATAAATTCCATAACACAAAGGAGATACAATCCCTTCTTGTTACATTCAGTAGTTATGTTCTCTCAAGTCACCATGAATGCTGAATCATTGCCCCTAGGGGAAATACAGGGCTGGGTTCCTGTGAGCCTCTGGCCACAACATTTTTGCCAACTAATCAATACATAACCTTGTCAATCCCAATCTCCTAATTTATCACTTCCCCCCACATTCCCTCTTTGGTAACCATAAGTTTGATTTCGAGATCTGTGGGTTTAACATATACACACTACTATACATAAAATAGATAACTAACAAGGACCTGTGTATAGCACAGGGAACTCTGCTCAATATTCTGTAATAGCCTATATGGGAAAAGAATCTGAAAAAGAATGGATATATATTTATGTATAACTGATTCACTCTGCTGTACACCTGAAACTAACACAACACTGTAAATCAACTATACTCCAATAAAAAAATTTTTTTAAATAAACAGTTTTATATAAAAAATACATAACATTGTCTTAAGTGTGTTTCTGTTTAAAGACACCCTATTTAATATATAGAATTGATTCTTTAACATTGAACTCACAGCCAACAGCACTATCACTCATGCCTAAACAAGGCTTATCTAACACACATATTCTCTTCTTAAGGCACATCACAGCCTTCTCACACTTAGGACCACTAGACAGCTCTTCATCACTATGCTGAAGAAGCCAGGGAAGTCACCCCCAAAAAAGCAGAAAAATGCAAAAAAAAAAAAAAAAGTGGCACTAGAGAGAGAGTGAAAAGGACACTTGCTTACAGTATGAGCTAAAACAAGAAAGCAGAGTGTCGCCTTGTTCAACCTCAGCTGGGGACGTATTGCGCGATTCAAAATTTTCACCTCTCTGCACATATCCGTGAATGACTGTGAGAGGTGCACAAGTATCGATTTTGGGGTTACAAATAAATTTTAACAAGTAGGTGAATTTGTAAATACAGAATCCACAAAAAATGAGGATGAACTGAACTTGTAAGAGAGGGGAGCAATAATGGGCAAAGTGGCCAGGACAGGGGCTCTGGACAGTCCAAAACTCTACTTCCAATTCTAAAACCTCCTTTTACGCAGCAGGGCACAGTGGAGTTTCCACCTTTGCCTGGCCACAGCTGTCTACCCCCCGGTCACAGGCTAGGGAGGCAGCCCAAACCACAAAGGTTAAGTGGCTTTGCCATATGGTAACAGCTGAAACCTTCCATGAAAATCGGAAGAGCTGGTCTCAAATGACCCCCCTTGGGTGGACTTAAGACTTCCCTTTGGAGTCCTGCAAGCCAGTGGCCCTGACTTGGAGATGAGAATCAGTGCCAGAAGGGACTTGCTGGTCCCCTGAGTCCTCCCTGGTATACAGTCCTTTACACTTTCACAAAGAGGAATTATGTCACTGTCACTAAGATACACAGTTGCTCTCCTAACCTGGACCCTGTTTATCTCTCCAGGCTCATCTTTTGCCATCCCTCATTTATATTGAGGTTTTGTTTTTTGTTTTTCTCCAGCTTCTCCAGTGAGTCAGGTTCTTTTCAAGAGCTTTCAATGATGTGTCTCGCTTTGCCCTTCTCCTCTCTCATCTCCTGAGTATCTCTTACTTCTTCAGGAATCAAGCATCATATCACCAGCCAGGGGTCTTTTGGCTGAAGTCACAGAAACCCTGACTCAGCTGGTTTAAATATAACAAAGATGTATTACATCGTAAAACAGGAAGTCTTTAGATAAGGGAGTTCTCAGGTTGGTGAATTCAGATTCTCAACAATGTCATCAATGACCATTGTCAATGTCCATCTTTCTGCATCCCCATCCTTTGCCTATTTTGCTCCTTTGTGGTCATAGATGACTGCTATGGTTCTAGGCAAAACACGAGGTCACAACAATATCCAGAGGAAGAAAATGGCTCTCTCAGTCTCTGAGTGTCTCTCTTTAAGGGCAAGGAAATAGTTCTCAGAATCCTCTATCAGACTTTCTCTCAATTCTCAGTGACCAGCATTGTGTAACAAACCCATGCCTAAATCCATCACAAGCAAGAGAAGGATTACCGTGATTGGATTAGTGAAGTGCAGATTACAGGAACAGAATTAAGTCCGCTAGAAAAGAGGATGGTGTCAGACTGGCAACCAGTACTATTTTCTACTATCCCCAACCCCCTGCATGTTGCTTTAGGGAACCATGTGCTGCCACTGCTCCCAATTCTGCCCCCTCTTAGAAATCTGAATCCTCTATATTGTGATTGACAATTCACTTACATATCAACCCATTAAACTTAGAGCTTCTTAAAGTTAGACATGATGGCTTATTCACTGTTATATCCTAGAACCTAGTACATACTTGGGGCTTAAGAATGAATGAATGAATACATGAATGACTATATGGATGACAGCTACTGGGCACATGGGTAAACAATAACTTTCTAATGTAGCCATTCTTTCTCCCATTCTACACTTGGGAAAACTCCCCTTCAGAAAGAACAAAAGACTTTTCCATCACCATCATGGTATGGAGCAGAGCCAGAACTTAACTTCAGAGTTTCTGGCTCTAAACTGAATCCAACAGAAATGAGGAAAAGAAGGCCAGAGTATTAAATGGCCTTCCCAGCATCCCAGAGTAGTAGTGCTTGGAACTCTTTATATATAGAATTTTATTAACATGTCTGAGGACCATTTAAGTTTTGGGTATAGACACACACATAATCCTAAGACTCTTTTTTCCCACCTGACTCAAATCTTACTCTGACTTCAGCTTTTTCATCCCAGAAACATTTATATAGCAAATGGACTGCGATCTTTTGAGGATTCAGTTTGCAATCCTGACAAATTAAGGACCCTGAAGAATCAATTATTTTTACTTATCTTCCAGGCTGAAGGGGAGAAAGCCCTACATTTCTGGAACTTTGGCTTTGAAACCTCTTGAAAGCATTACAGAAAAGCCAAGGGAATTAGACAATAAGAATTCTTTCAAAACAGTAGGATTTAAAGGATCTTATTACCTACTTTATAATCTTACCTTAAGGCTGTAGAAAGTATTAATTGGAACAAAGACATCCAAAAGAGAACAGCTACTGTAAGTCATCTATATTGTTGAAATCTGTCTTTATCTCTTTAATTTGTTATATTGCCTCACCCTTGGCATCTCTTTCAGATAAACCTATCCAACTCCTGACTCCCTGGCGTTTTTTTTTTTTTTTTTTTTTCTGGGCACAGACAGGAAAAATAAAGAGAGCTAGGCCAAGAGAATCAATGGCACTTTAAATCCCATTTCCTGCCCTGTTCAGTGGTTGATCCCTTCAAGGAAAGTGGGTTGGAGAACAGAGCAGGCTCTAGGCAAGTAGAAAAACTCCCAGTATCTCTAGAGGTAGCTTACATGTGGCCTGAATCCCCAGCTTTCAGTTCTGACTAGAAATAATATACTATTTCTCTATGGAAAGTGTGAAAGACTTTAAAATAGGTTGGAAACTGCTCAGATAAATAAAAGCAGGATGTGCTAATAGGATCCTGTTGTTCCTCACTGACTGTGCCTTGGGGACCATCTTCATCCCACTCATACATTTTTGTAGCAGGACTGGAAATACTTCTTATTTTTTATTTGAAGTGATAATCTTTGGCAAAAAAAAAAAGTCATAATCCCATAGAAAATGGCAGGGGAAAAGGGAGTTTTGATCTTCATAAAGGGAACAAAAAGCAAAATCAACCCCTATTTTAAGGAAAATGGGTCTTGGAATAATTTCCTCTCCCAATTTGTAAAAGGTTTCTGAAGGCATTAGGCTAGCACATAATTCCCTTTTTTCAGAAGTGCTACCTTTCTGAGGGCAATCTAGGGTACTGAAATATTCCTCAAATTGCAGTCCTTGTGTCAATCAAAAATGCTGATTCCTGGGTGCCTCTCCCAGATCCTCTGACTCTGAAGCTCTGAGCAATAGGGCCAAAAATCAGAAACGTTTGAGGCTCCTTGGGTGATTCCTATGCATTCTAAAGTTTGAAGACCATAGGCATGGTAAATGAATTCATGGGTTTTGGAGTCAGAAAGAACAGGATTTGAAGGCTGAAAGCTTTAAAAAGGAGAAATCAACTAGTATGCGGGAAGGAAACACATTTCATTTTTATTGGTTTAATTAGAACAAGATATTTATGAAGCTAGGTGACTCCAAAATGTCAGTTTCACAAAACTTTATAGATGACAACCAACCAACTCTATTTAATAAAGAGTCCACTGCCCTTTTAGGGCAATGCTGTATTCCATGAAACTGACTTGCATGATTTTTGTTTCTTTCTCAACTCCTGTCATTTTATCATAACTTATGATTTGGGCCCTTCCTTTTGATTCTCACCAGTTCTGCATATGTCTACATCGTAGACTCTACAAAATAACAGGTGTCTTTGAACGGTCACTTGGATTCAGACATTTAACCTCACTGATTATTTTGACACGTTTTGACAGATTCTAAACTAAGAAATAGCCAAAGGGCTGACCCCAAAAAAAGGCCTGGGTTCGGGGTACTGGGTGCTTTGATTGGTAGGGATTCCAGAGTCTGTTTTCTGAGTCTGGATGACACTCAGCAGAGCCAAGGCCCTCATGCATAGTGGTGAATTGGGTTAAAGAATGGATCTGGGTACTTCTTAAACTTGCTCTGATTGCAGCCAGAGAAAACAACTTGAGCGAGCTTAAGTAGGTGGTGGTGATGATGATGATGATGATGATGATGATGATGATGATACTGAGGCATTTCAGAGATTCCAGTGAAAATCTGAGCAACCAACCCAATAGAAAGATAGGAAGCCAGGGCTGCTCTCAGGTTTTCAGCAAGGAGAGCTGATAGGTCTTTGTTCTGGGATCCTGGTCTTTTCTTTTCTTTTCTTTCTTTCTTTCCTTTCTTTTTCTTTCTTTCTTCCTTTCTTTATTTCTCTCTCTCTCTCTTTCTTCCTTCCTTCTTTCCTTCCTTTCTTTCTTTTCTTTTCTTTCCTTCCTTCCTTTCTTCCTTCCCTTGCTTCCTTCCTTCCTTCTTTCTTTCTTATTTATTTATTTATGGTTGTATTGGGTCTTCGTTGCTGCACACAGGCTTTCTCTAGTTGTGGCGAGCGAGGGCTACTGTTCATTGCAGTGTGCAGGCTTCTCATCGCAGTGGCTTCTCTTGTTGCAGAGCACGGCTCTAGGAATGCAGGCTTCAGTAGTTGTGGCATATGGGCTTAGCTGCTCCACAGCATGTAGGATCTTCCAGGACCAGGGTTCAAACCCATGTCCCCTGTATTGGCAGGCGGATTCTTAACCACTGCGCCATCAGGAAAGTCCAATTCTGGTTTTTCTTGACTCTGTTCACAACACTCACTCTCCCAAGAGACAGACTCCAGTGACCTCCCCTCCAATTACTTTCCCCCTGGTTCGATGTGCCATGGCCAGGAGGGAAGTGTCACACAGTGGAAGCATAGGTGTTCTGTGAATGGGGTGGCCCATTCCAAAGAGCAACCCCAGGCAACCCTATTGGCATTTACCATGGTCTTAAAAAAATACAATAAAATGGAATTGAATGTAAGGTTCCAGCAGACTGGCAAACTGTTGAGGGAAGAATCTATGCCTGATTTATCCCCCCAACACCTCTTATAAAGGCTCAGTACCTGGGAAAACTGGGTTTGGACTCAGACTGTCTCAATTTGAATTGCCAGTCTCCTTACCAAAGTTACTTACCTGATTTTGGGTATGTCTCAACTCTCAAGCTACTCTATTCATCTGTAATATAGGATGGTACTAGTACCTAACTTCCAGGTTATTGCAAGCATCCCACCCTTGTTTTGATGGGACTATGTAAACCCTTGAGTTCTTATACAGTCCAATGAGGAGACACCCTAAATATCAGACTTCTTAATGACCTCGGCTAGTTGGGGCCATGGAGTTTTATTTAGATTTATTTAAGTGTGGCATTTCTTGTAGGTTGGTCACAGTAATCCCTCCCTTATTCATACATACATACATACATACACACTAGTATCATTTAAGTTCCTGCCTGCCCCCTGACGTGGGCTTCATCCCTCTCTTCTCAGTGGGAGTAATTCCTTCAGCAGCTCCTGTTCTATGGGGCTGGACCAAGCAAAGCCTGTGGGTGGGGAGGAGCAGTGATTGAATCTGTTAGGTGGCTTCAAACCCACATCCCTCTGTGCCCACAACTGCAGAATGAAGGTAGAGTCTGACTGGAGTGAGCCCATAGCCCCTGCTTCCCCCACAGAAAGCCAGTGGATCCTGGGCACTACAGAGAGGACCCAGGGCTTGTAAGGTCCAGGAACAGAGAAGCCAGGAGAGGCCATCGGAAAGAAACCAGCAGCAGAAAAGATAGGCAGAGAGTAAAAGGGAGGCTCAGACAAGACCCAGAATAACCAGCCAGGGAAGGCTTAGAACAGCAGCATCACAAAAATAACTCCAACTCAAGATCCTATTAGGTGTATTAATAGTCATTAAGTTTCATGATGAACGGAGGTACTGTGCTAAGCCCCGTAGGTATACTAATCTCACCTAACTCCCTAAACAACTCTTCCAAATATTATTAAGAACTCCACCCTACAGAAGAAGAAGCAGAGCACATAATTCACCCAAGATACCCAGCTGGTAAGCAAACAGGTTACTTGCCTCTTGAAGCAGCAAATCTTCACTTGCATCCCATGTACAGCTAGAGCTGACCTAGGACTTGGGCAGATCTGATCCTAACAAGGAGAAGGGAACACTGGCTGGGGTGAGGGTGCCATGGGGCAGGGTCAGACCCCTCTGACAGTCTCTCACCCCTTCAGGGATGTCAGGAGAGGCAAATAGAATTGATTCAATGTACAGTCACTACCCGTGATTCACTGTAATCATGTTCTATAAAGTCACCGCAAATACCGAATTAGCGAATCCTGAATCATTGTTCCTGGGAGAAATATATTTTCATCAACCAATCAATACATAACCTTGTTTTATCTATGTTTCTGTTTAAAGACACCTTAGTTAATATGTAGTTGATTCATTAACACTGAATTCCCAGCCAACAACAGCACTGTAACTCTGCCTGAACAAGGATTATCTAACACATGTATT
This sequence comes from Mesoplodon bidens, assembly GCF_964165515.1. Taxonomy (NCBI): domain Eukaryota; kingdom Metazoa; phylum Chordata; class Mammalia; order Artiodactyla; family Ziphiidae; genus Mesoplodon; species Mesoplodon bidens. Next base: position 39,849,644 of record NC_138171.1, read on the forward strand.
TTCTCCATAAGGTACATCGCAGCCTCCTTGCACTTGGGAACACCAGACAGCTCTTCAGCAGTATGCCTGGGGGCCATTCGAAACAGCAAAATTGCCAACCAAAATCACAGAAATGTGGAAAAACGTGGCACTAAACAGACTACAAAAGGGACCCTGTGGACAGTCTGAGCTGGACAAAAAGCGTGTTGCTTTGATCGACCTCAGCCAGGAACGTATGTGTTGGGCAACTCAAATTCTTCTCAGGTCTATGCATGTTCACAAATGCCTGTGAAAGAGCGAGTATTGATTTGATGATTACAGATAAATCTTAGCAAGTAAGCCAATTCACAAGTGTGGAATCACCAAGTCATGAAGATCGACTGTAGCTTCTCCACTAGCCATGCTGCCTTGAGCAGGAGAAGCACCTGAGCCCATTTCTTCAACGGTAAAATGGGCCTAACACCACCTTCTCTCAAGGTTGCCAGGGGCTGTGAGGGTCATGCAGGGAAGCAGGCCATGGCAGTTTGTGAAATGGGCTCAGAAAGCTTTCACTCCCTTCTCCCTCTCTCCAGGGACATACGTGGATTATCTCCAATCCCTACACTGATGAGAAGCCTCAGCAAGGCTGAGTGAGTGCTCAAGGCCACAGAGCTTAAAAGCATCTGACCCAAGATGCTCCTCAAGAAAGAAGGACCCATTTGAAGTCCTCCCATTCCACTGCTCAAATAACTGCAACATGAATGGACTCAGTTGTCCATATTCTTTTTCTTCCCTTCTCCTCCTCAATTCCTCTTCTCTCAGCCCAGGAAGACTGGCCACAGGGAGGAAGAAAACGAGCTGATTAGTCTGGGCTGGGCAAATACCATCACAGAGCAAGCCTGCCTGTGGGGATTTTATGGAGTCAAGTGCAGACATTGAATCCCAGCACATCACAGCACTGAAGTCATCTTTATCTTTTAGCTTCTTCCAGGCCATTCATTCACCAAATAGACAAACATCTGCATTTTTGTAGATAAAATGAATGCAGAAGGAGCCATTTCCAAAGATAGATGACTGTCCTTTTTCCTTCAGCAAAGTTTAAAAAGGTAAAAATTATCATATTATGGGCACGGTGGTCATGGAGAGAAAATGAGGCCACTGCTCAACGGGAGAAATTGCTCTCCTTGCTTGGGAATGTTTTAGCATTAAATTAACTCTCCTATCTCCTGCCTGCTAATAGGAAAGCTTTCACCTTTCTGTTTGGCAGGGGATCTACATTTGCATTTAGATGGAGCTGTTGTAAAGATGGCTCTGCACAGGGGCCTCCGTCCCTTATTTACAATGGCAGCCGAGTGATAAAATGATTATCACATAAGTGGTTGTTTCACTGCTTTTGATAGAGCTGGAACCAGAATGGGAAAGGCTGTCATGTGAATTAGTCAATGAAAGGAAAGGATAGTTATTTTCCACGTGGTGAGAGCCCTGTGGCCTCTTTGACAACCCTGAGGCATGCTAGCTCCCTCCTGTCTGCCAGAGCAAGGCAGCCCAGACACTGGATGCCTGTAAAAAGGTAGCAGTGGCTGCTGCTACTGTTGCTGCTGCTGCTTCCTGGACAGATTCCACAATACAGTTTGCACCTCACAAAGACACAGTTTGGGGCTTCCCTGGTGGCGCAGTGGTTGAGAGTCTGCCTGCCAATGCAGGGGACAAGGGTTCGTGCCCTGGTCCGGGAGGATCCCACATGCCGCGGAGCAGCTGGGCCCGTGAGCCATGCCCGCTGGGCCTGCGCGTCCGGAGCCTGTGCTACGCGACGGGAGAGGCCACAACAGTGAGAGGCCCGCGTACCGCAAAAAAAAAAAAAAAAAAGATACAGTTTGCATCTTTTCACGCCTCATTTGAGGAAGGCAGCATGTGGACTGTTGTTCCCATATTTCAGATGAGAAAACTGAGGCATGGGCGTGGGGTGCCATGATTCTCCCTTAGCCATACCTAGAGAATGAGAGAATCTGAAAGAGATCCTAATCCCAACACAATGCACTATTACCATCAAGCCTCCCTCACCAGCCATCCATCCATCCTCCCAGCATCTTCTTGAGTGCCTAGAATGGAAGGTACACTGAAGTGGGAATCCAGAGAACTGGATTTCTGCAGCTAATCGTGTGACCTTGGGCAGCTCCTCCCACCCACACCTTTTTTTACTTTCAAAGTTTTTATCTGTAAGAGTTAAGGATTTGGACAATGTATCAGAAAGAAAAGCTATATCTCTTGTTTGATTGTTGCAGGTTCTTCTAACATACAAGACCCTATCCTGCAGACTAAGAAAATGTTCAGCTGTCAAGGAAATGCATCCATTCCCAGCTCTAGAGCAGTGTTTCTCAGACTTAAGCTGCCATCAGAATCACCTGGAGGGCTTGTTAAACTACAGTTTGCTGGGTCCCAGAGATTCTGATTCAGTAGGTCCAGGATGGAGCCCAAGGGTTTGCATTTCTAACAAGTTTTTGGGTGATGCTGATGTTGCTGGTCTAGAGATGACACTTTCAGAATCACTGCTCTAGAAATAAGAAAGTTCATACCATTGCAAGAAGGACTCTGACTGTTTTGTGCCATAACTAGAGCTTTGTCCATTCCTACTGTTTCTGCCCACCTGTGATGACATCAAATGGTGCAAGCCCAATCAGTGAGATATCTCACCATCCATGTGCCCTTATTGGCTAGGGAAATAATGACCACAGTAACTGACCACACCAACATATGGGCAACATGTGAGGAAATGATCTTGAAATGTGTCAATGGAAAAATTCTTACTTTGCCGAAACTATAAAACCAAGTCAAGCAAGGTCTTTGGAA